>NC_134291.1:5450763-6084027 GCF_949628215.1 Phalacrocorax aristotelis
AAAACAGGATATTAGAGAGCTTTATTGCTTGCCACCCAAACAAGTTCAGGCATTGTACAAATAAGAAATGCTAGCCTGGGAAAAGAAATCCATTTGTATTGAAGGAGGCAATGTACAGAGAGCCACTACACACAAAAGGAACCTTGAGCATTTACAATGTATTCTTTTTAAACCTGTCAACCTGGACAAATTAAGATGTGTTATGCTTGAAAAATTACTTTATTTTTGTTATTACAGAGCACCAAAAAGCAAATAGGTGACCGTGAACCATCATGGCTTCTGTTATAAAATTCAAACCTGCAAAACCAGGAATATTGCTTTACAAAACCACCTTCCTGTAGGCTCCAGAGTGGCTCCAACAGGGCTGGTGGAGGCCAAGGAGAGGGACATCAGTGGCAAGTTCCCCACAGGCAGGGGCTACCTGTCCCCAGCGATGACACTGCAAGTTTTTTGGGCAGTGAAGTCTGTCAGAAAGCTCCTTAGCTGGTTAACACTTTTTTTCAGCTATGCATCTGTTTGCTTTTTGCTGTGAAGATTTTGCACCAAGTAGGAGCAACTAACAGGAATACGATAAAATCTACTAATGACACAAGTTAGTACAACTTACACAGTGACAGGGAAGTAAAGAAAGGCCCAAGAGAAACAGGTAACTCGGAAACAATGGGGATAAAATTTAGTGCCTTCACAATAAGGAGGAAATAGAATTTAACATGGAAATCATGACACCACTGACCGGATGAGTGGAAAGACAACTCATTGCCAAGGACAGTGTGTTCAGATTTAGCTTTCTCATCTGCCAGCCAAAGACTGAGCAAAAAACGTTAGCATGGTCAAAATGGCAAAAAAAGATTGTGTGGACAGCAATCCACTCTTTTAGGAGAGAAAAAAAAATCAAAACCTCATGCTTCAGTGGTTAAAACACTCACTAACCATTGGAAACTATGAGATTACCCAATCTAGGACACAGAACATCTGATATCTGCTTAATATGATTTTAACAACCAACCCTGTCATGATTCAGTTAATTAAAAACCTCTTAATTTCCAGAGCTCGCCTTTCCTCTTAATTAACAAATCATGATCAAGTAACTTATGTTCTGCCATAAAACAGGCTTCTTAAACTAGTGATCATTCTCAACTTTTTTGGTAAACTAATGTCAGAATGTACATGCATTCATTTAGAATTACAGATTTGTGTTTGCAGCCCATCTAGACAGCTCCTAGAGGATTCCAATCTAAAATTTTATATATATGTATATACACACACACACACACATGAATCTTTAACAGGTTGGGTTTTGGTTTGGTTCTTTTTTTCATTCCCTTCTCTTTCTGCAGACTGGGTTTCAGCATCCCCAAAAGACAACGTTTAAGAACATTAAATCACAGGAGATACACTGACATTTATTTCTGCCAATAAAAGAGATAGAAAAAAAGACAAACGAGGGAAAAAAAACCAAACAAACAGTGTGGTAAGATTATGTTTAGGAAAAAAAGCACTGCCTGGTGCCTGGTTTTTATAGTGACATATTTCACAATGTCTCGGTCTCTTCACAGTCTATTACTGTGGGGCCTCTGAGCGACACCACACCAGGGGGTGGGGTGGTGGGGTGTCTCTCTGAAGCACACATTAGTGCTTCTGCCATGGGTGGGACCAAACACACCTTCTGCCCCAGCGTGCCCACACCTTCCGTAGTGAGGCCACATCTGGAGTCCTGTGTTCAGTTTTGGGCCCCGCAGTTTAAGAAAGACAGGGAACTGCTTAAGCAAGTCCAGTGGAGAGCTACCAAGATGACCAGGGGACTGGAGCATCTCCGTTACGAGGATAAGAGGATGGGGCCAGACTCTTTTCAGTGGTGCCCAACGACAGGCCAAGGGGCAACGGGCACAAGTTGGAACACAGGCACTTCCACCTGAATATGAGAAATAACTCCTTTCCCGTGCGGGTGCCAGAGCAGGGGCACAGGCTGCCCAGAGAGGCTGTGGGGTCCCTTCTCTGGAGACACTCACACCCCGCCTGGACGCGGCCCTGTGCCCCTGCTCTGGGGGTGCCTGCTCAAGCAGGGGTGGGACGGGATGAGCTCCAGAGTTCCAACCCCCACCACTCTGTGAGTCTGTGATTCCTACACAGTGGCTGTGACACTTGCTGCGGTTATCTGCTGGTTGTGCTGACATAACTTGCCTGGTTACTGGGTTATGAAACTTCCACCCCGGTTCAGGTGTTGGAAAATCCCATCATTCAGGAAATCTTCAAGAGAACAAGAACATCCTCCAGCACATGAACCTGCATGGGCACGGAGAGAGAAGCCTTTCAGGGGCCCGTTTCCTGGGGAGGCAGAACCCCCTCACCGGCACTTCCCGGGCACCACAGCCGAGGAGGGGGAGGACGGGCTGGAGCACCGGGGGGGCCCAAAGCCCCTTCTCGCACCTGCTGCACCCGCTGAGCCCCGGGAGGGGACTTGGGCACCCCGGGAAGGGCCGCACTCGGTTCCTCCGAGTCAGGCGAGGGCAGGAGCATCCCAGGAATGTCCGGGAGAGCAGCTGGGAAGGGCCCGATCCCGCCTGTTCCCCCTCCCCGCTGCCGCCCAGGCCTGCGGGCACGGCGGCCCCGCGCTGTCGCTGGGCCGGAGGGGCGGCAGCGGCCGGGTCGGTGCTGCGGGAAGGGGGGGGCAGCGGGAGGCGGCGGCCCTCACCGGGCACAGGCCACGGGCCCCTCACGGCGGCGGCGGGCGGCTCCGCAGGGCACGCGGCAGCGCCCGAACCTTCCAGAAAGGCGCGCGCCGCCACCCCGCAACTGCGACGGGAGAAGAGCGCCGCCTGGCGGCGCGGCGGCTACCCCCGAGCCGACCCCGTAGGCGGTGAATGATGCAACACCCAACGCCGGTTGCCCCAATAGCTGGCGAGGGTTGAGCATGTGGCACCGCCCCTCGCTCCTGAGTGGCGGAGAGCCGGCGCGGTCCCACCCTGCAGCTCGCTGATTTGCTGCGTGCTGACGCCCCGCCCCATTGCCACGCGGCGCCGCCTCCCTGCGCGGTGCGCGGCCACGTGGAGGGCGGCGCGGTTGCGGGTGGGCTCAGGTGGGGCCGCGCAGGGCTGCATCGTACCACACCGTACCGCACCATGAGCGTGGGCTTCATCGGGGCCGGGCAGCTTGCCTTTGCCCTGGCCAGGGGCTTCACGGCGGCAGGTGGGCTCGTGGGGCTAGCGGGGTGGGGGGTGGGCGGGTGGCGGTGCGGGGCCGCCCCGGTTCACGCGCGGTGCTGTTCGCAGGGGTTCTGGCCGCGCACAAGATCACGGCGAGTTCCCCGGACACCGACCTGCCCACCGTGAGCGGGCTGCGGGTGAGTGCGGGCGGGCGGAGGAGGGCTGGGGCCGCCGGCGGGCCGCCCGGGGTGACAGCGGCCCCGTTTCTCCCCAACCGGTGCAGAAAATGGGCGTGAACTTCACGGTTAGCAACAAGGACACGGTGAAGAGCAGCGATGTCCTCTTCCTGGCCGTGAAGCCCCCCATCATTCCCTTCATCCTGGAAGAGGTGGGCCCTGATATCGAGGCCCGCCACATCGTGGTCTCCTGCGCGGCCGGTGTCACCATCAGCTCCATCGAGAAGGTGAGGGGCGGCGTGGGCTGGGGTCTGCGGCCTTGCAGAGTTGTGCCGTAGCGGAGCCCCGGTGCCTGGGAGGTGTCTGCTAAGGGCAGGACCGTGTGGGAGCTGGCCTTGAGCCCGTCCTGCTCCTGCAGCCCCCCTGGAGCTGGTGCAAGGGACAGGCACTATGGGTGCTCCAGGCCTAAACTCATGCTGCAGCCAACCTGTTGCTTTGGGTCACTTTTGCCTGTCCTTATCAGAAAAAGCAGTAAGAGTCTTTATAGCAGCTCTTTTATTACGTGAGGTGCTGTCAGATCTTTTTTCTCTCAACAGAGGTGGGTCATCTCCCCTGAATTTCTGCAGACTTTGCGCTAAGTGTCTGCAGGAGCTGTTTTGGAGACTTGTGAGTTGATGCGGGAATGAGGCGTGCAGGGTATTGTTCCCAATAGCAGCTCTGCCTAGCTTCCAATTTACTGGTACTACTAAAGACTTCACATTTAAATTTTGGCCGCTTTGGCTCAAAGCCAGGAATTTGGAATACAGGAGTGTCTCTTTTCCCTCTGCTTGTGTTGTTCTTGCCCCTGGGGAGTCCCTTCCTAGACAGCCTATTTGGTATGCCAAACATGCACTAAAAGCTAATTTTTCTCTCTTCCTTCTTTGTTTCTTTCTTTTTTTCTGTCTTCAATTATTTCTGCCCTAAGAAACTCTCTACCTTCTGCCCCACACCAAAAGTGATCAGGTGCATGACGAACACCCCTGTGATTGTCCGGGAAGGTGCTACAGTCTATGCCACTGGGACTCATGCAGATGTGGAGGACGGGAAGCTCTTGGAACAACTGATGGCCAGCGTAGGCTTCTGCACCGAGGTGGAAGAGGACCTGATAGATGCTGTAACGGGGCTCAGTGGCAGTGGCCCTGCGTATGTATGTGCTGCTTCCTCAACTTGTGACAGTTTTGGGGAGAGCACTGGGCTTTGCATGCAGTGAAGGTCTGTGGGACTTCAGTTTGTCGTTTCTTGGTCTTTTTCATCACTCACATTTGTGACGGGACATGTAATCCAGGCATCCAGTTTATAACAGGTTTGGGTCAACAACAGAAGTCTATTACCAGTTGGATGAGTCTGAAGTCCATAGCCAGCATGCAGTGTCTACGTGTCCATGTTGTAAAACGTGGGCCTGTAGTTAGTATGACCCAGAAACTGAATCTCTCCCATTCCCCCCACTCCTGAGCTGGGGAGGGAAGCCTGGCATGGCACCCATGCAGTAAAGGGTGAGGCTTTTGTCAACTCTGTAAGTGATAGGAGTTACGGTGTGATACTGCAGCCCTGGATTCTCTCCCTCCTGAGGATGTCAGTGTTGGAGTTGAGACTTTCATTCACCTTCTTCCTCTGTCTGGTCTCAGGCGTTCACTGCTCTGGATGCGCTGGCAGATGGGGGAGTGAAAATGGGGCTTCCCCGCAGGCTGGCTGTTCGACTTGGAGCACAGGCTTTGCTGGTCAGTATTTCATCCTCCAGAACACATTTGAGGTGGTGCCTGCTCTGTACAGAGTATTCTGCACATCACAGTTTCAAATTATCTCAGTCCCTTTACTGAATCTACTTTAAGAAATGTGTTTGGTTTGAGTGCACACAGGTTCCTGGTGAGGGGACGTAGGAAGTGTCCGCAGCAACGTGCTGGCACTGATGGTGGTGTGGGAGCTGGGGTCTGGGGAACTGTGACTCCTCTGCAGGCTTTTTCAGCTCTGAAAAGTGTTTTGGCAGCCTGCTAATGGCTCTTGGGCAGGAGCCCGGTTTTGCCCACTGTAAGTATTAGGTGCTGCTCTCCACTGTTAGGTGCAGTGGAGAACAGGAGTATTTGACAGTCAGTTCCTCGGTCAGAGCTCTGGCAGCTGTTTTCTCTTTCTTCCTCCCTACAGGGTGCTGCCAAAATGCTCTTAGAATCTGAGCAGCATCCTGGTCAGCTGAAGGACAATGTCTGCTCGCCTGGGGGAGCCACCATCCATGCCTTGCACTTCCTGGAGAGCGGTGGCTTTCGCTCCCTCCTAATCAATGCTGTGGAGGCTTCCTGCATCCGGACAAGGTGGGCATCTAGGAAGTCCTAAAGAGCCTGCAAAACTTGTCCCCCACACTCCCTGTCTCTTCCTTTTGCTATGTCTTTCTCTCCCACCACCCCATTGCAGGGAGCTGCAGCATCTGGCAGACCAAGAGAAGATCTCCCCAGCTGCCATAAAGAAGACTTTGCTGGATAAAGTAAAGCTGGAGTCTCCTTCTCTGTCCGTGGCATCTGCCAGCAAAGTCAGCCTGTTCTCCAATAAGAGCCCCAGCAGCAAGAAGAACTGACCAGACTGCTGTGGTCTGGCTGTGCTGAACATCAGTCTCCTCCATGCCCCTTCTTTTTTGTCCAAGGGAAAACGGTCACTCTGAATGTTGGTGTCCCCCATACCAGGCTCTTGGCTTGCAGCAGCTGTGAGGCAGTGCAGCGCTTAGAAGAGGTTCTTTTAACCTGTGATGGGGTTGGTGCAAACTGTCCCTAGCATTCCTGTTCCCTGTTGGGCAGGGGTGATACCATCATCAGAGCTTCAGGGGCATCAGAGATCAAGGGCATCATTTGTTCAGAAGTCTTGGATGCTTCTAGGACTCAGCAATTGTGGTGTCCCATGCAGAAATGGTTTCTAATAGGATTTTTAAAGAGGTTTCAGAATGCCTTTTGGTCTCCAAGGTTTGAACCGGGCCTGGATCCCTCTTGCCCCATGTTGCATCTGCTGTCAGAGCTTGTGTCTTGTCACTGTCTTTATTAGCTAAAGCAGATGTTGCCACAAACTATATTACAGGCTGGGCCCTAAAGCACCTCTCAGAAGGGACCAGAGTACCTCTGCCCCATCTCCTGTCTGCCTTGACTTTAGGAGACATACTGTGAACCTCTGCACCACACTGTTTCTGTCTGTGCCAGCTGCCCCTTCTCTCTGCTCTGTTTTGGGGAATCATGAACTGCTCTCACCATCCCTCCTTTGCCTGGCTTGGGGGCTTGTGCAGGTGGAGGAGTAGTGAGTGATCCCTATTTGCTCTGACAACTCTTCATAGTCTCCATGGGCAGAATCTGCTCCCACATGCCCATAGATAGCTTTCAGCGTCCCTGTGCTCCTTGATGCTCTCCTTGCTCTTTGCACTGCTCCTTCAGCAGAGCTGAACTCAAGGACAACCTCCTCTGGAGCAAGCTGCCTTCTGTACTGTTCCCTTAGGCTCAGGCAGGGTTTTGTACCCAGGTGCTGGGCTACTGTGTGACAGCAGGACTCTTCCTCAGCACCTCTCCTTGCATCAGGCTGTACCTTCTCGGACTGCAGTGTTGATACCCGTTGGCAGTGACTGCTCTGCTTCAGCTTGTGCAATCCAGCTGTGTTGTGGTGGACTGGTTGTCCCTTCCAGACAGCATTTGTCCCAGCAGAGCCCCATGGCTGGTGAAATCCAGCACAGCAGAACTCAGTGTCACCTTACGTTGGCACAGCTATGCCTCTCTGGTATTTTCTAGACCATTTATTTTTCCTTCCTGTTTCTTTGAAGGTGTTGCACTGCACTTTCCCTTCATTGAAGGGGAAAACACCTTGAAAAAAGTTCTGGGCTGCTTCACACAGTTGCATTCCTAGTTCTTAGGAATACAAGACTAAAGGGGAACACTGAGTCATCTGGTCTGACTTGTGGCTCCGATCTTGTCCCATCTCACCTAGCTTGTCCTGTGTGAGACCCAGGAGGACAGTCAGTCCCTGTTTGACACAACAGAGGTTCAGGGAGGACTTGAGAATGCCTGATGCCTGTCCAACAACAAGGACATCCAGATGACTATGCTTTTGCAGAGGAGGAAGACCTTTGCTGTTCTGCTGTGGAGAATTTCCTGTCTGACTCAAATTTAGGAGCAAGAAACAGCAGCAAAGTATGGGCTCCAGGAGCAGCGGTACCTTCTGCCACTCAACTCCAGTGTTTGTGAGGGAAGGAGTCTGGCCAGGGCTGTGGTAGCAGCAAGCACAGAGGGTGACCCTGCTCGACCCTTCCTGCTGGCTGGCACAGCCTCGATCACCAGGCCAGGCATGCGCAGGTGCTGTGCTGTGTCGAGGGCAATGCAGCACCTCTCTTCCCCTGGCCTGTTGGGGAAATGGATGAATGAGGGTTGTAGACTTAAAGGGCAGAAGGGACCAATGCTCTGGTCAGACAGAAGGTGGATTACATCTGCCATCTAGGACAGTTAACTTGTCCAGGCACAGTCTTGGGAGCCAGCCCCAGAACAGCAGCAAAGAGAACACTGTATCCATTGCTTTCTGTGATTCCTTTATAGCCAATGTCCCTATGTTGCTTCCTTGCCTCTGTACTTTTTTCCCAGAGCTCAAGTCCTGTCCCAAGCCAGAAAACTGCACAAAGCATGCAAGCTGCCCCTACCACTTTGGGGCTGCAGTGGGAGCAACAGGCTGGAGGGGATGGAGTGGATTTGGGCAGATAACTGTCATACTGTATTCTTCCTTGGGGTATACTGGGGGAGTGCTTGTAAAAGGAGAACATTTAAGATGGGCTTATTGTCTCCTGAGGAATCCTGGACATGCAGGTGATGCAGGAAAAGCATTTTGGTATTGATGCAGAGGCTGCCAAAGGTGCTAGTAGTGTTAAAGGATTTTTAATGTTAGGCTTTCAGCTGGTAGCAGGGTATGACCCTATAGGCATGAGACAGTTACTCCTCTTCCCTCTTTACGTAATAAACTGCTTCTCTGACAGAGAGCTGTGGATGATCCCAGGTGTTTGGACTGGGTATATCTCTTGCCTCTGGCGGTGGCCAGTGGGTCGTTGCTACGCACAGTGGGTATGCTCGAGGTGTCCTGCAAACCTGCCTTTGAGGCTGGTTTGTCTGGGTGGGTCTGGGAAGCGTGGTCAGCCCATTTCTCCTTGTCACCCATGGTTCCTGAACAACAGCACAGAAGTTCTAGGGCCCTGTGCTACCAGTTTTCAGAGGTTTAAAGAGAAGGGAAGGAGGAAAGCCTGAATGTCCTGACCTTTTAGGATTTCTAGTGGTTCTGCTGCTGCATACAAGATTCCATGGGAGGTGAGTGGGTGCTGCATGCTCCTCTGCTTCCTTGCTCAGCAGCTGTGAATACCCCATGCAGACAGGCCAAGCTGGAAGTCAAATGGCTTAAGTACTGGCTGATGCAAAATGAAAGGGAGCATTGCAGGAAGAGTCTCCACTTGACTGATAAAAGTGTGATGCAGAATAGAAGGTAGGATGACTGAGCTTGAGCCCCTCTGGCAGGGAGGCTTACAGAGTGCCCCAGTGTACCCCCCAGAGAGGGGCAGAGCCATAGATGAACTTCCTATATGCTTGTAGACTCGTGAGCTGGCCACCATGGCAGATGGAAACCCCAGCCTATTGGGGGCTACAGAAGAGCCCTACAGGACTCAAGCTGATGTCCCCTGCATCCACAGTAGAGAACAGCAATGCTGCTGCTGAATGCCCCGGGCCCAACCTATTCCCTTCTTTGGAGCATGCTTTTGCCATGATGTTGCCTTAACTCCTGTATGCCCAGTTTCCTTCCTGCACCTTCCACTTCTCCCTCGCCCTCTGCTGTATGCACCAGCCCTGCTTTGCTTGTAGCAGTGCAGTAAATCCAGTAGTCAGCAGTATTCCTGTTCAACAGACCCACAGAGCAGAAGTGCAAACACGCCTGGAGCAAGCCAGGCATGATCTGGGAGAGCAGCATTTCACACCAGAAGAGCCAGCCCCGGTATTAATGTTGTTCAGCCGGGGCTTGCTTCAGCATGGTCACCAGTGCGTAGGAGAGCTGCTGCAAAGCCCTCTGCTTTAAGTCAGCGTTTTTGCTGGAGACCTTGCTGCTCCGTGCAGTTTCAGCAGCTCTAAGAGAAGTGTGGATGCAGCAAAGAGGAGCAGCTGGAAGGGAGCGTGAGGCCTGAAGGGGAGGACGCTTGTGCTGCAGGCCACGGCGGAGCAGACAGCCCTGCTCTCCTGCACCGGAACAAAGTTAAAACGCAGGACGTGGAACGGGGGGGCACCCCCGGGGGTAGCAGCACCCCCGTTCGCCCGCACCGCTAACACGCGTGGGAGCCCGAGGGAGGCGGCCACCCCCCAGCCCCCGCTGCCCTGGCAGCTGCTGTGGCTGCCACGGAAGGTGCCGAAAGACCCGCCCCGGTGCCCCCCGCGGCCGATCCACCGGGGCCCGGACGGGCGGGGACAGCGCCGCTCCGTTCTGGCGGGGCAGCTGGCACGGCTGCGGCGGGAGCAGGGCTCGCCCCGGGCCGGGAACTGCCGCGATGCGGCGGGGGGAAGGCAGCGGCACCGGGCGGGCCCCGCACCCGTCCCGCACCCCAGCCTCCCCGGGCCGGGCGGGACCGCGCGCCACCTCCCCTTTAAGGCGCCGCCTCCGACAGAAACGCGCGTCCCCCTTAAGGCTCGGGGCGGTTGCGCCGGGCGCTTCATGAATGGAGCCACGTGACCCAAACATCACGTGACGCGTCCGTGAAGCGGCGGCGGCGGCGGCTCGCGGCGTCCCGGTCCCTCCCAGCGCGGCCTCCCCCCCCCCCACGCCCGGCCCGGCCCCGCCGGCTCCGTGAGGAGGTGAGCGCTACCGCTGTCGGCGGCGGCGGCGAGTGGTGGTGGCGGCGGCGGGCGCGGCCCGGGCGGCGGGCGCGGCCCTGGCACCGGGCGGGGCGGGGCGGCGGGCGCGGCGGGCCGGTCCCCGGGGGCGGGCCGGGGCGGGGCGGGAGCGGCGGGCCCGGGATGGCGGTCGAGGCCGCCGCGGGTCGGCGGGGTGTTGCGTGGGGCCCCCGTCGCCGCTGACTCACGGGCGGGGGTTCTGGGGCCGCCGCCCGTCGCGCCGCGCCGCCCGCCCCGCCCGGTTCCCCGCCCCTCGGCCGAGCAACAGGTGCGCGGGGCCGCCGATCTGGGGTCTGTCCCCGTCCACACTCGCCGCTTCCCGGGGGCACCACGGGCGCGTCCCGCTGGTCCTGGTCGCCCCGGGGCCGGGCCTGCCCCTCCCGGCCCCGCTGCGCCCCCGGGCGCCCAGCGCTCCCCCGGAGCTCCCCGCCGCCGCCTGGCCCGCAGCGGGTGGGTGTGAGGGCCCCGCCGGGCGGGCGGCTCCCGGGGGGTTCCTCACCGACCGGCCTCCTCTCCCGGTGCACACCACCGGCTTCTCTTGCCAGGTGATTTGTTTCCTCCTGAGGAGAGGAGGCGAAGGTCTGGGGAGGGCGACGAGACCCGAACGTGTCTCGCTCGTTCCCTCCCGCGGAGGCTTGGCCGCAGGTGGGACAGCCACGCTCCCCTGCCGCCGCTGTGCTGCTCGGCGTGGCCGGTGCCAACCGGGAGAGCGCCGGTGGCCGAGGGGACATGGCTGCGGGGTTCCAGCCCCCGTTCCGTAGGGGCCTTGCAGACTTGCTGCCACTCCCCCCCGAGCCCCCGGTCCCTGGTGGGCGTGAGGAGCGGGCTGGGTCTGTGGGTCCTTGCGATGCTCGGCTCTGCAGTGTCCTCAGAGCTGAGTGGATTCCCTCTGCGGTGGGAAGCAAGCCTCTCCAGTGGGACTGCGGAGCAGGCTGCAACGCCTGACCAACATGGACCGTTTCTGTGTGTGTGTGCACGGGGGGGTCTTGCTGTTCAGAGCTGGGGACATCTCTGACTACCCAGGATACGTGATGTTTGAGCTGCATGGTTAGAGAAAGGCACTACCAGGAGGCTGGAAGGGGTCTCCGAGAACCCGCTCTTTCCTTTATCTGAATAATGACAGTAAAAGCTGGCTGGGCGGGCAGATTCCTTGAGGGAAGAATTGCTGTCAGAGCACCCTGGGTTGGGTAGGAGCTCATGAGGGACTCCCAAGGAGGGGTGGAGAGCAGCACTGTCCTGAATTTGTATGTAATTGGGGAGTCATCTGATTCGTTTAGATTCCTGGGAGCGCTGTGTGAGCTAATTCACAAGAAAGCAAATAAAGAGAGTACAAAATCCACACCGGGAGAGAGAGTTTTTGGGTGGTGTGACCAACCGCTGCCAGCAAACCACACTCCTCCGCCTACCCGGTGTTGCAGAGCCTGTTGTGGAGCACAGCCCCTTCCTCTGCCTCCCTGGCCCTGCAGACGGGTCTCACTCCCTCCCTCCCTCCCTCCCTCCCAGCGCCGTCTC
This sequence comes from Phalacrocorax aristotelis, assembly GCF_949628215.1. Lineage (NCBI taxonomy): Eukaryota > Metazoa > Chordata > Aves > Suliformes > Phalacrocoracidae > Phalacrocorax > Phalacrocorax aristotelis. Next base: position 5,462,500 of record NC_134291.1, read on the forward strand.
CGGGCCAGCCTGCGCTGGAACGGGTGACGTCACCGTGTTTACACAGGGCTCGTGGCACGGTTCTGCGATCAGGAATGTGGAGAATGGGGCCTGCGTTGAATCATGCGTGGTGCTGTCAGCTCCCTTGTGCTGCCTTTGAGCTGAGGAGAGAATTGGCTGCGCTTGTGCTGAGTTCAGGCCTTTTGAGCTCTGGGGAAATGTGTTGAGGCTGCATTTTCTTCATTGCAGTCATTGCGTTTGGCACTTTTCAGTGTGATCTTTCTTCAGGAAGCTATCAAAAGCTGAGCAATCAGCAGTCTGGAGAGTTAGGCCAAGTTTGGTCTCTGTCTCGGTGCCAGTTTTCTGGGTGTCCTCTCTGCAAGCTGCCAAATAACCCCGTCTCTGAGCCTTCAGATGGTACCCAAAAAATAGCCAACAACTAGTTTCTGGGTGGTTCTTCCCATTCTGCTGACTGACTCGTGTGTTGCTGTGTCTCATTTTGATCCCCTTGGGAAGGGGGACTTTTCAGGGTCCGGACTGTGTCAGCACCCCTGCCAACTCTCCAGCCTGCCCCAAGGAGCTCTCTTCCCAATACCCTGCCTGATGCAGCACGTTTGTTGCCTTGTTTGTTTTATTTCAGCTCTGCTGTAATGAAGGAAGCTTGAGTGCTTGCCAGGCAGCTGGAAATTCTTTAGCGCCGCAAGGCAAACAAATTTCTGTGGTCTCACTGACCGCACCTGCCCTTGGCTCCTTATGCTCACAGAAGATGGTGCAGAGCGGTTCTGCAGAGGTGACATTATTGGTCCCCCCAGCTATTCCCTTCCCTCTCCCCTTTTCCCAGCAGCCATGTTGTTTGCCAAGTAGGAACAGAGGAAAGAAATATGACAGTATGGGAGAGAGTGAAGAACTGATTTTATGAAGCAGTTGCTTGTGTGCTGTCCATCCTGCGTTAGCCTGCTTCACTGCAGCTGCCTGCCTTGGATGGGAAAGTGACACTTTCTACACCAGCACTGTCGGGTTGTAGCGGACATCTCGTTGGAAGGAGCATTGTCCTCTGGGTATAAATAGCCTGCCTCCTGGCAGGCTGGAGGCTTTGGGAACGTCTCTGCCGGTGTCCTGGAGAATGCTGACCCCATTCACCTCTAATAGGTGGTAGATGCATTGCGGGGAGCCTGCGCCACCGCTGCTAGAGGAGCATAAATTTGTATTTGCTGACTTGTGCATCTGATTCTTGGCTATTACTGTACATCAGTGCCTCTTACATTTAGCAAAGCAGTAGCAAACAGAATTGTTGTTGGCTGCTTGGCACCAGAGAGGCGAAAGGTACAGAGGTGTTTGTAGGCTGCACTTGCACAGGAATGCTTGCCTCGCTTGACGTGTGCAGTTCCTGGCTCTCCAAGGCACAGCTATGTCTGTTGAACAATACCTGAGTGGATTAATTCACTGGGCAGTGTAGCAGCACTCTGAACTAAAACCTGAGGGAGGAGGAGGTATGTAGGGGCAGAAACAGGAGCTTGGGTATGATTCACTGTAAAAACAGGGAGCTGATCTTAGCAGTTGTGATGTCCTGTCTTCCGTGGCAGTGAAGGAGCCTGCTCTCCTCTGGTTTTGGCTGCCCTTGATCTTTGTTTTCTTATGAGCATACTTTGGCTCGGGAGATAAGGGAGGGAGAAGGTGGTTTTGGGCCCTGGTGTTGCCAGGGACAGATAGGGACTTTCTCACAGAAGAGACCTACAGCTGGGGTCAGCTTTGCATGACTGGGAGAGGTGAAAGCTGCTGAGGCATCGGCCCAAATTTGTGACGGGATTCCAGTGTGCCCAAATGCTTCCTTCTGCTGCAGTATCAGGCTGTCTTTCAATTCTTTGGGAAAGGCTGGGTGCAGAACTTTGACTTGAACCTGGCTGTACTGGCTTTCCTGGGAAGCAGAAAAAGTTTGGAGAGGTGTGAGCAGAGCAGTGGTGTTCTCCTGTCCTGCAGTATGCCCAACAAGGCGTGTTGTGGAGGCAAAGGCTTCCCCTGTGCTACTTGTCCAGGGTCACGTGTTCTTGAACCGTACTGTTTTGTGTCCTTGGGGACACCTAGAATCTGGTAGGACTCTTGTCCTGGGAAGCTTCTGGGCTATGCTTGGGCACCTGTTGGAAGGGCGTGTCGGAGCAACTGGCTGCCTTGCTCTGCTTAGGAGTTACAAGGATGAGGCAGGGAGCAAGAGGCGCAGAGTGCCAGCATGCTGAGTCAGCATGACTGGCCTGGAGCAGCCGTGCTCTGGACCCAGCCTGCTGCCTGCCAGGCTATTTTTAAAAATGTGGCTTCCGTGTATTCTGACTCCTCCTAGTTTTTTTAATTTCCCCCACCCCAAGCAAAAGGACCAGCATTGCCACAAAGGCTCCGTGGGAGTAGGGGTGTGGAAGGGCAGCAGTTTCTGCTCAGGGACAGAATTTGCCACTTGTGAGTCCAGCTCAGTTGGGTGCTCGTTGGGTGTTGCTTGGGGAGGGGAGTGGGATGTGCAGCAGCACGGCGTGTTGCTGCTGGACCCTGCCACAGGAATGTTGCAGGCTCTACTGCATCCTGGGGGACTAACATGACCTTTCTTTCTTTCCAGAACCTGACTGACAAGGCTGTCGTGTTATGACGACCCCCAACAAAGGAAACAAGGCCTTGAAGGTAAAGAGGCAGGTGGAGGAAAGGGGTGCAGGTGGTGGGTGCAGGTATCCACTCTAGATTCCATGACTGTGTGCTGCCTTCTCTTCCAGGTGAAGCGGGAGCCAGGCGAGAATGGGACCAGCTTGACAGATGAGGAGCTGGTGACCATGTCTGTGAGGGAGCTGAACCAGCATCTACGGGGCCTGTCGAAGGAGGAGATCATCCAGCTGAAGCAGCGTCGTCGCACGCTGAAGAACCGGGGCTACGCGGCCAGCTGCAGAGTCAAGCGTGTTACCCAGAAGGAGGAACTGGAGAAGCAGAAGGCAGAGCTGCAGCAAGAAGTGGAGAAGCTGGCCTCTGAGAACGCCAGCATGAAAATGGAACTTGATGCTCTGCGCTCCAAATACGAGGCTCTCCAGAACTTCGCCAGAACCGTGGCCCGGAGCCCCGTGACCCCTGCGCGGGGGCCTCTCACCTCCAGTATGGGGCCCCTCGTCCCTGGCAAGGTTGCTACTACTAGTGTCATCACAATAGTGAAATCCAAAACGGACGCCCGGTCTTAGTGAAGCGAGTGTTGCCTGAGCTTGTCTGTGCAGGGCAATTAGGCACAAAACCAGCCTGGAATCCCCAAAGCACAAACCCTCCCCACATGGGTCCGGGTTCCTTCTACTTGGCCCAGGACTGGCCTGCTGATCACTCCAGTTTTATTTTGATGTGTCCAGATTGATATGAGCAGTGGTGATGCGTCCCTTGTCCTTTGCAGACAGAGCCTCCCACCCAGCGGTCTGTAGCCCTCGGGCGCCCTTGGGACAGGCTGCGAGATCTTGGTTTTCTAGCCAAAGAAAGTCTGTGCAGCGTGGCCGACGGCAGGGCGACAGAAGGGCTTGGGGAAGGTCTGGAGGGAGGCTTTCTTCCTGGGGGCTGGGAACCCTAATTTTTGGTCACTTCCAAAGGCTTTACTTCATTACTCTTCCAGGTGGTGCATCTCGGTGCCTGACTGCCAGGCACCTGAACCTGCTGCTTTTGTCTCATTTGGTACCCGTAGTTGCAGTTGGGGTGTTCTGTGTAATAGGTTTTATTCCTTTCTAGGTGTGCCTCTGTGCCCTAACAGTGGGTTTCCTTCAGACGTCCGTTGCGTTAGCCGTGTAAACTAGCAGTGGTGGGAAGGAAGATGCTGTCGTGCCCTGCTGCCTCTGCCCCAGTGATGGGGAAGGAGCCGGCACGGGGCCCTCGCAGGGGCTCAGCACCCCAGGGGAGGGAGGGAGGGTACCGTGTTGACTGCAGGCCGGTTTTGTGCCTAATGCGTTGCACTGAACAAGACCAAAATTACTAGTCGTTCCCGTGTTTTGAGGGTATCAAGTGTCTCTAGTGTGATGGTTTACACAACCAGTTTATGTGGTTAAATAGCCCTTTATTTAAAGAGAGAAACATCATTTTAAGAATTATTAAATTATCTAAGTTTAAAATTAAAATCAGACAGAAGAGAGAGCGTATTTATAGTCAGCTTTTTTATCTGAGAGGGCGAGAATATTTGACCATATAAATGGGGAAATATTCTCGGAGACTTTGCTAGTTAAAAGTTAATAAATAAATAATTTTAAAGTTTCTCATGAACCTCCCGCAAACTGTTTGTGGCTCTGAGGTTAGTTTTTATAAAGAGTTATCAGACTTTATTTATAAAACTTAGAAAAAGACAAAAAAAGAGGCAAGTCCTGTTTGATATCTTTTTGCAATTGTACCAAAAGTGACTTATTCTCGACCTTGCTGGCTTCTGTTGTGTCCCCTCGTGTTGCGCTCTCTGAGCTCTTGCGTGGCGCTGTGGTGTGGTGGTGCCAGTGGCTGCCTTTGCCATGTGCTGTCGTTTCATGCTGCCGTCATTTTCCCTAAGCTTGACCGAGAGATTGAATTGGAATCTCTCTGAATTCTCCAGAAGGATTCTGGCACATGGGCAAAGGCACTGCTGTTCTTGAAGTCAAAACCCAAATGGCTGGTGCAACTACGTAGTGATGCCTGCCCAGAAAACACTTCTCTGCAGAGGCGTGCTGCAGGAGCACAGGCAGCTTGGGCCTCTTGCTGAGCAGCCAACACCAGGTAGCTCAGTTACCTGAATGGGGAAAATGTTGCGCTTTCCTTCCTCCAGCAACAGCGGTAGAGAAGTAACACAAGGGAGAATTGTCCAAGTTTAGGAGGAGACCTGTGGAATTGGATCCTGTGGTCAGAACTTGTGTTGCTCTTGCTGCTCATCTGACAAGAGGGGCAAGTCTGCCTGCCTTCTGGGCAGTGTGGGACCAGCGCTAGTCCTGAGTGTCTGCATATTACTGAAAATTAAGCTGTGGCATGGTTACTGTCTTTCCTGGTGCAGCTTCTGTCTGTGGGTGTTGGAAGAGTGCTTAGACTTACAGCTGTGTGACACAGCTGAGAAGCTATTTGTGGCCAGGCTCCATTTCCACAAACACTTTGATCCCCCTCTCCCCTCCACAGAGATTTGAGCTGATTAGAGTTGTTTTAGAGAAGCAGGACATGGGGGTGAAGTCCGTGTCATCTCCTGGCTGCTGAAAGCCTCCTGAGTGGAGGGGACAGACCAGGATGGCACAAGTGAAACCAGTCCTGTGTGGAGGCATGGTTCACCATACTGGGTGGGTTTTGGTGTCGTGTTTCTCATGTAGCTGGACTGATACTGCTCTCCTCTGGGCTCAGAAGCAGGTAAACCTGATGAAAGCTGCCGTGTGGCAGGAGAGGAGCCGATAGTTGGTCGGGATTTCCTGCTGGACGGGGAGATCAGGTGTGCTCTGATTGACTGGGCATTTAGAGAGAAGCTGTTTGGGATTCTTTTCCCAGTGAACTTCCAAAACGAGGAGGTTAGAACATCACCTTCAGGCTTCCCCCTCCCAGCCCTGGGCTTTCTCTTCTCTGAGTGGAAGCACCCAACATGCTGCTTCCCAGCCATTCACTGGATGGGCTACACTGAGCAGCGCTCAGCACAGAGCTCTGGGCACTAACCTTTGTCTTCCAGCTGGTGACACGGTGCCTGGAAGAGGTGATGTTCCAAAACATGGAGACCTGCAGTTGGCCGGGCATGTCAGTCCCAACCCTGTCCTTCCTGGAGCCAGCCTGAGATCGAGCCTGGCTAGAGAGCCATTCTGAACCTAGCTGGAGGCCTCACCTCAGCAGGGTGAGCAGCCAAGGTTTTGTGTTAGGAACTGAGGTCCAGGGGCTGGAGGCTGTGGTGTGAGGAGGGCCCCATCAACAGAGCAGATGATGGGCAATCCTGCAGCCATGGTGAGCTTGCTTCCGTTGTGCTCTGCAGCAAGGAATGTCTGGGTCCTTCCCTGCCTGCTGGGGGGCAGCTGTGCTGTTGCCGGTAAGAGGCTGGCTGCTTTGAAGTGAGACCATGAGTCAGGAGGACAGAGCAGGTGGCAGCACTGACTCCACCAGATGTTAGTGCTGTAATTTCTCCTCCCCTGTGATGTGCTTGCTAGCTGGTGGCCCAGCCTGCTCCCAATGGCTGAGGTTTTGATGAGGACACATTATGTAGGGTGGAGCAGGTGCAAAGCCATGGCTGAAGGGTGCCTCTGTGGTAAACAAGCTCTGCAGGTGCTGGGCTGGATGTCAGTGGGGACACGGTCCCCTCGAGAGTGCTGCTTCCCTATGCTAGCGCGTTGGTTTTGGTTTTGTTCTTGGTGAAGTGTTGGACACTGGGTGATGTATTTCTGCAGTGTCCAAGGAGTCTCCTGTCCTGCTCCAGGGGACCCAGTCCCCTGCCAGCTGGCTTCCCGTTCCCCGTGTGAGGCGACCCCTGCCCCGAGCCGTCACGCTGACCTCTCTCTCGTATTATAGCGTTCTGGAGTGTGACAGTTCTTGTTCCTGAGGTGCTCGTCCGTTTGGTTTCCTGCTGTGAAGGGTGTCGTGTTTTCTTTCTCCTTTTCCTGGTGCCGTTACTGCGGTGGGTGGGGAAGGGGGGGGCCCTGCCCCAGCCTGCCCAGAAAGCGAACCCGTGGGGTGTACCCCCACGCCACCGCCGCCAGCGGGGATTTGTGTATCTTGTGGTGAATTGTGTAAAGTTACTCCTGCCTTGCGCAGCCTCGGGGGGCATTGCGCTCCGGCCAGAGCGAGTACTGGGATGCCCGGTGGGGATAAAGGATGGATGGAGGGACTTGTCCTGTCCCCGTCCATCTGTCTGTCCCTGTGCCGCTGCCTGCCCGGGCCAGGCCTGGCCTGCCTCCCTGCCCGTGGTGCGGGGAGGCCCGGGCTGCTGGCGGTGGCCCTGGGAGAGGCCTCTCGGGGGGCTCTGCCGCAGTCTGGCCCTGTGAGGTGGCCGGGGGGGGCTCCGGTGAGGGCCCGCCGCGCTGCAGGGCCTGTCCCGGCCCGGTGCCCCGGAGGCTTGGCGGGGCGGGGCGGCGGTATTTATTGCTAAGTTATTGCCCGGTGCGGCGGGGCGGGCGGGCGTTATTTATTGCTGTACATAGTGTCCGTCCGCGGCCGCCGCTGTTTTGTACGTGACAATAAACCGCTTTGAAACAGCCGCCGCCTGGCGCTTCCTTGGGGCGCGGGTCTGCCGCGGCGGGGGGGGGCGCTGCTGCAACCGAGGGCGGGGAGCGGCAGCGGCGGAAGTGCCGTTGGGCCGCTCTCGCCGGATAAGCGGAAACGACGCTGCGGTGGGGCGGCCGGTAGCGGAAGGTGGGCGCTTCCGGGGCGATGGCGGCCGGCGGCAGCCTGAGTCGCTCGGAGCGGAAGGCGGCGGCCCGCGCCGAGATCCTTCAGCAGGAGGAGCAGCGGGACCGGCGGAGACAGGTACGGCACTGCCCGGCACGGTCCGCCCCGCCGCCGCGGGCTGCCGTGACCACCCGTGTGTACCGGGCAGGTGTCCCGCATCTGGAGGAAGCCCCCGGCGGAGCGGAGCCCCGAGGAATGCCAGGTGCTGAGCGAGAACGAAGACATTGTCCGGGAGCTGGAACGGCGCCGCAAGCGGCGCGAACGGGTGCGGCGGCGGCAGGAGGAGGTGGGAGACCGAGGGGGAACGGCAGCACCGGGCGGGCGGCACCGCCCTAGAGCCGCTACTGGGCCGTTGTGGGGAGCGGAGCCCCGCGCTCCGGGAGTGGGGCCGAGGCCCCCAGGCTGGCTCTGGGGCTGCGGTTGGCCTCGGTGGAAAACTGCCCCGTTACTGGGAATGGCTCAGCCCCCCCGGGGTTGTGGCCCCCCGAGGTTTTGGCCTCCCGTGCCTGCCCTCGGTTAGTCTGCACACCAGTTTTGCTCTCGCCGGCTGCTAGATTTGCGCGTTTTCCAAACGTGTGCCGTTTTTCTGTGTGGGCATGTCTCTCGGGAGGACAGATCCGCATGCGCCGCCATCCGGGGGAGTTTTGTCCCTTGATGTTCTGCGGGTAACACAGGCAACACCCACGTTCGTTTATTTAGAACATGCTTCTGATAATATTTATGTCGCTAGGCCCATAATGAAAATTCCAGTGAGCTCCCTGTTCCTTTGGATTCGGTGCTGCGCTGTATCTCAGAAACATGTGAACTTGCTCAGTTGTGTTTTCTAGATATGTGATGAACCAGAGGAGTTAAAGAGAAAAGCTACTGAGCTGGCTGCTGCTGTCCGGAATGCCAAGCACCTGGTCATCTATACAGGAGCTGGGATCAGTACGGTAGGATTCTTTGGGGGTGAGTGGCTGGAGCTTTGGGAGCTCCTTCAGGAGTGTTGCAAATGTTGTTTGGATTTTTTTTTTTTTTTGTGGCTCCCAAACAATTACATGATGTGCGTTATGAGTCTGGGATGCCATGTTAACATAGCTGCACTGCAAACCACGACCAAGACATTTGCTAGTTTGCACCTTGGGGTTGTGCCTGTTGCCCAAGAGATTCTGATGCTGCATCACCTCTGTGACCATGTGAAGAACGTGCTTCTTAACAAGAGGATCACTAGTCTTACTTTACTCAAGTCTTTTCAACTACTTCTGGTGTAAAACCTAAAAACAAGTTAGCTAATTAATGTTGCCTGTGTTGACGGACAAGTAGGAATAGCTGGTGGTTATCAGAACATACAAATGACAGCTTAAGAAATGGTTGGTTTCAGTGGCCTTTTGTGAGAGTGAAAATCTGGTTCTGCCTCTTCGAATGTGACATTTGTCACTTTTGTCTGAATTCTGAGATGGAAACCTTATCTTTCTTTCCCTTTTCTACAGTCCCTGCTGATAGGGAGCATGATCTCGGGCAGGGTGTGTGAGTGGTAATGTCACAGGTATTTTTGCTAACAAATGCTGAGTGCAAGGTACCAGAAATCAGAGTCTAGTGAAAATAAGGAAAAGTTCAAGAACAGAGCTCTATGTAGGGAAATGGGAAGTACCAAGGAGTAAAAAGAGTTCGGGGGGGATTCTGTAATGGTAAAATTGGAGAAAATGAATACTGGGTAGGTGAAAATGAGAGCTGTAAGTTAGGAGAAAAGCTGGTAGAGAGAGAGGAAACATATGAAAAGAAGGTTTTCCTGTGATTAGGGAACACTGCACTATAATTATAGAATGGTTTGGGTTGGAAGAGATTGTAGAGATCATCTAGTTCCAACCACCTGCCATGGGCAGGGACACCTTCCACTAGACCAGGTTGCTCAATGCCCCATCCAACCTGGCCTTGAACACTGCCAGGGATGGGGCACCCTCAGCTTCTCTGGGCAACCTGTTCCAGTGCCTTGCTACCCTCCTAGAGAAGAATTTCTTCCTTGTACTATCTAAATATGCCCTCTTTCCATTCAAAGCCATTGCCCCTTGTCCTATCACTACATGCCCTTGTAAAAATTCCTCCTCCAGCTTTGCTGTAGGCCCCCTTCAGGTACTGGGAGGCTGCAATAAGGTCTCCCTGGAGCCTTCTTTTCTCCAGGCTGAACAACCCCAACTCTCTCAGCCTGTCTTCATAGGAGAGGCACTCCAGCTCTCTCTGCATCTTCGTGGCCCTCCTTCAGACTCGCTCCAACAGGTCTATGTCCTTTTATGTTGGGGTATCCAGAGCTGGATGCAGTACTCCACGTGGAGTCTCACAAGAGTGGAGTAGAGGGGAGAATTGCCTCCCTCGACCTGCTGGCCACGCTTCTTTTGATGCAGCCCAGGATACGGTTGGCTTTCTGGGCTGCCAGCACACATTGCTGGGTCATGTTGAGCTTCTCATCAACCAACACCCCCAAGTCCTTCTCCTCAGGGCTGCTCTCAATCGATTCTCCGCCCAGCCTGTATTTGTGCCTGGGATTGCCCCGACCCATGTGTGGGACTTCGCACTTGGCCTTGTTGAACTTCATGAGGTTCACACAGGCCCAGCTCTCAGGCCTTTTCTCACCTCTGGATGGTGATAAAACTGGAGTGAACAAAGAAGCACCTGTGAACGAGGTGTATCTGGTTGTCCCAGGTGAGGCTGGGTTGTGTTTGTGACAAGAGGTACGAACCTTCCCGTCAGGCCTCGTTTTTTCTCTCCCAATAACACAGGCAGCTTCAATCCCAGACTACAGAGGCCCTAATGGCGTATGGACATTGCTGCAGAAGGGCAGGAGCATCAGGTAAAGAGAAATTCTGAGCTGTGCTGCAGACAGCTGATACTGAGAGAGATATTAATGGCAATTCCAACTTTTTTTTTTCTTGTCAGGGCTACAGACCTAAGTGAGGCAGAGCCCACACTCACCCACATGAGCATTGCCTGCCTACACAAACACAACCTGGTAAGATACTTTTTCTGCACCTCACTTGTGTTCCTCTGCCTAACCGAGCAGGGGGAAAAAAAGCTTTTAATGAGATTGCCTACCTACTGTTTTTACTCGGGTAGGAGTTTTCCATGTAGGAAAAAGCATCTGCACTCACATATGGCTGAGTCTTCATGAGGCTAGCTCCAGACCGTAGCTCTGGCAGTTTTTCCCCTTGTGCCTTTTCTTTATCACCTTGTATTTCCCCTTCCTGCTGAGGCTGGTCTGGGGACCTGGCCACAAAGTCAGCCAGACCTAGCAGAGCTCTCTTTAGCAGGAGGATTCCTTTCATTTAGCTTTCATAAAGGTCTGTTCTCCACGTTTTCCTCTGTTAGCTCTGCTCTGATGTGTAGAGCTCTTTGGTGTGTATTGAGGCACGTGCATCACCTGCATTTGAGTAATACTTTCACAGTCTTCTCTGTGTGTGTTAGCTCAGCATTTTATACCCTTTAAGGTGCAGCATGTGGTGTCTCAAAACTGTGATGGGCTGCACCTGCGGAGTGGGTTACCCCGAACAGCAATATCTGAGCTTCATGGAAACATGTACATAGAGGTGAGTGGCCAGAACATGATGAAGTTACTGTCTAGTGGCCTCGCAAAAAGATAATGTGAACTATTTACCTCTCACTAGCTGAAGAAGAGTTAGTACAGGGGCTAGACTCTGCTTAGTGTGTGTCTTCAGGCCATCAGGTTTGTGGTGAACTAGTTAGCAAGCACCAAACCAAAGTGTTCTGTACAACTAGGTAGCTTTTTCTCTGTACTTGCTAGAGCCTTCTGCTTCTGACTGCTCTTCCTCAGACCTCTGAAGTCCTTCCTACCACATAGCCAACAAGCTCCCTGAACTCCACGTATTAGTTGAGCTTTTCCAAACTTTTCCAAGTTAGCATCTGATCCCTGATGGTCCCTTCTACTGCTTCCCATTTATTGTCCCCAGAAAGTACTTTTCTTTGGAGAGACGTGGCTGGCTCCTGGTGTTTCATGGGCTAGATGCTATGATGTAACGGGTTTTTTGCTTTCATCCTGCACCAGGTCTGCACTTCCTGTACACCCAACAGAGAGTACGTGCGAGTATTCGATGTGACAGAGCGCACAGCCCTGCACAGGCATCACACTGGCAGGATGTGCCACAAGTGTGGGGCACAGTTGAGAGATACAATCGTCCACTTTGGGGAGAAGGGGACGTTGAGACAGCCCCTGAACTGGGAAGCAGCAACAGAAGCTGCAAGCAAAGCAGATGTGATTCTTTGTCTGGGTTCCAGCTTAAAGGTAACTTTAGAGACTCGGTGAAGATTGTTAGCAGCATTCCCTCTTGGTGATACACCTTGGTGCTGAGCAGTCTCCTCCCAAACAGACAACTGTAAACTCTGGTGTCAGGATTCGCCCACCATCTGTGATAGTCTCTCTTCCTCCCTCTTTCCCCTCCTGGTAATACATTCCTTTTCCTCTCACTGATACGGTTCACAGTTACGCATGCCTTTGGCTGTACTGATAACCTCTCTTTTGTGGCAGGTTTTGAAAAAATACCCACGTCTTTGGTGCATGAGCAAACCACCCACTCGTCGTCCAAAGCTATATATCGTGAACTTGCAGGTGAGAGCCTTTTTGTGCTGGGTTTGAAGGGTTTGGGATGAACAGAAGCTAGTGTGTGGTGAGCCTGTCCGCCCAGGGGCGTGCAGACCCCAGATTCCAGGCCGGGAGCCCCTCATCCCCACTGCCTTGCGGGGAGGGGAGACGCCTGCAGCCACGCAGGTCTGGTGTCACTCCTGCAGTGGACCCCGAAGGACGACCTGGCTGCCCTGAAGCTGCATGGCCGCTGCGATGACGTCATGCGGCTGCTGATGGCGGAGCTGGGGCTGGAGATCCCGCACTACGACCGGTGAGTGACCCAGGCCCCTGCCCGCCGGGAGGGGCGGCCGGTCCCGGTGCCCACCGGCAGCCGTCCCATACTTGCCCTGTCTCCCGCAGGGCGCGGGACCCCATCTTCGCGCTGGCCGAGCCGCTGCGCCCCGGGGAGGAAGGCACGCACTCGCGGAAGCCGGTGGCGCCGCCGCCGGGAGCCGAGCCGTCACAGGAGGAGGAGGAGGAAGCGCCGCCGCCCGCCCGCCCCGGCGGCTGGCTGGGTCGCGGCTGCGCCAAGGGCGGCCGGCGGCGGAAGAGCAACTGAGGGGCGGGCGGGAGCGGCGGGGGACGCGCCTCAAAATGGCGGCGGGGGCGGGGCGGGCGGGCGGTGGGTCCCGTTCGCTCGGGCGCGGGGCGGGGCGGTGCCGCCGGTGACAGCGCGGCCATGCTGCGCAACGGGGCGGCGGGCGGTGGCCCCGCGGCGGGCGGAGCGGCGGGGCAGCGACCCGTGCGGGTCTGGTGCGACGGATGGTGAGTGAGCGGGGCGGGCGGGCTGCGGCGGCGCCCGGAGAAATAAACGGTGTTGGCTGCGCTGGTGTCTCCGGTTCCTCTGTGACCACGGCGGGCCGGGCCCCTGGGCTGGATGCCGTGGGAGAGCGGGTCCGTCCCCGCGGAGCCCCCGGTGCGTGGACGCGATCGCTCTGGAGCAGGGAGCGGCCCCGGGGCTCCGCCGTGAGGGCCCCGGTGATCCCGGGGCGGGGGGAGACCCGGCATCCTGCTCTCCAGCCGCGGCTGGGGCAGGTTTATTGCAGCGCTTTTCCCCCGATGAACCAGCTGCAAACGCGTCAGTCGCCGCGTAGTGACAGAGAGCAGAGAGACTTCAAACCTCTGAGCCCCTGGGGAAGGTCATCCTGCAACTTCCCAGCAAAGTGCACCCTTGCGTCCCCAGACTGAACCGGGGCCGTTGTCTTTCTAGCTATGACATGGTGCACTATGGCCACTCGAACCAGCTACGCCAGGCTCGGGCCATGGGAGATTATCTGATTGTTGGAGTCCACACAGATGGTAAGAGGTTTTCTCAGCTTCTCACCTCCTGCCTCTAGAACCACCCAGCAAGGTTAGCCCTGAGAGAACGGAGATATCCTGGTACAAAGGAGGCTTCTTCCTGCATCTGCTCAAGGAGCAGCAGCCTCTGAAAGAGAAGTGTACCTTCCCTGGGTAAGGGAGTAGAGTCACCCTGTCATGCTTTCTGGAGTGAGGGTTAGGTAATTCAGAGCTTGCAGGCTTTGTTTGGGGAGTGATCTGTATTCTGTACTGTAATGACAATTGAACCAGTTGAAAATCTGTCTGGTTTTGCTGGTGCAAACTGCAGAACTGATAATCCGAAACAAATTACTGTGTGGAGCGAACTCATTTCAAGCCCGTCTGAAAGTTAAGTGCCAGGAACTAGTTCTTGTGTGTGAAGGTGGATTTTGAATGGGTTTAAGGATGCATATTTTCTCGCATGAACTGAGCGTAGCATGAAGCTGCTGTTTAAAAGGGGAGTTTCCCCTTGGGGGCTGCCAGGAGGCCCAGGTAGCTCCCCCAGGAGGAAGTATCTGGGTACAAGGAGGCACTGAGAGCTTTTGCCTTCCAAGTGAATTCCAAGGCCCTTGCTACGCACTTAGGAAATGCAACTAAATTAAAATATTTTCTGATCTAGCTGGGGCTTCCTTCTCTACCACAAACCACTTCCAAGCAGAGTTTAGGCCTGCAGTGAAGTTCACCTCCCCGTGAAATCAGTGAGGCTCCTGTAGGTGAGAGTCTTCGTAGCTGTAGTACATGCTTCTAACTGGGTTTTTCTGTTTCTCGCCCAGAGGAGATTGCCAAGCACAAGGGCCCCCCTGTCTTTACACAGGAGGAGAGATACAAAATGGTGCAAGCCATCAAGTGGGTGGATGAGATTGCTCCAGGAGCTCCCTATGTCACCACACTGGAAACCCTGGACAAATATAACTGTGACTTCTGTGTGCACGGTGGTGAGTGGTATTCTGAGGCGATAGTTGTGTTAATGTAGGCCCTCCTGGGCTTGTGTGCGCTTGGTTTCCCTGCTGCAAACCGAGGAACATTTAGGCTAGTGCTGCCCATCAGAGGATACCTCATGTACAGAGGTCTTTTTTACCAAAACCTGCGCTGGGCAGTATGGGTACTGCTGTTCTGGAGAAATACGTCTGTGTGCTAGGCACCCTAAGAGTGGCCAGATCCCTTTCTTTTAAGCATCCCTTTCACTTATAAAGGTGAAACGTGTTGTTTGACAATTATCCTGAGGTTGCCCTTAGGGCCAGCAGAAATCTGTGCATGGGGGAAATAGTAATTTACAAAACTTGAATGAGAAAAACACTGTTAAAAAGGTAAGTATGCAGCAATACAATCGTGTTTATACCTGCTTATCCTGGGATGAGATCAGATCTGAAAAGCTTTGCTCTTTATCCAGCTAATAAGCTGTTCAAGGGCTTAGCTGACCCTGAGTGCGGTCAGAGACCTAGTTCTTATTACAAACACTTTTCAGTTTATAGTCGCTAAAGGGAACCAATGTTCTGAGGAAACAGAACTTGTGTACTCTCGCCCTTCCTGGGACTGCTTCTCGTGTTCATTCAGCCTCAGCCCCTCCTCTCTACTCCACTGAAGGTACTTTGGTAGTTTAATCAGGAATGGTCTTTGCACTCATTTCATGTATGCTTCCTCATTTGACCCCAGCCACCTGCCATTGATAAGCCAAGTATTTCATTAAATGTAAATAAATAATCTTCTATAACATGAATAAATAATTAATCTTCTATAACATGATATGCTTTTTCACCTGGACAGTATGATTATCAAATTCCTTATCAACTTAATTGCCTGCCCTGAATGTGTATTTGGGGTACGTGACCCCTTACTAGACTTGGTGAGGGATTATGGTAGCAGAGAGGTGCTTGTGGCCTTTGCTCCAGTTTCCCTGCATTTATCCCCTCTGCCAAATCATTCAGTACTTCTACCTGAATAATACCCTTGCACGCTGCACTTTTGCCAGGCTGTGTTTATGTAAAAGATAAGTTTTGAAATAGCTGAGCTTAGTTGGGAAGGTGACGGACAACAAACCTGCTGTTTCTGCCTCTCCCCTGGCACTGAGCTGTGCTTGCAGCATGTTCTCTTCTCCAGTCCCTGTGCCCTGAGGTGATGCCGTGGGGTTTAAGAACTCCTCACCTTCCCTGAGCTGAGCCCAACTGTGTGAGAGAGGGCACTTGTGAGCAGCCAGCGCCTGCACTGGAAACTGGCCGTTTTGCCAAATGAAAGCCTGATTAGGTTTTCACTTGTGAAGATTCTATAGTTCACTAAAAGTAGGTGAGAGTTGTTTTTGTAGGGTGAGTTGGGACCCATGCCAAAGATGAAACAGAATTAACTCTATAGAAAGGTAGCTTGATGTCACTGTAGAAGTGCCATCAGTGAGGGGAAGAACTGGCTGTTGGAGGATTGTTTAATTGACTGAAAAAGTTGTAACATGAACCAACGCTAAAGCTACTCCTAGAGAATTTAAGGTTAAGGTGCTTTTTAATACTGAGACTGATGGTAGCTCTTTTTTGTCATTCAGACAACAATTCAGCCATGCCTGCTGCTGGATTCTCTACACGGGTGACCAGCTCAGATTTTCTGGACTATCTAAAAAACAGTGGACCAGATGGTTAATGGTGTTTAGCATCCAGGAATATGCTTGTCTCCACAAACAGGGTAGTCTTGCAAATCACTGAGATTTCTGTGGGATGCAGGATTTATCCCACGTGTATGCACAGAGATCTGAATTGCAGGAGTTCTAGCCTGGCTAATGTGCTGTACATGTTCAGCTACTACTGTCATTCTAAAACAGCTTTTGTGCAGGAAGGCTTGGGTCACAGTTCTGAGGCTCTTCTCTCTCTGCAGATGATATCACCTTAACAATAGATGGCAAGGATACCTATGAGGAAGTGAAGACAGCGGGGCGATACAGGTAACCCGTTGCTGCTTACCTTCATATCCTATTTTGGGTAGAGTTTCTGGAGCTCGGGGCCTGACGGGAAGTTGGGTGAAACACAGCTATCTTTGGGTCACACTTAATTTTGTGGTGACGTGTGTCAGAGCTTTAGTTGCTTCCACCGTTTTGGCTTCTGTGCCACAGTCAGTGCAGTGTTGCAGATTAGCAACTGACTGGTGGGGCCTTCTGTTCCTGGAAGATGCTAGTTCTGGTCTTGAAGCCTCACTGGAAGTTGGCTCTGTTGGGAAGTCTGTGCAAGATAAATTTTCCTCATATGAGCAGTTGCTGTGGCATGAAGAAGATGCAGAGGCTCAGTAAATGAATGCTGTACTTTATGTCAAGAGCAGGTAGAAGGAAGTCCCTGGTTTGGATTTGTCTGGTGTCACAGGTGTTCCTGTGGAAATGGTGGGAAGAGAAAGAGGCTCCTGTGGCTTCTGCTTCATCCTTTGCTTGTCTCCCTGCAGGGAATGCAAACGCACCCAAGGTGTGTCCACTACCGACCTCGTTGGCCGGATGCTACTCATGACTAAGGCTCACCACAGCAACATAGTGAGTCAGACGGCTTTGGGTGGGAGTTTGGAGTCCAGGGCATATGACAGCTCTTTCCTTTTGCTGCCCCAGTTGGCAGTGGAGCCCCTGGGCCTGGCTCCTAGGTGCACCAACAACTGGCAAGCGGATTATGGGTAGTGGCAGCAAAACACCCTGCTTGTGTTTGCTTAAGCCTGTCTGAGATCACAGTGTGATCTCAGCCCATGCTCCTTTGGAAAGATGTGGGGGGATAAAAGCTTCGATCTTTCATGATTGGTGTGGGCTTTGGGAACGTTACAGGAACTACAGCCTGGCCTATGGCTTCTCCAAGGGTGAAACTACATAGTGTGGCCACGTTGATCTATCAGCCCAGTGCTGCCAGAGTTGGAGAATCCTCTTCCTACCCACTGAGCTGCGTGCTTCTGTCTTCCACTGTCTCTAGTCTTATCAGACCTTTCTTGAGTCTCTTCAGCTCACTACCCAGTAGATAGCTACCCTAACCAAAGGAAAATAAAGTAGTTTTATGTTGATTAATGAGTTGAATTGACTTGGTAAACAAGCAGTGCAGTGAATGGACTCACCTAGATAACAACAGGGACAAGATAAGGGACCCACAAAGGAATTCAGGGGTACAGGAAGATCTTTTAGTGTGCTGAGCTGTTAGATTGGCTTAGCTGTAATATGTAAGTTCACACCAAGATCTGGCAAAGTGCTACTAGCTGTCTGCAGAGATCTGAGCCCATCTCTAGTGGAGTGCTTTTGGAAGAAGGAGGGACGCTGTCCTGTTAGGGGCTTGCATAGTTGAGGGAGGACACAGATGTGCAGCGCTATCAGGTCTGCAGGTTGGGCAAGAACCACTGTCACTGTGTGGTGCCAGGCTGGGATCACATAAGGACATGTTTTGTCTGACTCATGCTGGGACATGACTCTGATTTAGATATTAACTAGTTTGTCAGCATTCAGTGCTAGGGATCAATGGTGTGCAGTCTGCGCCTGGACTTCCAGCACTTCTGCCGCACGCAAGCGTGTTCTTGGTTGAATGAGCTGTGTGAGTGCTTAAACGTTTTGACTCTTTATCTCCCTTCAGGATGAGGACCTAGACTATCGGAAGCACACTGACAACTTTGGGAAGGTAACGTGAGTTCTGGTCGTGGACATCTGGTTGTTGTCCTGTCTGAGAAGGATTCCAAATGTGCTTTCTGGCCTGTGTTGCAGTCTTGGTTTTTGCCCCACATTCAGCAGTAACCTCAGTAAATGTCTGCGGCCCCGTAAAGTAGCTGCTGTAGTCAGTGAAATAGGCACCTGTGGCCGCACAGGCCCAGTGAGTGAACTGTCCCTCAGCAGCTCTGTAGAGCTGCTGCACCCATTAAGCCTTTCCTATTTTTCTGGCTTGCTTGTAAATTCTTTATCGCCACTTCCTTTGGGACCCAAGTGCCCACAGTTCCAGCCTAGGGACAGCCTCTGTGGATACTCCTTTTAGTGCTCACATTTTTAAAGGTGTTGTATTAGGTCTGGAAAGCGTTTAGGTAGCAGGCATGTAGCTAGCATGCTGTACTGCAGAATTCACACACCAGCTCTTCAAGTAGCAGAGCAGTCCTCCTGGAGTTCTCTGCCATCGTGTCTAGCTCATGTCTCAGGCTACCTCTAAAGAGCTATCAGCCCCTTTTTTTTTCCTGGGTGTTGAATTGTCTCTGATTATTGAGCACCTGGACCTACAGCTTGAGTAAGACTTTTTTTTTTTACCCCTGGGGGTTTGCTGACCAG
The DNA here is from genome assembly GCF_949628215.1 of Phalacrocorax aristotelis. Classification (NCBI taxonomy): domain Eukaryota; kingdom Metazoa; phylum Chordata; class Aves; order Suliformes; family Phalacrocoracidae; genus Phalacrocorax; species Phalacrocorax aristotelis. The sequence goes on from NC_134291.1 coordinate 5,480,994, forward strand.
GCTGAATCCTCCTCTTTGTTTTCCACTATGTGGGGTTTTTTGAGCAGGCTTTATGGGGCCTGTTGCTCCAGCATGGCTGTTTCCTGGTGCTTGGATCTGGGGAGAGTGTCTGGGCCCCAGGCACCCTGCATGACCCCTGTCAGCTGAGCCCCCCTTCTGCATGCTGCCATTTGTATGGCTTGCCCTGGTCTTGGCTGAGTTGTCTTTGTTCTTTCAAGTCTTGTAGAGCAGCCAGCTTTAGGGGAGCAAAGCAGGGCTGGAGCTGATGACTTGGCTGTTTCCAAAACTGCCACATGGTGGGGATAAAGCTACGTCTTCGGTGGCACCAGCGCTGGGATCTGGCCCTCGCTGGAGTTCTGGGTGATCCTTTCCCAGCTTGGCATGCCATCGGCCAGGTGAATGGGTAGGCTGCCTTAAGGCTTGAGAAGAGCATAGGTAGGTTGTGTGTTGTCTGCCTTAGTAAGCTTTGTCTCTCCTGGAAATCCAAGACTGCCTTCCTCCTTCCTGAGCTTTCTTCTCAGCATCTCCTTAGCTGGCTGTTGAAGGGATGATTAAGGCTGTGTTTGACAGAGCAAAAAGGGATTTGGTGAGATTGCACAAATATTTGGTGCCAGGAATGTGGAAGGTCCAAGCTTCTGCGAGTTGTGATGCTTGCTAGCAAATTAAGGCTAGCAAAACGCTTGCAGCTGTATTCTGTGTGTTGTCCAAACCCCCTCCTGGGGCCAGAAAAGGAAATGTGTGTGTTGTGTGTTTTCCCAGGGGCCAAAAGGTCACAGTCCCTGGACTGGCGTCTCGCAGTTCCTACAGACATCTCAGAAGATCATCCAGTTTGCATCAGGGAAGGAACCACAGCCAGGAGACACTATCATCTATGTGGCTGGAGCCTTTGACCTGTTCCGTATCCTTGACTCTGTTTTGTCAAGGAAGCAGTGCTGGTTTCTTTCTTTGATTTTTCCATGGTTTGAGGCACCAGACTAGGATATTTACCCCTCTTTTTTTTTTTTTTTTCCCCCTCTTTTCTGTAGATGTGCATGTGAGGGGAGGAGGCAGGAATTCTTACTGGCGGTTTCTTAGTCACAGGACACTGAGAAAGGAGCTATAGCTTCTCTCTAGAGAGATTTGTGGCTGTTGGAGGATCTTAGGAGACAGTGGGATATTCTGCACACTCTAGTGATAACACTCTAGTCCCTTGGGATTCCTGTCTCCCACTGTGGTTTTTCAATGTGTCTGTTTCTGTCTTCCTTTCCCTATTTTCCATGTTAGCTTTAATTCCTTAAACAGGTCTACAGATATTGGGCATGTAGATTTCCTGGAGAAGGTTCACCAGCTGGCAGAGAAACCCTACATTATTGCTGGGCTGCACTTTGATCAGGTCTGTATATAATGTGGTCCAAAGACAGAGCAGCCTGGCGCCTGTTCTTTCTGGAACAAGCAGGCTGTGCTCTGGAAGACAGGAAAGGGATGTATTGGCCAATATAGGATTTTAATTTTGGGAAAAAGTGAGAGGAAAAGGGGGTTGCTTTGTCTCTCTTCTAATTGTGCCTGGTACTTTGCCTTAGGAAGTAAATCGCTACAAAGGGAAGAACTATCCCATCATGAACATCCATGAGAGAACGCTCAGTGTCTTGGCCTGTAGGGTAAGTGCCTGTAGGGTAGGTGCCTCTGTGCTTTTTCTGGATATTGCCTGGAGCTGGGGAGTGTTCACCTGTAGCCAACTATCTTGCATGAGTTCTTTGGTGTGCACTGAGAAGGCAAAGACAAGACTGATCACTTTAGATGGCCAGAGGTGCTGGTGTGCTCTCAGGAGGAATCACTGGGCTCCTCTGTCATCCTGGTTAACCTGTGCTATTGAACTCATCCACCTCTGTTCCACAGCAGTGAAAAGGCAGGATGCCTTGCAGAGTGCTGCTGTGCTCTACAGCTGAGTTCTTGTAGAAAACTCTCTACTCCCTGCAGCAGGAGAGAAAATTCCTGGGAGAGAAATGTGAGGAGGCCTGGAAACATGTGCCCCATAGCAATTAACTTTCAGATTTGCTATATACATGCTACCAGAAAGCATATTATTTAATGGAACAAAAAGATGCTGTGTGACAAGCAGTAGCTGCTAAAACCACTTTCCTGTTCCCTTATTTACGTTCTAAACTCTATAACCAGGTGACCTGTTCAAGTCTGTTTAGGAAGCAGGCTGGCCTCTGTTTGGTTCTTTTTTTTTTTTTTTTTTTTTCCTCTCAATTCTGGACTCTTTACCTGGTTTCTTCTCTAGTATGTCTCAGAAGTGGTGATTGGAGCCCCCTACGCTGTCACTGCTGATCTGCTGGATCACTTCAGGGTGAGAGTCTTTGCATATAAATGTACGTGAAGATGTTGGGGTGTGGTGTGCTTAGGGAGCTAAAGTGGTGCAGGAAAACAGAGGGGTGTAGAAGAGGGATGGTCCCGCTCAGCAGTATTGCAGGGAGCTCCAGATGCACTGCCAAGCCTGGAGAGATGCAGTGCCACTGCCAAGGAGGGGTGGCTTTGCTGATCTCCAGGCCATGTTGCAGTGAGTGCAGTGGCAGGGCAAGTCCCTGTCACCTTTTGGATCTTGTCAGTGACTTTGTGTCCTTCTCCAGGTAACACTTGTGTGTCATGGGATGACTGAGGTGGTGCCTGACAAGGATGGTTCTGATCCATATGAGGTAAGCTGCTAGCTGCTGTTGCCCATGCTGCTTTGTCGGCATTTGCTAGGTACAGCGTGGCTTTGTTCATGTTCCTGAGCTGAGAGTTTGTATTGCGGAGGATGCCACCCGAGCAAGTCCTTGGCAGCTGCTGCTGGTTTTCATCCACCCCTGAGGGTAGCTGCTTGGAGCAGAGCCTGTAAATCATTCACATCATCTCCATTCTTTTAGTCAATGATTTGTTTTGCCTGTTTCTGATGCCTTCATGGCAGAATGAGGAATCCTCTAATCTTTGCTCTAGGCCAGTCCTGGCCAGCCTCGCTCAGCTCCCATATACATGAAGCTTTGCTTTCAGCATTTGTTTACTCTGCCTCTTAAGAGATCATTTTGTGTTATGCCTGGCTGGGTCCCCACAGGACCTGCCATTGCTTCTGCTTAGCTTTCACTACCGAGCTGTAAACCCAGAGGTCCTGCATGTTTTTCACAGCTGAGTCTGCAATGTTTGTTCATAGGAACCAAAAAGACGTGGCATCTTCCAGCTGGTGGACAGTGGCAGCAATCTCACCACAGATTTAATTGTGCAAAGAATCATCAAGAACAGGTTGGCTTTCTTCATCTCCCAGTTCTCATGCATACTGTTCCATCCAGCTTGTCTGAGGACTAATTAGTGGGATCAAACAGGAAGAGAAGTGGTTATCTAGAGGCACAGAATCAGTGAACTGGTCCTTATCTCCACAGCTTGGTCAGGCTGCTTAAATGTGGATGTACCAAAATGTACAGGAAGAGGAACAGCTAAGCTCTAATATGTCAGAATGTGCTTCCGGCATGTTTTATTATTGTTGTTCCTCTATTAATGGTAAAATTTCCTTGCTGTGTTCTTGGGGATTTAGCATGTTCCTTCTTTCAGAGCTTTGCTCTTTTAGGCTTGAACCCTTCACCTTCAGTGGTCTTGCCTCAGGTCAGTGGTAAATTTGATTTCGGTATTACGGCACTAGGTGGTCTGTCCCAGGACAGATCAAGCATGGTAATAGCAGCAACTTCAGCAGAGGAAGAAATAAATAGTGTTTGGACAGCGTGGGAGCCTAGGACTTTGTGGTAACAGTCATGAGAATCTCTGTGGTCTGGGGGTTACTGGTGAGGTTTCTGAAGTACTCTTGGAACAAAGCAGCGTAGGAGAAGGCAGTGTTCCCCTGCTCCAGGTGCTTTTAGCCTACTAGAGATAGGGATGGATGAGAATCTCATGGTGTTTTGTCATTGATGCAGGCTGGAGTTTGAAGCTAGGAACCAGAAGAAGGAAGCTAAAGAGCTGGCTGTGTTGGAGGCCATGAAGAAACTGGAAGAGGAGAAGCACTAGGCCAGCAGAGAGCTGACATGTGGGTTGCAGAGCGCCGCAGCCTCACCCCCTTGAGGAGCAGCCAGCTCTTTGAGAGGGGACCCCTGAACAGGGACACCGCTGCCGGCATGCAGGATGTGCTGTCCTACCCTCTTCTGTCCTAGCTCCTCCTGCACTAATTATGCAGACATAATGAGTTGGGATCCTGCTGCCTAGTTTTTCCTCCGTTAATCAGCCCCCGTCCCCTTTCCCAGAAGGAGATTTGACAAAAGAAGAAACCCCATGGTTTTAATTATAACTAATGTTTTAACATGTTGATGTGCTTTTACCTTCTGCCATTTCTGGCTTTTAGTAGGAGGGGAATGGAGGGGCCGCCCAGGCCCCCTCTGCCCTCCAGGTTCAGCTGTTCTGACCAGAGTCTGCATTCCAGAGCAGCCCTTTGGGTGATGGTGGGGGCATCTGGACAGACTGGCGAGATTGGTCTCCCTGGGGAAGGGATACAGCACCCACAGTTCCTCCTGCAAGCTTTTGGTTAGGGATGCAGGGCCATCAGCGTGCCGGCTGCCGGAGGTGCTGATGGGCCCTGTGTTCTGGGGTTTGCCATGCTACCTCTTCTCAGCTTGTTGCTGGAAATAGCGGACCCAAAGCTACTTTGGGTTTAGTTGGGTAAAGCCTGCCTTTGCTGTGACTGGTGCCAGCAAATCCCTTGCTGCCCCAGTAACAAGCAGTGGCATGGCAGCTGCTGAGAGGGGCGGGTGGCTGGTGGCACAGAGACCCTCTTTTCTGTGGTTTCCCTAGCAGGTGGGGGGATTTCTCTGCACGAGGCCTGGGAACCCTGGGGGCTTTTGCCAAAGGTTCTTCCTGTCATGAGGCAGCAGGACCCGGTGCTGCTCAGAGCCCTGCTTGCTGCTGCTGCTGGAGTCCACCTTGTGCCTGACAGGTTACCTAAGGGAGGGACCTTGTCAGCTGAAATGTCACGGCTGTTTTCTGAGAGCTGACACGCCGCATGTGTGCCCTGGCAGGGAGGCGCAGGGCCTGAGGAGGACAGGTGCTGGGCTGAGGCCCTTTCTTGCCTCTTACATTCCAGGGTGCTGTGGTGGATGTCCTGGGCCGTTCCCCGCACTGTGCTGGACGGTCCTTCCACGCCAGTTCTGTTGTCCTCTCTGTTGTAAACTTCTGTTGCTGATCATTAATAAAATGTTGAAGAGTTGTGTTTTGGTCTCTTTGGGGCTCAAGCCTGGGCAGCAGAAAGGGGCCAGGCCCCTGGCTGGAGGCTCTTCCGAGCTGCTTTTCCCAGGAGCTCTGATGGGAGCCAGGGAGAGGCCACTGTGGCCTGAGAACGAGCTCATTGCCCTTGGACAGTCCAACCTGAGCTCTGGGGCATGTTGGGTTTGTTTTGGTGCAGGGATGAGGGATCACTCTGGCTAGAGCACATTTGTACTCAGTGTGGTAGGAGGTTTTTCCTGAATTCACTAGAAAATTGAACTATACTGTGTGAGAGGGTCTTTGCTGTCCTCTGGGGTTTTACGCTTTCTGCACTCTAAAATTGCAGCAGAATTTGCACTGGAAAGGTGGGTGTATCAGCAGTTTGGTGGGGACGTAACCATGGTCAGTACAGAGGGAAGAGGTGGTCTGAATTCTGCTGATTGCTTGGTGTATTATGATGCCAAAGCAGCGTCTGCGAGCAGCTGTGGTGAGTCTGTCCTCTTGCCTGGAGGGGCTGTGGTGGAGACAGATTGGCCATGGAGCTCACGGCTGTGTAGTTGCTAATCCCAGAGCCTGTGTTTGCATATTGCCATTTCAGTAATGAATAGACTAGACTGTTCATAATATGTATGTGTGTCATCTGTGACAAGAGCCAAGGCTCCCACCTGTGTGGGAATGCTCTCTGCTGAGCACTGGCCTGGAGGGGACTTGGAAAACTTGGGGCCTCCTCTCCTCCTGGAGCCCCTTGGGTGCCTGGGGCAGGAACGGCAGTCCCATCCCTGTGCCGCACTGAGCATGGGTGATGCCATGAATGTGGCTGCTCATCCCAGGCTCTCCCCAGCCCCAAGGCCACTGCTGAGAACCAGACCCTCCCGCACGGGAGGGATACAGGAGGGCAAGGAAGGGCCGGCTGGTCCTCACTGCTCCCAGCCTGCCACTGTGCTCCGCATCGTGCTCTGGGCTCTCCTTCCCTGGGGTGCCGGCACTCTGCGAAAGGGCTATTCTCCAGCAGCGTGGCCGTGCTCTGCAAGGAACAGTTCTGCAGCTGGAGGAAAGGGCAGCCCTGGAGGAGTGACCACAAACTTCTGCTGCCCTTTTTGGCAAGAAGGAAGATGCTTCCTCTCTCAGAAAGTAATGCCTTTCTTGCCTTGCCAGCTGGCAGCAGAATGGTGGCTGTGGTGAAAAGCCTGTTGCTGTGACCCCTGCCTGGCTGGTGATGCTCCCCAGGGTCTGGGGAATGGACACCTCCCTCCCAGTGGGTCAGGGGAAGCCCTTGCTGCTGCTGCTCATCTGTTCCTGTGCAGGGGCTGTTCTGCTGCTGCTCTCCAGCCAGAACCAGGGCTTCTCCCTTCCTGACCAGAGGTAACGGCTGCTGCTGTTGGGCAGGTTGGGGATTTGCCCCTGACTGACCTGGCCATTCCGTGGGCTGCACCAGCTGGCTCGTGCTGCAGGCTGTGCCCTGGCTCCCTGCTCAGGTACACCCCAGTAGAAAATGGGTGAGGTCCTTGCTGGCTGGCCAGGGGTCTCAGCTGCCCTGAGGGTCTGTGAGATCAGGCTGAGCCCTGTCTTTGCCCTGGCTGCAGCTGGGATGTGGGAGTGGGTTGAGGAGCAGGCTGAGTCCTGGCCCCAGCCTGGAGAGTGGCTCAGGCTGGTGCTTTGCCTGCTGTGGGCACTGAGTGCAGGGGATGCACGTGGTGGGACCCCATCATGCTGGGGCAGAGCCCCCAGCTGCCCTGTGTGCCCTCCGGCTGAAACCCTGCTGCTTTGGGGCACATCAGCTCTGCTGCCCAGAGCTGGCAAAGTTACTCCTGGCCCCTGAAGCAGCTGTGACTCAGCTGTCAGCAGCCCCTTCCCAGGATCTGGCAGCTGCTGAGCCCTCGGCATTGTGCAGCCCCACCTCCCACAGACCGCAGACAAGTTTGTCATTAAAAACAAACAACTCTGCCATGATGACGCATCTACCCTGGGCTGAGTATCTGCATGTAAGCAAGCTGCCTCCAGGGCCCAAAAAGGCACCGTTGTTATTAAAAAAATTACAAAAGTACTTTATTTCTGCCCTCACCATGTACGGGTGCTGTCCTGCTGGTCTAACTTATTTGTGTGGAAATCTCAGCTTCGCTTGCTCAGCTGGAGTGCGGTGGAGCTGCTGTTCCTTGGGGCTTCTGAGAGCTGTTTCAGAGTTTACTCTGAAAACTGCATAGGATGTTCCTCTCTCTAAGTGCCCCTAGGCCCTTCTTCTAAGCTGCCATTTACTGACAGCCTGTGAGTCCTGGGGGCAAAAATGACCACGGAATTAAAATGGGGTGGGGGGAGGGTGTGTGTGAAATGATGTGAATTTAAAGTTTGTGATTTTGTTTTCTGTGGGTTTTTTTGTTGTGTTTCTTTGGGTTTTTTTTTCCCCCTCCAAGCACAGATCAAGCCTCTGGTTCCTGCACCCATCCTGAGGAGCCCCCAACCCACCTTATGATGCAGATTGCAGTGAGTGCCTGATGCTTCTCTAATAGGAACTAATTTGCTGAAACAGTTGTAGCAGATCCCTTAAATAAATCTTCTAAGAGCAGCCCTGACCCCACTGAAGGGAGCCATTTGGCTTTGGCCCAGACCCCACTGTGGTGCAGGGCCCCCAGCACAGGGCTGATGTTAGGGTTCACCCCCTCCAGGGCCCCATCAGCCTTTCATTAAAGGGGTGATGGGGTGGGCAGGCCCCAGTGCCCAGCAGGTCACCATCGGCCACCACTGCCCTAGCCAAAGCCCAGACCCGACTCTTTGCAACATGGTGGTCTCAGTGCTCTGGTGCCTTCATCCCGCTGTGCAGGGAGGGATGACGCTTTGCAACCGCTTGCCACATGTGGCGGCAGGAGCTCTGCACCAGGACCGTGACTGATGCCGAGCTGGCATGTTACTGCTGTGGGCAGGAGGAGGGCTACACCTACGCAGTGCTGCTGCAGCGCTTGTGGTGCCCACCGGATTTCAGAGACAGGGCTGAGCTTAGTGGTGGGCACTGGCACCTGTGGCAGCTCCAGCAGGCGCTTATGCTGGCCCCTGCCACAGCAGGGATACTGGACCATGTCCTCCACTGTGGCTGGTGGCCCCAGTACCCACCTGGCTTCCCGGGAAGACGATGGCGCTAGAGTACAGTGTGGTGCAGCGTGGAAGGACCGTGGTGGGGCCAGGCTGCAACCAGGGGCACTTTCGCAGGAGGAATTCCCTTTTCATAAAAAGTGTGGTGTCTGTCAGGGCAAGCGCCTCTTGCCAGGTGAGGCAGAGCCCTGGTGACCCTCATGAGTATGGGGACTGTGACCAGGCTGGGTGCTGTGCTCTCAGCCTCACCCCTGGGGAGGAGGTGGCCCTCCAAGATGCCTGGCAGTGGGGTGCCCTTGCCAGGGAGCAGCTGGTGTTGGGGGGCTGCTGCCCCACTCTTGTAGCTGAACCCATGTTCCTCTGCTGGAGTATGGATGGGTGCCCCAGTGCTGGGCAGGGGCTGCACCCAGATCACCTGCAGCACTGCAGGGGGTGCAAGGCCCTTCCTGGCCCAGGGCAACGTGGGGATAGGAGTGCCATGCCTGCTGCCATTCACCACCTGGCAAAACCCCATCAGTTCCTGCTGCTCCCCACAGCTCAGCCTGGCACCGTGCTGCCCACGCAGGCTCCCTGCGGCCACTGTGCATGTCAAGCTGGCCCTTGGGGCTGCCAGTGGGACAGCAATTTGCTGGTCACGATCAGCGAGTGATTTTTTTTCTGCCCCGCCACTGCAACACCTGGGAGGAGGCAGGGGATGGTGCTGCCTGTCTCCCCAGAGTCCCAGGAGCCCCTGTGCAGCTGCAGGCTGGGGACTGTGCTCAGCTCCAGCCCTGGTCCTGCTGCCAGCTGTCCCCCACATGCTCCCAGCGGGGCTGTTGCTGCCCGCTCCCCCAGCGCATCTCTGGAGCCCCCGAGTGCAATGTCCTGTCCCCTACCCAGGACACAGCCTGACCTGGGGCAGCACCTGGCCCCAGACAGGGCCCTGCAGGGTTTAGGGAGCCAGGGGAGCTGTAGGGAGAGGAGGAGCTCAGCAGCCTTGTGAACGAGATGCCTCCTCTACACTGCTTTCCCTGATGGAGCAGCCCCAAGCTCCCCAGACCCAGGCAGGCTCCCACCACCCCACAGCACCTCCCTCCCCTGCGAGGACAGACATGATGGAGCCAGCCCAAGGATGTTTACTGTCACCACAGAGCCACCAGTGCCGGCTCAGGCTTCCGCACACTCCACGGTGTCCAAGGGCATGGTCACATCTGCCCTGCACTGGAAAGCGCCTGGAGCTCCATGCAACACCTGGCAGCTCCACGGCTTGGGCCACATCTGTCATGCACAGCGCCTGCAAAGGGAGACCATCAACAGGGACCCGGGGTCCCCAGGCAACACAGCACTGGCTGGCACTAGTAGGAGGAGCCGGGGTGCCCCCACTGTGCCATAGCACCCGGCAGGCTGAGGACCCCACTCCTGCTGCTCACTGCGGCATGGAGCAGCACAGGAGCCCCAGTCCCAGCACAAACTGTGCCCACAGTCCCACGGGGAGCAGCCCCACTACCCACCGAGACGCCGGGGCAGCCCCGGTATTCACCATGGCGCAGAGTCACACAGACAGGCCGGCCGAGCTATGCAGCAGCACACCAGGCCCGGGCTCGGCGGTACCGTGGGCGTTGGAGCGGCGGGTGCAGAGGCAGAAGAGCGGCCCCGAGGCTCAGCCCACCGAGTAGCGGTGGGGCCCAGCCGCCTTCTTGTACCAGGGCTCAGCGGGGCGGCAGAGGTAGAGCAGCACCAGCTACAGGGCAGTCCACATAGTGCCGGTAGAACGGCAATGCCCCGCACCCGCCGCCTGCTTTATAACGGGACGGGGGCCTGCCCCGACCGTTCCCGCCCCGCCATCCCGGGGAAGGACCTGCTCACTGGCGGCCTCGGCTCGCCGAGGGGGCTCCTGCCCGGTGGGGCTCGGGGTGGGGAGTCCCGACACAGACCCTCCCGCACGGGGGTCCCGCGGCGCCGCTCGCCCCGCCCCGCCCCGAAGGACAGCGGACACCGGAGACGCAAACAATGGCCACGCTTTTATTGAGGGCCGGGAGCGACCCCGGGCCTCCCTCACCGGCGGCCGGTATAACGGCGGGGGGCGGCGGTCACTCCTTGAACTTCCACTCCTGGCGGCACATGGGGCAGTGCTGCTGCACCTGCTGCGAGTTCAGCCACTTGAGGATGCAGTGCATGTGGAAGCAGTGCGAGCACTGCCCCCACACCAGCGGGCAGTCGTCACCGGGCACTTTACCTGCGGCACGGAGGGTCCGTCAGCCCCGGGGACGGCCCGCAGCCCCGCCCGGTACTGCCGCACGCACGCACACACGCACTCACAGTCGGGGCAGCAGCCATTAAAGGCCATCCGGCAGATCCCGCAGTTTTCATCGTTGGCCACCCACAGCCAGGAAGCGACGCCGTGCCAGCTCCGCACCCGTACCCGCATGGCCGCCCCGCCGGAAGTCCCGCCCCACCACACAACACCCCGCGCACAAGCCCATGCGGCCGCCGCACCTTTCGGCGTTAATCCCGCCTCTTCCGTTTCCGGCGGCGGCGCAGCGCGGCCGGAAGCGCAGGCCCCAGAGCGGAGCCGCCATCATGGCCGACAAGATGGACATGTCCCTGGACGATATCATTAAGCTCAACCGGAGCCAGCGTGGGGCCGGCCGAGGCGGCGGCCGGGGCGGCCGTGGTCGGGGCGGCGCCACCCGCGGGGGCGGCCCCGGTCGGGGCGGCGTGGGAGCCGGGCGAGCGGGAGGCGGCGGCCCCGTGCGGAACAGGCCGGTGATGGCCCGGGGCGGCGGCAGGAATCGGCCCGCGCCCTACAGCCGGGTACGGAGCGCGGCGGGGGCGGGCGGGGAGTGCGGCCGTACTGCGGGGCTCGGCGCCGCGGGGGACCGGCACTAGACTGGACTTCGGGCGGCGGCGGCGGGATGGGGCGGGGAGCGGCCCTTTGTCCGCCTCCGGTGGGGCGGGCAGCGTGGCTGGCGGAGCTCTGCGGGTGCCCCGGGCCGGTCAGCAACGTCTCGGTTTCGTTACAGCCGAAGCAGCTCCCGGAGAAGTGGCAGCACGACCTGTTCGACAGCGGCTTCGGGGCGGGGGCCGGCGTGGAGACCGGCGGGAAGCTGCTCGTCTCTAATCTAGACTTCGGCGTCTCGGATGCGGACATCCAGGTGAGGGGCTCGGAGCGGCCCCGCTGGGTGCGCGGGGGCCCTTCACAGGGGGTTTCATTCATAGCATCGGCGTGGGGTGTGTTGGACACCCGCGGGAGCCCCGCAGGGCCCCATCTCCCCCACGGCTGGGGCAGGCGATCCCCTAGTGAAGGAGCTCTGTGTTGGAGCTGCGAGCACCTGTCCTGCAGCGGTTCTGGTGATCTCAAGGGGGCCAAAATTTGGAAAAAAGCTACTGTCTGCTGTGGAGTGGTAGCTAATCGCATTGTAAGGGGTTCCGCTGCAGCACACACATGAGGAAATGCTGCTTTTTGGCTGGATCCAGTTGTGACCGGTGAATTTAGCGTAAACTGCATAATCTCTTAAGGTCTGCGTAACTGCAAGAATCCTGTAACTGCGCTGTATGTACGTCTGCGTGCTCTGTTTTTATGGGACCTGCTTGCGAAGCTTTGTTAAAGCCGCGTCCTGTTGAGCGTTGAGGTGTTCCCACACACACATCTATCGCTGTAACTGGGAAGACTGATTTGTGAGGGTGAGCGCTCTGCCCTGCACCGCAGCAGCTGCGGTACCTGGTGTGCTCAGTCTCGTTGCCGAGTCACCTGTTGTGGTTGTATCCCTTGTTTCGGCCATGCATTGGGCAAGAACCTGCTGGATTCTCTAAGTTGGGCGTGTGGTGCGATCTGTCTCTGTGGCTGCGTGGGGTTGGGAGAGGTTGGGGCGTGGTGCTCCCACCGGGCCATAAGGGCACGAGCACGAGTGGGTGGTGAGTTGTGCAGAAATAAACATTTGTAAATACCAGATGTGTCCTTGCTGGGGGCTCTGCTGGCTTGGTCACGCTGTGAAGCGCTTCCTTTTCAGTTGGCTTCTGGCCCTCGTGTCCTTACCAAGAAAAAAAAACCAACCACTTCTACGCTTTCTTCATCTGTTAACTCATGCCGGTTACTCAGCGGGCCGATCTGTGTCTGGGGAAGTAGAAGTGAGTTTTTTCAGGTCACCTAGTTACTGGATAATGTGCTTAAATCCCCCCTCTTTTCCTCCTGTAAGCTCAGATTTGGTTTAAATAAGTTCCTTGTTTGTTGTAGTCAGGCCCCAATGTGTAAAACATGGCTCTGTGAAGTCACCTCGGTTTAACCAGCTCCCGCGCTTTGTGTGGCAGCTGGGATTCACCTTCTCTGCCTCTGGCTTGGGCTGAGGTGTGGATGAACTTCTGCCTATGGTTTATTAAGTAGCAAATCTGACTTAATAGCTTTGTTCCTATTTGTTACTACTCATCCCGTAATTTAGCGCTGCCTCAGATGTGGTGATTACTTTCTTTGTTTCTATGCTAATCACCTCATTAACGTGGTGCGGCGCGGCTCGGTGTATCGGCAGGAACGAGTGTCTGGAAGGAACCTTGAACGCGCTTTGCTCCCAGTGGAGTTGGGCAGCGTCACTCCCTGAGTGTTCGCTGCTGCTCGGGAGGAACCCATGTTCGCTGCAGCGCAAGAAGTGTCTGAGCACCGCTTCGCCTGTGTTGTGCTCTGTTCCAGAAAGCTTCTGTCGAGTGCCTCATATTCCCCTCTGGAACGAGTCCGAGGGAGGAGCTGGCCCAAAGCGCTGCTTCCTTAGGAAGTGGAAGAACATGCGTGGTGCTCTGTTAGGTGCTTGGGTGATAGCTCGCGGAGCTGGCTGCATGGCAGTCCGGCTTCACAGCAGATACCCTAGAAGGTGGCCCGTCCCTTTGGGCACCTGGCAGCTCTGGTGCTGATGTTGAGCTTTTGAGGCACGGGGTGTAGCAGAAAGGTGAGGTGTCCTTGTCGACCTCCTAAATGTAGCACCTGTGAAACAAAACTGGTTTGTTTCCGTTGCTGTCTCTTTGTTTCCGACCTTTGTGACAGCAAATGTCACGCTTCAGTAGGAGGCTTACTCCAAAAACTTAGATTAGGGATCTTCCTATGTGGGCTCTGTTTTTAAATGCCGCCTGGTCTAGTAAAGATTTAAGGGCAGGGAGGACGGGAAGTCCAGCAGAATGAAACCATGCTCATCTTGTGAATCCCTGCGTTCACACAGATCATTCTTCCTCTATGAAATGGATTAGGATCGGGATGATTTTTAAATAGTCACCCCATTGATTCAGGCTCAACAAAAACACTTGCAGTTTCCGTTGAGTCTGCCTCACTGGCTGTAAACATGCGCCCTGTGAGTGGTGAATATGAAGCCTGGTTTGTCTTTGTCACCTGTGGCAACTTTCTGAAATCCTTCCTATAGGCTTGTGCTCCCTTCTTTCATAGGTGCTTTTCCTGAGTTGTCAATGTTGGTGTGAATTTTGGGGGTGTCCTGTGCAGGGACAGGAGTTGGACTCGACGATCCTTGCTGGATCGTCAATCCAGCTCAGGGCATTCTATGATGTTTTGAAAAGCGCCTGCGATTGCTGAGGGTGGCTGCAGAAGGGGAACTGTCAGCACCGTCTCAGCTGTGCAGTGTTTGTGGTGCTGATGGATGTGCGCGCTCTTCTCCCTCTCTTTCTCAGGAACTCTTTGCTGAGTTTGGGACCTTGAAGAAGGCAGCTGTGCACTATGACAGGTCTGGCCGCAGTCTAGGGACAGCAGACGTGCATTTCGAAAGGAAGGCAGATGCCCTGAAAGCAATGAAGCAGTACAACGGAGTCCCTTTGGACGGTGAGTCTGCATGGCCGTCTCCATAGTGTATTTCACCGGCTGGCTGGAGCAGCCCGCGCGCTCGTGTCCCGCATGCAGGCTTATGGACTGCTCTTCCTCCAGGGCGCCCCATGAACATCCAGCTGGTCACGTCACAGATTGACACACAGAGGAGACCAGCACAGAGGTGAGATGCTGTACAGCCGCGGGAGTCGCTGTGCCTGGTCAGCGCGGGGCGGGAACGTGCCTGGCCCCTCTCTGTGTAGGAAGCGTGGATCCGTCTCCCATTTGGCAAACTTCTACATGCCCGTTTGGGTTAACCAGGATGCACTAAACCAGTTGCTTTTTAAAAATCACAGTGTAAACAGAGGTGGCATGACCAGAAACCGTGGTGGTTCAGGAGGATTTGGTGGTGGAGGAGGCAACAGGCGAGGTACTCGAGGCGGGAACAGAGGGAGAGGCAGAGGAGCTGGAAGAACTTCCAAACAGCAACTCTCCGCAGAAGAACTAGATGCACAGCTGGATGCTTACAATGCCAGGGTAAGTGCTGCTGGGGTGCCGTCCACAGCTTCCCCACGGCGTCTCGTTCGGGGAAGCACTGGCAGCCCAGAGCCGGCAGGAAAGAGGAAGCATTTTCCATGTCACTGGACTAAAGCGATCTCCCTCTAAAGCTGAGCAGTGCCTCAGTCCGGTAGTTGGCTTTACTTTCCAGAACACGTTGTCAACTACTGTTCTCGATAGCAGAGAAATGGCTTTTCCAGCTCCCCGGGGCCAGTGTGGGGCAGGTTCTTCTGTGGCTGGAGCAGCTGTGGTGAGCAGTAGCTACATAACAAAACCTGCAGAGATAATGGACTGCAGAAATGGAAAAACAAAAAGGAAAAAAAAGTGAAATAAGGACATGGGAAGCTATTGGAGGGAAGGTTGGTGATGCTGATCGCAGGTACAAGTCCTGATGTACAGAGCCACGCACCTTGTTTGGTGCCTTCAGGACTAGCTCAGATGTCTGTGTGCTGCAGCCAGATTAAAACCTTGACAGAGAACCGAGGTCACGTGTGTACGCGATGGCAGCGGAGTAAGAATTGTAGGAAGGATAAAATTGAGGCGAGAGTACGGAAGAAGCAGGATGAGCAGAATTCGAGGAAAAAAAGGACATGGGCTGTTTTAGAACAGCCTTCCCTGGCATTGAAGATGCGCAAATAGCGTTACTTTGCACAGACTTGGAGAGGGCAGGGGGAGTGCCATGGGGCAGTTTGTGGTCATGCCTTGGTGTGCTGCAGCGGCTCAGCTCTGCCCAGGCATCTGGATGCTCCTGGGCTGGTGCTGGAACCCACACGTCCCGGTCTGGCGGCACCGGGGGGTTGTGGTGGTTTGCAGGGGCCGCTGGGCTCTCTCTAGAGGAGCAGGAGGTGCTGCATGGATGCCGTGGGGTGCTGTGGGGTGCTGCGGGGCGCGAGGTGATGGCTCCTCTGCTCTCTTCCAGATGGACACCAGCTAAAGCAGCGGGCAGCGGGCGCAGGGAAGGACTCCGCTCTGGCTCCACGCTCCCAGGAACGGGGGGCTGCAGCTGTGGCTACTAATACCGAGGATGGGATTTGTTTTACTTTTATGTTCTGGGATAGGTTTTAAACTCCTGTAAAGGTTTTTTTTAATTCCGAAGCAGACCTGTTTTGTACCGAGTTATTTTTGGGATAAATTTTACTGGTTGCCTGTTGGGCCGAGGTGGCTTTTTCACCTTTGCCGTAATAAAATAGAACCGTGTCTAGAGCTGTTGGCCGCCTGTTCAGCCCCGCCCGCGCGCGCCTTCCCGCGTCCCGCCCCGCGGCGCTCTACCCCTCCGCCCCGACTCTATCGTCTGTCCCGCCATCGCGCGCCTATCCCCTGGGCCAATCAGCAAGCCGGATGGCGGCCGGAAGTAAGGCGCGGTGGCTCAGTCTTGTGTAACGGGAAGTGACGGGCGTCTCCCGGAAGTGCGGGGGCGCGCGAGCGGCTGGGCGGATCCCAGCGGCGTTGTCACTGCAGCGCGGAGAGCGAGCAGGGCCGGTAGGGCGGGGCGGGGCGGCTCCCGGGGGCAGCGGGCACCGGGCGGGGGGGGGCGGCTCCCGGGGGGCGGCGGGGCCCGACGGGACTGGGAGGGGGGACGGTGTTAAGGCTGCGGGGCCGCGCCTCCCCCCACCGGGGTCTGGGCTCCGGGGTGCGGGAAGGAGGGCCCGGACGCGGGACCCCCGGTGCCGCCGGTGCCCTTGCGCGACCTTCTCAGGGCCGGGGATTCCGATGTCCCCGGCCGGGGCCGTTGCGGAGCGGAGAGGGGATCTCGGGGCGCGAGGCCCGCGTTTAGGGCGAAATAAGGACGGTTTGGGTCCGCTCGTTCTCCCCGGCGCTGCTCCGAGCCTACTCCTTCCCCGGGCGGCGGCGAAGTGGAACGCCGGACCCTTCTCACTTCCCGGGGCGCCGAGAGCTACAGGCGCTCCCGTGGGGCTCAGAGCGATATTCTGTACGTGGTTTCTGGTTATGAAATGAGGAACTTCCTCCGGGTCGATTTCTTTCTGTGTGCGAGTAATTAAAGAGCCCCTTTTATCCCCCTGAAAGCTGCAGGCAGGGTGCATTTTACAGCAGCTGGGGCAGCGTGCATAAGGACTGCAGTTTGGCTCTAGCAGGAGGTATCAGTTCTCCTTCCTTCGCAGCCCTGCTGGGAGGATGGCAGCATCTCCTCTGGCTCCATAGGCTCTTTGCAACAAGTCTGAAAGTCATTACTTCCTTTTCTGAAGACAAGAACTCCCAGCCACGCTAAGCAGCTAAATTGTTGCTTGAGGGTTTTGGGTCTAGTCCAGAGTCCTTGGTTGCTCTGGTTGTCCAAGCATTCTCTCAGTGCAGGTGTTCTTGTCCTGTAACTGCTGAGCAGAGACGGTTTCATTGTAGCGTTCTGCCACGGGGATGCGTGGCGATTCGTACGGACGAGTCACGCTCTTGGCGGCAGCTGCGGCTGCAGCACCAGGATCACCGCACAGACGGTGGTTGCAGCCAGACTGCAGCCCCTTTACCTCACGTAACTTGTTTGCATCCTGGGCGTAGGGCTGCGAGAGGTTTTTAGACTTCTGAATTGGTGAGTGTATGGAACTCTGCTCACGCCTTTGGTTTTGCTCGTGACAGTTAACGCCTCATAGGTGAACTGTAGTCCAGGGTTATGTCACAAGCAAAATAAAATAAAATACCACATCTCCAAACTGCCGAGCCCCTGAAAGGTAGGAGGCTGTTTCTAGAGTCCTTCATCTCCAGAGCTGTGAGTCAGTGGTGGGGATCAGGTGAGATGAGAGCTCTCTGGGATGCTCTTACAAAGCAACCGGTGCAGCAGCCTTGTCTGGGTGTCCCCTTGCCTCCAAATTCCTGGGTGTTGTCAGGGGACAGCACTTGGCCTCGGGAAGTGTCAGTGAGTCACCAGTTCCTCCTTTGCTGCTGATGTGCCCCCCACGCCCTGCCTGCCACTGCCCTGGGAACCATCCGAGCCTGGTTTATTTCTGATCCAGCCTCCCAAGCTGCTGCCATACGAGTGGAGCAGCAGCTCAGCTTGAGCCGGTTTAAGCAGTTCTGGCTCCCTGTCCTTACGGCGTAGGAGCACTTGCAGCTGCATGGTGAACTGGATCAGCGAACTGATCTGGCTGTAAAATTGCCCTGCAGAAATGGTTATTAACTGGATCAAATTCCAACTGAGTTTGCTCTGCGGCTGCACGAGCTTTCCCTTGCGCCACAGGGGAAGAAGGAAGGGTGGGGACCGCTTGAATTGGCACTGCTGCTTGTCCATGGCTGCGCTGTGGCCTAATGGATGTCTGAAGCCAATTAGCTCATCTGAAGAGACTCTGACTAGCTCTGGTTTCACTACTGCCGTGGGATCTTGATCCTGGGGTACGAAGAAGTCACTGTTTACCACTGTCTGCCTGAAAACAAACAGGGTTATGTTCCTAGCAGTTTTTCTGTCTGGCAGAAGGTGGGGCTCTTGCATGCACTGCTGCTAGCTCCTTGTGTGAAAAATGCTGAGAGAATCTGGGAGAAACTGCTGACTTGAGGAAGCAGTGAAGGCAGCTGAGTGCGAATTCCCAGGTAGGAAGCGATTCAGCCTCCTGCTGTCTTCTGCAGGCTTCTGTGAGCTGCAAGGGTCTGGGAAGAGCCCAGGGCTGTTTCCCTGGACATCTCTTCCTGACCAAGGAGCCTACCTCCTGTAATTTACTCTCAGGCTGAGCTCGAGCTGGGAGTCCCCTTCCCTGCCAGCTGCAGCAGAGTTCACAGCGGGTCTGTGCTGTCTCGCGGAGCAGCAGGCCTCCTGGGAGCCACAGAGGCACCAGCTCCATCATTCTGTGACTCGGCTGAGTCTTAAGAGCCAGAGAGCTGCTATGTGGAGGTGCTGAGTGGGGCACCCAAGCACTTCCTGAGTGTCAAAAGCAGCTGAAGGGGATTTCCTTCCAAAAGCCTCAGAGCAACACCTGAGGTTTGAGGTGTTGAGCTGCCCAAAGGTGCCCGCGCCTGGCTGCGGGTCAGCAGCATAGCAGGAGGGCTTTCGTTAAGGAGCAGAGCCCTTGGAAGGACTGTGGCACAGGTTCCTCTCCTCTGCGTGTCGGTGCGTGCTTGCTGGAGGTCTCAGTGTGGCGCAGATGGCATACGCAAGTGCAGTTCTTTTCTCTCCTGGCAGTTCATGTGTGATTGAGTCCCTTGGCCTCGCTTCGTCTGGGAGTGTGGTGGCTGGTCTTTCACATGCCTGGAAAAGCGCTGATTTACTGATCCTGAGCTGTAATAAACGCTTTGTCTGAGAAGCCTCAACGGTGAGGTTGAGGCACTTATAAAAGTTTTGATGCGATTAAGAGTCTCCTTCCTCTCTGGCTCTGTGTTTGGAGAAGTAGCCACAGCTCTGTGAGTCGTCATGATGAGATGTGGGGCTCTGTGCTGGAGGGGTTGGCCAGCTGTGGCCCAGACCCCCTGAGCCATGTCGCAGGGTGCCGCTCGACCCCTGCGGCTGGCTGGGGCAGAGCAGCCCGCTCCGCCTGAGCGCTGCAGCAATGGCTTTGGCACAGCCCGGTCAGAGATGATGTTGTTCTGACTCCTGCTCCTGGGGAAGCCCAGTGGGAGGGGTGAAGTAGCATTTCTCCAGGGCTTCCTCAGAGAGCTGAACCCTGGCCTGGCCTGAGCTGCTGCTTGGAATAGTGCTTTGTGGTGGTCTGAAGAGCTGTTTTCTGCCTCTGGTGGGCTTCCATTTTAGAGATCCTGTGAGGCCTGAGATGGTTCTTGATTAGTCCATGTGGTGGTGTGCAGGATTGTTTCTTCAGCTCTGTATCATAAAATTAAAGCTAGAGGTGTAGGAATGCAACCGAAGTGCTGGGGATCTGGTTTTTTGGTTTTTTTTTGGTTGGCTAGTTTTTTTTTTTTCTAGGCCCTTTATGGGATGGTTGTTGCAAAATACCTGTTTGGGGGAAGGGTCACCCCAACGGAGCTGATGAAGACTGGGTGCTCGTGATGTGTGGGAGGAAACTGTCGCCCCGTCTGTTACAGCTGGAGGTTCATTATCAACAAGTGGTAGCTCTATGCTTGGGTGAGACCAACTAATGGATTTCTTAACTGATCAGGATTAGGATACCCGATCCTGGATATTGGCTGTTATTTCAGCTGCTAGAAATCGGTACTGCTTAATGCTGAGGCTGCTCCTGTGCTGAGCACAGCGATCTTCTGGACCTGACCCTGCTGTTGAGAGCTGCGCAGTGGTCGGTGCTGTGGTTTGCCTTTGCAGCGCTGATCCTTGGCTGCGTGCACAGTGCTGGCTTCGGCGAGCTTTGGTTGTTCGAGGAGAGGTTGTCTGATGGCTCCTGTGGTGTGTTGCTCACAGGCGATCAGGCCTCTTGTTAGAAGTTTTGTCTCTGCTTGGTCTGAAAATTGGAAGGCAGTATGTACCTGTGGACACTAATGCTGTGGAAAGGGACCCAGCGCCGCTGGGGATATGCATGTGGATACCAGTGGATCGTCTGCCGCATGTGCATCTCTTCACTATATTCATCTTTTGAAGAGGGCTCAATTGCAGAGAGTTTGGGACTCAACAGAAGTCAGTGACTTGGGACTTCAGTTCTTTAAAGCTCTCACTGAAAGTCCATCACTTCCATTTCCTGAAAGCCTTAGGAGGAAGGTCCAGGAGTTCTTCAGCGTACAGAGAGAGAAAACCTGTAGAGCTTGGGAGGTGAACTCTAGCCCGGAGGCAAGACAAAGGGCTGCAATAAGGGGATCAAGCAGTAAAGCCTGAAGGTGCTTGAGTGAGTGTTTGCTCAATGCTTCTGGGAGTCTTCAAGGCTAGAGGCTTTTTTGGACAGGAGCACAAAGGAAGTGAGTGGGTTTGATACTGAGATACCAGGGTGAAATCTAGTCAGCTTTTCATGTATGATAGGAGATTAAATAGCCTTTTGAATATAAATTTCCATGATGTTCAGCACCAGGATGTTGGAGAATGCCACGCAAAAGGGCCAGCCGTCTGTTGTAAAGTGTAAGGCTCAGTACCGGCAGTTCTTGCGAGTTGTAAGTGTTAAAGTACAATGGGAAAAGCTCCCCTGTGCAGGCACGCTCATGTCACACAGGGCCAAAGTCCTTGTAATAACCCCAAAGTGTAACATTGTATCCCCACCTTTGTCTGGTGATAAATCTTAGTCAAGCTTTAATTCCCAGAAACACCAGGTGCGTCCTTTGCAAGTATCCTACCTGCAGGACAGCGCAAGGGCCGTGCCAGCCTCCCTGAGGAAGCGGTGCCAGCCCAGGCCAAGTCAGCAAAGTCTGTTCTCAGGTTTGACAGCAGGCAAGGAGTGGGTCCCCATGGGGGCCTGGCTGCAGCTCCACCTCAGCACCAGCTCCCTGGGAGCTGGGGCCAGTGCCTCACCTGAGAATCCTGGCAGCTGGCTGGTTCTCCCCCCCCCTTTTTTTTCTCTCTCCCCTGTGGATCTGCTGATAGGTCTGCTGTAGTCCTCTCTTTTGGCGGAGATGTGCAAGATGTCACTTTCTATGTCTAATCTGTCTCCTTTGCCCCATTCCCCCAAAAAACATTCATAATATTTATTGCTAAAAAGAATAGCAAAGCCTAGATGGCTCGTGCTATTACAGCCTTTGCCAGGCTGGAAACTAGATGTGGAGTCAGACTGGCTCTGGCATCTGCAGAACTTGCCTTGTGTCACTATAAAATGTGTTCTGTAAACTGTGTGTCATTAATGTCTGTGCTGAGGTCTTTCTTTCCCTCTCTGGGTAGCACATTGGGTGGAAGTGGAATAATCAAACTGTGCGCTATTATGTCAGTTAGCTCAAAGATTAAAAGAATGGATGATGGTTAGTTCATTTAGCGTAACCTGTAGGAGAAGCTTTAGGTGCCTGTGGATCATAACTAAGCCTGTATTTAAGTACATTATGTGTGTTTGTTGTATTTGTAGCAAATGATGTAGTTCTTGATTTATTTGGAAACTAGATGCCAGCGCAGTGAATGCAGTTCCGCAGTCTGTCGTGAGTTGAGTGTGCTTAGCGCAGAGCTCCAGGCGGGAAGATTGAACAGGATGCAGGAATGCCAGGCAACGACAGAAACACCTGGATCCATCAGAGATCAGTTATGAAAGATTTTGCTTGTATGAAAAGCCTTTCAAAAGGTGTCACTCTGAGTCTTTAGAGAGTCCAAGCTGATATTTGCCATAGGATGACCCTTAGGACAGCGCGCCCTGTGGAACATGAGGAATGACTGAGGATGTCACTGGCTTTTACTGAGGTTTTTAGCGGGGTGTTGGCATTGCCTTTCACCAGCCCTCAGTGTGCAGCTGCGTGTTTCCTGGTTAGTCTTGGACAGCCGAGCCAACATCCGCACATGTTTTTTATCCATTATCTGTTTCACTGGCTGTGTGTGACACAGATCTCTGCAAAGGACCAAGTGTTAAATCAGCTGAACCAGGTGTCTCATTCCACTCCTCAGTGGCATCTGGCCCAGAGCAGATTGATCTGACGGAGTTACAAACTGTGAACTCTGGATTGCAGCAGAGGCTCCTGGTGCTTGTGCCAGTGGCAGGGCAGAGAGCTGGAATCATGTGTTGTAGACAGCAGAACTGAACTGGGTTTATTCTAGGCTCAGGCATATTATGAGTGAAAGCCTCACCTGGCTGTTCTTGTGGAGGAGAACATTTTCTCTATGGCTTAGGGTATTTACCTGTTGCAGCTCAAGAGTAAAGCACCGAGGTTAAATTTTCCCTACCCTCTGGCGTGGGCCTCCATGGGCTGAATATGAGACCTGGCCTACTGGAGGAGCCTGCAGGGGCTACTGGGTATGAGGACTTGGGAGGGTGGTATGCCCTGGGGACAGGCCATGAAGGGCTGAAGTGAGAGAGGGAGCCCGTGGAGTCATGGCGGAGCAGTTCTGGGGAAGCCTGGTTGGTTCTGCCAGGCTGCACTGCTGGGAAGGAGCCCACGCTGCCGGGGTAGGTGGGTGCAGTTATGCTTCTCCTCCCTACTTCAGTGTAACTTGCGTGTGTGAGGATGGCAGAGCAGGAGCCGACGGCAGAGCAGCTGGCCCAGATTGCAGCTGAGAATGAGGAGGATGAACACTCCGTCAACTATAAACCACCTGCCCAGAAGAGCATCCAGGAGATCCAGGAGCTCGACAAGGATGATGAGAGCCTGCGCAAGTACAAGGAGGCACTGCTCGGTGCTGTCACTGTGACTGCAGGTGAGCCCTAGGACATGGCTACGCCTCGCTCGAGCCAAAGCTCTGCCGGTCACCTCTGGCCTCATCCCTGCTCCCGTCTGGGAGCTCTTCTCCTCCCAGCTCTGCACTTTGGCACGAGCACAGCCGGGAGCATAAAGGCATGTGTCTGCACTCCCTCCGTGCTGATCTCTGGCTCTTGGAATAAGGCACAGGGACTTGAGGGGTGGCACACTCTGCCTTTAGAGGGGGATGGTCTTTGGGAGGCTCTGGGCAGGGCCTAATGCAGTGGAGAGCCTGGACCTTCACTGAGGGGGATGTTTTCACTGGTGTTCTTGCTCTTTCAAGAAGTGCCCTGGAAGGAAAAGGAGTTGTGTTGGTTGGTATTAGAGATGGGTGTTTAATGGCCTTTTTGCTTGTCTTTTAGATCCCAATGCTCCAAATGTGGTGGTGACCAAACTGACTTTGGTCTGCGCTACTGCTCCTGGCCCTCTGGAGCTGGACCTGACAGGTGAGCTAGGAAAAGAATTCCAGTCCTTCTCCCAGCTCAAAGCTGGCATGGTCTGGAGCCTGGCAGAAGGCCCCGCAGGAGCGCTGCTGGCATGGCAGGCAAGCCCCCATGTCAGAAATACCCCGTGCTGGGTGCAGAGTAAGGTGCGCGGCCCACCAAAGGGTTCTGTTCTCTGAGCCCAGCAGCTGCGTCTCCCATCGCAGCAGGTGGCCTTTCTGCTTCCGCTCCCTTGCCAGCCCTCGTTCTGTAGAGGTGTGAGCTGCCGGGTGGGGGAGCCAGCTGTCCTAAAGCCTGCGCAGTGATGCTAATGGCAGCTTCGAGATGGTGACAGCCTCGGAGAAAATGTCTACAAAGGAACATTCTTGCATTAACTGCATCGCTGCGCTGCGGTGTCCTTTCACAGGGCATCGCTTGCCTGCCTCAGGTAGCGTGGGCAGTGTAGCAAGGAGGGTGCTACCATGCAAAAATGAAAGGATGAACTGCGTGCTGCCTGGGCAGTGAGGGTTGTCTGCTGCTGCTGCAGATACTGGCCTGATCACCTCTCACAACTTAAATGTGCCTCAGAGCAGAATACAGAGGCATTCTGAGCAACCCTTTCCATTCTTTGTAGGTGACCTGGAGAGCTTTAAGAAGCAAGCGTTTGTGCTGAAGGAGGGTGTGGAATACCGGATAAAAATCTCCTTTAGGGTAAGAATTCAGATCTGAAAACTGAAGAACGAGTAGAACACCAGACTGCTGGAATCCCAGCATAGGGAGTGCCTGAGCCCCAAAGAGTGGTGTGGTGGAGGAAATTGTCTCCCACTGTGGGTGGGGTAGGCAGCATGTCTAGATGTCTTCTCAGTCTTTTTTTTGTCTTTCTGCAGGTTAACAGGGAGATTGTGTCGGGGTTGAAGTATATTCAGCACACGTTCCGGAAAGGTGTGAAAAGTAAGTGCTTCTCTGTGGTTCAGGTTCTGCTTTGTGTGAGGGCTTTCTGCTCTTTCCACAGCGGTGATGGGGGCTCGCCTGCTGGTGCCCCAACAGCTTGGATGGGAGGAGGTTGAGGGGAGACCTTATCGTTCTCTACAGCTACCTGAAAGGAGGTTGTAGTGAGGTGGGGGTTGGTCTTTTCTCCCTGGTCACTAGTGATAGGATGAGAGGAAATGGCCTCAAGTTATGTCAGGGGAGGTTTTGATTGGATATTAGGAAAAATGTCTTTACAGAAAGAGCGGTCAGGCCCTGGCACAGGCTGCCCAGAGAGGTCAGGGAGTCACCATCCCTGGAGGTGTCAAAAAATGTGTAGGTGTGGCACTTCAGGGCATGATTTAGGAGGCCTGGGGGTGTTGGGTTGACTGTTGGACTTGATGATCCCAGAGGTCTTTTCCAACCTAATGATTCCATGATTCTATGAGATGGTCTTCAGTCACATCTGTGCTGCTGAGCCCATGGCGATGTGTGAAGAGTTCTGGCTCTGCTGCAGGGTGGCAGCCTGCAGTGCTGGCTGCACCTGTGCCTCTGGGCTTGATGTGTAATCCCTGCCACAGCACAGTGGTGAACAGATCGCTGCTGACAGTGGTGCTAGTGTGGGGGGAACCGCTCCCTGCAGGAACGGAGCTCTGACATTAGTGGGTGACATTCATGTTGTCACAGCTCCTCTGTGGATTGTAGCAGTAACAGACCTTTCATTTGCTTTAGCCTTGCCCCAAATGCAGGGGAGGCTCTTAAACAGCCTCCGTACACTTCTTTTCTCCTTCTAGTTGACAAGACCGAATACATGGTTGGGAGCTACGGCCCCCGAGCAGAGGAGTATGAGTTTCTAACCCCCATGGAAGAAGCCCCTAAGGGCATGCTGGCCCGGGGCAGCTACAACATCAAATCCAAGTTCACAGATGATGATAAGACTGACCACCTGTCCTGGGAGTGGAACCTGACCATCAAGAAGGATTGGAAGGACTAGCCCTTCCCAAGGCCAAACCCCAGAGAGCGTGAATCAGACAGTGGCTACCGTAGAAATCCCCCCCTGTACCAAAGTGCTGACATTGGAACCCTCTTACCTTTCACCCCCCATTATAATTTGACCAGAGAGCTCAGTTTTGTAACGTGCCCCCTCCCCAGAGAATCACTGAGTGCATTGACCAAACTGTGCTGTCTGCATCTGATCTCCAGCTGCCCGTCCCAGGGCTGTGCTGTCCCAGCGCAGAGGTGGGAGTGCTTGCTCCCTCGCCAGGCCCTTTGCTGCTTCTCACCTTCCTTTATTTGGGTAGGTGCTGAAGGGGAGAGACTCCTGTGCTTGGCTTTCCTGTGCACAGCTCAGGGTAGCTACTGCCTCCAAGTAGCTGAAGAACTTTGATGCCAGGCAGCTATTGAATCCGGTTGTTGGCTAAAATCATGTCCAGCCTGCCCCTTCCACCCAGTCAGTGTCCTGGGAACGATGGCAGCTTCATTTGTGGATGTTCCCTGTAACCATGATGCCTTAATGTGTAACATGTATCCTCTAGGGAGGGGGCCCTGCCCTTGTTACACTTTTTAAATGCCACCCACCCTCCCCGTTTGTTGGCATGGCACTCATCTTGGTCACGCCCCTCATGGGTTATTAGGAAAGATTCACAACTTCCTGCTTTGCTGCTGGTCCGTTCTTCACCCGAGACGGGACATCTCCAGAGGGAAGGGCGGTGTGACGTCCTGGGTGACGCCTGGCCACCTCTCCTGGTGGGTCAGAGCTGGCCTGGCAGGACCCCGGCCCTGTTTGCGTAGAGCTCCGAACTCTCTGGCAGCCTCAGCGCCTCTGAGGCATAGAGGGGGTTGCAAGGCAGGTGGGCGCAGGAGTCACCAGTGTTGCCATCACCTCACACTTCTCATTGCAGCCAAGGTAGCTGCAAAGCACTGAAATTCCAGGACAGCACCTGCCCTCCCGGCTGTTTTGGGCTGAGGATGGACTTAGTCTGTTTCTGCAGCTGCTCTCCTGATGCAATCAACAAAGAGCTTGCAATGGACAAGTATTCAGAAGTGGTTAATGCCTTATGTATCTGTTCTGCCTTTAAAATCTGTGCCTGGCCTGTCAGTATTTATTGCCTTTACACTCGACTCCCCCCCATGCCCGTAGCAGACCCGCCAGCCTGCCACCAAGGCTGCACTGACACGGCGCTTGGGGGCAAGGAGCCCTCTGGGGCCCACAAACCCTTGTGGGCTGGGCAGGCAGGTTCCAGCTCCGCAGCCCTCTGATTTGGATACTACCACGTGGAGGTCGTATTAGATCTGGGACCAAGTACATGTGGCTTTCTTGTAGCTACGTCCTTGCCTCTAACTCTCCCTTGCCCTGTCCCTAGAGAGATTTTGGTTAATTTGATTTGGTGCGTATTGTCTGTAAATCTTAGACCCAGGTTAACAGGTTTGGAATCATCGTCTGCTTCTCCTTTTATGACAGTTAAATAAAATCTTTGAACTGACCATCTCTGTCCACTCTGGTTCTGTTCTGGAACTTCCCGGTTCTGGGTCTTTGGCAGGAAGTGGCAGAACTTTTGTTCCACAGGCAACTTTTGCAAACACCTGGGGTGGGAGAAGACCAGAATCTGTGGGCTTGCTGAGTTGTAGAACGGGATCTGGGACAGTCCGTGCCAGAGGAGAAGAGGTGAGAGGCCCCTATTGCAGTGTTTGTCTTCATGATTTATCCTTTGCTGTTTCGTCTGTTCTGTACTGCCTGCAGTATGAGGGGTGAGAAGGGTGTGGGGAAGCGAAAACGGTGAGTCTTTGAGGTAGTAAAGTCAGGGGGGGTCTCCTGCCAGCTGAGGAGCAGGTGGGTTCTGAGCCTTGGCCTGCCTGTGTTGTGCCTGCTCGAGGTGGAAATTCCTGTGCAGAAGAATGAGGGAGGTGATCGGAGGGAGGTGATGTGCGATAAGAGCCTGACGATGTTTGTAGAGCATGTGGCATGTTTGTATTGAGGAAAGTGTAGCTCCTTACAGAATCTACACTGCTAGAGAGGAGATGGCTCGGCCCTGCTCCAGTCTAACAGACTTGAGATGGTAACTGAGCTAACAGCACAGGCCCCCTTCCTTCTTGATCCCAGGAATGCTGCCGCACTGACCAGCTGCTGCAGCTAAAGGAAATGGTGTGACTTGGCAACGGCAAGGAAGCACAAGGGCTGAAACAAAGCACCCTCAGCCTGGCAGGAGCCGCCTGCACGCCCTGGTGAGGAGCAGGCGTGCGGCCAGTGCCTGCTTCCAGAAGGTGTGCTTGGCTTGTGCTGCTCCCTGCTGTAGGCTGTGCCCAGCCGTGTGCTCCCACAGCCCTCCCTGTGCTGTAGAGACGGGAAAGGCAGTACAAGAGCAGGAGCTCCTTGGAGCAGGCGTCACCCTATCATGTCGGTTAGCGTGAGCCCAGATGTGCCGATAAAGTTAACAAAGGCCTTCCTTGTGCTGGCCCCCAACAGCCGCTCTGTGGGCAGTTAGTGTCAGGGTGAGATCCTGTCTGACGCAATCCCCAGCTCTTTGGCAAGTCTTTCCAAACTCTGGACGTTGGTGTGTCTGTTAGATTGTTTGCATGATGGTGGGATGCCTGGGGAGGGGTACACAGGACAGCCGTGATGTGCTGTAACTCCAGGGACTGAGGGCCTACAGGGGTGATTCACTGCTCTGGAACGTGGTCCCTGCTGCAGGATGACAGACTGGGCTCTCCCACTGGCAGCCAAGCCCACAAGGGCATGAGCAGCCGGAGGGACGTGCTGCTCCAGTGATGGGCTGGGCGGGACGTGGTAGCTCAGTGAGCCGGATGATTCAGATGATTCTCACTGCTTGTGGCTTCCAGGCAAAAGCATCAGTCCCTTCCCCTTCCGGGAGCTGCATCTCATAAACCTTGGGTCAGAGCTTGCATAAGAGCGGTCCGGGCTGCTTTTCTCGTCAGGCGGCTGTATGTGCTGCAGGAGCTTGGTCTGACACAGCACCTGCCTCGAAGCAGCAGAACTGCAGCTCTGCAAGCATGGCAGCTTTCACCTGCAGCTGTCAAAAGGCAGCCTGGGAGAACCAAGGCTGAGGAAAAGGGGAGAACTTGTGAATTAATGTCTTGCAGTGCACAAGAGCCCCAGTTGTGGGCCTGCACCTGCTGTGTCAGCGACTCGCTGCCCCAGCTGAGTCCCAGCAAGGAGCGAGTCATCAGAGGAGACGTGCTGCCACCACAGAGGGCCAGTGGTGCCCTGACTGTGTGGCTTCCCTTTGATAGGCATGGCAATGCACAGATATTTAAAGAAAAGAAGAGACCTGTCCTCTCTTTGTGGGGTGCCAGAAGGGAGGCACAAGATGCTGCACTCAGCAGTGCCAGGATCCCCAGCCAGCACCAAAACCAAGAGTGTTGCAGCACCTGCAAGGCGTCAGTGAACATCACTGGCCGTGCTAGAGATGCTGAGCACACGCACCAGTGGCCCAGTGCTACGCCAGGCCCCACAGCCTCCGCTGATGCATGGCAATGCTGTAAGACAACTCGCCGCCACAAGCCCCAGAAACCTGCCAGCTGTGGGATGTGGCACTTCCCCTTGGCCTCTTGCAAGCTTGCCTCTGCCTGCATGTTGGTGAGGATTTTCTGGCAGGAACTGCCCCGATGCAGGGTCTGGCCCTTTCAGCAGAGAGTTTTGCTGCAGAGCCCCTCTGGCAGGGCCATGAGCCAGATTCGCTCAGGTGAAAGGCTTCAAGGTGGCTGAGCATTAAGGCAGGACCTGCTTCTGGCAGCAGCCAATTCCCCACCCTGGCAGCCTGACATGCCCATGCCTGCATGGCCTTGAGCAGCAGTGGCTGGGCAGTGGCTGCTGTGCGCTCGCTGCTTTGCTCAATTCAGCCTCGCCATCTAAAATCACACCAGACTCTTTCTAAGCCCAAGAAAGGCGTCAGTTCCACACCCACTCAAAGCTCCTGAAGGGATAACTGCTCTCTTGCGGCAGTCATAGAATGGCCAGGTTATCCATGGGGAACTGGCAGGGCGCCTCGCTCTGAGCACTGCTGGCCTGGGGCACTGGGCCCAGTCCCAGCAAGGGGGACAGGGGAGAGAGCAAAGAGCAGGTCTACTTCACAGGCAGCCACTGAGCTGGCAAATCAGCAGGGCATGGCCAGGGAGCCTGGAGAGGGCCTGTTCCCACTCCAGCACTTATCAGCTGGGCAGCCTAGAGGTGCAGGTGCCGTAGCAACCCTGCCAATCCCCCAGCTTGGACTGTGCCAAGGCTGGCCACTCTCTGCCCGGGTCCGCGTGGGCTCCCCTTCCCCAGCTGAGCTCTGGGAGCAACAGGGACGTGGCAACCAATTCTTGTGCCACATCAGGAGGTACCAGAGCAAAGCAGGAAGAGCCGTGCGATGTGGTTCTCCTCTGCCAGGGTTACAGGATTCATTTCTTGTGGGTCCCTCAGCAGACACAGAATGCCGTGCTCTGAGCCGGAGCCCTCCCGCGACAGGCACCTGCTGGATGCTGGGGGACACAGCGCCCCTCGCGCCCTGCCTCGGGCAAGCCGTGGCGCGGCCGCCTTCACCGTCAGGGAACGTGTCACCGCGAGGCTACGAGTGACCCGCCGCCGCCCCGAGCTCCCCCCGCTCCCCGCCCCGGGGCCGCCACAAAACCAAACGGGGCCTCCCCGCGCCGCAGCCATGGCCGGTGCCTCGTACGGGGTGGGGGGTGGGGGTGGTGTGTCCAGGGACAACGGGGCCACCGTGACACTCGTGACGCCGAGCATCCGCGCCCCGTCCCCGCGGTAGGGACCTAGGCCCGGGTCCAGCCCTGAGCACTGCCCGGTGCAGCCTCCTTCCCAGTCCCACCCTCGCCCGGACCTCCGACTGCCAGCCTCGCGTGCCGTAACGCGCCCCCACAACGTGACGTGCCCCGCAGCGTCACATGCCCCACAGCCTTTCCCTCCGCGGCAGCCGGAAGAGGGATCTTTCCCTTCCGGGTCGGGTCAAAGTGCGGCGAAAACTGTCCAGTCAGAATCCACCACGCGCGCCTGGCCGCGCGCAGGCGCAGTGCCCGCCCGCGGGGGCCGCCCGAGTGCCACGTTCGAGGGCAGGCAGTCGCGCGAGGCGGTGGCGCTGACCAATCGCGACCGACGCAGCGGAAGGAAAGGAACCAATGGCGACAGGCGGGAGGGGAGCGAGACCAACAGCCAACCCGCGGCGGCGGGCGGGGGGCATGCCCAACCCACCGGCGAATAGAAACCGCCCGACAGCCCGGCCGGCGGGCCCAGCCAATGGCGAGTGGCAGCGGAGCGGCGCGACACCACCAATGGGGCGCGGCGGCGGCCGGGGGGAGGCGGGTTTATAAGCGGAGGCGGCGCCGGTACCGCACGCCCGTCCCGTCGCGTCCCGACCCGCCGCCATCAGCGCCATGGCGGGGCTCCGCGCCCTCCTCCCGCTGCTCTGCCTACTCCTGCCCTCGCCTGCCCGCCCAGGCGTTGCTGCCGCCGCTCCGGAGGAGGAAGAGGACGGTGTCCTGGTGCTGCGGGGCGCCTCCTTCGAGCAGGCGCTGGCGGCGCATCGTTACCTGCTCGTCGAGTTCTGTGAGGGCCGGGGCTGGGGACGGGGACGGGGGCCGCGGGAATGGCGGGCCGGGAGGGGCGGGCGGCGGCCCCGGGGTATGAGGGTGGGGCCAGGGGACGGAGGGACTAGGGGGAGGCGCTGCGGGACCGGACCGGGGGCGGCGGTGCAGGACCCGGGGTGCGGGACCTGAGCTGCCCTCGGCCCTGCCCCGCTCCCGGCGCCCGGGACTTGGGGGGAGTTGCTCGGTGTCGACCTCCTGCCCCGCACCCGCTCACGGGGCTCCCGGAGGCTGGGGTTTGGCGTGGCGGGGGGATGCAGCGGGAGCGGGGGATTCGGTGCTGACCCGCTGCCCCGCAGATGCCCCGTGGTGCGGGCACTGTAAAGCACTGGCCCCCGAGTATGCGAAAGCTGCGGCGAAGCTCAAGGCAGAGGGCTCGGAGATCCGGCTGGCCAAGGTGGATGCCACAGAGGAGTCGGAGTTGGCGCAGCAGTTTGGCGTGCGTGGTTACCCCACCATCAAGTTCTTCAGGAACGGTGACAAGGCCACTCCCAAGGAGTACACGGGTGAGCTGGGGCACCCGGCCATGCTGCTGGGACGCAGAGGGCGGCGACGTGGCGGTGGGTCCTTGCACCTGGCCCTGTG
Organism: Phalacrocorax aristotelis; assembly: GCF_949628215.1. Lineage (NCBI taxonomy): Eukaryota > Metazoa > Chordata > Aves > Suliformes > Phalacrocoracidae > Phalacrocorax > Phalacrocorax aristotelis. The sequence continues at coordinate 5,512,353 of NC_134291.1, forward strand.
CTCCTGTGTGTGCTGGTGCGGCTGGACAAGGTCCACTGTGACAGCAGCCCAGGGAGCAGAGTGGGAGCAGCAGGCATACTCTGGGTGGGTGTTGAGGAGCAAGTCTGCCTTTAACAGGTCTTCTTGCTCAAAGCTGGGGAAATCCCTAATATGAGCTAAAGCAGATGGAATTGCTTCTGTGTAGGAAAGAAAAGCAAAACAAGCTTGATTTGTTAATCAGCCTGACTTTACTCAAGCAACGTAGTGCCCAGGATTGAGACAAATGCTTGGGCGTTTGGGAAAGGGGTGAACATGAGATGTAAGACAGAGGTGTAAGGAAGACCAAGACAAGCAGCTAAACCAAGCCACATTGTGCTGGATGCTGAGCGTAACATCCAGAATACTGGCTTTGAAACAAAGAGGTGATATATTTGTGTAAAAAAAAAAAAAAAAAAAAGTATTAGCATCTTGGAAGAGTGCAGTGTTGCTGGTCAAAGTTTAAAAACATGCTTGGGCTACAAGCAAGAGAAGAATGGATTCCTGGGAGCCCCTTGTACCTTGACTTAACAATTAGGGATTGGCTTAATTACAGTAGGAGTGAAAGGAAGAGAGTTGCATAAACGATATCTTGATTCTTTCTGACCTCTTGGCCAGCTGCTGAACAGCCTATCTCAAAGTTTAGGGGTTGTGTGTTCTTAAACTTAGTCAAGGGGAAAAAGTGAATTGGTATTCTTACCTTTCTCTTGCAGCTGGCAGAGAAGCAGATGATATCGTCAGCTGGCTGAAGAAACGCACTGGCCCAGCTGCAACTACCCTGACAGATGCTGCTGCAGCAGAGACATTAGTGGATTCCAGTGAAGTGGTTGTGATTGGGTTCTTTAAGGTAGGGTTTGTGCTTCTATTTGAGAAGCTCTTGTGTACATCTAGGGCCTTCCTTTCCTGCTTCCCTGCCCCATGGGGACCTGACAGCTGGGGAAGGCTCTCTAAGTTGTGAAACACTTGCTGTCCTGCCTTACTTGATTGTCCAGTTCTCTGGCTGGTAAGCCCTGGGATGTTTATGCTTCAGTTTGATGGGTCCCATGTGGGACACCTTTCTTTATTCTCCAGGATTTGACATCAGAGGCTGCAAAGGAGTTCTTGTTGGCAGCGGAAGCCGTGGATGACATTCCTTTTGGGATTTCATCTAGTGATGATGTCTTCACCAAGTACCAGCTTAGCAAGGATGGCGTTGTCCTCTTCAAGAAGGTACTGGCTGGTGCAAAGCATGAGCACCACACTTGAGTCTTGTGCCTCTTAACTTTAACTAGTCAGATTCAAATGAGGGCAGCCCTGGATGAAACAGCAAAAGATCCTGTTCTGTCAGTATGGCTGTTTCCAAGCCTCAGATCCTGGAAGGGGGAGAAGGGTGGAGCCTTCAGCCCCTTTGTGGGGTGGCAGAGCCCCAGGTCCCCTTGCAGGGCACAACCGTCAGCAGAGGGCAGCCTCATCAGTCTCTTAGCCCCGTGCTGCCCTCCCAAAGCTGCTGGGGTTTGAGTCCAAGCTGTTGCTTCAGTCACTTCCCTGTTTCTCAGAGATCTGGCTGCAGCACAGTAATGGTCAGCACAATCTTTAAAATATTCATTGCTGTAACTAGTGAGGCCTCCTGTGCCCCTCTCCAAACTTTGAAGGTCTTCGACAGAGCAGCAGCGAGTCTTGATGACTTGCCACGATGCTCTGTGATTGTGGCTTAGCAAAGTTGCTTTTAAGCATACTCAGTATTGACTTTGACTGCAGTCAGTCAACAGCTGTGTCTAAGTTGTTCTGTGCCTTCTGTTGCTGTGGGCCCTGCAGCATAGTGGTTCCAGCAAAGTTCCTAAGAAGATTTGCAGCTCCAGCTGACTAGGCTGGGGCACTTGGCTTATGTGCAGAGGGATGCTGGCTGTTTACAGAATCAGAAATAAACTTAGTGATGCCTTTATTAAAATCCCAGTCACTGGGATGAAATCCTAGGTTTGAGAAGACAAGTAGGGGTTCCTTAGATTTGGTGGTACTGGGTCATGGGTACAGTGAGGTGGGACAGAAAGCTGGTTTGGGTTCAGACTTACTAAACCTGTAATCTAATCAGTCATTGGTCTGACCGATTTGACCTAAGACAGGCTAAAGAGCTGAGTGAATTCTTATTTCATTCTTTGCTCAGCTAAAGTAGTATATCTTATTCCACTGCACCTCTGAAACTGTAGCTATTTTTATGGTGCTAGAAGCTTGTAGACTTAAATTCTTAGTCAGAGGTCCCTCAGATCAGTATGGCTGAGGATGCAAGTAAATTATCAGGCTAACAAGTTCAAAATGCTAAGGTTTTGTGACCAGAAAAGTTGGGGTGGGTGAAGGGACCAGTATTGTTCTTGGCTGACTTATTACCTGTATGTTGTTCTTCTTGCATATAGCTTTATGTAAACTTTCTGCATACTCTGTGGCTAATGTTAGGCTGAAATAGCTGTTTGCAGGGGTTTTCTCAACTTTTGTTTGTGTCCTTTGGCAAACACTGAAGTCCAACTAGAAATGCTCCTCTAAAGCTGACAGCTTCTTTGGGGCTGTGGGGAGTACCACCGTTGGGCTCTGAGCAGGGCAACATAGACATTGCTTTGAAGTGCCTGGGTTACAGCTAGGGTGTCCAGCACTGAAAGTTTTGTGTAGTTACATGTACATTTTCTCATATTTAGCTCTCTGTAGAATGGACTTGTGTTGATCTGATGTACTGTTTTAACCCTTAAGTCCTGTGAGCTCTAAGGTTTCCTCTGCTTCTGAAGAACTGGGGCAGTGGCAGGACCGGTCTTAACAGTAAAGGAATTTTCAAGCTATTTTCCATAAGTGTAGCCAGTTTGGGTACATCTGGAATGAAAAGCAATTCTGCACCTGGCAGCTTCTGTCAGGTGTGTTAGGAGTGGGAGGAATCTTGGTCTGAAAGGCTGTTCTTGAGCCACTGGAGGGCTGGGATGCAGCACACAGCACTTCTGCAGCATGGAAGAAAGAAGGTGAGGTGATTTTCAGCCTGTGAATGTTGCCTTCTTGTTCCTGTTTTGGTGTGATCTCATGGTAGTGCTGTGAGAGCCCTCAGACATGTCCAACCCAAACCAAGGTGAAAATGAGCACCCATGGTAACCAAATACCAGGACGTAAGTGCCAGATGGTTTATTTTGCCAAGAATCATGTTTTTGGTCTTTGGCTCAGCTTTCTGTATTTAGTTGGGTCTAAAGTGAGAGGGTTTGTTGGCTAGTCATTCTTGTCATATTCTTTGAGTTGTCCAGACCTGCAAAGACCCTCAAACAACTTGTTCTGAAGCTGTGATGGTGACATTCAATATTCTTTAAAGTATTTACAAAGTTAATTTCCAATGTTAAGTGTTTTGCTCAGCTTTTCAGCTGAGGCTGGTATGCTTCCTCTGACAGAAGGTTATCCGAGTCCACCCTCTTGCTTCTGCCAGTAACTCTGAGCATTGCCCTGCCATGGGACTGCTGTGCTATCCCGCACATCCTCTCTAACCTTGATGATCCTCTACAGCTGTTCCCTTTCCAGGCTGCCAGAGAGGGTTCTGAGAATCTTGGTCAGGGGTGCAGGTGATGCCCTAATATAAAAAGGGTTCTGGCACCTCCGTGCAATGTGCATGTTAAACACGTGCTGTTGTCTCTAACAATAGAGGCTGAAATGGTCCTGCAGAGCTGAGTAAATTACTATTTACTTGCAGTGCATGGTGGGCTTTGCCATCAGACTTCTTTCATAGCACTGCCTGGTTAAAGTGAGCACGTCTGCTCTGACGCTGCTAATTCCCGCAGAGCAGAAAGCTGCCTGTGCTCCAGTAGCTTCTCCCTGGTCTGTCTAGTGCCTTCTACAGTGATGTTAAAAGCCCTTCTTGGTGACCTGTTTCATAAATCATTTCACAGTCGTGCAAAGCAATGCTAGGATCTAAGCTGATTGTCTTGTTGCTTCTCGCTTTTGCTGCTAGGGGGTGATTTTAGCCTTTGCTTGCCAGGAAGATGAATACCTTGATCCAGATTTTATGTGAACCATGTGGTGACCTTGTTGAGAGGTGGAAGGCTGCTCTGAACAAGTGGAGCTGAGATCCATTGGGGCAGTGACTCTGGTGGCATCTCACTTTTTGAAAGACTTGTATGGGATATGAAGTGTTCTAATGCAGTTCTGTTCTTGCAGTTTGATGAAGGCCGTAACAACTTTGAAGGGGAACTTACAAAAGATAATTTATTGAACTTCATCAAGTCTAATGCACTGCCTCTGGTCATAGAGTTCACTGAACAGGTAGGTCATTAGATACTTGGTAAGGCCTCTTCCCATAGCTACTGTATGAATATAACAAAGCTTAAATTGTAGGTTGTGTGGTCATGTTTTATCTTAGAGCTGATACTGGGTTGGGGTTATGGAGAAGTGTGAAGAGCACAAGGGAAAGGCATAAGCCTGCCATTCAAAGCAGTCCTGTAATATTGCAGGTTCCTGTGGTCTAGTCAGAATAGCAGAGCCAAACTGGTCTTGACACTGGTTTATCTCTCTTCCAAAAATAAAGTTTATTTCCTACTCTTCAGACTGCTCCTAAAATCTTTGGAGGAGAAATAAAGACTCATATTCTGCTGTTCCTACCAAAAAGTGTGTCTGACTACCAAGAGAAACTGGACAACTTCAAGAGTGCAGCTGGAAACTTCAAAGGGAAGGTGAGATGGTTTTCTTGGATTATGAATTAAGTGACCACCTCCTGCAGAGAGCTGTAGCACTGTCTGTTTATATCAGCTTAACAGCTATGGAGGAGGACTTGAAGCTAGTTCTACCTGTGTCCCTTGATAATAGGTGACTGAGTCACTTACTGGCTTGCACAAGTATTGAAGGAAAACAAGTTAACTCCTGACTTTCCTTCCTGCAGATGTAAATCTGACTCTGTCTTAATCAACATCAGTGCCAGGCCTATGTGTGTGCTGCTTGAACTGTTGTGGCTCCAGCATTTGTGCTTTGACAGGGTGCCCTCTTCATGGGCTTGGAGAAGGAAGGAGGGGCCAGTTCAGCTACTACCCATGCAAGTGTGTGTGTATAAAGTATTGACACCTGAGAGGTATTTGTCTTCACCGTACTGCCTTTGACTTTTTCCTCCAAAGATCCTGTTCATCTTCATAGACAGCGACCACAGTGACAACCAGAGGATTTTGGAGTTTTTTGGCCTAAAGAAAGAAGAATGTCCAGCTGTACGTCTGATCACACTGGAGGAAGAAATGACCAAATACAAACCTGAATCAGATGACCTCACAGCGGACAAGATCAAAGAGTTCTGTAATAAGTTCCTGGAGGGCAAGATCAAGGTAAAGATGATAAATGCTGCTGGTCGTAAACCTACTGGCTAAGCAAGCATAAAATGCTCCCTGTGAGGAGTTGAGTCATCTGGAGAAAATCCTTCCAACTAACGTACAGAATATCTAGCGGGCTTTGAGCTGAGAAATGAAAGGCGAAACTACTGGGGCATGAAGACTGTAAGAAAGCAAGCTCTGTACTGGCACCTGAGTACAATCAGAGCCTCCTCTTTCTGCTGCTTGTGGTAACTGTGCTGTTTATCCAGTTGCTCTTTCTGCCAGCAATCTGTGGAAGGTGTGAACTCATGTGGCACAGTTTAAAGAGCTTCCAGCACTAATCTGCTGGAGGTAGCCATCTGCAACTTACTCCAGTAGTGACTGTTTAGCTAAACTCAGTCCTATGGGAATGATGCTGTCAGCAATATTGTTTCCTTCCTACAGAGCTCAACCGCAGTTCTCTGTGCAAGAGCACCTGTTATTCCCACTTGTTCAGGGTGGGAAGGAGACTTTCTGTAAGCAGAAGAGGAAGTGACTGATTCATCTGATTGCTCACAGCCTATGATTGAGGCACTGAGGGGGGTGGTTAATCTTGGGTTTTCTGGGATATGTGACTGCATGTGCATTCCAAGCAGCTGTGTAGCAAATCATGCATCTGAATTTCACTTTTTATTCCAGCCCCACCTGATGAGTCAGGATCTTCCTGATGACTGGGACAAGCAACCTGTCAAAGTTCTAGTTGGGAAGAACTTCGAAGAAGTTGCTTTTGATGAGAATAAGAATGTCTTTGTAGAGTTCTGTAAGTATCTTTCAACAACTGATTCCAGTAACTGGCATGAAAGGAGTGCCAAAATACTGCATGACTAGGATTAGGGAGAAAGTGTCTTGGATAATCTAAGCCACAAAGGGAATGCTTTGGTTGAAAAGATGTGCGTGAACTGTCTGGCATGGGGGCTGAGGGGGAGTGGTGGTAACTTGTTAGGTTGGTGGTAGTAGCTATGTTTTTCTAATTAACAGATGCCCCCTGGTGTGGTCACTGTAAGCAGCTGGCTCCTATCTGGGACAAGCTGGGAGAGACCTACAGGGACCATGAGAACATTGTCATTGCCAAGATGGATTCGACAGCCAATGAAGTAGATGCAGTGAAAATCCACAGCTTCCCAACACTCAAGTTCTTCCCTGCAGGCTCTGGCAGAAATGTAAGAAGGCAGCTGACCTTATACAGATTGCACAACAAGGGAGCACTAGAAATGCTTAGTTGCCTGCTTGAGTTCTGTTTTGAACAAGACCTTTGGGAGGGCTCTCCATTCTGTAGGGATGGAATGCATCAAGTCTACAGGACATCTGAGACCCTTTGTGGGGGGCTGGGCTGTAGGAAAGAGTTTGGGGGTGGGAAGTGGGAATGGGGGGGAAAAGGGAGCATAGCAGAGGACAGTGTGCTCATCTGCAGGCTATTCTTTCCTCGCAGTGCTCTCTGAAGTCTAGTGGCTGAGCTGTTTTCCTTCGTCTCATATGGGTGAAGGTGAATTTTTAAATTCCCTTTTGCTTGGCATGTTAACTGTTGCTCAGAAAGAGAATTCTCCTCTCCAGGGGTGTAGCTCTGTAGGTGCCCATAACCATTATCTTGGTGTTTTTTCCTGTGTAGGTAATTGACTATAATGGGGAGAGGACATTAGAAGGCTTCAAAAAATTCTTGGAGAGTGGAGGTCAGGATGGGGCAGCAGCTGATGATGTGAGTAATATTAATATAGTACCCTGGGCCCTCGGAATATGGAGTGTGGGTTGGATCTGGTCCTGTGCTTGAATCCACAATCCTAAATAAGATCCTGGGTTGTATGTGGCAGGAAAGGATATTGGTGAACAAAAGTGCCCACATAAAAATGCGACAGTTAGTTGCAGCCTGGCCAGCCATTGCCTGTAATGGACCCCTTTTACTGGGAACACTTCAGCTGGGTGTGAAATAAATGTTCTTGGGAGGCTTAAACACAAATGCATGGAAACTGTTGATATTATAGCCTCTAACTTTGCGCAAGCTGTCTCTGGTTGCTGTGCAAGCTGCTGGAGTACTTAGAGGACTACTTTATTGAGAACTGCTCAGCACCTGGAACTTGAGCAGTATGATGAACATTATATATGCAGTAGATCTAGTTGGAAGCTCCTCACCTGCCAGGGTGAGGGTGTTAGAGGTGCAGGGACCAGCTTCCAGGGGTTTCCGAATCCTTAATGTCCCAAATTCAGAGCTCTTGGTAGAAGTCTCTGGATGTTTTGTTAATGTGGGGGCAGAGAATAGTGAACAGATTGGAGATGCTGTTCTGTGCTTGGTTTTGGATCTGCCTAATGTGCCAGAAACCAGTAGCTGTCTTTAACCTATACAGGATCTGGAGGACCTGGAGACAGATGAAGAAACAGACCTTGAGGAAGGTGATGATGAGCAGAAAATCCAAAAGGATGAATTGTAAAGAGAAGACTGATCTACATCACCCAAAAAATCAGACACTAAATTGGCTGCTGTTACGCAGCCCAGGGAGTCAGAAACCCATTAAGATTTAAAGCAGAAGGTGAATGACTGGAAATCCAGGGATTGGCTTTTAAAGTAACACTTTACCCTCACTTATCTGTACCCTTGACTATCTTTTCTTTCTTTTTGCTTTTGAGAAGGGATCTGTCACTTGGTAGCCAGCCCAGCCAGCTGGGTTCATTTTTTTATTGTAATGTACTTTTTTGTACACAGCTCTTGTTTTGAATTATTCTGTTCTGGGTAGAAGCAGATTGTGAAGTGGTAGCATGAGTTCAATGGCCCAACATTCCGGAGCCTTGCCACTAACATCTTCCAAGAAAGCTTATTTCCCTTTTTTCTTTTAAAACTAAAGCCCATAGTTAATTTCTGCATCTGGCAGGGCCTTTAATGGTCTCAGCTGTTCTTCCCTGGAATCAGCCTTCAGTGTATGTAGGGAAGGAGGCAGTGGGCTGATGGTATGTATCATCCTGGTGTGACGGGTGAATATGAAGGTGCTTCTCTTCATGCTGGGCAGATGTTTCCTTTCCCCTGCTTTAAGACACTTGGAGATGACTATTCCAAACACCTGGAAGGGTGGAATACTGTGCACTGGCTGTGGCAGGCTCTGAGGGTGGAGGTGATAGCTGGCTCACCAGCCTAGATGAGACCTAGCTGTGTTGCCATCCTTTTGATCAAATGCAAGACTGTTTTGCAATCACTTTCCATGCATTATTTTGAATGGGTTGACCAGGTGGGTGGTGTGGGAGGGCCTGATAAAATAGATCAAAGAGGACACTTGCAATTACTGGGTTTTGGGGAGGAACTTGAACAGGGGAGTGCCTCAAAGGCCTGACTCCATCAGGCTGGTTCTTAGCATTCCGCTAAAATAACATTGGAATTTAATTTGTTGGCCAAATAAAGTTGAGATTTTAATACTATTATGTCTTTGTCTTTATCAGAATGTAGAATGAATATATTTGAACTTAGAACTCTGACCCTCTTTCAGGTCAGGGTGATTCTCAAGGGACTCTGCCAGAATGGTGTGTTTGAGAAAGCTGATGTTCACTAAATACCACATTTTTGAGAGGAACTTACACTTTCAGTGCTTCTAGTTTTGCAGGTGGTACCTTAACCTGGAGAAATTAGTATTTTGTAATCTATAAAGGAAAACGATGAAGATGACCGTATCCACATCAAATCAGCTTGTGCAGGCAGACAACTAGCAGCTCTGTTAGCAGTGATGGGACATTGGCTTGGGCTCTGAGAATAAGCAGCTAAGCTTGCCAGCTGGCCTGAGGTGAGAGGACCTCGTTGCTCTTGAGCAGTTAACCAAGGAATTTGCCTACAGGGAAACCAAGGGCTGCCTGTAGCTCTGCTAGTCAGGCTCATATGACCCAGTGAGCTACATTGCTATTTCCAAGCCAGTCACTTACTGCTGAAAATATTTTTGTAAGAAAACATTCTATAAATGTCACATGTGAGGGCATGGAGAAGCTAGAGGACAATTCAGGAGGCTAGTGGTGCCTGTCACTGAATATGGGTGCACTGGGGTGCAGAACAGTGTTGTACAATGCTTACCTACAGTTCCAGCCTCCTGCGGTTCCCCTGAGAATGGAGCTCCTGCCAAGTCCTGGTGTGGTGTGCCCAAACCTTTGGCACAGCAGTGCTGGGGCTGAACAGGCAATTGCTGACTGGGATTGGAAAACAGTGTGTGCTGCTGCCTGTTCTGTTACTAATCAGTTGTGTTTGTGACTGTAACCTACAGTTAGAGATCCTTGTGGAGAAGGATCTTTGCAGATGTCTCCCTCCAGGGCTGTGACCTTGCATGTATGAAGGCAGGCAGGGGACTTGTTCTTAGTGTAGCCCAGCTGCTGTTGCCATACCCCAACAGAGCAGGCAGTGCTTGTGGCTGGTGTCAGTGCCGGTTAGTGGTAGCTGCTTCTGCGTGAGAAAGCTGCCTTGTGTTTTGGGGTGGTGAGGAAGACAGCACTGCTAGAAAGAAATTCCACTGGGAGGTGTGGGTAGGACTTGGCTCGAAAAGGCCCATTTGTGGAGACAAAGTGTAAGCAAGGCTGAATCCTGTGGTGGTTCTCCGCTGTTTGTTGTCTGAGACCTGCTTTGCTCAGCTCAGAGGAGGAGGGCTTTTCTCATACACCAAGGCTGCTCTTGGCAAAGCAGGCCTCTGTTAGTCATCTTGTGTACACAGCTAATTGCTGTTCCAAGAAAGCAGGCTCAAAGCGTTCTGTCTCCACAGCAGATAGCTCAGCCTCCTATCGCACAGTGTTCTGTCTGATGTACTGCTGAGCAGAGATGCTCAACAAAAAGATCAATGTGTTTGCCAGAAGATGAACAAGCACAGCAGGCAGTTCTCTGGGGTGTGGTTGATGGAGCTGTCAGCTTCACTGCTTGGCAGGGATTCAGGACAAGGGTCTGGTGCAGAAGGGGCAGAATGAAATCAGTGGCTACTAACACAGGACAGAGATTTCTCCTGATGCACCACAGGGGAGTTCATGGACAATCCCCATCAGCATGAACTAGAGCACAACATGCTCATGTATCTGAAATGACCAAACTTTGATGGGGGAAGAAGGATGGAGGAGCAATTGTTGCTTGAACCTTTGGTCGATCTCAAACATTCCTCTGTGGTAAATGGTCCATTTTGGGCCTTTGACAGCTACAGCTGGAGAACAGCGAGTGCAGGAATTGCCTGGTGGTGGTGCTGTTCTTCAGCTCTTCTTCTGAGGCTGTTTTGTAGAATCCTGCCCTTATGTAGCAGCTGGTTCGGAGTTTGAAGTAGGACATTGAACACGGTGGAGTGACATTGTAGGCTTCTGGTTCTGTGCCTGCATGAGGAGCATCAGCAGCACCTCTGTCCTAGCGAGGGATAATATCCAACGTGCTGGTGGTGTTCTCTATGCTTAGCTGTACACTGTCTTGCAGTCATGCTGGGCAGCACAGCTCATTCTGCTCCTTTCAAGTCATCTGATGCAACTACAGGAGAGTGACTTAGCTCTGAATGTATTTGGCACCGTAGCTCTGACACGTCTGCATTGCCCTGGCTGGTCGGTACATGAGCGGCTGGTTCCCCTCGCTTGGTGATCATGCTTTTCCCTGGCACGTGTACATGCCTGTGTGAGGGCTTGCTGCTGGGAGGTTCTGTTTTTCAGGTCCTTGGGCTCCTCTGAAGGGCTATCCATGCAAAAGCAACAGTAGATCTGACCCCTCGGATGGGCACATCAACAGGTGGGTGGTAAGATGAGACACCAACTTCTGCCCAAAAGTGGGAGGCTGCAGGCCTGGGCGGCTCAATTACAACATATCATGGCAAATAGCATGAGCTGCATGTCCTCAAAATAGCCCACGGGAGCCTATATAATGCGATGCCCCTGGAGAACCATCAGTCCTGGGCCAAGGGCCTGTGGGTGAACTGCATGTGCCCAGCACCATCTCCTGCATGCAGCAGCATGGGGGTGTAGTGAGACTCCTGCAGCTGCTGCTTCCCTGCTGGCAAGGGGGACTCACATCCACCAGGGACACGGACACGGGCGCAGAGGGAGCGCAGCAGTGTGGTTGCCATCACACCTCTATAGCGAGGAGAGACGTGACAGGCAGGAGAGGAGAAAGCAGTGCTTCGAGGCCAGCAAGTGGTAGGGCTGAGCACTGAGCAACTCCGGCTGCTCCTGCAGCCCCCCATGCCTCTGCTCGTCCTCTTCCTCTGCAGTGTCTGAAGGCTGCAATCAGCATGAAGGACTATTACCCAGTCTCACTGCCCCGCTACAGTCGGTACGCCCAGAGACTGAGAGCCTCACGCACTGTGCGCTTCCCTAATGACATCGTCTTTCAGGACCACATCAGGCAGGGGGACCTGGAGCAGGTGGGCAGATTCATACGTGCCAGGAAGGTGACGCTGGACACCATCTACCCTTCTGGTGAGTGCTGCTGGGGTTGGCAGAGCTGGAATCTGCGCAGCAGCACGGCTCAGTTGGGCCGTGAGGGAGACGAGAGTGAGCCGTGTGGCCAAAGCTAGAACATGGGCCGCCTTCTGCAGGGTGACAGGTTAGAATTGAGTCATTTTCCTCCCTAATGAGGAGTACCACCCCCAACATTGCCAAGCAGGGCCCAAGACAGCCCCATGCCAGTGCCCTGACATCTCCCCTCAACAGTGTGGTCAGTGCACGCTGTGGGAAGGAGGGAGGCTTACCCCCTGGGTCCGTTCAAGGCATGACAATGCACCTGCAGTGCAGTGGGACCTCGAAAAGGAGCTGTGAACACAGGCTGGTCTGTGGAGCTCTGGATGGGACAGCGGGGCTCCTGCCTTCCACCCCAGCTTGGGGGAAGGCTCTGCATTTTGTTCCTGGCTCTGTCTGTTTCTCACGCACACTGTTCTTTCTTGCACATGAGGATGTGTGGAATTGTGTCATTTACGTTTGTGGGGAAGGCATTGTGTTGTTTGCACCCAACCTCACTAGCAATAGTTTACAGAATGCCTTGATCCATACCGGCTGGTGAAGAGCGCAGATTTGTCCCTTTCTTATGCTTGGCTTCAGCTTCTGCTGTTGCATGGCCATGGAATGGTCTGAAATGACCCCAGGCTTCCTCCTACCTATACTGATTGCTTAATTACTTGCTCTCTAAGGAGCTTACAAAACTTGGACAAAGCAGGACCCCAGAGACACTCTTCTTGTGTCCCCATGTGAGTCTTGGTCACAGATCGGGGCAGGTCGCTGGCTGGGAGTTCTGCAGGAGAAGGCAGCTCCTCCTCCCTTGACCTGTCCTGCCAGGCCCAGCAGGGAGGTGGGTGCTACACCATCATAGAGAGGGTATTTATGCTGTAGAAGGGGAAGAGAAACCTGTGGCAGCTCCTTTTGCTTCCTCAGTCTCTGTGTCTTTCCCCAAACTCATCTCCCTGATAAAGAGGGTTTGCTGGCATCCCCTTTTCCTGGGCCGTGGACAACTTGCACTTGTAAGCTCAGTATTTAGAGATGCTTCCCCCTGTTCAGGGCTAACAAATCCTTTTCTCTAGGCATGGCGGCCCTCCATGAAGCTGTGCTTACTGGAAACCTGGACTGTGTCAAGCTCCTGGTTAAATATGGCGCTGACATCCACCAGAAGGATGAGAATGGGTGGACGCCCCTGCACATGGCATGCAGTGATGGCTACGCTGACATTGCCAGGTGAGGGGACACCCACACATTGCACAGCTCTGGGAACCATAGCCAACGGTGACAGGGCTGGACCTGGTTCTGGGGGTCTCCTCCTAGGAGGGTGCCCAGTACCCTCCTACCTGCATGTGGTACATGCAGGACTGCCCAGGCCTTAAAGCTCCCTGTGGCTGCACCTGGGCATCACGGCCGTAGGGTCTGGGGGAGCCCCACAAGCTGAGAGGGACTACCTGCAGGCCGTGGGCCTTGCCGGCTCAGCTCCCCATCTCCGGCAGGTACCTCCTCTCCCTCGGGGCCAGCCTGGAGGCCACCACCGATGCTGGGGAGAAGCCCTCGGACCTCATCGACCCCGAGTACAAGGACCTGGTGGAGCTCTTCCAAGCCACCACGATGGACTGAGGCGGGCCGGGGGCGGCAGGGCCGGACCGGGCCGGGCCTGGGCTGGCGGGGCCGGGGCTGGGCCTGGGCCAGCGGCCGGGCGGGGGAGCTCGCTCGGTACCGCGTCTCGGGAATCACTTTGTATTTTTTACAATAAAACATCTCGGACACCGCATCCCTCGGTCCTTGCAGCGGGTCCTGGGCCAGGGCCCGGGCTCGGCCCGCGGCGTAGGCGCGGCCGGGGCCAGGGTCTGGGCGGGGCCGAGGCCAGGGTCTGGGCGGGGCCGGGGCGGGTCGGGCCGGACGCGGTGGCGTGTGTGTCCACGCCTGCGCACTGCGGCGCTTCCGTCGCGGCCCGAGGGGGAGAGGAGGCGGGAGCCGGGCCCAGGTGAGGGGCGCGCGTTGCCATGGTGATGGGCGGAGGGTGGCCCGCGGCCTAGCCCCGGCCTGGCCGCCCTCTCCTTTCTCCCCGTAGCCGAGCCGAGCCCAGCTGAGCCGAGCCCAGCCGCCGTACCGACGACGCCATGGCCAGGTGAGCCCCGCCCGGCGCCGGGCCCAGCCGCGGCCCCGGGCCCGGCTCAGCCCCGCGCTTCTCTTTCAGCTCCCCCGTGTCCCGCGTGGTCTATAACGGCAAGCGGAGCGGCGGCCCGCGCTCCCCCGGCGCCGGCAGTGAGATTTTCACGCCTGCCCACGAGGAGAACGTGCGCTTCATCTATGAGGGTGAGTGGGGTGGAGGCCGGGGGACTCCGGGGCTCGCGGGGGCCCCATCTGCGGCCGGTCCTGTGCCCAGGCACCGCCTGAGGCAAGTGGCCCCCTCACCCGTGGGTCCCCACCCGCAGCCTGGCAGTGTGTGGAGCGTGACCTGCGCAGCCAGATGGGCTCTGAGCGCAGCCTGGTCGAGGAGTACGTGGAGAAGATGCCGAACCCCAGCCTCAAAGGTGAGGGGGGTGGGGGGCACCCTTCCCCCGGCTCCTGCCGGAGGGGATGGCCAGCCCCAGGGAGCCCCTGTGGGCTGGGAGGGGGCAGTGGTGCGGCCTCTGCCGCCAAAGTCCTCTCCTGTCATCCCTGCAGCGTTTAAACCTGTCGATCTGAGTGATCTGAAGAGGAGGAATACACAGGATGCAAAGAAGTCCTAAGGCAGGTCCTCCCTGTGGATTGGCTGGTCTCCTAAGGTCCTCAAGCAGATTTAATTTGAGATTTTGTGTTGATTTCTTCTTCTGGTCTGTACTCCCAAAAGCCCACAGGAGAGCCAGTCAGCTTTGGGGCTGGCTCTGAAGCTACCTGAAATCAAAGATGCTCAGAGGCTCACTGAGGATTCCCAGAGCCTGTTGCAAAGGATTCCAGCCCCCCACTCATAGCTTTCTATGGCCTCAAGCTGTCCTTCCCTACTTCATGCTGGGCTCACAGATCTCTGCTCTCCTTCCATCTCTGCCCCTGGTGTGTTGGGTATGTGGGCTCCCTGGGCTGTGGTGCAGGACGTTGCGGCTGTGTCATGGATAGAGGCAGTGGTAGTTCTCCGCTCCTTTCTGTGCACCAAGGATCCACAGCTGCTGGGGCAGGCTGGGGAGAGAAGGGAGGAGAGTTGGTTCTGTCCTTGTGCTTTGGGACAGATGGGCAGCCCCAGTTCAACACCCTTCATGTAGCTGACTGCTGGGCAGGTCACACTGGCTATACCTTGCTCCCTTGTGGGAGAGCTTAATTTGTACCTGGGCTGCTAGCGCCTGGGACTCATCAGTGCTGCCAGAGCTCGTGGGTCTGTAGCCGAGACAGGATTTGTCTTGTGCTTTAGATTGGACCAGATCCCTGCGGTGCTGGAGATGGAGCTGCTCCCCTCTCCCTGCAGAAGGAGAGAGAGGGGGTGCCAGCGCTGGCCTCAGCCCCAGGTGTCTGAGAGGTGCTCAGAGGGGGGCGCAGGGCCACATTCAGCACCCCCTGCCCTGGCCTCAGTGCTCTGGCAGCTGCATAGGAGGCAGCAGCACTGGGGGGCAGCTGGTGCTGACTGTGCGGAAAGAA
Organism: Phalacrocorax aristotelis; assembly: GCF_949628215.1. NCBI lineage: Eukaryota > Metazoa > Chordata > Aves > Suliformes > Phalacrocoracidae > Phalacrocorax > Phalacrocorax aristotelis. The sequence continues at coordinate 5,527,700 of NC_134291.1, forward strand.
GCTCCTTGGCATCCTGGCCTGAGCAGCGCTGTGCTGTTCTATACTAACACCATTTTCCAGACGTGCACCCTTGGGAGAGATCTGGCCTCCATAGCTGGCAGAAATGTCACTGTGTGGGGGCTGCTGTAATCGGTGTAACTTGTGCTGTGGGGGAGGCTTTCTTGGGACCCTTGCTCCTGGCAAGGCTTGGGTGGTTTCTGCATCATCGCCTCTGAGCAAGGGAGGGCGACTGTGCCATCCTCACCCTTCTGAGCAGAGCAGCCATGCCGGCCGCCTCTCTGTGCCCCAAGAAGACCATGGGGAGTGGTGGGAGCATCCCCCTGCCCACCTGTGCTCTGAGCTGGTGGGAAGGGGGCTGCCAGGGGCTCTGCCCAGTGCCAGTGGGCTTTGGGAGGGGGTGCAGGGGGAGTTGTGGCTGCCATTACCTTTTCTTTGTTGAGTCGTTGAGCTATTCTGTTCTCTTTTCGTTTTTTTTTTTTTTTTCTGTTGTCTGTCACTTGAGGAGTGTTGTAAATAAAAGCTGGTGTCCTTTTGGGTCTGCCTCAGTGTGACACTGCCCGCCACCGCCCCTGTTCCACAGCTGCCTAAGCTGGGCACAGGGCTGATCCTGGGGCCGATCCTCTGCTGTTCACCAGAGCGGTTGTGCCTGGCAGTGGAGCAGCATGCGGGAAACTGCCTGGCCACCCCTGACAGTGCTGGTGTGCCATGCGCAGCACTGCAAAGGCCTGGGAGGTGGCTGTCCCAGCCACCGTGCCCCGGTGGGCCATTCTCTGCCTGATCCCCTCTGGCTTCCTTGGGTGCCTGTGCCCGCTGCTTTGTCTGCACTGGCCTGTGTGTGCCTGCAGCCTTGCTGGGGCAGGACCCTTGTTCTTCCCTTTTTTAGACTTCCAAAACGTTCCTATTTGGCGGCTGAAGCCCTGTGTTTTCCATTTCAGACTTCAGCACTGGCCCTAAAGGCCAGGGCTTTCCTTGCCTTTTCAGGCAAGGACTGAGTCCTAAGGAGAAGTAACAGCGAGCAGAAGCTGCCTTGTATTTTAATTATTATTTTTTTTTTCAGGAGGGATCTTGCCCTTGCACTTGCTTAGGGCTCTTAATTTCACCTCAAGCATGTGCAGCCTGGCACTGTGTGCTGGTAGCACAATGCCCTTGGGCTCTGGCAGCCCTCCTGCCAGCCAGCATCCTAGGAGCTGTCGCTGGACCAAAGTTTTAAATGTTGAGACTATTAATACACTCGTATCCTCTTCCCTCTCCTGCTTTAATGGCATTTAAACTATACTTAGCATTGCTAGAATTTCTCCTCAAGTGCATCTCTTTACACTTAGCTATGACCCTGGTTACCTCCCTTCACCAAAATATTCCCAGGGTGCTCATGTGCTGGGGCACACTGCCTGGGTCTGGCACGGCGAGGTGGTGCCTTGGCCACTCTTGCTGCCGACTTGGCTGGAGCCACCCTGGTGCCTGCTCCCTCACTCCGGTGCTGGCAGGCCACAGCCTGTGAGGAGTGAGTACCCTCAGGGGGTCAGGGGCAAGAGGTGACAGTTATTGCTGTCACAGCCCCTCTCCTTTGACTTTTCCTGCAGGATGGACCCCGTGGTGTGCCCCATGTCTGGGGAGCACAGATCCGAGCAGGACTGACCTAGCTGGAAGTCCTGAGTGTGTCTGGAGCCATGTGTCCTTCGTCTGTGTGTCGCGAGGGGATGGGAAGAGATTCCGCTGGGGCTGGTGATGCTGGAGGAAAACAACCCGTCCCGGCTAAGTGGCCAGAGCCTGCTGGTCGGGGGAGCCCCTGCACCTTCGGAGCTGCTGGAGGGAGGGAGTTGAACCTGGTGCAAGGGGAGTGGGATGGAACGGTGTGTGTGGGCAAGAGCTACCCCAGCATGCCGGGTGCTGGCTGCATGCTGCTGGCACAGGCAGACTGCAGCACCCTCCGAGCAGCTCATCCGTAGGTTGTGCCCAATGCTCCCGCATGGAGAGCTGCAGCCGGCTAGCTCACTGCTCTGACGGCCGGCTTGCCTGTGCCCCGTGGGGCTCACAGCCCATGTGGGATGGGCTCTGTGCAGTGCCCACCTCCCTTCCTCCCCAGCCCGGGCAGAATGCTGGCCAGCTACTGTGGAGCCTGGCACTGCTCCCCACAGCTGGGTGCACACTGCAAACGTGGGGGCTGCAAGTGTCCCTGAGCCCGAGAGCACATATAGGGGTCCTGCAGCCCAACCCTGCCAGCCTCTGCCTTGCTTTTCCTCTTTGCTTGGGTGCTGTAAAGCCAGAGGCAAAGCAGTTGCTTGAACTCTAATGAAATGTTGTACAAAAATCATTGTATAAACAGGCGATTTTTATAAAGACTAGTAACAAATCACGGGGGTTGAGGGCAGTGAGGCAGTGCAGGAGAAGTGTGGAAGTCAGGTGGCGGGGGTGTGCCCCTGTGAGGGAGTGAGGCCGCAGGCCAGAGAAATCAGGCTGTTTACCTATAAAAAATAAAACTCAGCAAGGGTTTATTTTCCCTGTGACTCGGATATGGTGCTTATCATTAGATTAAACAGTGGGAGGAAGAGAGGTATGTGTTGTATCATTGAATTAAGTGGTGGGAAGAGGGAACGGCAGCAGGCAAAATCTACTTAGAAGACTAATTTGTGGTGCTCAATTCCCTTGATAAAGTGGGAGTATTCCTGCGAGGCGCTGTGGCCCCGGGGTCCCTGACTGCAGCCGCAGGGATGCAGCTGCCCGGGCAGACTGGGTTGGGCAGTAAGTGGCGATTTAACGCTCTGGCCCCAGTCCATGCCTTGGGTTTAGCCCCACAGCCAGAGACTTGTGCTGCAGCTGGGTCCAGCCTCTGACCCACCAGGCCCCGGGTCATGTGGGCTGGTGGCAGCATCTTCGTTCTGCCCGTCATTGGGAGCAGCCAGCTCCTGCCAGGCAGCTGAGGTGTGCACCTCTGCACGCATGTATGTGAGTGCGTCTGTTGTGCATGGACACACACGTGTGTTGTGCAGGTCATGCTGCCTGACATGTACCCCAGGGGGTGTGGGGGTGCAGGCTGTGCTACCCGCAGCCTGGTGCTGGTGCTCTGCATGGAGCTGTCAGGGTGCACATGGATTACACTCGCTGCAGGCAGTGCCACGGCAGGGAAGGGTCCCCCAGCTGCAGCCTTTGCTGTGGTCCCAGCAGGGTCTCTGGGGCAAGGGGCAGGGCTAGCTTCCTCCAAGCCACTCACATCTCACCTGCCCTGCCCCACAGTCCGGTGTAGGGTGGGTGGCTCTGCCCTCAGCCCTGGGTGCAGCCTGAGCCCTGGCAGCCGGTGGGCATGGCAGCACACTGGCAGCAGGTTGTCCCCTGCCAGAGACTCTCCGTGGTGATGGGAAAGGATGCTGATGCTGATGGCAGCCCTGTGGGAGTCAGCAGCGCTGGCCCTGCTCCCAGGGGCTGTGGGAGCCCTGCTCACTCTCTCTGGGGTCCCAGGAGCTGTGCTGCTGCGCAAGGAGGGGCTGCGCCCAGCAGTCCTGAGGGGTCTGTGTGTGCTGGGGAGCTGTTGGCCAGGGCACGTGGCTCTGTGGGAGCACGGGGGATGACCAGGGCACAGGGGTTGCAGGCTCAGCCCTGCAACACAGGCAGTGCCCCAGCTTTGGGGTGGCAGCCAGGCTGGTGGCAGGTACTACGGGGCTGTGGTGAGCAGCTCCAAGGGAGGGGACATGCTCCGGCGGGCCCTGGCGTGGGCAGACATCAGGCGCTTGCACGAGGCTCCTAGCCATCAGCAGCCGCCATCCCCGCTCTGATCTGTGCCTACTGGCAGGATGGCAGGACACAGGAAGGGGCTGTGCAGGGAACAGGGGGTTGTGGGGACGTGGGACAGTGCCGGGGTCTGCCCCATGGCCCTGGGGGACACAGGACATTACCGCAGGGACATCCTGTGGCTGGGGTTGGCTTGGGGGGGTGTCCCCTGAAGGGTCCCCGTCATGGTGTGGCAGATGCAGGGCCCTAGTGCTGCATGTCACCCTGCCTGGGCAGCGTCTGGGGGTCCCAGTTCCCTCGGTGCTGTGGGGCCAGCCTGGCCCTGGTGGGGCGTCATGGTGCCACAGGGGACAACAGTGGGGTGTTGCCATGGCAACATGAGAGCAACAGGCACAGGACCCGGCGCTGCTCGATGACCATATTTACCTTCCCAGAAACTGCTTCGTGCTCTAGCAATTTGCCTCAATTAGGCTTGTTACCGCGTCAGGAGGCCACAGTGACGGCAGCGGCCATGGGGGCCAGCAGCTCTGCAGGGGCTGCCCTGGCCGGCTCAGGTACTGCGGCTCTGGGCAGGATCCATCCCTGTCCCCCTCCCCATCCCCAGCCCTGCACCCGGGGGCTCAGGCAGACCTGAACCCCTGCCCGCTCAGCCCCACAGCACCACTCCCCCATGGGCAATGTGTCCCCACAGCACTGCCATGCTGCCCCACAGCATTGCTGCCATAGGCTTGCAGCCCCTGGCACTGCAGCCCAGACCCCTCTGCTGTGCATCCCTGCTCCCTGCACTGCACCGGCCTGTAGATGCCAGGTCCCCGCTCGGCCAGGGCAGACAGCAAGTTGTCAAGTAAACAGAGGAAAATTACTGCGTCCACGGGCTGGTGCTGCTGCTGGGAGCCAAGCACCCACAGCTGGGGCTGGGGCTGTGGATGTGTGCTCCCCACCCTACAGCTGGCCCCGCTGACACCCTCACAGCAGTCTGGGACCCTGCCACCCCCCGGGCAGCTGGCATGGCTCCCACCATCCCTGGTGCCAACTGGCAGAGCCGCGGCTGTGGCAGTGTGAGCAATGCTGGGACAGGGTGGGATTTGGTGCGGGGGGGGGGGCAACTGCCTGTCCAGTGCTGCTGTTTAGTGTGGGGGACTACCAGGGCACAGCTCCAAGTGCTCGCCCTGCTCGTCACATCCCATGCGCTGGGCTGACCATGGGTCCAGACAGCTGGGGACCATCATCTGTGCAGGGCCGGCCATAGAGGGTGACAGGCAGGGCCCTGTGTCCAGGGCCCACGGGGTGGCGGGTGGTCGTGGTGGGGCTGGCTGGCTGTCCTGCTGCTACCCATCGGGCAGTGTGCCCCCAGCTGCGGAGGTGTGCCTGGCTAATCCCCGCACACCAGGCGATTGTGGTGCCCAAAGCTGTGGCATCCGGGCTTAGCGCTCATGTGTGCAGCACAAGCCTCTTAGGGTGCCAGCCTGCCACGCTCCATCCCTGCCACGGACAGTCAGCCTGGCCTGCTGGCATGGGGGACCCACAGCCCCGCATCCTGTGGTGCTGCTCACCACGCTCAGTGCTGCTGGTGGCTGCTGCCCGCCCGGTGGCCCAGGACAGCTGGGGTGCTGGTGGGCAGAGCCAAATGATTTAATTAAGGGCTCCTGGCAGTGAGAGGACAGAGCCGATTAGTGGCCAGAGGAAAGTGTGTGCTGGCGGGGAGCTGGAGCCCCATCCAGCAGCGCTGCAGTGGCCGCTGCCTCACGCCTTCCTCGCTCACCTGTGAGCAGGCAGCGAGGCTATGGAGGAGGCAGTGGGGCTGTCTTCTGGTGCAGCCCAACCATGCCAGGTGGCCCAGCCCCACCCCTCCATGGCTGTGGCCATCACCCATGGGTGCTTGCAGGCACCCCCAGTCCCCATACCCCGGACACCCATTCTGGACAGAGAGGCGCACGCAGAACTGGCCCTGCAGCCCGGCATGGGCCCACACCTATTTACAGTTACGACAGATAAATTACAGCACTGCGCAAAGGGTCTCGAAGGCGCACGAGGGCAGCACCACAGGATGAACCCCACACCCCCACCCCACACAGAGATCCCCCACCCCACAGATCCCCTCCCCGCAGAGGTCCGGGTCCCATTCACCGTGCCTCACCTGCAGCTGGCCTAGCCGCATCCATTGCCCCATGCACATCTGGCACAGCACGGCGTCCCCACCGGGGTGGGCAGGGTCCCGCACAGCCTGCACACCACCCGGAGGAGAACGGAGCTGGGGTGGGAGGCGGCAGCTGCCCCCAGCTGGCTCAGCCTGCGGCAGCGGGGCCAGCACAGCCGTCCCACTCCAGCTACAGGCTCAGAAGTGGCTCTCAGCCGTGGTCTCGGGGAACTCGTAGCAGTGGTGTCGGTCCTCCAGGGCAAGGTGCTCAGCAGTGCTGCGGCCGGTCCTCTCGAGGTAGTGGGTGCTGGGACGCATGGCGGCTGGGCTGCGCCCCAGCCCGTTGGCACAGCCGCTTACCAGCTGATGCTTCTCACAGGTGCTGCCGGCACCATTGCGGGCGCTGGGTGCATGGCTGTAAGTGTTCTTGTACTCCTCTGCCAGGTCCTTCCCCAGCTTCCAGCGCTGCCACCTCTTCAGCAGCTCTGCCTGCACCTGTGAGCAGCTGCTGTCAGCATGGCCCCGTGCCCGCTGGTTGCCCGAGCCCCCCCGGCTGCCTGCTCCCACGCTGTCCCGCTCACCTCCTTGTTGACGAAGCAGTAGAGAATGGCCACCAGCATCCCCTAGTCAGAGGGATGAGAAGTGTGAGAGGTGCACCACCAAACCCCAACCCCAACCCTGGTCTGGCCCCTCCCAAGACGGAGGTCCCTGTGGAGGGGCCATCCTCTGTGGGGCTGGGCTCACATGGAAGGAGCTCAGGAAGAGGTCAAAGAAGAGCTTGACATAGCGCAGGGTGCCCTGGGCATGCTCGTCTGTGACAAATGCAAAGACCACTTCATGGATGCCCAGCAGTGGGATCAGCGTCAGCGTGGACTTGGCCAGCCTGCGTGGAGAGGGGCCCATCAGCACCAGAGTTGCAGGGTGGGTGGACACACACACGCACACCCCCAGCATGTGCACCATGGGTGTGCAGGGCCAGGGCTGTGCCCACCACCCACCTGAACTTGTAGTCGGTGTAGCGCATCTGGTGCGCACGGAGCTTGGAGACAAGGATCTGGATGATGCGGATGAAGATGAAGAAGTTGATCTGCAGTGCAGAGTGAGCCATGAGGAGCAGGGCAGGGCAGGGTCAGGCAGGGCAGCTCCGGCCCCTGTCCAGGGCAGCCCTGTTTGCAGCAGGCTTGGGGCACTTGCAGGTGCTGAGCGAAGGGCTGCAGTGGGCAGAGCTGCAGCCCCAGACTTACCAGGATGGCCAAGAACACGGGAAAGCGAAGGATCCACCAGAAGCCCATGTTGTTATTGGTGGTCCAGCACCTGCAGAGGGGGACAGTGGGGACTGCTGGGCAGCCCCTCAACTGGGCGGCTGCTAGAGCCTGGTGTAGTGTCAGCAGCCCCAGCTGGGTGAGTGCCAGAGCCCAGCACCCTGCTCCTTGCACAGGGCAATGGTGTGGAGTCTCTCTGGGGCCATCACACCGTACCCACCACCCCTCAATGTGTCCTACGTGCACCCACCCATGCGCCGCACACCTGCAGGCGCTGACCTGCTGCAGGGTCTGGTACTCACTGGATGTTTTCATAGAGAAACTTCACAACGACCCAGGGGATGAGGAACAGCACAGGCGCCCCTGGAGGGGAGGTGGGCAGGGGGCAGGTGAGGCACAGCAGGATCAAGGTTGGGGTCAGAGGATGGGGAGCCAGCCCGCCCGCACTCACCCCAGCCAATGCACAGATAGAGGGTGAAGTAGCTCCTCTCAGAGAAGACGGCCACGACCAGGAGGTTGTGCAGGTAGATGCCCTCTACCAGCAGCCAGCAGTAGTTGGCCACGATGCCGTACTGCATGAAGACTGTAGCCGTCCGGCAGCCCGCGGCCGCCTGCGGGAAGGGGTCAGGGCTGCTGCACCGCCCATGCCAACAGCCCTGCCAGCCCCGCAGCTCACCTCATCACTCAGCCAGATGTGCACGTTGTAGCCGTCGATCTTGTCACTGTAGTGGGTCTTGAGCAGGGCATCGATGACCAGCACGGAGATGCCCTTCAGGATGAAGGAGGCGAAGAGGTTCATGTGGATGTAGTTCCTCATGCAGTGCAGTTTGCTGTGGAAGTGGGGAGCTGCTGTCAGTGCCTGTGCCTGGACCCCCAGCACAGCCCCTGCCTGCCCCTCATCTCCTGTCCTGGCCCCTACCTGCCCCCCAGCCAGGCAGCCGTGCCCACAACCCTACCTGAAGCCCAGCAGCAGGGCCAGGGCAAGGAGCAGCGCACACAGTGACACTGAGTAGCCCACGGTGTACATCACCTTGAAGCTGCCATAGGTCTTGGCAAATTTTTCCTGGAAAGGGAGGGAGCAAGTGAGGGCAGGGGCAGGCAGGAGCAGAGCAGGACAGGGCATGGCAGGGGCAGGCAGGGAAGGGCAGGGAGACCCACACTGGCCACCCCACAGCTCTGCCCACCTGCGCCTCCAGGTCCTCAGCATCAAGCTCACACTGCGTGGCATCGCGCAGAGACTGTCCCCGAGGGCCCATCAGCCACTGCCCATCCGGCCCGCAGGTCTTGAAGACGTGTCTGTGCTTCACTGCAAGGGGAGGAAGGCAATGGGGTGTGCCAGGCCCCAGAGCCACCGCGGGTGCTGTGCATCGGCCCAGGCACGACTACCTGGAGCAGCGCTTGCACACACACACACACACCCCTGCCCAGCTGTTACCTTTCTGGTACCAGGGCAGGAACCAGGGGCAGGGGACGCTGGCGGTGCTGTTGGGCAGCGTGTCAGGCCAGCAGGAGAACTTGTCGAAGGTGCGGTTACAGACCAGCTCTGTGGAGGGACAGGATGTGGCAGCACCCTCAGCCTCAGCTGGCCCCACTCCCCCTGGTCCCCGTCCCGCTGGGACCCCCACCAGCTCTCACCTGTGGGCGCAGGCAGGCGGCTCATGTTGCGGTGGCACTCCTCGCTGTACGCCTTCCAGCTCTCGAAGAGGAAATCTGTGATCTGGGCTGAGGGGCCCTGGGGGCACGGTGGAGTGTCATCCATGCCCTGCCAGTGGGGGCCACTGTGCCGGGCACAGCAGTGACCCTGGTTCAGGGATGGCCGTGGGTGAGTATGGGCTAACACACAGTGCAGCACCATGCGATGCCATGCCATGCTGTGCCATGTGGATGGCAGGGCATGCAGGAGAGGGCAGAGGCTGCTGCACAGCATGCCCGTGACTCAAGGCTGCTGCAGGCAGGGGTGGATCAGCCGTGGCTTGGGGGCAGGCAGCGGGCTGGTTGTGGGGCAGAGCATCATTTTGCCGGATGGCCTGTCCTTACCTGGCAGCAGAGCAGCAGCAGCAGGAGGCTGAGGAGATACGTCTGGGACATCCCTCCGCCGGGCCGTGAGCCGCATGGGGAGCAGCGTGGGATGCCTGGCTTCCTACTGGCCCTCGGCAGCTCCTCTGCCCTGGCAGTGAGGGCCCTGGGGCATGGGTGACCCTGCACGAGATGCTGGGTCATGGGGACATAAATGGCAGGGCCCATCCCAGCACACAGCCAGGGGAATGCGCGGCCGAGGGCAGGCAAGTGCAGGAGGGGAGGCCACCCTGGCACAGAGGTGGCCCTGCTTACGGTGCAATGCTCCTGTCCCCATCCTTGCCTGACCCTGCCTGGCTTTAACGTTCAGCTGGTGGTTTGTGCGTTTTCCCTGTGGTTTCGTGTGTGTATCATTCTGCATACCTGCTGTTTCCTCCCTCAGAGAGCATCAGAACTGTGGCCACACCACCCCTCTGCCTGCCAAGCCAAAATCCCCAGCCCCTGCATGGCCAGAGCACAGTCACACACAGGGCTGCACCCCTGTGCAGGATGGACCCTTGTACCTCCCAAGGGCAATACTGCCTCTGGACCCCCCTGTGCAAAGACCCGGGCTGGGGCCACCCCACACCAGTGCTGGTGCCCAGTGGTGTGTTGGTGCTGAGCCCCAAAAGCCCAGGGCCCCAGCAGCAGCCAGGACCCCTCCTCATGCCTGAGCATCTTCTCAGGGCAGGGGCTGGCTCCTGGCATGCCTTCCTTCCCCACTTTCTCCACACCACCACTCACAGTGGATCCACATCTGTGGAGGTGGCTAGGACCCCAGGACAGCCCTGCAGGGTGGCCCTCAGGGTGCCCCATCCCCGGCCCTGGCCCTGCAGGTCTGCCCAGCTGCAACACCCACCTGGGGATGGAGGTGGGCAGGGATCCAGCAGGGATGGCTGCCAGCCCCAGGGCAGTTAAGCACTAACCCGCAGGGATCCTCGCCTCGCGGGGCTGCCATGGCCCCAGGACCGGCTCAGCAGGGCCATGCCGCCATGGCTCTGTCGCCCCTGGCCCAGGCAAGCAACACAGTGCCTCGTCTGACTTGGCGCCCAGGAGCTCCTGTGCAAAGCCCAGCTCACGAGGCGCTGTAATTCCCTCCATCCCCATAAGCCGGTTACGGGGCTCCTGAGTGGGATTTTAGCTCTTCTGACAAGGGCTTATTCTGATGGCAGCCCCACGGCATGGTGTGGCTGTGTGGGTTGAGGGCAGCTGAGCCGGGGTGGGAAATGGGGACAGAACAGACAGCAGTGCCTATGCCACCAAAGACACTGCGGCATCCCCTCCCTCCCAGCCTCCCCCCGGGCACTAGCTGGAGCACCGCGCTTCCCAACCAGCCACCGCTCCCAGGGCTCGCCACTCTGCCCATGCCTATTTTTATCCCTGGGAAAGTCATGTTTCCTCCATGCAGACCCACTCGCCGTGTCGCAAGCAGCTGTCTAAGAAGCTCATTAATCAGTGTGTGGGGCTCCAGATGTGGCTCTGGGAGCTGGACCTGCTGGCGCGTGCCTTATTTAGACAGTCCCAGGACAGAAGGAACTGTCTCCTGGGACAGACTGCACTGGGTGGGCTCTGGGAACAGGGACCTTTGGTGAGCACCTGCTGGCCACCTGCCCACACCTGCATCCCTGTCCTCATCCTCCCTCCAGCTCCATGCCAGCATCCCTGTCCCTGTCCCCCCCTCAGCCCCCCGCCAGCAACCCCACCCACCCATCCCACCACCCGTGGCCCGGCCCCGTGGGAACCTCCCGGTGCCCGGCTCCTGCCTGAGCATCCCTGCCCCAGGAGGAAACGCTCCTCCCAGGCACTGCAGGTCAGCAGCGAACTTGCTGCCAGCCCCTCTCCACGGCCCGGGGAGGCAGCTTTGGGGCAGAGGTGTCTCTATTTTTAGCTGTCTGCAATGGGATTTAGCAGCAGGGAGGCCTCTGCCCTAGACTCCCCCCCTGAGCTGGCAGCTGCTCCCCCGGCCCCGGGGCCCTGCTATGGCCAAGCTGGGCAGACTGCACTGGGTGAGGGGTCCTGGCGCACGGGGCCGGTCACGCTCCTCGCCTCTGGCACGGGGCTCCCCGCTTTGCAGCAGAGCCCTGCCCAGGCCCTTTGCCCCAGCTGCCCATGGTGCTGTGCAGCCACAGTGCTGTGCTGGCCCCCTGCTCCCTGCGGTGCAAGGGACCGCCGGCAGCTCGGCCATCCCATGGTGTGCTCTCAGAGACGCAGTCTATTTCTAGCAGACACGTAGGTGTGCAGGAGTAGCTGTGGACCAGTTGTCTGTGGTTCAGTGCAGACAGGCAGTGACAGGGAAGGAATAGTGGTCCTGTGTGGCCAGGACGGTGGGGTCTGGGGCAGCTCAGACCACTGGCGGCACTGAGCACCTCCCTGGGAGCTGGCACTGCCCAGCATCAGTGCCTGCAGTGCTCAGAGCAGTGGTCGCTGCTGGCTGGACGTGCCACAGGCGTCAGTGCCGAGAGCCCCTCTCTGCCATGTCCACTTCCGCCAGAGGCAGCACTGCAGGAGGGACCCAGCTCCACATCACCACCTCCCCTCATCCTGCTGTGCCCAGCTGGATCTCACTGTCATATTCCCCTGCCCCAGCACCTCTCTCCTAGCCAGGGCCAGGCTTTGGGGGACCTTCTGCTGTGCCAAGCCATGGGCACTGGGTGGAGAGTGCCCAGCACGTGAGCGGGTGCATCTGCTGGGGCTGCGGCATGCCACAGTGGACACACGGGGGACTTTTGCCCCACGCTGGCGTTGGGCAACGCAGTGTGTTCCTGTGTCATGGCTCTGCGGCTGCTGACCCTTGTGGAGGCCAGGCTACAAACACCCAGTGCTGCTCCACTGGCAAGGGAGACCTCACGCCCACGATGGGAGAGGAGGAAAGAGAAACCAGCCCTAGGAAGGATGCACCCACGTAGGGAAGGGGTCAATGTGGGCAGCCCCAGTGCTGGGGGGCCAGAGGTGTCAGACCCAGGGACCATCATTTACCCTTGGGGTGAGGGGAGCAGGGCAGTCACTGGCACTTGTGTTGGTGTGCTGAGCCCTTCCCGAGCCAGCAGTGCCAACCCCTGCAGTGGCAGGGGCACAACAAGGACCCCCTCCCCCGCCCAGACCAGCTTCTCTGTGGCCTCCAGACCTACCCCTCTCAGTGGCTCATGGCCCAGCAGCTGCCAGCCCTGGGTTTGCTGGCAGGTGGGGGCCAGGGTACGCAGCCTGAGGAAGGGACGGGGTGAGCTGAGTACCAGGGCACGCTGTGCCGCTGCCACTGCTGTGGCATTGCACCAAGCCCTAGGGAATAGATGGGGAAAAGCTTCTGTCAGGATTTTGCCCCCCACCCACGGGTGGGCAGCCCCCAAGCTGCCCTTCAGCAGCTCTTTGTCTGCGCAGACCCCCATGGCTGCTGGGGTCCTGGCCCTGCCCAGGGGAGAGACACCCTCCTCCTCCCACCCAAGCTGGATTCCCGTGGGGATTTTGCTGCCTCAGCCAGCACCCGGCACTGGCTGCTGCCACACGTGCGAGGGAACGAGCTCCACATCTGGGAGTGCTGCGACTGGTTGCTACATGGATCAGTGGCTCGGTGAATCCTCCACGGGACACTCATGGGCATCTGCAATGTGACCCGGGAGCACCCTGGCACAGCCACAGCCCCGTACAAGCGCTGTAGGCTGGCACAGCCCACTGCAGGCCAGCCCCGCGAGCGCAGCCCTGCACCCGGCACAGCACCACTTGCTCAGGAGGCAGCAGTGGGGGCTGCGCACCCTCCAGACACAGGGATTAGCCCCCAGTGCGCTAATGCAGTGCTTTCCACGGCTGGCTTGGCTTTGAGCTCAGAGCTACAAGCCAGCGCGGCAGGGGCTTCGGCACTTGGCAGGGGAGGGGATGGTGCAGGGCCAGAGCTGATGTAATGCCAAGGCGAGCCTGGCCCTGCAGATGCTGCTCCACTTTTCACCCAGCACCACAGCAAGCAGGACAAGTGGTGTGGAGGGAGACGGCCGTGGCAGGGAAGCCCAAGAGGTCTGGCCCACACCCTGAGCTGTCCCTGACTGTGTCCCTGCCCCGAGCTTGGGGGTGCCTCCTGCTCCCCACCTGTGACCCACAACTGCTCCAGTCATCCCCTGTGAAATGAGTACAAGGAACGTGGGCAGCGGAGGAACAGCTGAACTGCCTGGAGCAGCCCTCACGCTGCAAGGCTGCAGCTCGTTTGCACAGAGCTACATGATTGTGGAAACTCTAAGCCGACGTCAGCAGGCACCAACGATGTCAGATTCTGTGTCACTTTGGTCCAAGAAAACCTAAACCAACCCTGACAGCATTTTCGTCAACAGCAACACAAACAACCGCCACTCACCCTTGTGCCATCAGGATGAACGCTTTTTGCATCACCTCCACAACTGCACTGCTACTGAAAGGGACGGTCAAGGGCATCTTCCACAGCTGCCCAGTACCAGAGGGGGACCGTGGTCTGCAAGCGTGGCTGGGCAGCGGTCAAATAACCTTGCTGCCCAGCAGGCTCTGGTGAAGGGATGCTGAGCTGCACAGCACCTCAGTTCTGGCTCGGGGAAATGCATTTTTCTTGTTTATCACACTGCATGAAAACCCACGAAATACAGGAGGATGGCACAAAAGGCACAGTGTAACACGTGTGCTTAGCGTGTCACAGGGGAAGCACAGGACTGGGAAAAACCCAGGAAAAGGTCAGTGCAGGCAGGCGTGTGTGAACGCGTGCCTGCACTGGGAGCTCAGCACCCGCCTCTCCAGAGCAGCTCGTGTCACAAATGAACGCTGTGGTTATCACGGAGCTTGGGACAACCTCCTGGCACCTCACTGAGGAGTGAGCTCAACCCCTGCCCCGCCAAGGTGTGGATGTTCAAGTGACATTGCACACAGCAGCCTGTCCTGGAAGGGGTCCTGGCAGGGTCCCTCCCTGTCCTGAGGCACCCGCAGCACCTGGGCACGGCGAGCCACCAGCCGTGCCAGAGGCAGGCAGTGCTGCAGGGTGGCACACATACCCAACCAGCCACTGGCACCTGCTGCTTGCAGCCAGGTTCCCCAGACCCCCTGGACTGGGGTAGACAGACAGGGACAGGGGTTCTGGCTGTGGGGGATGCAGGACAGTGTGGGATGCAATGGAGGAGCACAGGGGGATAGAGTGGTGCAGCCATCCCATCTCCCCTGCTTGCCCTGACCCTGCCATTGTCTCTGCCTGGCACAGTGAGGTGCATGGAGCAGCACTGCGCTTGGCAGCTGGTTCAGCCCTGCACTGCCGATCAGGGCTTGCGGTCACATTTTTTCATTAACTATTTTTAATCCACATTTTGCCTCTTCTCCATTCAGCTTTTCCTCTCTCCAGGCAACAGAACATAAAAAAATCCACACCGCAGTGTGTGGAAAGGAGCAGGGATTGGTGGGAAGGACTGGAGCTGGCAGCTGGGGCAGCACTAACATGCCAAGGAGGGGTCCTGCAGGCCCTAAATTTCCCTGCTGATGCACATATAAAGCTGACGAAATCACAGGGGCAACCACTGAATTTGGCATGGGTCAGGACAGCCACAGTATGTGCTGCCGAGTGCTGCGTGGGGCAAGGCAGCTGCATTACAGGGTGCATGCCGAGGCGCTGGGCAGATGTATGCTCCACAGCCACTGGCTTGGCAGCAGCAGATGCCCTGTCCTCTGCCCATCCAGCTGCCACAGCTCGAGGGGAGCCAGACTGACACCAGCGTGCCCTGCTCTCCCTCACCGTCCCAAGGGAGCTGCCAGGCTGGGAAGCGCAGCAGCAGGCAGAGGTGATCTTGGCAGCTGTTTTGGAGATGCGCTTGCAACCGCGAGGGCGGCAAGGTCACATACCCAACATGTCCTGGTTAAACAAAGCCATTTACCAACACCATGTTGACACAGCAGAGCTCGGGACAGAGTCACAAAGGGCACTTGCAATGGGCCCCTGCAATGCCTGGAGAGCTTGGGGACCACTGTGAAGGGTGGAAAACTGTCCCCTGCTTCTGCCCCTCAGCAAGAAAACCGCAGGCACTGCTGTGTCTGCGGCAGGGAGACCCAGCGGGCACCACCTCGGCAAGGGGCTTCTCAGGGAGATGCTCCTGTCACGTCAGAGCCCAGCTGAGACCACGCGCTCGGGGCTCACAACAGCCGCGGCAGTACCTGGGGTGCTGAGATGCCAAATGGCAGCACCCCTTTCCAGAGATGCCGGCGGCAGCGGCTCAGGTGGGGACTGGGCACAGCCCAGCTGGGACACCCCCAGCCCAGGACACCCCTTGCCAAGGGGCTCAACCCCACTGGGGCCAGCGCCCAGTACTGGGACGGCTCTGGGGGCTGCTGCTCCGGACTCCCGGGGCTCAAACCGCGGCCCCGGGATGCGCAGCAACGACCCACGTCCACATCGACGGGGCGTGTGGCATCCCGTCGGACGGGGAGCTCCGAGACCGCGGGGATGGGCGCTCCCCTCCTTCCTCCCTCCTTCCTCCTTCTTCCCCGTACCTGTTGGGGCTGGGCTGGCGGCGGCTCCCGGACGCATCTCGGTGCTGGCGGGGACCGGGACCGGCACCGCCGCGCTCGGCCGCTCCGGCGAAAACTTTTGCCGTAGCCGCGGCGGCGGCGGCTGTGGCGGCTCGGGGGGAGGGACCGTTGCGGGGGGAGGGACTGCGGACGAGGAGCCGTGTCCCGCCGCCCCACTCCTCCCGCCGACACGGGGCGGGGGGCGCAGCCCGGTACCCTGCGCCCCGCTCGGCCCCGGGTGCTCGGCGCTGCGCACCGCGCCCGGGAGCTGCGGGGCACCGGTCCCCGCCGCCGGCTCCTCCCGGGCACCGGCTCGGCTCGCCGGTGAGGACGGGGCGGACGGAGCGACGGGGGTAGCTGGACCGCACCGTACCCCGAGGGAGCGGGACGGGGGTGCCCGGTGCTTCGGAGGGCGGGACGGCGATTGCAGACCCGGTGGGTGCCGCGGGGTCCCCCGGGGAGACTCCTCCTGCCCCAGCGAGGCGGCAGGGCCTCGGGGGTCTCCTGCGGTCCCCGGGCACGGTCCCCAGCCCCGCGCGCGGTCCTTCCTGTGCCCGGAGCTGGGCTGGCCCCTCCCGAGGACCCGGACAAACCTCCGCCGTGCAGCCGGCAGCTGCCTCGATCACCTCGGTTCCAGCCGCCGCTGGCGGTGACGGGTCTGTGTGTGCCGCACACTGTCCTGCTGCAGCACAACCAGGTAAACACATCCCAGCGCAGCAGCAGCAAACGCCCTGGGCACCTCCCGCACGCCGGGGCTGGAGCGAGTGCCCTGGCCCTGGGGATGCCAGCAGCCCACCTGCCGCCCTGCCCCGGCTGTGAGGCTCAAACATATTTACCTTGGGCCAACAGCCGTGGCGGCCATGCAGGCAGTGGCAGCTTGGGGACACCAAGCGTCCTCCCACCTGGAGCCTGGCCAGCTCAGCCCCTGGGGCCGGCTGCAGCGCAGGGCTCCCCGGAGCCCCCCAGGCAGGGTCCCGCTCTGCTCAGCTGCCTGCTCAGAGCCCCTTGTGGGTGCAGACAGAGTGGCCTGGCCACCTGGGCACACACTGGGGCTTACAGGTGCCTCACCAGCGCCAGGGGGTTCAGATTCACAGCTGCCCCCCTGGAGACGGCCCTCACACCCCTCTGGGTCAGGAGGTGCCTGTGGAGGGGGAGGACGGGCAGCCCCCAGCCCGGTGCAGGCAGAGGGGGGCCCTGCAGGACCCCCTCCAGGCAGCAGGGCCTGGGGCTGGGCCTGCTTCCTGGGGGCAGGCGCAGGCCTGGGCAGAGGGCAGGATGAGACCAGGAGGGGCCAGTCAGCTACCATGCATGCAAACAGGGCTGGCAACAGGCTGTTGACAGTCCTGAGGCCTCTCATTTTTCCGATGCTCAGAGATAAGAAGCGCTCCCGCACCATGCAGCTGCCGGACACTCCGTGCTCCAGGCTGTGTCTGGCACATGCTGTCCTGCCGGTGCAGCCACAGCGCAGCTCAGCTGCCGTAAGGGACGTAGGTATATGGGTGCCACGAGCGCAGGGCTGGCGCAGCCAGCAGGACCACGGCCTGGCTGGAGCAGCCCCGGTGCTGGCTGGCGCAGGGCCAGGCAGAGCTCCGTACCACTGCTGGCTGGGCAGGGCCCTGCCGCTCCGTTGCTCTCCTTCTCCACATCAGCCCTTCGTGTGGGCGCAGAGCCGTACTCGTCAGCCCTGGAAGCAGTGTTGGGGTAGCTGGGAGCATGGGCCAGGCAGCCCCCAGCCCCTCACAAGGAAAGAGGGCTCAGTTCACCCCACACTCACCTGCCCATGGCTTGCACAGGGCCAGACACAGGAACAAAGCAGCGATGCCAGCCAGCATCATTAGACTTCGTTACGGTGACGAGCTTTCACTTCTCTGCTGTCCCAGGCTGGCTCTGTTCCACCTGCTAGAGCCCAATTAGTGTCGCATCCAGGAGGCAGCTCCCGCGACGAGGCAGAGGTGGGCAGGCGCCATTGGCACAGCTCTGCCCAGGAGCTGCGCACTCAGCTGAGACTGGGCACAGCTCAGGGCAGGGCTGGCCCAGGGGAGCCCAGCCCATGGCTCCCCACTACATGGGGCCAGGGGTGCTGGGCGCACGTGCCCCCAAGGCCAGGCTGGGGACACAGAATGGGGTGAAGACCCCCCTGCTTGCCACAGTGCTGAGGGGGATGAGCCTTGCTCTCCTCCTGCTCCTGTGGAGCTCAGCTCCAAGCCAGAGCTCTCCCACAGCAGGAGGGGGCACAGCATCCCCTCCTTTCATGAGCAGGACACCAGATGCTGTGCTTGTTCCACTGTTTATTAATATATTAAGGTCACAGATATTCCAGTTCTTTGATCCCTTGAGGCCACCATGCACAGGGGTGCACACGGCAGAGGGGCTGGTGCCTGTAGCCCCTGCGCACAGGGCGGTGCAGGGTGAGGGGTGGGCCGTGAGGCAGCCTGGGCACACTCGGGGCTGGCGTCTGCCCTGGCCTTGGTAAGGCGGCAGAGCGGTGCTGGAAAGACACCCCCCCACCCGAGGCCGGGTCTGGTGGAGGGCAAGCGAGCGCCGGGTCCTCAAGCAGCCTGGGCGAGAAGGGCTCCAGCCAGTGCCTGGACAGCATGGCAGGGCGGCCAAGCGGCTGCCCCTCACCCACAGGGTCCGTTTTCTCTCATTGGTATGAGGCACAATCCCTGAAGAGCCCAGCAGCCATCGGGCGCTGGTGAGTTTTGGCCAAGCAGAAGCAGGGGGTGTTTGGGGAGGCTGGGAAGCAGAGCGGGGATGCCAGGCCGCCCTGGGGCCAGAGGAGGAGCACATAGGGCCAGAGGCACTAAGGGATGACAGGGCCTTGCTGTGCTAAACCCACGTTCCCCCTTGCTGCTTGCAGGAGTGGCTTGGAGCATGCCAGCTCTGCTGTCCCCAGCACGGGCCCCACCGCAGTGCTGTCACCAGCACCCCCAGCCCCATAGGCTCTGTCACCAGGCTCAGAGCCAGAGGGCCTGATCCCCCATCCTCCCCAGGACGGCGCAGTCCTGCTCCCAGAGACCCGTAAGGGACAGGGCTGAGGTGGGTAAAGTCAGAACTTGTGGCCAGTAGGGCAGCGGGAAGATAGCAAAAAAAAACCCAAACCGACAGTGCAGAGGAGACAAGAGGCTCAAGAATATCCCAGAGGTAACGGAGGTGCTGAGAATGGGTGTGAGAAAGACGAGTCTGGGACTGGCCGGCCACAGGCACTGGCAAGGCACGGAGTGGGGACGAGGGGTAGGGGGAACAGTGCTGGCCCCAGACAGCAGAGAGGGGTTCTGCGGTCTTAGTGGTGACCCACACGGTCAACCCCCTGGGGCAAGGCAGGGTCCCATCCCTCCTACTCAGGTGATCACTTTGATCCCAAAATATTTGCGCAGCTGTTCCAGGAAGACAAAGGTGAGGACTGTGTGAGGAATGAGCCGGATGGCAGCAGGAACGAAGCCCTGGAAGGAGACAACGAGAACAAGGAGAGTCAGCGTGTGCCTGGCCCTGGGTGTCCCCATCAGGGCCAAGGGTGCCCGGCAGCCCAACCCACAGGGAGTGGCACGAGGTTGCAAGCACAGGGGAGCGGCTGGCTGGGCATGCAGCACCAGCTCCGAGGAGCTGGGGCCCTGCTGGCAGGTAGAGACTGCCGCAGTGGTGAGGGAGGCACTGCAGCCATCGCTGTGCACACAGATCTCAGCATCATGCATCAACCCCCTCTACCCCCAAACACATCACTGCCGGCATCACCACTATGGAGGGAGAATCTCAGTAGAAGCCTGGGGCAGATCCCACAGCCCCTCGTTCAGAAAGGGGTTGGACGCTGCCTGGGGAAGACGAGCAGACAGGCTGTAACAGGGAAAATGCCTGACTGGCAGCATCTGGAAGAAACCTCGGGTTTGAAACCCTTTTCCAGGGACCCTCCCAGGAGTGAGGCTGAACATATGGGTGACTGCACCAAGCCCGGGCACGCAGGGCCCAAGAGCTGACCAATTTCTGCTGGTCAGTAACATCCAACAAGTGCTGGAGCACCATTGCCCATAGCTGCATTCCCATTTAGGAACCCAACGGGTGCAACAGAGCAGCTGCTGCAGTGCCCAGACCCAGGCTGCAAGCCCAGAGAGGCAAAAGCTCCCAATATTCCATGGCCAAGCCAGGGACTGGCAGAAGGCGGCTCCTGCCCCAGAACTGTTCTGGACCTTAACCTCTGCTCCCAGCCAGCCCCCCCACACTCCACCCTACCAGCCCATCGCAGGCATCCCCAGCCAGGTACCTTGTAGAAGGCGAGTGGGCCGAGCTTGGCAGTTTCCATGGCACAGTGGCTAACACCCTGGAGAGAGAGGGGCAGAGATGAGGAGGCGCTGGGAGGCAGAGGCCAATGCGCAAAGGGGACAGGACCAGCAGCAGCAAGGTGGGTGGGATGGGCTACTCACCCGATACTCGCCCTGGGAGTTCATGAGGCGGGTCTTCAGCACATCCAGGGGCTGGCAGAGGAATGTGGCACATCCACCCTGGGGAGAGTCATCAGGGGTCAGCAGCCACATCTCATGGAGGAGACCCAGCTGCCAGTGACTGCCACGGTCACCAGAGAGACCCAGAGCCCTGCCTGTGCCCAACCCCATGCTGGGAGTCCCAGAGGAGCCTTTGTGCCCAGCCCTGCTTCATCACAGTCCTGAGAGGCAGCTCTGGAAGCCCCAGCCTGAGGTCCTGAGCCCAGCTGCAGGGCAAACCCAGACCCAGTCCTGCCTCCCCGCACCCAGCCCTGCTCACAGCGATGAAGCTGGCCAGGAAGTGAGTGAAGATGTTGTCTGACAGCAACCCAGTCGCGAGAACCAGCTGCTTGGCCTGGTCATAACAGGAGAGCTGCAGAGACACGGCGTATTAGTGGCATGTCCACCCTCCTCACTATGCCAGGGACTAGCCCTGTCCCTATCCCAGGCACCTGCTGCCCAGCAGAGCTGTCCTACCTGCCCAACGGTGACTAGGGCCCCTCGGCTGGATGCCATCGTAGCTCCCGAGAAGAGTTTCTTCAAGCCCTCTGTGAACAGACGGATGGGGATCAGCATAGTCCTGGGACATTACTCACGCTCCCTTCTCTCTGGAAGCCTCCTTCCCTGCCCGGTCTGTCCCCCAGACTCCTCATACAACAGTGCTTAAAACACACAACAGAAAATAGGCTGCAGGAAAGGAGAATCCTTCTGAACAGCTCTAACTCCTCCCCACTGCCACTCATTCCCCTTCCCACCTGCTCCACCCTCTTGCACTTTTTCATAGTGGCTCCCAGCAGGTCTCTCTCTTCCACCGGAGGACAGGCAGGCTGCCAGGCCCTGCCTGGCCCGTGCCCCAGCCAGATGTCGTGGAGGTGCCAGGCCCTGACTGACCCTCGGGTCCCCTGGCCCTGTGGGCCCCACGGCCACCCTCCATCCCCTCTCCCTGCCTCCAGATGGAGCTCCCCGGGCCACTCCTGCCACAGTTTCCCAGTGTCAGCGAGGACACCCCAGGTGGGCTCACCCTACCCCGGCTGGCACGGCCTCACCTTCCCGGAGGACACGGTACATGCCGTCCAGGGCATGGGAATAGCTGGAAGGAGCGAGAGGGGATGGTGTCAGGGCCTGAGGCTCCCCAGCACCCCGGCAGCACCACCGGCCCGAGCAGGCAGCTGCAGCTCCCAGGCCGCAGCCACGGCCCCGCCATCCCCCCGGCACAGGGCCTCACCACCAGTGTGGTGCTGCCACCCCGCGGCCACACGGACCCCCGGTCCCGGGAGTCCCTGCCTTGGCCCCCCAGGAGCGCCCCGCACGGCTGCCCCCCACTCACTTGCGCCGCAGGGCAGGTGGCTGCTTCATGTCGTTCTGCATCCTGTGAGGCAAAGCACCCAGGGTGAGGCAGGAGCCACTATCCCGCTGTGTCCCCCCAGCACCAGGGCCCTGGGGCTAGCCTGCCCCTGCTCAGGGCAGCAGGCAGAGGCCCAGCAGTGTCACCTCTTTGCAAAGGGACAGGCAAGCTGCTGCCAGCCCACCCCCCCGCCCCGAGGACCAGAGAGGGTCTGGGGTCTGGGGCTGTCACACTGAAGGGCAGAACAACTCTGGGCCTTCCAGATAAGAGCTCCCTGCCGGGACTGGGCCACTAACCACAGGGCAGCCTGGTCAAGAGACGAGTCAAGAATAGGAAGAGCGCCCCACCATCCCAACTGCTGTCATGCACCAGACACAAGCCTCCCTCACCAGCAGCAGCGGGACACAGGCAGAACTGACCTGACGTTCACCATGTCCGCCGGGGTCCCCACAAATCCGCCGGTGAAACCTGCGGCCAAAGAAGAGCTGGGGTCAGGGGGCTCCTCCAGCCTGAGGGAGCCCAGGGCCGAGGGACCCTCTCCTTCACTCACCTCCCACTGCACCCAGCAGCACTTTCTGGTAGAAGGGGGGAGGCCCCTGGCTGCCCCGGCCCAAGCGGTCCCTCGCAGTCTCGTAGATGGCAAAGCGAGTCAAGGAATACGTCATCTGGCGGAAAGACAGAATGAGCCACTGTGTCCTGCTGAGCACCTGCCTCCTCAGCCCCCGCGGCTCAGGGCAGCCTGTCAGCTCCAGCCCAGCACCACGCAGCAGGAGCTCCGTGCTGGCCTTGGGGGACCAGAGGCTGTCAGGGCAAGGTGGCACTCACCTGCCGGCACAGTGAGGCACTGAGTCCGTTGTAGAGAGCCAGGAAGCCGTCGTTGCGGATCACACGCATCGCCATCCCCATCATCCGCATCTTCACCTCCTGCTGTGTCTGGAGGTGGACCTGGGGCAGAGGCCGGCAGCGTCAGCGCACCGGCTCAGTGCCAGGGCTGGGCAGAAACGGGAGAGTGCAGGGCAGTGGAGCAAGGAAGGCCACTCCAAGTACTTGCCAGAGCTTCCGCACAAACAGAAATGGCTCCAGGCTTCCCATGCTTAAACAGTACCTGGAAACTGGCCCAGATCAGCATCAAAGCGGTGGAGGCTGGCAGGAGAAGGGGGAGTGCCGAGGCACGTGCCCACAGTCCCTCCCAGGTGCCTGCCCAGCTCCATGGCCTCAAGAGCACACCCCAAGAAGAAGCGGTAGCACCTGGTCCTCCAAGAAAGGCCCTGGGCCATGTTGGGGCAGGAGGATCCAGAAGCATGCGAGTAAATGAGCAACCAGCGTGGGTTTACTTGGAGGGACCACAACAGGGCTGGTGAATTCATGACCTCCTGTTGCCCTACGCCCTCACCACACAAGGCAGCAGGCCTCTAGAAGTAACTTCCTCTCCTCCCCAGCTGCAGAAATCGCAGACCCAGGAAGACAACTCTGCAGCCCTGCTCACCAGCTCCGAGCCACTCCCTGCCACAGCCAGGCACAGGCGGGGCGCTCCCCTCCACACACAGCAGCCCAATGCTTCCCACCATCCCCAGAGGAAGTGCAGTGGGATGGCACACGGGCTGGCTGGGACAGAGGAGCCATGTCAGCTGGTACCGGAGCAGGTTCTGAGTGCACCCACTCGGCCCCACACTGTGAAGGTCACGTGTGGGTCAAAGGCCCCAGGAGATATAATTAAAGAGAGCAAAGGGCTGCTGGCGGAGGACCAGGCCTGGCTCCCATTACAGAAGCCCCAGCACAGCTGGAGTGTGGGACACGCAGCAGGACGCTGGGAACAGCCTCTGTCTCCCGTGCAGGGCAGCAGCAAGGGCGCAGGGAAGGGACCCGCCTTTGATGCTGGTGGATGGATTTCAGATGTCAGGGACCACAGCTTGTGGCGTGTCAGGGAGCTGGGTGAGCGGCTGCCAGGCAGCCCAGGGCAAAGGAACCGGGCGGGCAGGCAGGTACACTATGCCTGGAAGTTTTCCACTGCCTGCTCGTCCCAGGGCCGCAAGAAGGGCAGGCAGGGGAGGAGCTGGCCTGCACTGTGGTCACTGCCGCAGGACAGGCAGCCCCGTGGGCGGCCAGTGGCTGCGCAGTGCCGGCTCAAGGGTTCCAGCAGGGGCGTGAGCAGCCTCCAGCAGGGCTGGCTGGGGCCTCCCGCTGGGGCCAAGGTCCAGTGGTGCAGTGAAGTGCCCTTGGCCCCCTGCCTTGCCAGACCCTGAGGCCCCTCATGCTTCCCCACTGCCTGGCACCACCCCCACCGCGGGGCAGCTCTGGGCCAAAGGTAGATCTGTGTTCAATATTCAGGTGTGAAGTTTCTGGCAAAAAAACAGCCAGCTGGCCTGGGCTGCTCATAGCTGTGGGGCACACAGGGGCTATGCATCCTAGGGGATAGTGCAGAGGGATGCAGCCCGAAAGTCACACCCATCATGCTGGCTCAAAGACAGAAGCAGACCATGGCATGTGCCAGACTAATTCCCCTTCTTAGCACCTTGCCAGGGCATCCTACGCAAGCTCCCATGGGCTGCCAGCCACCTCCGCTGGGCAGACAGGGCCAGCCGGGCATGGCAACAGGCCGAGCACTGGGGAAACAGCATCCCCCTGCCAATGCTGGCTCCTCTTCTGGGCCTGCACCTTGTGCATCTTCCCCTCTCTCCATGCAGTGGGGTGGGACAGGGCTGCCTGTCCCAAGCCTCACCCATGGGCATGGCCCTGGGCACGGCAGGGCCTGGTCCGGGCTTGCTCTCCTGCTCCCCCTCCGCAGCCTGCCCAGCTGCCAGGCTCGTTGCTTCTTGGCCAGAGCACAAGGCTCCGGGCAGCACTGGCACTCACCCCGTCCGTGGGTGCTGCCAGCAAAGGGCTGCGCGCGGCACTCTTTATGCGGGAGAGGGGATGCCAGGCCGTCCGCGGCGCCTAGGTGACATCTTGGCCCGAGGACGCGGAGCCCAGTGGGCCTGTGTCCAACATCCAATGCCACGGGCCCCGGAGTGACCTCTGTGCCTCACACAGGCACCTGGCAGGGCTGGCTGGGTTGTCCTCCACGGCCCCCACACCCCCAGGGCCGGCGCCCCGAGTTCCCCAGAGCTCTCAGCCCCACAGCCCCGAGCCGTGTCCCCTCAGGCCGCACACCTGCCCCTGGGCCGGGCCCGTGTACCCTCAGCTCTGTCCCCGTGTGTCCACCCGCTCCTGTACCCTCATCGCCGTACCCCCGGGCCCCACAGCCGCCTGCCTCCTCCCCGACCCCAGGCCCGCGTCCCCGCTTGCCCGGTTCCCCTCACAGCCGCCAACCGGCCCCCTTCAGAACCGACCCCCGGGCAGCTAATTTCCTGGTCCTCCGCAACCGTTCCCCGACCCCTCAGATCCGGTCCTCCCGCAGCCATTCCCCGGCCCCTCACAGCCGCTCACCCGGTCCCTCTGGAGCCATTCCCCGGCCCCTCAGAGCTACCCCTTCAGAACCGTCCCCTCAGAGCCGTTCCCCGGCCCCTCCAGAGCCGCCCCTTCAAAACTGTCCCCTCACAGCCGCTCCCCGGCCCCTCCAGGGCCATCTCCCGGCCCCTCAGAGCGGCTCCCCGGCCCCTCACCGCCGCCCCTTCGGAACCACCCTCTCAGATCGGCTCCCCGGCCCCTCAGGGCCGCCCCCCCTCACCTTGAGCAGGTCGAGCGGGTGGGTGCAGCAGGCTGCGCCGCACGACGCGAGGCCGCCGAAGTACCAACGCGACACGCGCCGCTCCGCCATCGGCGCCGCTCTGCGCTAAGCCACGCCCCTCCCGGGTCAACGCCACGCCCCCTTCCCCAAACCACGCCCCCCCCCGGTACCGGCGGGGCGTCAGCGGGATCAGGGCCGCCGTGACTTGCCCCGGGATCCCGGAGGATGGTTCCCACCCATCTCCCAGCCGGCTCCGCAGACAGAGGAAGGCGCCTCTCCTCGTTACTAATTAATGTTCAATAATTAACAGGGAGGTCAAACCATCCCTGCAGAGGCAGCAGCACCAAAAAGCAGCTTGAGGAGGGAGCTGCAGCGGGGATAGGCAGCACCGGTACTGGGGTGCACACGCAGAGCCCAGGGGACAATCACGCAGGAATGACTTTTGAGAGATTAACCATTTTACAGGTTGTGGGGTTTTTTTGGACATTTATGAAGGTTGAGAGTTCATTGCGATGCCGGAACTAGACAGCAGCCCCGCCAAACCAAACAGCGTTCTCACACCGGATCGCTTTGAGAGAGCATTCCCACCGCACAGCTAGGGGACGTCTCGCACTCAGAAACGTCTGGACCCCGGCTTGGGCAGCAGCCGGTGTCCGGGCAGGCAGCAGCAGGGAAGGCTGCCGTTGCACCAGTCTCTGTGGTGAGACGGGGCCGCCTATTCCAGAACCACAGTCCCTCCTGCTGCCTCCAGCGCTGCTTTGATCTTCTCTGCTTCCTCCTTGGAGGCGTTAGCCTTGATCTCCTGAGGAAGGGACTCCACCAGCTTCTTTGCCTGCAGAAGGGACAAAGTACGAGACTTGTAAACTGGCTTTCACTAACCGGATTAACAGATTTAGAGCCATGAGCCCGACCTCTGCATAAGCAGTCCAGGGAAACTCACTGACTGGTCTAAAACCCAAGATTTTTACTTGACTACAGCACATCCTGCTGGAAGACATATAAAACTGACTGCAAGTGATGGCATGTCCACTATAGCCCTAGAAGACCTTTTTCAGCGAGTAATTGCCTGTAAATTCCTCCCACCACGTGCACGGTCCCTTCAGAGGTACAGCCCTGCTCTGAGAAGGTGCTCGAGATGCACAGAGCCACCACACAGCATCCTGCCAAGGCAGCTGCTGGCCCACATTGTGTCGACTTTTTCCAGTGCAAACGTTTTGGTTCACGTATTTCTGCCAGCGGGGAGGAGAGGCCGTATCGGGGTTTGTACATGACAGCGCAGGAATCTGCTGTACTGGGTAAAAAAAGAGTTCCAGTACAGACGATGCTCGACAACACAATCTTCATAGCTTCAGGACTTTTTACACAAACTACTAGTACTATACATTACTGCAATATTTAGGGCAAGCTGGAAAGCTGTTGAACTAATTTAAAGGGACTTCCTCCAGTACTGTTGTGGAGAAAGGGAAGGGAGCCCAGGAAGATAAGTCCCTGCTGCAGTTAGATGCTCTTGCTCTTACGCCAAGGAGCACCAACAAATATATTTGGCTCCTTAAAAAAAAAGCCTGGGAGGTTCCTATGGTGGAAAGCCACTGCCAGCCCTCTGCCGCCTGGCACTGCAGGTATTTAGCACCCAACAGATTGACCTTTGGTGACAGAAAGAAGGGGTTTTTGTTTTAATTCACGTTGGGCGCAGTCACGACTTTTCTGTGGTGCCAGAAAATGCTTTTTTTGCTAGGGCTGAGACAGTGTAGCTGTGCAGGTAAAGCTTGGCAGGGCAGGTGTGCCTTCGCTCACCAGAGCCCAGGACAGTATCTGGGAAGGAGCCTGTTCTGGCCTGCTGTGATGAGGACAGGCAACATAATCAAGGTTATTAATTTAAGATCCTTGCTCACTAATGCTTAACTTCTGTTTTGAAGCAGCCTCAGACTAAGGAAGCAACTGTTCAGAGCTCCCAGCAGGAGGAAGAGCAGGGCCCGAGCCAAGCTGGACCTGCACAATAACAGCCAAGGGGCAGACAGGCAATGCACTTCCAATCCCAGCCGGAACATCTGAGAATGCCAGCCCAGGGCTGGTGAAGGCACGAGGTAAGGGTCTGTTGGGCTGGCTCTGAACAAGCTTTCAGAGGCGCAAAAGGACTCAGGCCCAGCTTGCGCTGACAACGTGCCTGTCTCATCAAGTGGGTGTTTCTGTACGGCTGACCTGTTTGAGTCACACCAGCACCCAATGTCCAAATGCTTTCTTCCAAACCATTAAAAGCCTTGCAGGCCAAGAATAGATTCCCTGCAAATCTCATTAAAAACGCCTCAATTGGATGGCAAAAAAACTTACAGTAAAAATGTATCAGCCACACTTTGAATACAACCTCTGTAGACAGAACCAACCATCAGTAGCAGTTTGGTTTGTGTGTGTGTGTTTTAACCAAAATACCAGCTCGGGTAAGTCACACTTGACAAAGTTTACTTGCAATAGCCTGCATCTACCAGCCTTGTACCTGCATTGGAACTGTAACCAGCTTGTTCGACAGGTTCCACATGCTAAGCCAAGTTGATTTAGCATTACTGCTCTAGACAGCTTTTAGTTATCCACTGATCATGTCCGTTACAGGGTTTTGGTATTTTAATGTTTGCTTGTAACTGACAATGGATAAGTAACTGATAGTTTATTATCCCAGTGGGTCAATGGAACTCACACGTCTCTGCCACCAGAGTCTCTCTGTTATTGAACTGTTTGCTTTGCAAAGTATCAAATATAGATGGGTCAGATTATATTCTGCAAATCCTGGAACCCCTGCAGGATATCCTGCAACCCCTACCCCGGGCTACAAATAAGAGCAGATTTTACAATGCTCAACAGTTCTTCCATGCAACTGGATAAACAGAATGCACTACTATTATCCCCAAGATAAGAAAGCATCATCCAGTGGAGAACAGAAGCACATTAAATGCCTCTAGAGTAGTAGCAGTATCACCCATTCTTTGTTCTGAGTAAACATCATTGCTCAAGGGCATGAGCTCAGATGCTGCATAGGACTGTGAAAGGCCCATCTGCCCTGAGAAAAAAGGAGACAGCATCCCCTACAAAAACAAGAGCTCTGAAAAGGACTGGAAGCAGGGATTGCAGGATATGTGAATTAGAGAGGCTCATCTAAATTCAGAAATATATTGGCCTTGAAAAAGCAAAAAACTTTAGGGGAAGGCAAGCCAAACCCAGCTGCAGCGAGGAATCCTGGCTGCAGGAATGCCCGCAACAGCCCTTAGAGTTGGAAAAGCTGAGGCTGGTACGGAGGACTTTGAGGCCCTTGCTCTGAGCCTCCTTCTTCCACTGCTTCTGCAAGGGGCTCAGTTGCTCACCACACAGCAGAGCTGGGAGGGAACAGCCTTCTCTAAAAAACGCCAAAGAGATGCAACTGACTCCTGCTCTACACCTCGTCCACATCATTGCACTGAGGCATGCACACAGGCAGAGTGTTCCTCTAAACACAGAAATCCAGGCTCCCTTTTGAACAGAGAACTGAGGCCACTGCTTGTAAAGTGCTGAGGCCCATCCAGGCTTGGGGGCGACACAGCAGGGCAGCCGGAGCCTTGGGCAGCCCTCTCCTCACCTGCACGAGGTTCACTCCAGGCACAAAGTTCTTCACCTCCTTGATCAGCTTCACCTTATCAGCAGGTTTCAGCTCTGTCAGCCGGACGGTGAAATGTGTTTTCTCTTTCTTGAGCGGGACGTCCTCCTCCTGCTCCTGGAAGCAGCAAGAGCTCAGTGTAAGACAACCAGCCAGGCCAAAAAGCCCTCCTCCTCCTCCTCCTCCCCCCCCCCCCCCCGTCCCCCCCAGGCATGGGGACCCGCGAGGCCAACATGGAGGCCCCCCGGGGCCCAACTCCCGCCCCTCCCCACCCCGGAGATCCCGGTACCTGCGAAGCCCCCTGGGAGGGCAGGAGGGAGGCAGCCGCTGCCGCCGGCATCACCCCCACGTCTGGGATCTTCAGCGTCTCCTGCGGGAAGAGCAGCGGTACCGGCAGCCGGTGAGGCGGCGTACAGACACCGGACCGGTCCGGGCCCAGATGAGCCGGCCCAAGCCGAGATGACCCGGGGCCGGGTCAGGCCGGGCCTCGCCACCCACCTTGAGGAGCGCGTTGAGGTCGGCCACCTCCAGCAGCGTCAGCCCCGCGATGTCCCGCACCAACTGCCGCACCTTGGGCGAGTACTCCTTGGCGGCCGTGTCCAGCGGCGCCCCGGCCAGCGCCTCCGAGCGCTGTACACGGCCCGTAGCCAGCGCCCGCAGGCCGGCGGCGGGCGGCCCGGCCGAGCCCCAGCGCCAGGCCGGCGGCGGGCGGCGGGACAAGCGCGGCGGCAGCGCGCGGGCGGCGGGCAGCATGGCGGCCGCAAAGGACACGGCGGCGCTCTGCCACCCGCGCTCGATGGTCCCGGCGGCCCCCGCGCCGCGCTAGGCCGCTCTAGGTTCCGGCGCCTCGTCTCGATGGTGGGGGCGAGGCAGCACGGTGCGGCCGCTCTAGGCGCCCGGTCCGCCGGGACTCGCTAGCTCCGGTAAGCCCCGGTGGGGCAGGCGCGGTGCCCGAGCGCGCCGCTGCCCCAGCACACCAGGCCGCAGCTCGTTCCGAACTATTTATTATTATTATTACCATTCGCGCTCGGTTTCCCCCGCGATGAGCCACCGGCTGTGCCGTGGGGACGGGGACAGGCCCGACCCGCCGAGGGGCACCGGGAGGGGAGAGGGCCGTGGCGGGGAACGGGGCGCGGCGGGGGCGGGACGAGGCGAAGCTAACGCCGGACAGCGCGGTGCCCGAGGCGGGGAATGGCTGAACCACAACCAGGCCTGGCCAAGCCCAGGGAGCCGCAGGCCGAGCTCCCGGGCGGCCCCGAGGGACAGGAAGGCACCGGGGCACGGCGAGGTTGAACGGCGGCCCCGGGAGCAGGGCGGAAGTCAGCTCTCCTGCTGCTGGGTCCTCAGAGCCGATGCTGGGAGCCCGTGGTCCCATGTCCACCCCAGGCCGGGGGCAGATGCAGAGGGGGCTGAGGGCGGAATGAGCAGTTGAAGTACACGAGTGATTCCAGACGCGGAGTAGTGTTACACGGGATCCCCCGCCGCTCCCTGCGGCAGAGATCAGTCAAACGAGATGAGCTGCGCCTCACTGCTGCCCTGGGGCTGCTGCACGGGTGCGGGCGCTGGCTGGGGCTGTTGCTGCTGCTGGGGGGGGCCTGCAGCAGGTGCCATCTGGAATGGATGAGGTGGCTTTGTTAGCGACCGCACCCCTCTGGGACCCCAACCTCCCCTCCCGCATCTAGCAGCACTCACCTGTTGGTAGAGGGGCTGCTGCCCGGGCAGGTATGATTGCTGGGCTGGCAGGCTGCTCAGTGCAGCTTCCTGGCCTGGCAGGGCGGACATGAGGCCCTGCAGGAGCGAGGGAGAGGCTGTCATTGGTGCTGGGGGACATGCGGCGCCCACAAGGCAGAGGTGAAGGCTGACAGCCTCTGCCAGGCCTCCCCCTTCCCTGCCAGTGCAGGCACAGGAAGGCTCTGTGGGCTGCAGACCACCCGACTTTGTTCCCCCGCCGTGGCCGAGGGGCCGGCGTGGCAGGGAGCGCTCACCTGCATGCCGTAGGGCTGGTACCCCATGGAGACTGACTGGCTGCCCATGTAGCCCATAGCGCCCGACTGGGGGGCCTGAGAGATGGCCGGGATGCTCTGCGACTGTGAGACTGCGCTCTGGGGAGGAGAGGCTGGTGAGAGGTGCTGCAGGCAGTGACCACTCAGCTCAGACCAATGCCCCAGGACCAGCACTGCCCTCCCACTCCACTGAAACCAGGGTGTCCTACCTCTGCACCATGGGGAGCCCAGAACTGGCTCTGACCCCAACCCAAAATCAGCAGCCGATCCAAAGACCTGGGACCAATCAGCCACTTCTCCCTCACACACAGAGATCCTGTCACTGAAGACAGGATGAATTGCACCAGCCCTGCGGAACGTCCCGGTCCTTGCCCCATCTGGCCACAAGCTGCTCTGCTACGGCCTGGAGAGGCCACCCTCACTTGCCTGGTAGCCCTGTGTTGGAGTTGGCTGGTAGGACGAGTACGCTGGGGTGGTGGTGGGCACCGCCTGCCCCTGCTGAGCTGCCTGCCCGCTGCCTGCCCCCGGCTGGTACATGTAGGCGTTCACCATGCTGGGATCTGGGGTGGAGAGGGCAGAGGTTGAAGCAACCATCTTACAGCTCAGCCTCCACCCACATGGGATCAGCTCGCTGACATACCTGTCCCTGTGACGGGCATCGTGGTGTACGGCCCTGTGCCCCCTTGTGCTGCCTGGTTCATGTATACGCTGTGCATGGGAGAGCCCTCCACGGAGCCAGCTGGACTGAAGGTGCCAGGGAAGCTGGTGGGCCCTGAGGGCTGGTAGATCACCCCACTGCCTGCGGGCATGGCCTGGAGCTGTTGAAGGAAGAAAAGCGAGCTTTAGGCTGTGTCCTCTGGCACCTGGCAGGAGCATCTCTGGCCCAGCAATCGTACTTGGGCATAAGGTAGTGAGAAGGCAGGCATCTGGGCTCTCATCTGGATGGTCTGCTTCTGCTGTTCCAGGCGCATCTGCCTCTCCTTCTCCTGTTCCTGCAGTCGCTGGATGGCCAACTGACGCTGCATCTCCAGGTACTCCTGTGGGAACAGGGCTGTGACGGCTAGAAGACAGGATGCCACGGCATCCCCTCCTGCCAGGGCAGCCAGCCCTGCCAGCCCCGGGCTGACCCAAGGTGTAGGCAGACCTGCTGGCGGACGCAGCCCTGGATACCCTGGAAACACTTCCTTGCCTCACCTGCTTCTTCTGCCTCATGATCTCCAGCTTCTGGGCCAGCTGTATCTGGCGCTGACGCTCTGCCTCCTCCGCTGCACGGCGCAGCTTCTCCCGATGTTCCTCCCGCAGGGCGTTCAGAGCCCCACGTGCATCCCTGATCTGGGCCAGTTTGTCCTGCAGGCCTTCATAGTACACTGGGGAGGGAAGAGATGGCTTCACCCCTGAGGGCAGAGCACTCGGACCACCCCTGCACACTGCACTGGCTTCTCCCCAGAGAGGCTGTGTCATGGGAATGCCAAAATCCGGCACTGGGGGAAGCCCTGGCAGCCACCCACCCCTCCCCAGGATACCCCCCCATGCTCCTGGCTGAGCAGCTCTCACGTACGCCTGCGCTCGTCCAGCTGGTTGAGCAGCTCCAGCAGCTGGGGGTGCATGTTGTTGATGGACTGGAAAAGGGACAATACGGCAGAGTCATTGGTGATGCTGCGGCCCCGCATGTGGTTGCTCTTCATGCGGTTGACAAACGTGGTGACCGCGTTCTGCAGCGCCTTCAGGAACTGCTCGTGGTTCTCCTCAGACTCGCCATTCTGGTACTGCTGCTGGAAGAACAGGGCAGCTAGTCAGCCTCAACTCTCCCGTGCTGAAAGGCAGCAGTAAGCCTGCAGGGCTGCGTGACTGGCCTGGACAAAGGAGTTGGGCACTCCGCACCCCTCAGAAGCTGCTGGACACAGGTCCAGGCCCCCCTCTTACCTCAACAACACCGAGCGGGGCAGGGTGGGCTTCCCCAGGCTGAGCAGCTGGCTCTGTGAGGGACAGAGGTGCTGACGGGGTGGGGCTTTTGCGAACTTCCTCTTGTTTCTTCTCCCAGTAGTTGCGGTTCAGGTACCGAGCCAGCTGTCAGAAAGAGAAGGAAGATGAGCATCGCAGCCCCAATAGGAGCAAGCATGTGCCGTGGACTAGGTAAGGCCTGGATCCTTACCTCCGGGTCAATGTCCTCAGCCAAGGGAGCAGAGGAATTCTGGAAAGAGGTAAACAGGGAAATCAGGTTGAGAGAAACTGGAGATCCACAGCTCCCAGACGTCCTGCTCGGACCTGGCCATGCACAACCACCACGGCCGAGCACCAGCAAGAGACTGGAAGGGGACAGCTGTGTCCTTCAGCCAGACACATGCTGCAGCTACTGGAAGCAGGGGAAGCACCTAAATGTCAGCTGAGTACAGACCCTCTTGCTGAAAACACAGCAGTGCTGTGAAAGAGCAAGGGATTGAATGGGGCAAATCTTTTCTTTCAGAACATGGATTAAATCTGACCCAAGCAGTGCAGGCTTGGGCTAGGGAAACGGCCTGCATCCAGCCACTTCATGTCCAGGGGCTCCCATGAACATACCACAGGTGGGGAATACAGCGTGCTGACTGGGGGGGCTGATGAGGTGACGGGTGTGGGCTCAGCCTTTGGGTACATGGAGTAGGTTGTTTTCTGCCTCTGCAAAAGAGAAAAATCAGTCAACTCAGGGACTGTGCAGATGCCTCCAAATCACCCAACCAGCAACAGAATGGGAGCACTGGGTAGGTGAGGTTCTGAGTGATGGCCAGGCATAGCCAGCAGACCCAGCTTTGCGCTTTGTACAATTCCCACAGGCCAGCACAGCCCAGGGCTTGCAGCTTGGGCACAGCCTGCTTCCAAGATTTGGGACTGCAACACAGCCTGTGCCTGGCTCCACTTTTACCCTCTCATTCCACAGACCCTGCGACTTGCTCACACCAGGACATGCCCAGAGATCTGTTACTGCACAGCTAGGAGATGCCCAGCACATCTGGGCTGTACAGCAACAACCACTCCCAGATGCCAAGCAGGGCACAAACCATTCTCTCCTTCTCCTCAGCCTCTGACTGAGACAAGGCAATAGCTAGCTGGAGCTCCTCCTCCTCTTGCAGAGCCGTCTCGTCACGCTTTGGAGGCAGCTGCAAGTGGAAAGATGGGAGGTGGTCAGTAAAGGGATAAACAAGCAGGTCAGCGTCACTAGATCACCTACAGGGCAGCTGCTCACCTGGGACTGCTGAGAGAGAGGACTGGTCAGGTACTCGGGGGGCAGTTCAGAGGTGGCAGCAGCTTTACCCTCAGCTTTCCTGTAGTCAGAAAGAGGTGACAGTGCAGACTGAATGCTCCTTCCTCTGCACTGTCGCCCCAGCTCTGCATAACACTACAGCTGTAAACCCCGTTCTCAGGAAGGAAGGAAACCCAGCCCAGCCCGCACAGCTTGGGAAACCCTCACTCTGGTCCATGGAAAGGTGGCTCCACGCTAAGTTTCTCCCCTCACAGACCCAGCTGTTGCAGGCAAAGAAACACACCACAAAGGGTACTGACTTGTTGAGATGCTCGTAACAGGGTTCACAGACTCTCACTTCCTTCTCAATCCCAAACTTGGGGATGGTAGAATACTTGGAGGAGCATTTGCCGCAGAAGATCTGGCCGCAGGCCCTGCAATGATGCTGCAAAGGATGGGAGACATCAGTGCAGTAGCAAGATACTACTTCACCATCAGACAACATCACTCAGACACTCCTGGCACTTCCCTGCTGGTGGCCAAGGAACGCGGTCTGGCCCTGACACACTTCCACGCAGGCTCAGGGAATCCTGCAAGTCCCGGAGGGCTGTGCAGAACCAGGGAACCCAGAGAGGCAGGAGCTGCACCCACCTTCCGTGTCACAACGCCAAACTGCACTCGACATCTGTGACACTCCTCAGCATCGACCCAGTCAGGAGCCTGTCAGGGTTAAGGAAACTTGCGTGAGGAGGGCAGGGGGGCCTCAAAGGGTGTCTCCACAGGGCCTTTCAGGAGTTCCTACAGCTAAGCAAGTTGCTCTCATGAATGGGGACACTGGAAGCATTTGCAGCTCACCAGGAAATATTAATCCCCACAATTTATCTCTTCTCATGTTACTAGAAACTGCGATGCTTTCCCAGTCAGCAAAATATTTTCTAGGAAGGTGTCTGCACAGCAGTTGCTTTAGCAATGCCCTGCTGCCATGTTCAGACTGCCATGCTGCTGGAAGGCCACCGAGTAGGGTAAGATGAGACTAACTCCCTGTCCAGTCATTTTAGGCTAAATTGCTGTACTCCACCCCAGAACTGCCTGCGTGACAGCTGGGAGCAGTATGCACCCAGCAAGGTCTCTAATCTATGTGAAATGGAGGAATGCAAGAACTGAATGTTTAGTAGGAAGGGCGCAGGAGAGCAAGGTCTGTCCCACAGTGCCAACTCCCTCCCCACCAGCAGAGCTCACCCTTTCTGCAGCAAACATGGCATCGCTCTCTTTGAACTCGGGAAACACGTGACCTGCAGGAGAAGCAACAGTCACGTTGTGAAAGGGCTCCTCTGCACAGGGAGGCCGTGGTGCCTACAGCCTCATGCTGTAGGTCTCAGCCACACATCAGATCCAGCTCAGCACACCTGCCCTGACCATTATCTTACTCTAACACAACTAACAGCAATCTTCCTCCCACAGGAGGCCAGAGGGCAATACTACACAGCACTTGCTGCTGTCTGTGGGGTACTGGGCTCCCAGCCACGCTCTCGAATGCACAGGACAGTCCCCTGTTGGTTTCCCTTACACACCTGTAAGGGACATCAGGGCCCCTTGAATAAGACTTATTTCTCAAGACCTTGCACTCAGCATGGGGTTGGGGGGGGAAGGCCCACTGTGTGGGCAGACAGGGCTTTGAGTCTCACCCCTTGAATGGCAAGAGTATGGCAACACTGGTGCAGGATTGGGACCTCCAGGCTTTGCCACTGCCCGTGGAGGTTCTGGTGCACAGAAAGTGGCAGAGGCGGCAGTGTGTCCCTTCCCTCACAGGGAACGGTGCCACGCCTGGGACAAGAAAGTGCCATACTGACACCCTGCCACGAAGCAGGAGCCTGGACCCATCCTGGAGGTATTAATGAAAGCCTGGGAGGAAGGAACCAGCCCACTGTAAATCCCATCCCAGGGGACATGCTGACTTGCCACCAGTTTCCTGAAGAACATTCACAGCTCCTGCTTTTCAGGTCTTACTGCCAACCCTTAGCTGCTAGCTGAGCTGGACGCCCAGAGCAAGGCAGCCCCCAATCCTGGGATGATGGTGCTGTCCTCTCTGCAGTGGGATTCAGTCACTCCAAGGGGTTCGTTGGGTATCGGGCACCAAGAAAAAACTCCAGTATTGCAAACCCAGATTTTGCTAACACCAGACAGGGTCCTGACACCCATTCCTTTTCCTGCAGTGCTCCCCCAGAGCAGAGCTGCTGGGCCAGCTGTTCACCCACCTTCACCCACAGGGTCCTCACCTTCAACCTTCATTATCTGGTAGGTGTCCTGCACCACCTTGTACTTGGGCTCGTTCCGGAAGGCGTGAGCCCAGGCCTGGATAAGGTACAGGATCTTACTGCGGACACTTGTCTCCACTTGCCTCTGCACAGAAAGGGAAGAGGGCGGGGGGAAAAAAATCAGAAAAAGACCCTGAAACCCAAAGGATGGCATGAATCCCCCAGAAGAGCAGCCAGAAATACCATTCATGGGAAGACAGATTTTAGAGTACTTATGCAAGGCAAGAGCTGTCAGAAAGCTGTGATAAAGGTGATTCACAGCAAGGACTACATACTCCTTCAGTTTCCCCACTTCCCCAATCCAATATGACAAGAAAACGTCCGTCAGAGCAGCACGGGCCAACTTGAGAAGGGGTGTGGTTATGATGCTTTGAGAAGATACCCATAAAGACTCACACAGTTGCTCCCCACGGCAGACACAAGCACTGGCCTGCCCATTGTCTCGCAAGAGTTGCTCATTCCGCACTCGGAAAATTGCGGGACCTACAGCTACCCAGCTGGGCAGAGCAGCACAGCCCGCCTCACCCGAGCGCTGACAGGGCACCACAAGCTCACAGCTACAGCTGGAGGGTGTTGGTGTCAAGCTGTCAGCACTTCCAGCCCTGAGGCTCCTGCCCAGGAATACCCAAAGCTACCTCAGGATGTGAAGCAGTAAGAACAGCTGGGAAGCCTGCCCTTTGGAGGCAGGGGCGGTTGTATCAGAGTTCAAGGAGCTGGAGGAAACTTGGCAAGCCTGTTCCTATCCCAGCCAGCCTCTGAGAGCAGCCCTGTCATCAGCTGACCAAGTCATTGCACATTCACATGACCGGCTGCTCCAGAAATCCCCCGGGGAGTGGAGGAGCATTGTCAAGCTCTTATTTCAGCCAAGAGCTCAGCCCACATGGTGACCTACTGACAATTCCTGGAGCTCCAAACTTCTAAAAGATTTGGCAAAATCCTGCATTCCACAAATGTCACAGCCTTGAACCTCGTCAGAATTGAGACTATTTTACTAGCATTGGGCATTCACAAGCAGTAAAGTTCCAAGCATAGGAGAAGAATGGGTCTACAGCAGTTATGAAACTACAAAGGCAGACAAGGACTGGAGAGAACCACAAAATCTCTTGATCTGATCTCCACACTCGGAGCAGCTGCCCTACTATACCTGGCCACCACATTGCGGCAGCATTCCTATCTAAGTGGAAGATCCTGCATGGAGACTGAGTCAGCCCTAACAGGAAGGTGACAGGAGAGAGACACCCCACTACACCATGTGAGATGATGGGAATTGCACAGCTCATTCACCAAATATCTGGGTCATCTGGTCATCTATTTCTGGCAGAAGACAGAGGCTGTAAAGAAGGAACAGCACTACTCTAACAAGCTCTTGCCTGGACATTGCTGTTGTGGGGCTGGGAGCTGGAGACAGAAGTTCTCATTTCCACTTCACTTGTGGAAGTCTCCAGTCCAAGGACACACGGCGCTCCTGCAGGCATCTTGTTACATCAAAATGGGAAGTGATAGCTTGTCAGTAAAGACAGCCAGGTCTAGATCCTGCAAAGCTCCTTAGACAATTTCACAGGCTAATGAAACCACTTTGATAAAGAGGAAGCTTCTGCCAGTTTTCACTTTGCTGCTTACGTTCCTGTGTACCTCATACACGGAGGGAACTCACTTCACTGCTCAGGTCCTTGGTGCAACTGCTAGACCATCACCTCTGTTTTCCTTGGCTGCCTCAAGCCAAGCACAGCGTTGGAGCATTTACCATGAAGTGTTCTAGCCCTCTGCAGCGTATTGCTACCACACTTCATGGAGCAGCCAAACATTACCTTTGCTCTCACAACATCTTCTCTCCCTAGCAGGAACTCCTTAGCTCCCTACACTCATCCCTCCACGTCACACAATACAGTTTGCTCTTTTCTGAAATGCATTTCCAAGCAGTTTCCCTTCTGTTCCTTACACAATGGGAATAAAAGAAAGGATGCACATGTTTTCTCCTTCTGTTGCTTCTCTTCTAAGCTCATTCAAAACCAGCAGAAAAACGCCATGCATTTACCTTGAGTATTTCCTTCAGTTCCTCCATAGTCTGTTTATTAGCCACCTCATCATGGACTGTTTGGCCACAGTTTTTAACCACTGACTCCATGACCTGCAAGGGCAAAGAACAATATCAGCCTGCTGCTTTTGTCCTTCTCTGTGGCCCGCAATGAGTCCCAGCACACCTTACAGGTTGCTGGAGCCAGCACACCAAGACAGAGGCACTATTTAAGCAATGACTCGCATTAGAGTGGTGTCAGTCAAGCTGGAGGAATCCACGCCACCATGCTGGAGAGCGAGCTATGCTTCAACTGCACGGCAGCCTTTGTACCTCTGCTGTTTAGAGACAGACCCCCAGGGACAGCATCTCAAATTCCATCTCTGTCTGTTTCTAACTCCAAGATGGAATTAAAGAACAAAAACCACAGCCTGCCCATCAGTCATGAAACCCCTGTGCTAGAGCCAGGAGAAGGCAAACTCCAAGCTGTGACTCCACCGCTCCCTGGGCAGGGAACACTGCACAGATTGCACATCCCAGGAGGGCTTATAAAAGGTGGGAGGTTCCCTGGCCTGCGAGCCAGGCCCCTGTGGCGCTCGCAGTTTGGGCTGACATTACCTCCAGTGCGTAGAGTGCCACATGGGGATTCTTGTCATTTACTTTCTTCTTGATAGCGTTGACGGCGTATTTTGCTCTGAGTAAGAAAAGAGAGTACACATCCTCAGGTAATCAAGAATCTGAGGGGATATGCCACCGGCTGCTCATAACCTGCTAACCTGCACCCTAATGCAAGGCTGCAGCAAGCTTATGGTCTTTGTGATTCCCCCTAAGGCAAACTGGGAAGAGAAAGAATAAGCACATTCAAGCTTGAGTTTCTCTGAGGATTTCAGGCCAGAGGTAACCTGCAACTCCTGAGGTCAAGGAAGCACATCAACATCTCAGGCCATACTGCACCACTCTTCCGACACTCTTCTGACAGGGGATAACAAGATGAGTGCTATCACAGGCTGACAGGTCTGAGACCCTCATGCTTCACCTTGCAAAAGTGAGGAGAGCTATGCTTATAGCACATCCAAAAGCCAAAGAGCACTTACTGGGTATCTCCCTGTCGGATCATGTCGCAGATCTGCAGGATGGATTCCCAATCCGTCTCCAGCAGGAGCTGACTTGTAGCCTTATCTGCAAAGAATAAGCCTATTAGGCCACTTTAAGCAGTTCTGTTTATCTCAGCTCTGCTCCATGACCGCAGGGAAGTTCCCCCAGCCGCTGGCGATGTCCAGACCCGAGCACCGCATGGCAAAAATCCTCATTTTTCCCGGAATGCGCCGGCTTTTCCCCTTCAGCCGCCCCAGGGCGTTCGGTAACCTCGGCCCCAACGCACCCCTTCCTGCGGGCCGCGGAGCCGACACCGCCCGACCGGGCGGGCAGCACCGAGCCTCGGCCCCAGCTCGGGCATCGCGGTGCCTGGCGGCGGCCCCGGACCCGCCCGGCTCCCGAGGCCGCGGCCCGGGAGAGGCCCGTCCTCCGGCCCGGCTCCCGTCCCGCCCCGCCCCACCCGCCGAGAGGAGGCCGTGGCAGGTACCGAGGAGCCGCTCGAAGGTGCCGCCACCGCGCCCCATAGTGCCAGTGTCGGTGTCCCCCTGCCACCGGCAGCCTGGCCTGCCCCACCGCCCCTCCGCGGGCCCTTCCGCTTCCGGCTTCCGGTACGGGCGGGGCTCCTTCCGGCGGGGCGGGGCTCCTTCCGGCGTGGTGGGATGGAGGGAACGGCGCGGCCCGGGCCCACGTGTCTGCTGCTGGGGGCGGCGGGCGGCGGCAAGAGCCTGCTGGCCAGGCGGCTCCGCCATATCCGGCAGGAACGGGGGATGCCGGGGAATACCGAGGGGTGCGGGGGGTCCCGGCGGGGCAGGGGTCCCGGGTGGACCGTGTCCTCATCCCCTTCCCAGCCGTCATCGTGTCCTTAACTCTGCCGTACAGCTGAGCACCGAGGAGGGGACGTCAGAGCTGGGCGAGCCCCCGGCTACTCTGCCTACGGTAGGCAGGGCCCGGCGGGGACCGTGAGCTGGCCGGTAGCCCCGGTGCAGCTGAGAGGCTCTGGTGTGCAAGTGTGGCTGCCGCCCAACCGAGTTGCCTGTCCCGGCAGGTGGGCACCAACCTGACTGACCTGCGGCTGCCACGGAAGGTGACGGTCCGGGAGCTGGGCGGCTGTATGGGACCCATCTGGCCCAGCTACTACAGCGAGTGCAGCGCTCTCCTGGTGAGCAGCGGCGGCGGCACCGGGACTCCACACCGGCAGGGCAGTGGTGGTGGGCAGGGACCCCGTCCTGAGCCATGGCCCCGAGGGATGGACCCAGCCAGGGAAACATGGACGCAGGGAGAAGAGCATTCCATAGCCAGGGGTCGGTGCTGGCCCCCAGTCTGCTGTGGGGAGTCGGGCCCCTTGATTTTGCCGATTGTGTGATTTCCCTCCTCTGTGCCCTGATCTGGCACAGGGCTACCCTCGGGCACACCCACACTGCTGCTTTCCCTTCTCCAGTTTGTGGTCGATGCTGCCAATCCCACCCAGGTCTCCTCATCCTGTGTCCAGCTGCTGTCCATCCTCTCCGCAGAGCAGCTTGCCTCCGTGCCTGTGCTGGTCATCTTCAATAAGATGTGAGGAGGGGGATCAGCCTGAAGGGTGGGAGTGTGTGGGGGCATGCTGAGGGCCTGCAGTGGCTCCCCATGTGCCTTCCATCAGGTGTCGCCTGAGGAAGCCCGATGTGTCGTGGGGGTCAGCAGCCGCACTTTGCTGCATCCTCTGGGCTGGCTGGGCTTGTGGGGGCGCCCAAGCTGGGGGCTGGGCCAGTCAAGTGAGCTGTTGAGTGGGCTAACACAGCCCCCTCCTCTTCCTGGCTGCAGTGACCTGCCCTGCTACATGTCACTGGTGGAGATGAAGTCGTTGTTCCGCATGCAGGATATCATCTCCTGTGCCACACAGCCCATCACGATGCTGGAGACCAGCGCCCGTGACGGCACCGGCCTGGCGGATGTCCTGCAGTGGCTTCGGGCCACCCTCGGAGACCCCCGCTGAGCTCGACCCTGCCTGGGTGCCTGCAACAGCCCAAGCGAGCCCTGTCACCAAAGGAGGCGGCCAGTGAGCAGCTGTCCTGCTTGGGGCTGGGAGCAGGGCCCAGGACAGCATCACAGGCTGGTGATGGAAGGACACTTGTGGGACTTTACAGTAAACCCTCCATCTTACTGTCCAGGCTGGTGGGTACCCTCTGCTCAGGTGGCAACCCCAGCCTTCAGGGGAGGGACAAGCAGGAGCCTCAGAGGCCAGACCATGCTTGCATGGGGCTTTGCTGTCACCTCTGGGTGCAGGAGAGGTGGTTGTGGTGGGCACAGGCAGTGGGGCCAGGGGCTGCAGCAGCACCTGGGCTGGGCCAAGTAGGGCAGGGGCTGGTAACACCTCCCAGGTTGAAGGGTAAGTGCATGTGGGGCACCTGCTGGCAGCTTCGGCCCTGGGGGCCTCATGGGGTGACCCAAGGGGACATGCAGAAAGACTGAGGTACCTGGGTGGGTGTTGGGAGCCAGGGCAGGCTGAGCTGCAGGGATATCTCAGTCAGAGACATGAGCTGCAGCAAGTGCCAGCCAAGCACTTGCTTGGGCTCAGAAAACAGCTGGGTCTGTGCAGAGAACCTGTCCCATGTCTGCGTCTGCACTGATAACCAACCTA
The DNA here is from genome assembly GCF_949628215.1 of Phalacrocorax aristotelis. Classification (NCBI taxonomy): domain Eukaryota; kingdom Metazoa; phylum Chordata; class Aves; order Suliformes; family Phalacrocoracidae; genus Phalacrocorax; species Phalacrocorax aristotelis. Next base: position 5,569,736 of record NC_134291.1, read on the forward strand.
TCCTGTGCCTCTGCTGACAGCCCAGCCCAGCGCCTAGCTGGGCTGGCAGCTGTGTCACCCAGCAGCAGCAGTGTGAGTGCCAAGTCAGGGGTACTTGTGGCTGCCTGGGCCTGGCCCAAACTGTGGCACAACCCTCCCTGGGTCTGTCAGTGCTGTGCCATGGGGGAAATCAGGGCAAGGGGCTGCTGACAGCATGCTGTGGTAGAAAGCAGCTCTCAGGGCTGTGGCCATAGATACCACATGGCACTGGTGAGTGGCTCCTGGGGCTGGGGACACCACACTGCGGTAGCAAGTGGCTCCCAGGGCTTGAGGGGATGAGGTGGCAGTGGTTCTTGCTCCCACAGTGTGGGCTGAGCTGGGCTCTTCCCAGAGCAGGCAGGCAGTGCCAAGGAGCGAAAGCACACCCTGCCATAGCTGCTGAGTCACTATCCCTAACAAACTGACGCTAATGCACCAAAGCTACTTGCCTGCTTCCAGCCCAACAGGTCCAGACACAGGCTGTGAGCCCTCCTGCACAGCTACCTTTAATGGGCCAGCTCAGCCTCTGGCTGGGGAGCCAGAGCCTTCATGTTCCTCTGCCCAGCCCAGAATGCAGCACCACGGTGGCTTTCCGGAGGCCATCCTGTAGGCAAGTACAGCGTGCCCATAGGGCTGCCTGGCCTGGTGGGGGTGGCCCAGTGGCCTCATTTGTGGGGAAGGTGTTGGCCAGCTGCACTCCTCCAGGGGAGCCAGGCACAGGGCTGGAGCTGGGTCAGTGCCTGGCAGCTCCTGGCTCCAGCTTCGCTGCTCCTGGGCAGTGCAGAGAGGGCTGCACATTCTCTCAAGCCAGAAAGCTTTGCTGTCCCCAAAGGCTTCTGAAAACAGCCCAAAGTTGTTCTCCAGGTTGGCTGGGGCATTTACAGGAGGAGAGTCCTCTGTTCTCTGCTAACAGTAACTGCTCACAGAGAAGGGCTCTGCTGGTGAGCCATGCTGTGGGTGGAGCTGTGCCCTGGGACACGATGGCAGTCCTGACCTTGGTCCTGCTGCATCCTCAGCAGCTCCAGGCAGTGGGAACACCCACATCCCCGTGCCACAGCATCCCTGTGGACCTGCCAGAAAATGTGCCCCAGTGGATCCTTGGTCACTGCAACCTGGAGGAGAGGATCTTTCTCTGCACCCCACAGCCCTGCTGCTTCCAGCACCACGCTGCATCAGCTCAGAAAGAGGGCTGGATCCAGTCCCTGGCTGTCGGTAGGGTCCTGTGTCCTTGTCCCATTCCTTCCCGGGGAGTATGGCACTATGAGGAGATAATACATTCCCTGAGATGCCGAGGGTCTGCTGCTGGGGGCAGACAGCAGTGCCCCACACTGAAAGCAGAGAGGAGGCTCTCTAAACATCCCCATTCCCTTCCTCTTCCCTGTCCCAGTCCTGTCCCCATCCTTTCCCTGTTCCTGTGCTGGCTCTGCTGGCAGCTGGTGCGGTCTCCAGGCCACAGCGGCACCAGGCATCCAGCACCCCTGGCACAGGCAGGGTACTGGGGCAGCCCAGCAAACCGGGTGTCTTCCTAGTGCGCTCAGCCCCACATCCTGAGCTGCTTGTGCCAGCAGAGCAAGGGGAAATGCCTCTGGGAAAGGCTGGCCCACCCCATTGTCTCCTGTGCCTTCCCACTCCCTGGCAAGCGGCGCTCTGCTGCAGCTGGGTTGGCCCTGGTAGCACTGTGCTGTTGTGCTCCTACTGGCCCCGCTCCGGCACTGAGCGGAGACAAGTCAACACACCCCAAGCACCCTGGCAGCCCCCTCTCCCCTTTGTGCAGGCCTCACCTGGGACTCGGGCGCATCTTTCTTTCTGCTCATAAATGGAGTGAAGCTTCTGAATAAGAAATTTTTTATCTTCCCCTTCCTGAAACAGCAGAGACATTACAGTGAGCAGCTGCGGGATGGGCTCTTGCACACCCAAGGTGGAAGTGCTGTTGGGGCTAGAGCCTGGCTCTGGCAGTCCCGGGGCTAGACCAGGGCGTGGAGCAGCTGGGACTGGCCGGGGCAGCAGGCAGAGCTCACGCACGTTGGCAATCTGCTCCTTCAGCAGGTGGATGATCCTCCACTGGCCTCTCACCACCTGGATGTTGAAGTAGATCACAGCTCTGCAATGACAAATAGGACAGGACGGTAGAGTCAGGGTGGGAAGCTGGGGGATACTGCGCTTCTGGCACCAGGCTGGTGCACAAGGCTCTGGAGTGACACCCCAGCTCCCAGCCCCTTGCTCAAGGCCGTGACAGGAGGACCCTCAAAGCATGGGCCCAGGGTTCAGGCTTGGGTTTGGATCCCTACTCACAGTAGGATCCCAGACACAAAGAACAGGAGGAAGGCATTCTCCAACAGGTGGTGGTGGACCCAGGTGAACCAGGTGATGTTCGGGTTAGACTTCTCCAGCACCTGCACCCAGGTCTTTCCTGATATATAGATCGTCTCCATCCCCTGGAAGGGGCCACAGGTTTCTGACGGCTGCACCCTGAGCAGACAGAGCAATGGGGTCAGTCAGAGCGATGGGCACCCCAGCCAGCCACTACCCCCAGCCCAGGGCACTGCCCAGCCTCAGATGCCCAGCCCTCCAGGGACACAGCCTCATCTGCCCCAGCCATCCCCAGCGGCTGGACAAGGGGATCCTCATCTTCTCGTCCTGCATCAGGAACAGCTGGGAGAAGTGGGCACAGACCAACCGCTGCTACACTTTGTGCAATGACCAGTGGCTGGGTAGCATCTCCCCGCCTGGGGCAGCACCGCACAGCCCTGTGCTGGGTGCGATGTGCTCCATGTGCTGTCAGGGCCAGGGAGGCACGGTTTCCCCAAGTCTCTCTCCTTCGCCAGTCAGCTGGTGGTTCTGCGCCCTGAGCCATGGCCCAGCGGGTACTCACGACCAGATGGTGTAGGAGAGGAAGACAGCTGCACCCAGGAAGAACGGGAAGCACAGCAGGGTGATGAAGATGGTGCTCATGTGAGATGCTTGCCAGGGCTTGCTGGGGGACTGGCAGTTCTGCATCAGGCTGGTCTGCAGACAGGGAGCAGAGTTCCATGTGCTGCCATCTCCTGGGAAGGGGCCCCAGGAGTGCAAGCAAGATAGCTGCACCCATCCTGCCATCCTGTCCCTTCCATCCATCAGGAGCTGAGTGAGCTCAGGGACACCCTGTCCCCAGGAACACCTCCTCCCTCCCACAAGGATGGTGCTGCTCACTGCACGGTGCAGCACCCCTGCTGTGTGCTACTGTGGCAGGGTGCAGCATCACTGCAGGGCTGCCCATCATGGGGACACATGGGGAGCTGTGGGGCAGCTCACACCTTTTTGATATAGAAGAGCAGCAGCAGCTTCAGTGTCTGCACGGCTGGCAGGAGTGGTGCGAAGAGAACGCCCAGCCTGGGAGAAAGGGGGAAAGAAAAGCTTGTCCCAGGTCCAGGCCCCACAGGAGCCAGTGGTGGGCAGAGCTGGGGGCAGTGTCAGGACACCATCACCACCTGTAATCAGGCTTTCCTAAAGCAAAGAACAAGACACCCTGTGCCAGGCTTGCTGCGCAGCCTGTGCTGGGCTGGGATCTCATCGATCCCCAGGGTGGTTGTAGCCTTTGTTGCTCCCAGGTGTGTTGCAAGTAGGAATGCAGCAGCACACCTGTGGATCCCCTCAGGCAGTGGGGCACAAGGCTGGGGGCTGCAGAAAGGTGCAGGGTGGCAAAGCAAGGGTCTAAGCAGCCGAGCAGGCCCCCTGGAGTAACAAGTACCATTATGGTCTGGACAAATGAGAGGGGTTGTGCGTGCTCCGGAGCCTACTCCTTCCCCAGAGCTCTGGAGGGGACCAGCTGGGTGGGGGATGCCGGACTGGTGCCAGGATGCTCTGCTGCTGATTGCCCTGTGGCTCTCACCCCATCACCAAAGCCAGACCTCATGAGTGAGCATGTAGGGTGCTGGCACCGGGCGCCGCAACTGCCAAACTGTCCATCTCCCTCCTCCCACACACGCAGGGCTGGGGCTGGTCTCCCACAGCCCTGCTCAGTGAGACATGTGCAGCTCCCCATGCCTGGTCCCCGCCAGCTGCAGGGCTCACAGGGGACTGTGAGGCATTCATCAGCAGAGCCGCGCCAGGCAACGTGGCAACTCACCAGGTCAGAGTCTGCCCGTAGATCAGCTCCAGCACATTTCGGGCGATGTCAAACTCAGGCCTCTGCTTCCTCTTCAGCCTCTTCTCCAAGATCAGCCTGGGAAGGAGTGGAGCTCTGCTCCCACACTGCTGCTGGGGGGGGATGCTCGGCAACCCATCTTCCCCCTCAGACAGTGGCAGAGCCTGGGTGCACCAGGGCAGCACCGCCCAGGCAGCAGAGAGCCAGGGCTGTGCCGGGGATGCCACGCTGGCGGGGGACCCCCTCCTGGGGCACATTACCTCCAGACCAGCTCCCCGAAGAGTGTGTCCAGCAGGGTAAATATGAAGTCCATCACCACAAAGCGATACAGGTCCTGCCCCACACAGGTCTCCCAGCACTGGGGAGACAAGCAAGGGTGGCATCAAGCGTGCAATGAGGCCTCTCCTCCCCCATGGCTTTTCCTTGGCCCCCATAGGTTGTGCAGGGCTGTGGGACATTTTCTTCCCCTGAACCTTTTTCCACAGCCACCCCATGTTTGGGGTGCCCCTGTCTGTCTGTCATTCCCCTCTCCCTGGCAAAGGAGCCAATGGTGCCTGCAGTGCAGTCTGGCAGACCCCAGCACAGTCTGGATGGCGTATCCCAGCCTGCTCACATGGGCACCACATGCTCCTCACATGGATCCACGCAGAGCCCAGCCCTGCACAGCCCCGGGGCGGCAGCACTGACCTCCTCTGTTGAGCAGATGACACTCCGACTGAGCCACTGGTAGCAGAGCAGGCCAAGGACCACCATCTTCAGAATGAGGTTCCTGGGGAGCAGGAGCGGTGCCAGGAGCCCCTGAGCCCTGGGGACAGAGGGGCCAAGCCCCGCAGACGGGGTGCCTGGTCCCAAAGCCTCCCCGCACACCGAAGGTGGGGGCACAGGATGCTCCCCCTGCCCCATCCCCAGCCAGCCTACCTGCAGATTGCCACGTAGACCTCTGCCACCGGGGAGTCATGCTTCTCCCACATCCCCAGCAAGTTGTACAGGTGGGGCATCAGCACATTGAGGAGGGATACCATGAGGGGCAGCACCAGCAGGATGGCTTCCTGCTGCCACCTGCCACTAGCGCGGGCTTGGTGGTCCTGCTGAACCTGGCAAGTGGGTACCACAGTAAGCACATGGCTGCCGGCTGCTCAGCACCCTTGGCGAGTTGCAGCAAATGCCAACACCAGGAGGGGAGCTGCAACAGGGCTGCCCCTGCGTCCCAGAGCTACTCTGGCCTCCCTCCCTGCTATCCCAGCCCCAGCCCCCCTACACCAGGGCAGGAAATCCCATGGTGAAGGGCAGCACTCACCGCATGCATATGCTCCGAGAAGTAGTGCACAGCCAACACACACCCCAGCACCGTGCCCAGTGAGAGGACCCAGGCCAGGAAAAGCACAGCAGTGTGTCTCAGGCACTGGCAGAGGCTCAGGGAGTGAGAGCGGGACCGCTGCTCCGCAAGCAGCTCCTGGAAGAGATCAGTGCCAGTGCTGCTGAACATACTCTGGGTCTGGAGTGGGGGTTTGTCCTGTTGCACTGAGGTGGGACCCAGTGGGCTGATGGACAAAGTGCTGGTGCACGACTGGGGTCAGGGGGTATTTGCAGCTGCAGGGCTCCCTGTGCAGTGGGTAGGAGAGGGGTGCTGAGCCCTGGGCCTGGACTGGCTCCTGTGAACGCCCTTGCCCGCCCACTGCAGGGCGCAGGTCATGCAGGGGCTGACTTGAGCCCAGCTTCTCACCTTCAGCTGGGTGCAGATGTTCTCACACTGCAGCTTCACTGAGCGCCTCTGGATCACCTTGAAGTCCCAGGCACAGAAGACTCTGACAGCCAGGTCCCCCACAGAGCCGCCCACGCGGTAGCTCTCCCCAAAGGAGTGGGACATGCTGCAGCAAGGGGAAGGGTGTCAGGGCATCAGGGCTGGGTAGCGAGGGGAAGGCTGGTAGTGCCACAGGCACTGCTGACCCACCTGTACATCAGCAGGACACAAGTGACGAGAAAGGAGACCCCAACGCTGAACATGTAGGCCAGGGGCATGTTGTATGGGAGTGGGGGGACGGCGAGGGGGCATGCGCTGCCATTGGGGCTGAAGGCGCAGGGGTCATTGAGGGTGACATTGCTGTAGTAGCCATAGTACAGCAGCGAGTGAGTGAAGTAGCCCTGTGGGGAAGTGCACCATGGAGCCCATGGCAACCTTGCTGGCACCTGCAGCTCCCTGCCCAGCCTGGCACAAATGTGCCAGTCCGTGCGGGCACAGAGCCCTGGGCCAGGGCAGCACCAAGGACCCCTTATGCACCCACAGCACTGGTGGTCCCAGCGGTGTGAGAGCAGGGACCAGGGCATCATCATGGCATAGGATGCAGGGCAGGGACCAGGGCATTGCCATGGCAGAGGATGCCGGGATGCAGGGCAGGGACTAGGACATTGCTGTGCCAGGATGGGCCCCAGGCTTGGAGCAGTTCCTGGCCCAGAGATGTGCTGGCATTGATGGGCTGGCAGTGCTTACCACTCCTGTGAGGACCTCAAGGCCAGTGAAGGGCTGGGGGCTGGACGGGGCAGGGGGATACGCAGCCTGCAGGGCTACCACGAAGATAAGGAGGATGAGGAATGAGATGACGTTGAACGTGAGGAGTGTCTTGAGGAAGAGGAAGTAGGAGAGGACACTGGAGCCGAAGCGGCCACTGATCTGCTTCAGGGCGTAGTGCCAGGGCCGTGCAGCAAGGAGCAGGGAGAGGAGCCTGTACCAGAAGTCCCGGCAGCCCTGGGGAGAGGGAGCCAGGAGAGAGCACCAAGGCCAGAGCCTGTACCAGAGTCCCCTGTGGCTGCTGTGCAGACCCGTGCCCCAGACTTACGAGGATGATATAGTCCTTGGACCATCTGCAGGGAGAGGAGGGAGCCTGGTGCTGGGCATGCTGCCTCAGGGGGCCCCTCAGCCTGCTCAGCTCCTGCCTGCCCAGCAGAGAGGGGTTTCAGAGGGTGGCATGGACCCTGGGTCAGCTTTGCCTGTGGGAGCCCTGCTTAGTTGGGGCCAGTGGGAGAGGACTTACCGGAGGGTGCGTTTCTCTGTCAGGCTGAGGGGCACAGTGAGCAGCATGTAGCTGCACTGGCTGGGCGAGAGGCTCAGCAGCTCCTTCACCAGCAGGCTCCGCTTGTCTGGGGGCACAAAGCAGGACATGGCCAGCCAGGACATGGTGTACCCATCCTGAACCCAGCATGGGGACAGTGCCCAGCACCACCCACTCCTGACAGATCCTCACCTTCCAGCGTTGCCCTGGCAGGGTCAGTCTCCAGGTCATACTGCCGCAGGCTGGGCCGCGCCGCACGGCAGAGCTGCTGCAGGGGTGGGTGGCTGCTCCGGCGCCGCAGCCGGGCTGTGCGGTTGTAGTACTGGGAGATGATGGCCCCGCGGCTGCGCCCTGTGGGAGAGAGAAGGGCAGGGGGGTGGGTGGCCATGGGATAGCAGGGCAGACAGGAGAGCTCTGCCAAGGGGCTCCTGGGCCCAAGGAAGGCTGGGTGACACCTACCAATGGTGCGGCTGGGCATGCTGGCGAGGATCTTCAAGGTGGCAGAGGAGTAGCCGGGGTGCTGCTCATCCTGCCCAGGCTCCAGCCAGGCTGCAGCAGAGGTGTCTGGGGGGACCAAGGGGGTCAGGTGCTCTGGGAGAAGGAGGGCAGGATGCAGAGTGGTGAGAGCTGGAGCACCCATGATGCCAGTCCCTGTGGCCCTGCTGCCCTGCTCTGGCACAGAGGTCAGGAGCCCACCCTGTGTATGCTCCCCCCGGAGCACCTCCTTCTCTAGAGGCACTCTGTGTCCCCAAGGGTAGGTCTTCCCCACTGCCTGCACTGGCGAATGTGTCAGCAGGCTCCTACAATTGCTTTGCCTGCAGCCTCAGCACGAGCCCCAGCTGGCCCAGGCCAGGTTCTGGGATGGTAAATGGCCCTGGGCATAAACACTGTCCCCATCCCACTCCAGCTGTGCCCACAGTGCTTTACCTGTGTCCTTCTCCTGCATCTCCAGCTCCAGATCTGCCTGTACCAAGCTGCTCTGCTCCTGGATGAGCTGGCGGAAGGAGGTGTGCAGGGCTCCTTCATTGTCCGGGCTCGGCTGCTGGCTGCAGGGACACAGTTGCACTCAGCTGGGGCTGGGGCTGGGCTGGACACTGGGGCCCCAGAGAACAGAGCCATGGAAAAGCACTGGTGCCAGAGCCCAGCTATGCCACCCTGTGGCATGGGCAGCCGGTGCCTGCTGGGCACAGGGCTGCAGTCTCCCTCAGCAGCTGGGGCTGCGGGAGGGTAGGCCCACACTCACCTATTGCTCTCGGTATCCTCAGAGACACAGAGGGTGAAGGAGAGCGGCTGGGACATCCTGCTGGGGCTGAGGGGGTCCCTGCAGCACCGCACCCACTCTGACACGCTGTCCTGCCACAGCGAGGGGACAGGCGTCAGCTGGCACCACGCCACTGGCACCCTCAGTCACCCCAACGTCCACAACTCCCCTGGGACACACGGGGCCCTGTCGGCCCTTGGGACGGGGATGGAGCCGGAGTCGGTGCTGCTGCATGCGGGGGCAGGAGCGCAGGGAGCCACGGGGCTAAACCCGGGGCTAAACCCAGGACTAACACCGAGGCCAACCCGACTCGGCAACCCAGCAGACTGGGAGCTGCGGCGGGAGCAGGAAGGAAGGAAGGGCGGATGGGGGAGGTGGCGCAGCCTCCGCCGAGCACGTCCTGCCCTCGCTGGGGGACTCGCCCCGGCCCGGGGCTGCACCGGAGGACCCCGCCCGCTGTTCCGGGACAGGGTCGCTCCGGGGTGGGAGCAAGCCCACGCCGCCAGCCCGGCCCTCGTTTCTGGAAGCGCACGGCAGGACCCGCAGCCCCGGGGCGGGCGAGGACACCCGTTTCCGTCCATGGGGTAGCCCCGGCCTCGGGGGAGCTCAAACACGCTCTGGGGGGACGGGACGGACACACCGGAGCAGAGACCCCCATGTCCCGTCCTCCACTCCCACCGTGCCCCAGCGCCTTCTTCTTCCTCCCCTCCCTCTTCCCCCTCCACCGCCATCAGTCCTCGCAGCTCACCCCCGGGCGGGCAAAGGCTGCACCGGGCAGGCGGCGGCCCCGGCGGGGCTGCCGGCCACCCTGCCCGCGCCCCCGGGAGCCGCCGCCTCCCGCTCTCGGTCACCCACCGCCCCGGGGCTCCCGGCAGCCCCACGCCCGTCCCAGTACCAGGAACCGACGGAGACGTGTCCCGGGGCTGCTGCCGCCGCCCACGTCGGGCACCGGGCAAGCGCCGCGGCTCGGTGTGGGCGTGAAGCCGCCCCAACACCACCATGGGGAGGTCGGAGGAAGCACCGACAACCCCCCCAGCCTATCCCTCCTACCTCCCAGCGCCGGGCGAGGGTGCGCTGGGAGCAGCCCCCGCAGAACCCTCCCTTTTTCCCCGCCCGGCCGGGCTGTGGGGTTGCGACCTGCGGGAACCGGGCTCCGGGGCGTGGGGCTGGGCCTCATCCGCGGTAGAAAGGACGTGGGGAGGCACCAGGCGTTCACCCGCCGGCGGACCGCGTGGGGCCGGCCGGGAGTCCCCCGTCCCACGGCGCTGCCCGCTGCCGTGGGTGCTGCGGGGGGACCACGCCACCGCGGCACCAGGAGGGAAGGGGGCAACACAGGAGGCTGGGAGGCGGCTCCGGCCTCCCCGCTGTACGGGGCCGGGCGGCTACGGGGGCACAGGGAGGGCACGGTGGCTGGGCGGGGTGAAGATCCAGCTCCGCCGGCCTGAGCGCGGCCCCAGCAGGGCCCGCTCCGCCCCTCCCCGCCCCGGCGGCAGGGGGGGACCGCCCCGGCCCGGCCCTCCGCGGGGCGGTGCCGCGCAGAAGCGGCGGGGAGCGCGGCGGCGGCGGCTCCGGCGCGATGGAGAGCGGCGGCGGCGGCGGCGGCGGCGCGTACGGGGCGGCCAAGGCCGGCGGCGCCTTCGACCTAGGCCGCTTCGTGCAGCAGCCGCAGGTCCTGGCGCGGATCGCCAGCGCGGTGAGTCGGGGTGGGCCGGGCCGGGGCCTGCTCCGGGACAGCCCCGCCAGGCCGGGCCGCGGGGCTGCGTGGGGGCCCCGGGTCGGGCCAGCCCTGCGTCCCGGAGCCCGCATGGCCCGGCCCGGTCTTCCTCTCCCTCCCTCTTGCTGCGGCTTTCCCCCGGCTCCTGCCCCAGCACAGCCGCAGCGGCGGGCGCTCAGCTGAGCCCTGCCTAGGCCGGTGCCCCCAGCCCTGCTGGGCACGGGCACCCCCCAAAAGGGGCCCCACCGCCCCGGTGCCGCCCGTCGAACACCCACTCCTGCCTCTGTAGATCTTTGCCTTGATCGTCTTCGCCTGCCTGGTCGGGGAGGGCTACATGAACCTGCCTAGCTCGCCTCAGCTCTTCTGCATCTTCAACCACAACGAGGACGCATGCCGCTATGGCATCGGCATTGGCATCCTCGCCTTCCTCGCTTGCATCTTCTTCTTCATGGTGGACATCTACTTCCCCCAGATCAGCAACACCACCGACCGCAAGTACCTGGTCCTGGCAGACCTTGGCTTCTCAGGTACCGGCAGCTACGGGGTAGGGCTGCGCCTTCTGTGGCTGCTACAATGGCTGCCCTTGTCCCGTGACGTGGCTGCCGGTGCCTGGCGAAGGGAGTCGCTCCCGCCTGGCCCGCTGCCCGTGTGCTGCCTGCTGAAAGCGCTCCAAGGAACCATGGGGAGCAACATGCGGATGCCTGTGCTGCGCTGAACACCTGCGCTGGCCTCTAGCCCCCCCCCCCCCCCCCCCCCCCATGATGGCAGCAACAGCCTAGTGGTGGGAGCAGGGTCTGGCCTGTGAGCAGGAGGATGCAGTCCCAGCCCCTCATGCCACCTTCCTCCCACAGGTCTCTGGACGTTCCTGTGGTTCATTGGCTTTTGTTTCTTGACCAACCAGTGGACCTGGACACAGGCCAAGGATGTGCCCATCGGGGCTGACTCGGCCCGTGCTGCCATCACCTTCAGCTTCTTCTCCATCTTCTCCTGGGTGAGTGAAGCCACAGTGGAGCGTGGCCTTGCCCCACTTGGGAGGGAGTGCAGAGGGACTCCCTGGGCCAGGCAGCCCAGGGCAGCCCTGACAACGCTGGCCCCCTCATCTCTCTAGGGCCTCCTGGTGGCCTTTGCTTACAAGAGGTACAAAATGGGTGTGGAGGACTTTGTTCACAGCTACGTCGACCCCACCCCGGAGGTTCCAACTCCCTACTCCAGCTACCCCAATATCAGCCACGACAGCTACCAGCAGCCGCCCTTCACCCACACGGCAGAAGCCCCAGGGGGTTACCAGCCCCCACCGGTGTACTGAGCCCCTGCCCAGTGGCTTGGCAGGGACAGCTGTACCAGTGCAATTTTCTTATGTGGGGTGGGAGGGACCTGCAACTTGAAGTGGGAGGGTGGTGGCTGCTTTGTGTGAAGGCCACCGGGCCTGGGTGCTGGGGTGCAGGAGGGGCCTGGTCCAGGTGGTGGAGCTGAGCTCCCTGCTGCTGCGCTCCAGAGCCTGGCGCATAGTGAGTGATATGGCACATATATATTTGCAACTGCTGAGCACAGCCCCGCAGCCCCAGGGAGGTGGGTGCATGGGGCTGGCCCCAGCGAGGACAAGCGCCTGCCCTTACTCTTGTGCCTTTGGGGAAGCAGCTGTGGGAGGAAGCAGTGCGGTGGGTGTGTGGTTCGCACCCCCCTGGCTCTAGCCTGGCTGTGCCCTTGTGACTGCTGCCCTGGCCCGTCCTGGCACCAGTGCCTTTCCAGCCCCACCAGCCACAACCCCTTGAGTGCTGGCTCTCACTGCTGTAGCACAGCTGGGCAGTGCAGTCCAGCTCCTGCCTGCCTCTGGCTTCCTGTGCCTTTCCCCCTCAGCTGCTGCTGGGTGAGCTTGATGCCAAAGCCCCTTTTTCCTTTTGACTATAAATTCCTGTGCTGTGCCTTCTCACAGCCTGCACTAGGGCTGCCAGTGCTGGGATGATGCAGTTCAGGATCAGTGGGAGTGCTGAGTGCTGCGTGCTCATAGTGGGGCTGTGGCCATTCCATGTGTCCAAGGAGTCCTGGAGTGCTTTCCCTGCTGACTAGGTATTCAGCCCCCCTCACTTGCTTCCCACCACACGCTGTTTCTGCAGAAGTGAGGCCACCATCCCACCCACTGCTCCCTCAGCAGCACCCTGCTTGCCACCCATGCTCCTGGCTGACCCGAGGGTGCTGCTCCAGCGCCTGTGCAGGCTGGCTGTCTCAGGTTGTTTTCTGCTGCACCTGTTGTGAAGCTATTCCCAGCAGCAGCATGTGGTATGTGAGCTGTCACTGCTGGGGCTGGTGTCCAAGTAGTTCTTTGTCACTGTAGAGATGGAATAAACTTTTTCACCTAGCCACCATGTGCCTTTATTCTCTAGTGAAGCAAAATAGGGATCCTTCTCTCTTCCCCAGGGGCTGGGACAGGGGATTCCAGGCAGGGAAGCAGCAGAGCAGCCCTGGTCACCTGCTGCACTACAAACAGCACACTCATGCTAGTGCTATTTTTAGGCAAGCCCTCCTCCTCCTGCTCCTCAGAGGCTGTTAGGTAGAAGGTTTGAGCAGATAAGCACCCAGCCCAAGCTGCTGCTGTGAGTGATCAGCCTGCACTGTTTGCACACTCTTCACCGCAAGGTAGCTTTTTCAGAACAGTCTGGTATAAAATACACAGAGACAATTTCATTAAGTTATTTATTAGCCAAAACCAGTAGCAGTGCTGCCTTCCCCCCCGCAAGGGGAAAGCCCATGCCTGGCAATCAAGTCCTTGTGGGTACTATAACTGTCACTACTTCAGATAACAAACAGCATGGGTTTTCAAGATGGCTCTTGTAACCTTCTGGGGAGGTGGCTCTTCCTGGCTGGAGGGTGCAGGCAAACAGAGCAGTGCATTTGCACGTGGAGATGTGACCTGGCCACAACCAAGAGCTACTGCTTGGAGCTTGTGGAGGCTGGCTTTCAGGGAAAAGCACTTTTGCAGTAAGGGGGAAAGAAAAAAACCAAAACTAAACCCCTTCCAGAAGCCAAGTCAAGCAAAGGGGGAAGAGGATCCTTCAGTCCACTTGGAGTGGAAGAAGAATCAGCCTCAAGAATTTTCGGAAGGCTCAGCAGGGAGCAAGATACATGACTAGAGCTGAGTTTCCAAGTAGCTGGATCTTCACAGAAACAGTAGCCCAAACCCTTACCACTGAATCCTGAGCCTCCAAACCCTTCACAGATAACTAAGCACTAAAGTAGCAGCACCAAGCTTGAACCTAAGCAAAGACACCCTGAATTTGGAGAGGAGGCTCTTCCTGAAGTGAAGTCTAGTTGTTCCAGAAGGACTTTGTCTTACTACACAGACTACTACTAGGCTACTGCTAGCCCTTTTAAAGCTCAAAAACTAGGAAGAGCCTACTGTCAGGCCATCAAGTCAAGCCTTTCTCCCCCTGCCAACTTCTGTTTCAACAAAAAATTTGCAAGACAGTTACAGTGAGCATAACAGCAAAGAGGCAGGCCATGCACAATCATTCGAAGGGACTGCTACAGGGCAGGCTGCTGCTCTGTGTGTCAGTTGAAAAGCTGTGTCATGGCTCTATGACAAGGAACAGGTTATCTCCTCAGACTACATTAAAAAAGGAAGCGGGTTTAAAATACTGTGGTCTTAAGAAACCTGGTGTTTAGCAAGAGCACACAACAGATAAAGAAACAGTTGCATTCACAGGCAAATGAACCAGCCACCAGTGCCAGTCTGAACATGTGCAGAGGACCAGGAGAGCAGGCCAGAACGATGGCGTGCGATGGAAGCCCTGCAGCCCGGCTTACTATGAAGTTTTCCAGGACCTGTTTGCGTGGCAGCATCAGTAACTACACCTGTCTCTTTTCCATGTTCTGAGGAAGGAACTCACTTTTGGTCAGGCTCCCGCTTCAGTTTCCCCAGCATCAGGTCCAGTTGATCCTCCTCTTTCCTGGTCCTTGGTGCAGAGGAACAGCAGCTTGGCAGGTAAAACTAAGACACTTTACAGTTTTGCTAAAAGCAGGGGAAGCCAGATCTGGCATCTGGGAGCCACAGGATTCAGCTTTCTTCCTCTCATTTTCCCCGATGTGGGACCCCAGCAGTCAAGAAGCAAAGATCTTCCGGGAGGAGGCCATGTCCAGCTGCTTCATCCCCAAGGGCGTGTTCTCTTTGTTTTCCAACCCAGGCTGCTGAGGCCGCTTGCGGAAGTAGCAGGCTCGGCAGACAGAATGGTACTTGTCTGCTCCTCCAATTACTTCAACCTGGTAAGGAAGTTGGGAGAATGACTCTGCAGAGCCCGGTTCTCCTGAGGAGATCCCTCTATACTAGCAGGACTGGCAAGGTGAAGCTACTGAAGTGCTTTCTGTTCCAAGGGAACTCACCTCCTTCTCTGCTCCTAGCCTCTTTGTGTAGGAAGCTTCTCGGTAGCACTCCATGCACACGGCATTCAGCTTCACCACACTCTCTGCCAGTGGCACCAGGTTCAGGATGCTCCCGAAGGCCTGTGCCAAGATAGAGGGGATGGTTCTGTTGGATGGGTTCTACAAGGATCCCAAAGCAGCTGCTGCACTAAAACAGAGTGTTTTACCTTTCTCTGAAAAGTCCCATCAAGAGCAGCAACGATGACTGTTTTCCCAGCGTTGGCCATTGTCTCACAGAAGTCCACAATATCTGGGAACTAGAGGAGGTACAGAAACAGTGTCAAGAGGAAGGAGCAGCACTTCACTCAGGGGGTAGTGGCACATGCCCAGACAGCAGCACAGGGCACAAAGAAAATTAAAGCCATGTTGCCTATCCATGAAATGGACTCCAGGCCCACTTTCCTCAGCCTGCAGGGACTAAGGGAAGGGAAGGGTTTGACTACATGAGCTTAGTCCAGCAGGATCAACCTGCTGCAGGGTATTTCTTCCCACCCTCTCCTACAGAGAATTCAGGCCTTCTTCTGCACAGGGTGCTATGAAGATTGCATCCTGCAGAGCTCCCCAGGACCTGCCCTGGCCATGCACTTACAAACTGGCCCTCATCAATGCCGATGACCGCACAGCCCAGCGCCTCCTGGTATATGTCCTTGAGAAGGCAGGCTGGCAGGGCCTCCATGGTGTTCCTGTGGGGAAGGGTGAGACTGTGAGCCAGACAGCCCACCTGCTGGGCCCACGGGGTGGGTCCTCCTGCCCCAGGGACTCACTTGTCATGTGTGGAGACACCAGAGACACAGTAGCGTGTGTCCTTGGCATACTTCACCAGCAGGCACTGGTACTGAGCGAGCTGGAACCGCCGCACCCGCCGCATTAGCTCCGTGCTGCAAGAGATGGCCGTCAGCGGGCTCCAGGCCTCAGCCCCCTCTCTGCCCAACCCATCTGCCCCGGGCCTACCTCTTCCCGGAGAACATGGGCCCGAAGATCACCTGCGGGCAGAATCATGAGGGTCAGTGGTCGAAAGCACAGCTTGGCAGGGGCACCACGCAGGCAGCCCCCAGCCGCCAGCCTGGACATCGCTCTGCCCAGTCACGGCATCCTGCCGGACACCGGCCAGGCACCGACGACTCGGGGGATCACCGGCACCACTATCCGCCCCCCCCGAGCGCCGGTTCAGCCCATCGCAGCCCCACACCAGCCCGGGCACGCCATCACCCCACGCAGCCCGGACATCCCTCCCCCGGTACCGGCGCAGCCTCTGCCTCCCCGCCGCAGCCTCTGCCTCCCCGCCGCCTCTCGGTACCAGCCCCAGCGGGCCCTGAGCGCCCACCCGCTGCTGGTGTCGGCCCGGCCCCGTACCTGAATTTGCCCGCGTGGGCGGCTAGGCGAGCCGGGGTGGACACCGGGCACCGTCAGGCAGTTCATGTCTGCGTTGGACGGACGGACGGACGGACGGACGGACTGACTGACTGACTGACTGACTGACTGACTTCCCGCGCGCGCCTCTCCGCTACGGCCGCGAGCTGGCCAATCCGAGCAGGCCTCACGCCCATGCGCCGCCGCGGCGGCCAATCGGAGAAGGTCTCACGCCGCTGCGCAGGCCAATGGGAGAACAGGCGCGAAAATTCTTATTTCTCCTCCGCGCCTCCGCACCTCGGCCCGCGCCGACTTCCCGGCGTGCACTGCGCGCGCCCGCCTGCCAAGCCCGCAGGTGTCCCCGTCCCCGCCCCCTGGGCGGCCAATAGGAGCGGGGCGGCCCCGCCCCGTCCCCGCCCCCTGAGCGGCCAATGGGAGCTGAACGGTCCCGCCCCCTGGCTCCGGCCACGCCCCTCCCGGGCTCGGGCCACCCCCCCCGGGCGGGCAGGGGGCGCGGGGTCGCGGCGGCGGGCGTGGGAGCGGGAGCGGGATCGGGAGCGGGATCGGGCCCGGCGCAGCATGGGGGGATGGCGGGACATGCCCGCGGAGGTAGGGCCCGCGGGTTGGGCAGCGCTCGTTTCTCGCCTGGGCCGCGGAGCGGGGGACCTCTCCCGGTACCCGCCGCCCCGAGCCGCCCCAGGGCCGCCGGCCGGGCGGAGCTGCCCCGCGCCGCAGCCGCCGCGCCTCCTCCGCAGGCGCTGGAGGAACAGTACTCCCCCAGCCGCTGGTCCCCCCGCCTGGGCAGGGACGCCGTCATCCAGGCCCACCTCGCGGCGACGGCGGCAGGTGAGGAGCGGCGGGTCCCGGGACGGCGGGACGGGGCTGGGGGCGCCCGGGCCGGGAGCGCGGCTGCCGCTGGGGTGTCACGGCCCCGTCCCAGCGGGGAGTGGGAGAGGCGACGTGTCCGGCCTCCCGCAGGAACGCAGAAGGCCCGGGCCAGCGCACAGACCTCGCTGCACGTCCCCTACGGCGATGGGGACGGGGAGAAGCTGGACATCTATTTCCCCACGGACCCTTCTGGAAGTAGGTGATGGGCAGGCAGTGGCGGCAGCAGTGGTGGTGGGCAGGGGCCGTGCCCCTCACTCACCCTAGGCTGTACTGCGCAGCCTTCCCGGTCCTGGTCTACATCCATGGTGGATACTGGCAGTGCCTGAGGTGAGGTGGGGTGTCGGTGAGGGGTCCCTTGGGAAGGGATCCCCCTGACCCGCTTTTACTGCCTCCCTCCTCATGACACCCAGACTTGTTCTGGGTATTCTGGGTTTGATCAGCCACCTGGCCAGCCCAAGGAGACCCTGGCCTCCCCAGCCTGGCTACCTTCTGTTTCCCCCACCAGTAAAGATGAGTCAGGATTCGCAGCCCCCCCGCTGGTGTCGCAGGGTGTGGTGGTGGTGGCAGTGGGATACGACACAGCCCCCAAAGGTAGGTGCTGCCCAGCTGAGGCTACGGCTGAGCTGTGCTGGCCTGGCGCCCTCCTGACTCTGCTCTCTGCCCAGGCCACATGGACGCCATGGTGCTGCAAGTGCGGCGCAGCCTCGCCTTCCTGGTGGAGCAATACTCCGTGATCAGGTGGGCTGTGCACTTCTCCCGGCATCCCCTCTGCCCCACCACTATGACCGCTGCCAGACCTTGAAGGCAAACTGTGCCCGCCTCACTCCCTGGGCCATTTGCTGCATGGGGGTGGCTGTGGCAGCAACAGGAGAGGGTGAATAAACCCTGTGCCATGACAAAGGCTTCAGTGCCTCAGTCCAAGGGCTGGACAATGCCCGTGGCTGTGTTCCCTTGTCACTATGCGAGGTGTCAACTGATGGACTGGGAAACATGTCCGAGCTGCTGTGTTCAGGCTGCAGCACTTGCAGCTGTGCCACCTCCTCCATGTAGAGCAGGGTGTCCCGAGGCAGCAGGCGCTGCGCTGTCGATCCCTGTGCTGGCTCATGGCTCCCTCTCTCCAGAGGCATTTACCTGTGTGGACACTCGGCTGGGGCCCACCTGGCAGCCATGGTGTTGTCCACGGACTGGACAGAATACGGAGTGGTGCCGGATATTAAAGGTAGCGCTGCTGTGTCCAGGCACGGGGGCTGAAGGAGAAACTGCCCCTGGGATGAGGCCATCTCTGCTGCCCATACAGGGCTGCAGGGGTTGTAGAGCTGAGGGAGATGAGTTGCCCCAGCTGACTGCAGCCCACAGGTGCTGGGAGTGCAGGACTCTGGGCTCCTGGACAAGCTGCCCCTGGGGGTGTGTGTGTCCTGCACTGGCCAGCCACTCACTGAGGCCTGGGGACGTGGGCACAAGGAGACTTCCCATGCACAGGGCTGTGAGAGTGGCCCAAGCTGCAGGACCCCTCACCTGCCAACGTCTCTGCCTCCAGGAGCTGTGCTGGTGAGCGGTGTGTATGACCTGGAGCCCATCCTGCACACCTATGTGAACAATGCGCTGAACATGAGCTGGTGAGCCCGCACGCTGTGGGGACAGCAACTGGGAAAGGGCACAAGCAGGCTGTGCACACATGTGGCTTTGGTCTGCACAGCCTGCGGGTGAACACCAGTGGTGCTGCAGCCTGCTCTGCCCCTGCCTGCACAGCCTGCCTGCGCAGCAGGGCACAGGCCCTGCACCCTCCACCTGGCTGGAGCACACAGCCAAGGACACGGGGGCTCTGCATGCAAAGATGCCCTCTCCAAGCAAGGGGCTACGTCAGCTGCCACTGTGGTGTCTCGTCCAGGGAGGTTGCCCAGAGGAACAGCCCCATGCTGTGCATCACCCCAGAAGTGCCTGCAGCTACGGCCTGTGAGGTGCTGGTGGCTGTGGCCCAGCATGACTCCCCGGAGTTTCGCAGGCAATCGCAGGAGTACAGCCAGGTGAGCTCTGGGCAGCACCATGCCTGGCTCCGCAGGGATGCTGCTCGAGCCGGCCTGCTCGGACCTGCTAAGCTGGGATGAACAGCTTGTGTGCCATATCAGAGCAGTATTTCTGCTGCTGTGGCGATGGCTGCTGTCAAAGATGACAGTGGCTCAGGGGAGGACACTAGCTAGTCCTTGCCAAGCCGTCATTCCTGCTGCCGGGGCAGCATCTGGGCGGATGTGGGTCTGGGTCCCTCCTGCCAGTGCTGCTATCCACAGGCCCTGCGTGCAGCTGGCTGGTCTGTCTCTCTGCTGGATCTCGCCGGCGTGGATCACTTTGACATCATTGAGAAGCTGTCGGAGAAGAGCTATGTCCTCACTCAGGTAGGGGAAGAGCTCCTGCCCTCCCTTCGCTCTCTGAGCACAGCTAAGATCAGCAGCCCAGGACGGCTGTGCTGAGGCGAGCTCGCCTGCGTACCACAGCCGGTGCAGGGCTGCGGCTTTGGGGCTGGCTGTCACCTCCAGCATCAGAGGAGCAGGGTCAGGCACTGCTCACAGGGCTGTTTCTTATCCAAGGTGATTCTGAACATGATTTCAAGAGCTTGATGGCATGTTGGGAGCAAACTGAGATGGCAGTCCCAGCCCTGCATGGTGGCAACAGGCAGCCTGCATGCACCATACCCTGCTGCCCTCCTTGCTCCAGCCTGTGGGGTCTTCTGCAGCACAGGGCAGCTGCTGCCTCTGGACACCCTCTGTGCCCCCTTGGCTCCTTCCAGCCTGCAGCCAGGCAGGGGGGCTCCAAGCAGGGGAGCACCAGTTCTCACCGATTCTCGCCTGAGCTGGTGTTCCTTTCAGGGGTGTTTCTGCCTGTGTAGCGCACAGTGCTGGCAGGCCTGCAGGGCTTTATCGAGTGGGTGATGAAGTTTGTTCCCTTGATATCCTTTAAACTGCGTATTGCCAATAAAAAAAGGAATAACTGCTGCCTGGGTGTAGCTCTGCTTCCTGGGGAGCTGGGGCTGTGCTGAGCTGGTGAGTACACACTAGATGTGGCTGCTGCAGAGAGAATCTCTCCCAGCGCAGAGCTCCTGACCTGCAGCTGGGCTCTTCTGTGCTGGCAGTGGGGAGCGCACCACTAAGCCCTGCCTAATTTTTTGCACAGGCAAAGTCCAACCCAGAAAGCGACAGGTTCAGCAGACAGGGAAGCCCAGAGAGCCTGCCAAAGGCTGTGGGGAGGCTTTGGGACTGGGGTAACACTAGCCTTTGTGGATGGCACTGATGGAGGAGCACACTGGGGAGCTGTCTGGGCCAGGCTTCCACATCCTCAGGAGACCTCGTCCCTCAATGGGGACCTCTGGGCTGTGATGATGTCCCTGATACATGGTCAGGGGAGGCACATACTTGGAAGAAAACATTCTGCACAGCCACAGTGCTGCCAGAATACATTTATTTTGTGCCCTGACCATCCATTGGGATCTGTCTCCCTGCTGCAGTATCCTTGCGCATGTGTGGTGCACATGGGCCAGGTGCAGTTTGGGGCCAGGGGGTGTCTGGCTCTGCTTTTGGGTGCTGTCTGCAGGACCCAAGTTACAGAAACAGAGTTTCTGTAGAGGACTAGAGGGTTCTCTGAGGATGTTTGCTGGGTGACTAGCAACATGGGGGATGCTGCCTCGGAGTGGTCTGGGTGGGGGTGTGAGGTATGGGCTCCCTCTGTCCCTCCAGGCATGTCTGCAAAGGCGTTCTGTTCTGGGAGGTGCAGTGCTCTCACTGGGGGAGGGGTGGGCTGGGGTCTCCCCAGGGCTGGGCTCACGTTAGTTTGGAGCTGCAAGTTCAGGGCTTCATGCGGGGGTGGATGTTGTGGTGCAGCTGGTTGGGAACATGCCTGGAGCACACTGTGGCTAGTCCCAGCCCCTTTGCTGCTGGCTGCCAGGACAGGGCTGGGAGAGCTGCCCCAGCCCGCCAGCTTGCCTGCAGCACCAAGGGGGAGGCAGCTGTCCCTGGGCTGGGACTGGGACGATGCTCAGGCTCCCCCGGCACTCGGAGGAGTTGGGCAGAGTCCCAGGGCCAGCTTCTCCTGGCACTTCCTGGCCACAAATTCCAGCTTGTTCTTTGCAAGCTCGGTGTCGCGGGCTGAGACATCACGGTGCCAAACCGCACGCACGGTGTTTGCCGACCAGGGGAACAGCAGGACGCTGACAGCCTGGCCGGTCTCAGCCAACTCCTCCTTGCTCACTGCCCGCAGGTGCTCGCAGAGCTCTGCGGGGGATGGCCAGCTCCCCCTGATGCTCACCATCACGATGTTTGTCTCCACTGCCGAGAGGTTGACGGAGCAGAGGGGCGACTTCAGCTCCTGGACGCCTGGGGAAGGCAGGGGTGGTAGGCTGCAAGCCAAGTGCCCGGCTTCCCAGGAGAGGAGGCTGCAGCACTGCCCAAGCCCTACCCCAGGTTCCAGCTGAAGGAGGGGCCCTTTGCCCTCCTGGCTGTGCAGCATGAGTGTCATTGCAGGCACCACAGGGACAGGCATGGCATCATCCCGACACTCTAGCCAGGCACAGACCCAAGCAGCATCCTCGCCTGGTTGGAGATCCAGCACGGCTGCCTGGGGAAGGTGTCTGCACTGCTGTTACCCCTGGCAGTGCTGGGTGGTGCTGGGTGCGGTGTGCCCAGCCAGCAAAGAGGGGGATAAGGCTGGGCCCGGACCAAGCCGCCGGGCAGGGCAGGACCCAGCTATGTGGTAGCACGTGGAAACCTGCTCAGCCGGGCAGGGAAAGCAGCGTCAGGCTGCAGGCGTCCATACCTCCCAACGTGCCGAGGGGCCCCAAGATACCTTCAGCAAAGCGTCGGGCGTTGTCATGGTCTCTGCGCAGTGTTGCCTCTGCGTGCTCCAGCCCGAGGCGGGCAGCAGCTGCCAGCACGCCTGCCTGCCGCATCCCCCCGCCCAGCAGCTTCCGCACACGCCAGGCCTCGGCAACAAAGTCCCTGCGTCCAGCCAGCAGCGCACCAGCCGGGGCGCCCAGGCCCTGCAGAGCCACCAGAGGGGTGACCCGAGCTGCCCCGGGGGCTGCCCGTACCCCTCTTGGGGATGTACCCAGGGATGCCCCAGCCTGCAAGCTGGGAATGCAGCCCTATAGCCTGAAACAGGCGAGGCCCCAGCTTGTCCTGGTCCAATCTGGCCCCAGGGACCCCCTCCCCATGTGAGCACACCTTGGAGAAGCACAGGGACACGGAGTCGCAGTGCTGGGTTATCTGAGCTGGCTCCACATCCTGGGCAACCGCCGCGTTCATCAGCCGTGCTCCGTCCATGTGCACCTGCAGCCCATAGCAGTCAGCGAGCCCACGGACCTGGGGGGAGGCAGAGGAGGAGCTGGGCCAGGAGGGGCCCCTGAAGGCACTGAGCCCGGGGGGGGCAGCTGGTGCCAACATGGGCTGCACTCCAAGATCCTCATCAAGGCCCTGGTGTCCCTACGGTGCCATCCTGCCAGGTCCAGCTGCCTGCGCCCAGGCAGGGACGCTGACAGCTCCTACCTGCTGGAGGTAGGTGAGGGGCAGTGCCCGGCCCCCTGCTGAGCTGTGCGTGTTCTCCAGGCAGATTAGCTCGGGGCGTGGATGGTACCGGCTGCCGTGGGCCTCACGGATGGTCAGCTCCAGCTGGTCCAGGTCAAAGGTGCCATCTGGCAGGTCCGGCAGCACCTGGGAGTGGACGCCAGCAACCTGTGCCCAGGACAGGGCAGAGAGCAGAGCTGATGGCAGATGGTGGCAGTGCATGGGGGACCCAGCCTTCTGCCCCTCTGTCCCCTCCTGCCCTGCACTGGGTGCGCTTAGCCCCCATTTGTGCTCCAGGCTGTGGCTTGGGGCAATCCGGGTGATGCTGTTGCTGCAGCCCAGCAAGGGATCCTCCACCCAGCCCGGCCCCGGCAGCCAGAGGAGGGCAGCAGCAAGCCACCCTCCTGTCCCTGCCTGCGCTGCCAGTGCCACCAGGCCCTGCCAGCCCAGGCTGTAGCCCACCCATCCACAGCACCCACCTGCGCAGCCCCGCCGTGCTCGTAGACGTGCAGGTGGGCGTCCCGGCCCAGGAGCAGCTGAGCCCCCCTGCGCTGGCAGTGGCACATCACTGGGAGGGAGAAGGCCATGAGAAGGGGGCACTGTGGGCAGCACCCAGCAGGCAGCGCGTGTGGGTGGGCAGCAGGCTCAGCTGGGGTGCCCATGGGCTGCCTGTGCTCTGGCAGTTTGTGCGGCTGCAGCATGTGAAGGCTGGGCATGCAGCACAGTGGTGCCGCAGCAGAGCAGCCTCGTGCAGGCACGGGGTATCTGCTCTGTCCCTCAAGGTGCTGGGGCTGTTGGACTGGGGCTGACCACAGCAGCTGGGGGTGGGAGGGCATCTGGGGGGGGCATGGCCTACCCTCCTTGGTGCATGCACATCACTGGGGCTGGAGTGGGGCCCACGCTCCCACAGCGGATACCTGCTCACAGGAGGGCAGGAAAGCAAACAAGGTAAAGGTTAACACAGCAGAGTGGAAGCTGATTGTGAAACAGGGACGAGCAGACCCAAGGAGGGGGGTTTGCTCAGCAGCAGCACGAAGCAGGGAGCATCTCTGGGGTCTGAGTGGGATCATGCTGCTACAGATTTGAGGTGGAGAGGGCCAAGGAAGGGGCCAGGAGATACACCCGGGTCAGAAAGGATCTGCTGCCCACAGCTCTTGTCTGTGGCCCTCTGGGCAGCTTCCTGAGCAGAAGCGGGGCTCTCCTCAGGGCCCCGGGGAGGAGCAGAGCTGCTCTCACGCTCTGCACCCTCCATGGGATGGGGGCATAAACCTGTCCCTTGGTTTGTGACCTGGCTGCCCCAGGGCACAGGGAAGGAGGGCTGGTGCAGCCCTGGGCACTCACCAGCGATGAGGTTCGCCATCGTGGCCGTGGGCACAAAAAGAGCTGCCTCCATGCCCAGGATCCCTGCGGCCAGGCGCTGCAGCTCTGCAGGGGGAAGAAGCACGGGGGTCCTGGGGAGGGGGCGTCTGCTGGCCCTGGGCAGGCACGGGGGGGACGGTGGGGAACCCCACAGGTCCAGGCTGCCGCCCCCAGCCCTGGAGGAGCCCCGCTCCGGACTCCCCATCCCAGCTGCCCTCTGGGCTGGGGGGGTTGCAGGCAGGGACCCCACCGGGGGGGGGGCTGTGCGGCCCCCCGTCTCTGCCGGGCCCGGGGCCGCGGGGGGCCCGTCCCCACCGCCCACCGTTGACCGTCGGGTCCTCCCCGTAGTCGTCGTCGCCCACGGGGGCCCGGGCCATGGCGCGGCGCATCCCCACGCAGGGCCGCGTCACCGTGTCGCTCCGCAGATCCACGGTGCGCGGTGGGCGCCCAACGGGGCGGGGGGAGACCCGCGGTTTCACCGCCCCGGCCCCGGCGCCGGCCCCCGCCGCGGGCAACCGACCCCGCCGCAGCGCCCCTCCCGCCCCCCGCGCCACCAGCATCGCCGGGACCCCGGGACCGCCCCGCCGCAAGGGCTCCCGGGCGGGGGCGGGATCACCCGGCCGGCCCCGTCCCACACCGCAGGTGGGGCGGGGGCTGGGACCCGCAGTCCTGGGCTGCCCGAGCCGCAGGGACGGGCGGACACGGGGCAACGGCTCGTGCGTGGGCACCGAGCGTGTCCCGGGCTG
This sequence comes from Phalacrocorax aristotelis, assembly GCF_949628215.1. NCBI lineage: Eukaryota > Metazoa > Chordata > Aves > Suliformes > Phalacrocoracidae > Phalacrocorax > Phalacrocorax aristotelis. The sequence goes on from NC_134291.1 coordinate 5,594,201, forward strand.
CCCCCGCAGAGCCGCCCCTGCAGACTCTCCCCATTTCTCCGTCCTGCCCGGCCTCTGCCCTCTGCCGGCTGCACCCCCGAGTCACGCTGTGGGGGCAGGCGGAAGCGCTGGGGGACACGGGTGGGTGCTGGCACCGGACCTCCGGCTGTCCCACGGCCCCTCGCTTTGCTGGGAGCGCCCGTCCCGGGCGTCCTGATGGAGGGAGCGCTGGCACGAGGCCGTGTGCTCCTCCACGGCCATGGCTCCGCAGGGATCCGCGAGTCTTTCCGCAGGCCCATGGCGCCGCGTGCTGAATGGCGATGGCTCCCACCATGCTGCTTCCGCTGCCAGCAGGGACAGCACGGGGTGACCTTGCTGCTAGGAATTGGCTCTGGCTTCTGGCTGCGTCTGCCCTGGAAACAGCTGACATGCTGTCCTGTGGCACCGTGGGCAGGCACGTACTGCAGCAGCGCTGGTGTCGTCTCCCTGCCTGCACCGAGGAGGGGGCCCACCAGTGCCTGGCTCCTGGCAGAAATCCCCGCTGCCCTGGAGCAGGGAAGCATGTGCCCGGTGCAGCAGTGAGACCCCCAGCCTTCCCCCCATTGGGCTGGTGATGCTCTGTGGGGGGGATCTAGCCCACGACCATGGTGCTCTTCTGGGAAAGCCTTGGCCATGCCCACCTCATGCTGCAGGTGGGGAGGGGGGCACAGCTCTGCAACACTTGCAGGGGGAGCAGTGAGGCAGGTGCATTCGGGTGCCCCCCTTCCCCTTGGGGGCCGCATGCTGCCTGGCCCCGCCTGCCCAGCACCTCTTCCCTTGCATGCGCCATGCCGCTGCCTCCCTATGCACGCATCCTCCCTGACACTGCTGGTCCAGCTGCCTGCGCCACAGCCCCTGCTATGCTGCTGCCTTCCTCCTCCATCCGTTATGAGCCACGACACAGCCCCAGCCCCCCTAGCCCTCGCCCCCCCAACTGAGAGCCCCCCACAGCTGCCCCAGCTGGCTGCCTGCATGGCTGCTGCCCTGCCTGCACCCCTGCGCACGGGGCCTCATCACCACCTCCCACCACAGCCCGTGCTGTCAGCCCCGCAGATGAGTGAGCCATAAACAGTCCTTCATGGAGACGTTTTTCACACGCAGGGCCACATGTTAACAGTTTTTCTTTATTTACTGCCTCCATTTCCTCTTTGTTCCAGGAACTTGTCCTCCAACTTCAAGCTGCTCATGATTAGGCAAAAAGGCCTCTAATCTCCCCGATCTGATTTACCGTCACTGAGAGCAGACACTTCCCGTTACTGGCCCTGGACCTGGGAGTATGGACAGCCGAGCTCTGCCGGCTGCTGAGCCGAACCTCTCCTCCCCAAAGCTGCCCCGCTGCACGCGCTGCCTTCCCAGCAGCTTCCTCTTCCAGTAAGCGCTGGGCAGCCTGGCCGGTCACACCACAGGTGAAGGGCTTGGGGGGAAGTGCAACCATGGGGCCCTGGGCTGGGGCCTCCACCACGTCTGGGGCAGCTGCCCTGGGGCAGGGCAGGCTCCAGAGCTGCTCTCTGCTCTCTCGGGAAGAGCCAGCTGGTTGGAGCATCCCTGGGCCACGGCCTCCCCAGCTGCTCACCTGTCTGCTCCTGCTGCTGCTGTCTGGGGTGGCCGGGTGGCCCTTGGGTGTCCCACGGGGCTGCTGGGCTGGCTGCAGCACTGTGCCTAGTGTGGGGAGAGCACCCGTCCTGGCTGTGCATCTCTTCTCAGCACCGGCAAGCGCTGGTTTCAGAGACATGAGGGGGCTCGCTCAAGGCTCTGCGCTGTGCAGCCCCCCCACCAGCCTGGGCAGGGCCTGGGGTCCACGGCCATGCAGAGGGCTCCTTTGCTGGGAGGTAGCCACATCCTTTGCAGGACCTTGCAGCATGGCAGGGCTGCCTCTGCAAGTCCCCCTGTCCTGCCAGACCCTAGGGGACCTTTCCCCTTGCCTCAGGGGTCTCCCCCAGCCGCCAGCACTCAGTGATCCTCCCTGACCATGTAGGGCCCAGCAGGGCCTTGGTGGGGGCTTGATGGGGCCAGCACTGGAGCCCACGGGAGGGCTCGTGCCCACATGTGGGGCTGGCCAAGCCAAGGCCGCAGGCGTGTGGGCAGCGGGAGGGCAGTGCAGGCGCCTGGCTGGCGGCTCGGCCAGCAGCTGTGGGGGGCTCGCCTGGGGGCTTGCCCAGGGCTGGGCTGCGCTGTGGCTCCCACAGCTGCCACCTGCCAGCGCTGGCCGGTGGCTCCCGGCCCCACCGAACATGCAGCCACGGTGGGCTGAGCTGATGCTCCAGTGGTGCCTCCCCAGGGCTAAAATTAGCAGCCAAGGTCTGGCCAGGGAGTGGAGCCCAGGTCCCGCCGGGGAGGATCGTGTTTCCCCCCGCCCTCCCTGCCACAAGCCTGGCAGCTGCCGGGGCGATTCCCGGAGCCGGCTGGGCTCCCCCTGCCCCTGGCCCCACATGCAGCCCTGCGAGCAGCTGCTGCCAGGCCCTGCCTGCTTGCCTGGCTGCGTGTCCTAGACCCCAGCCATAGGGCTGGGCCCCCACATGCACCCCCTCTGTGGGTGCCTCAGGAGGGGCTGCGGGCCAGGAGGAGGCCAGCATGGCTGTGCCTCCTCCGCCATGGCCGGGCTGGGGCCGAGCTACCCCAGGCACACATGGCTGCACCGGGGGACTGGGCTGGGCCAGCCAGGAGCTGCGGGCCCTGGACTACCGGTGGCGCATGCAGTACCATGGGTGTCTTGTGTCCTATGACTGGGGCTGGCCGCAGGGCCTGCTGGCAACCCTGAAGCACTTGCCGTGAGCTTGGGGCTATTTCTTCCTGGGTAGCCCCATGGCCATGCTGCCTGTGCTGCAGGCTGCCATAGCTCGTCCTGCTGGCTGGGGCTGGCTGGCCTGGAGGGCCCTGCTCCCACCTGGGGAAGGGGGGAGCCACCATCAATCATCCCTGGGAGGGTAGGAGCCGCAGAGCCAAGTGATTTCCTACTGTCGGGAACCACAGAGTGATGCCTGGAAGCACTGGGACGTGCTGGGCTTCTGGCTCAGCCTGCCAGGCCTCCAGCGTGCTGTGCCATGCTGCGGCCAGTGCCAGCCTGTGCTGGGGGTAGAGGCAGTGCCGAGGGATGGTGCTGCCCTCTCTGCCAGCCCTAGCCTGCCACCGCTGTTGGTGTGTTGGGCTCCTTGGGGTGTGCACCAGTAGCTGCTCACACACATAGCATCCAAACAAGGCTGAGCCCAGAATAAACCCTTGATGGCCCCATTTGGACGTGACCAGCAGACACCGCAGCCCCGACCTGGTGGGGTGGGACTGCCCAGAGGAGAACTGGTGGGGCCGGCCAAATGTGGCGCGAGGTTCGGCTGTGATTGCCATTGCCGTGGTCCAGGACTGGTTGTTCCCCATGGAGCACTCACAGAGGACACAGTGGGCAGAGCCCCTGGCTGGGCAGCAGCTGGCCACCGTGGTCCCTGGGCTGGCCAGGGGCATCCTTGCCCTAGTTGCGGGAGCCACGCGCAGGGCCTGCACCGGGGGTGCCGAGGAAGCCTCCGGGCAGCAGCCGGGGTGAGCCGTGTGCTGTGTCCCGGCAGTGCGGGCAGCGCAGGCAGTGAGTCCTGCGCCGGCCGGAGCCCTGCGCCGGCCGGAGCCCGGAGCCCGGAGCCCGGAGCCCGGTGGATGCTGCCGGCCCCCGGGGCTGCGGCCAGCTCGGCACCCGGGAGCGGAGCTGGCGGGAGGTGCGGTGCGTGCCGGTCCTCCCCACCCCCCCCCGTCCCCAACCTGCCGGGGCTGCTCGGGTGACCCCTCCCTCCGCCGGCAACAACTTTTCCAGTAAAACCACCGCAGAAATCCCGGCTTCCCGACAGGCCCGCCCCTCGGCCGCCGGGGGGGCGCGGGCTGCCCTTAACCCTTCCCGGCCCGGCCCCGCGGCCGCCCGGGGCCCCCCGCGCTGCCCCGGCCGGTGGCTCCGAGCCCGGGGCCGGGACCCCCGCGGAGCCGTGCAGGGGGCTCTGGCCGCCCGCCCCGGGTCAGCGATGCCCCCGCTCCCCGGGGCGGCCTGGGGGTGGTCCCGGGGAGCAGCAGGGTGGCCGTGCTAGAGCAGCCTGACCCGCCGTGCACGGGGGAGGCGGGTGGGAGAGAGCTGACATGGAGCCCGGCCCCAGGCGGCCTTTGTGCCCACATCCTGCCCAGGTGTGGTGTGGCCATGCCGTGGGAAAGGACCACCGAGCTCGCACTGCCAGTGGCGCAGAGGGTTTTCCTTCTCAAGGTGCAGCTGAGGTGGAGGGAGCAGGGACTGAACCCCACCATGGGGCAGAAGGAGGATCCCAAGTGCTGAGGAGATGGAGAATGGTCTGGGAAAAAAGCCCCTCTCCAAAGGGGACCCAAGCACAGCCTGCCCCTGGGGCTGCGGGGCAGAGGGTTGGGTCCCCAGGTGGGATAGGGTCTTGCCTGTCCCTGGATGAGCAGAAGTGATGTGCTGTATGGGACTGGGTGGTGCTGGGAGCCAGCTTGTGTGGTGTGCGGCCTGAGCCCCAGCAGGCAGCAGGCACCCACAGCTGTGTCTGGCCATGGCTCAAAGGCGTGGGTCCCTGCGCAGAGGTGTGGAGGGTGGCTGGGCTGCTCAGTGAGAACGGGGAGAGGACACCACTGCAGGTGGATGGTGAGGAGGGAGCAAACTGCTACTGTGCTCTCGGTGAATGAGATGCAATGGATTCAGCTGCATGTGAGGAGGCTGCATGTATCCCATGGGACGTGCCCTGTGGTGAGGAGTGGTGCAGGGGGCCAGGTGGGTCCCCTTGCTCTTAAGTCCTGGTGCTGGGAGCAGCTCTCAGAGGCACCCTGGGAGAGCACCACTGCTGGCGACGGCTCTGGGCTGGGTGGCTGTGCCAGGTCAGCAGCCCTTCCCCAGAGCATCGCAGGGCTGGTCCTGCCAGGTGGGCAGAGCCGGGGCTAGCTGAGCACTGGGAGCTGGGGCTCTGTGCCAGGGGCTGTGCTGGGCGGCCTTGGCCATCCCTTGCCTGCCGCCAGCCCTGGCCCCATGCTGGCTGCTGCACTGGCCGAGCCAGGGCTGAGGTAAGCGCTGTAATTGTTTTCTCTGTGGCCCGAGATGAATAATTGAGAGGTCTTTGAGGAGAATTAATTAGCCCGTTTATTGGCAGTAAATGCTTTTCTCCAGATGATGAAATAGATCCTGAGCCACACATGGGGCAGGCGGATGCAGGTCGCTGAGGCTGCTCTGGAGCTTGCCGGTGCCAGGTCCGTAGGCCAGCCGTGCTGGTGCCCCGTGCCTGCCGCAGGGCAGGTGTGCCGGCGCCAGCTCCCATAGCCTCCCAGCAGCTCTATATGCCTGGAGCTCACTGCGCCCACAGCCAGCACTTTGTGTGGAAAACCCAGTGTGGGTGGGAGCAGGGGGCACTGAGGGGCAGGCAGGATCTTGCTCCAGCCCCTTGCAGAAGCTCCTTCCAGGCTGCTCTGCACAGAGTGGACTGGTGAATCCCTCCGGGACAGCCCTGGTCTGCCCTGGCAAAGCTCTGCCCCATGGCCTGGCATGGCACAGCACAGGAGGGCCGGCCAGTGGCCCTGCACAGATGGGCAGGAGTGAGCCACAAAGCCTGAAGCTGTCAGCTCAGTGCTGCACTTCTGAGCCAGCCCTTGGTCGTCCATTCCTGGCACCCCGGTGTCCTCATGTCCCCATTGGTTACCAGTGCCGCTGTGGTGGTGCAAGGAGGGCAGACCCTGGTGCTGCAGCATGGGAGCCCTCTGCACCCCATTGTGTCCCTGTGGCTTCCCACTCCCTCACAGCTCACAGCCCGTCCTGGGGGGTTCCTCCCTGTACAGACCCTGCTGCGTCCCCTTGCATCTCCTTCGTCATGGCAGCCAAGGTGGTGCCAGCTTGGGGCTTGTGGCCTGCACCTCCTCCTCCTCCCCTGGGTGTGAGGGGAAGGGCCCTGCATGGCCAGAAATGCTTAAACAAGGATTTCCTTGTCGCTGCACGAGCTGTTTGCGTTGCTCCCAGGCCAGCCGTTAATGAGGTTTGGCAGGAGGCACTGGCAGCCCCAGCCATTGGATTTCTATAAATCAACCTGGTGCTAATGTGTGGGGCTTGCTGGGATGGAGCTGCGCAGCCCTGGTGCACAGGGACCGCAGCCCGCAGGCAGCTCAGGGCTGGGATGGAGCTGCTCAGCCTCCGTGCACTGGACTGCAGCCCATGTGCTCACCAGTGCTGCATGCAGTGAAAAGGGGGGCTGAGAGCAACCGTCCCAGCCTGTGGGGCTGGGGTTGCTCTGTGACACCAAGGTATGAATGTCCCCCTGGTTTTAGCGTGGTTGGATGAGCTGCTCCTGGTTTTGGGGGCAGGCTGGGCTCAGCAGCCACAGCCCCATGGGGGCCATGGGACCCCCTCTGGGCAAGGAGCGGCTCCTTGGAGAGTTGCAGGCAGCCCCTGGGTGTGTAGCGTCCTGGCAGGGCAGAGAGGGGCGGGGGCCAAGGGGGCCAAGGGGACCATGGCTGCTTCCCAGCAGGCAGGTCAGAGCGGCCCCTCCAGCTGTTTGTTTCCAGGAATGGCAGAAAGTGTAAAGCAAAATAAAGCAACTTCCCACAGCCAAGGTCCTGCTGTGTCCTGATCCACTGCCACATCCCCCACTTCCCTTCCCCCGGACCCAGAGAGGCTGCTGGGTGCTCAGTGTGCTGGGGTGGGGGCAGATTTGCCCTCTGCCTGCCCTGCCTTGAGGTGAGGCCAGTGGCTGTGCCCCCCCCTCCCCACGCACTGGCCATGCCATACACCCTGTGTCCCCCTGCCCCTGGGGCAGCCTCAGGCATGCAAAGCAGGGCAGGCAAATTACCCAACCCTCCGGGAAGCATCACTGCAGCTGTGGCTGGTGGCTACGCACGGCGGCTGGCCCCTGCCGGGAAGCAGCGCCGTGGTGGCACGGCTGCACGTGGGTTCTTTGCGCTGAAGCTGCCTGTTGCAGATGTGCCCGGCTGCCGCTGGCACAGGGAGGCTGCAAAGGCTGTGAGTCCTGCGACCCCCACGTAGCGCTGGGCTGCCCTGCCTGGAGCAGCTGTGCCTTCCCACTGGGGACGCTGGCCATGTGGGGCCATGCCCGACTGGGAGCCTTGCTGGGATGCCTGGAGCGGGGCACAGAGGATATTCACATCGAGAAGGGCCTCCTGGGAGCAGGCTCTCACATGTTTTGCTCCTGGCAGCCCTATGTCCAGGAAAGGAGGCTCCGGGAAGTGGGACCTGTTATCTCTGTTTTCCCACAACAATGCACTCGCCTCGCCAGTGCCGGCCCTGTGGGGCAGCCAGCAGCCGGCTGTTTGCTCTCCTCACCTGTGGGACTCTTTGTTTGGGGAACCGGTACAGCCCGTCCCCCCACACCATGCTCGCCACGGTGCAGCTAGTGCGGCCGCAGCCTGGGCTGGGGCTCACTTTCATTCACAGGGGCTCCTGCTGCTTTCATCTGCCTGGTGTGTTTGCCTAAGCTCCCTCACCTCTCCCGTGTGCCAACCACCGTGTCCCCCTGCTCTGTCCCCAGGGCGGGTCCCAGCATGCCAGCAGAGCCCCCCAGGGGGAGTGGGCTGGTTGGGCAGCAGAGGCTTTGAGTGAAGGAGGGGGGTGTGGGGCTGTGGGGCTGGGCTCAGGTCTGCCCTGGCCATGGGGAACGGTAGGGCTGAGGCTCTGTGGAGGCCCTCACAGGGGTGACATGGGACGAGCCTGTGCAGGCGGGGGCTGCAGCAGGATGCTGGAGAGAGTGGGGCCATGCTGTGCGCACAGCTGGAGCAGACGCTGGGCCCTGGCGGGCTGGGCTGGGTGTGGGGCAGGGTCAGCCCCCTCTCCAGCAGCCCCCTTTACTGCAAAGCTGCCAGGAGAGCAATGAGGCTGTGCTGGGTGGCTGGCCTGGGGAAGAGCTGCCAGTCTAAAAGGTGATGTTTCAGTTCCTGCTCTGAGTGTGCTTCCCCCCTTATAAGAAACCCCTCTGCTCTCGCTCTGAAAGAAAGTTTCTGCAGCGTGTGGAAACCGAGAGAAACCCCAGCCCTGGCAAGGCCCCACCAACTGGCTCGGCTCCTATGGGGTCACTGCTGGCTGCCAGGAAAGCCCCCAGCCTCCAGCACCCTCCCTGTGTCCCCTCCAGCTGTAGCCTGGCCGTGGGGCTGCAGAAGCCCATGCCAGGGCAGCCCCTGGGCTGTTGGTGTCCCACCCCAGGTCAGCAGTGTCCCCTTGCAGTGACCCCACAGTAGGATAGCACCAGGATGGGCAGGGGCAGTGGGTGAGTTCCTGCCAGGAGCTGCCCCTCCATCCATGGCCACACGGCTCCACTCCATCAACATCCTCCACTCTGCTCCCGACAGTTGGGGGTGCTGCCAGTGGGATGTGCCTGGTCAGGGCAGAGGGAAGATGCTGCTGCTGAGGTGAAGTGCCCACTGTGACTGGGATCCACCACTTCCCCTCTGTCGGCACCTGCTTGTGGGTGCAAGCACAGCTGGTGGCTCTGAACCACAGCCAACTGCTGCAGTGACAGCCCGCCAGCAGCCACCGACCTGCGGTGCTGAGCACAGGTGGCACCATCAAGCCCATGGTCCCACAGGGACCTGCTTATGGCTGGGGCAGCCATGCAGCTCTGTGGGTGGGTATAGCCATGCCATGCTGGGAACCTAGGCTCATCCTGTCCATGTCACCAGCTCTGGTGGCTCCCTCACTGTGGGCAGGGACCGTCCCATCGGGATGCCTGTGCCTGTGCCCCTTGGCAGCTGCTGTGGCTGTGGGGCCAAGGCTGGGAACAGGAACCCCGGCGGGAGGTTGTGCAAGGAGGAGGGACCCGCACGGCCGGGAGGGCACGGTGGCCTCAGCCCTTGGCTGTGTCGAAATTCCATGCGCTTACAGAAAAGCCCCCGGGCAGAATTCCTGACAGGGGTGATTCATCCCCCACTGGAAGCAATGACTTTGCCTCTCCAGTAAACCCTCTTCAGCCCAGCAGACAAAAGGGGCAGTGAGTGATGGTACGCCCTCGACACTACCAGCACCCGCTGTGGGGTGGCAGGGCTGCCCTGAGCCCCACGGGCAGCACTGGTGGTACCGGGCCAGCTGAGGAGGGCTGGGGGCTCTGGGGCTGAGAACTGCTGGGCGCCAAGCATGGAACAGGCTCCCTAGCTCCCCTCCCTGCGGGGGCCTCCCCTGCTCTGGCTGCTACCGGAACCCTGTACAGGCCAGTGCCTCGTCCAGGTGCTTTGGGGGGACCGTCCCCCACCGGCGGGGGCATGCAGGACGGCCCTTTCCAGGAAGCGTGTGCAAGGGCAGCCAGGCTGCAGAGTTCCCGACAGCAGCTCTGGTTTTAATAACAGCAAATCAATGGATGCCCGATTCCGGCCAGAGCAAACTCCTGCGCTTCCTATCCTGGCCTCCCTGGCAGTGGCTTCCCTGCAGGGCAGAAACGACCAGGATGGAAGCCCTAACCCTGGTGACTGCACGTGTGTTTCCAAGTGCCAATGGCCCACGCCTGGCTGCCCTGCCTGCTTCACCCCACCCCGGCGTGCTGCCTGCACCCCAGCCTGCACTGTGCGGGGAGGGGATGGGAGGGGAGCTCGGGGGTCCTCACAGCCCCTGCCCAGTCCTGGGCTGTGTCCACCCCCTGCACCCAGTGCAGGTGCTGCTGGCGGGGCTGCTCCCTGGCTGGGCATCCCAGCTGCTCCTGGTTGCTCGCCTCCCCCAGCCCTGTGCTGTGATTCACCCCCCCTTCCCCGCGGGGTTTGCACAAACCTCCCTGCTCTCTTTGTGCTTGTTTTGAGAACAGATTAGTCATGGCTTTTAGCTGGCTTCCAGCAAACTGCACAACAGTACCATGGAAAAACGAGAACAGTGAAGTGATGACTCAGCAGGGCTCACACTCCCATCCCTTGGGTGCCAACTGTCCCCTGCTCCCGCGCAGCCCTGGGCACCAGTGGGGACCACCCGGTGGATGGGGCAGCTGGGCCACGGTGGGTGGGCAATGCAAGGAAGGAGAGCCTGGGGGAAGCGCCTGCCTGGAAGCGGCAATGGGTGATCAGGGGCTGGGGAGATGCTGGCTGGGCTGGATGCTGGGTTACCAGGGCTTACAGGCCCTTGAGTGCAGCCTCAGCCCTGTCCTTGAGCCACCTCCTGTGCCAAGTGAGCGGGGGCTCCCCTCCACCTTGCTGGCACCTTGCTGCCCCAAGCCCTCCACACCACTCACTGCCTGGAGCATCCTGCTGCTGGCAGCTCCAGCTCAGCGCCCCAGCAAGGCTTCATGGGTGCAGGGGCTGCCATGGTGCGGAGAGGCTGTCAGGTCCCTACCAGGTGACAGCTCGGCTCCCTGGAGCCGCGGGGCTGGTGATCCCCAGTCCTGCTGGACTTGGCAGGCATTCCTAGGCACTGGGGTTGTCCTGACCAGCACCTGTGCGCTGGGGCTGTGCCGGTGACAGGAACTCCAGGGGCGGGCCCTTACCGTACTTCACACCTTGCTCTGCAGCCCTTTATTGCCCTGCCTTGGCTGGCTGCCCGGCGGCACGGCACACTGCCAAGTCTCCGTGCCAGGTGGCTTATTGTGATCCCGTGGCACTGGACACCAGCTGGTGTCGGCTGCCAAGGATGAACAATATAATTGCTGGAATTACAGTAAAGCGCTCCCATTCCCATTCGTTAAATGCTGATATGGGGCCCTTGGGTCTTCTAGGCAACAGATGCTCCACCTATGCCCTCTGCCAGCCACACGTCCCATCCTTGCCCAGCACACTGCTGCCTCTGCCCATCACCCCCAGGCTGCCCGGCACAGGCCAGAGCTGCTCTCTGCTGAAGGACCCTGGGAGCTGTGGGACAGACACAGCCCACCAGGCTTGTGGGGATCTTTGGGACCCCGGCATTGTGCACTGGTGGGGAGGGGGCAGGCAGGCAGGGCCACACTAGGAGACTGGGAGCAGCAGCACCAGCCATGTGGATACAGGGTCCCATGTCCCGGAGCCCTGTCCCCAGCTGCATGCGCAGCACCACCACTGCCTGATCCTGTGCCGGGGCCGAGGCCAGGGCTGATGCGAAGCCAAGGGATGCTCCAGGGCTAGGGTTTGGCACCTGCCCACGGCTGCTCTGCCAGGGTCATCCAAGGACTCTGCACTGTGCTGGGCAAACACACCCAAGACAGCTGGCAGCCTGCTGCCCGGAGCACCCACAGGGACCTCCCGTGACGTGCCATCGGCATGCCCATGCCCAGCAGTGACCACAGCCGGTGGCAGCCTCCTTGCTGCTCCCTGCAAATGCATGTGCAAGTGCAGCATGGGCCCAGGCCAGGGTCACTGGCGGGGAGCGAGAGAGAGCTGATCCCAGGGAAGGAGCAGGATGGGTTCTGCCTGTGTACCAGCACCCTCAGCCCGCCCCAGACACAGCCCTACCGGGGATGGCACAGGCGGCACTTGGTAGTGGACCCTCTGGCACCAGCACAGGGGCAGGTCTGGGGCTGCAGGACATGGCCCACTGCCGTCTGCCCACCCAGCAGCCCCAGCAGTGCCGGTGCTGGGCTGCAGTTCCCTCTGCCTTGGCCATGTCTCCAGCTGCAGGATGGGGCGGGGGGGCCTGCGGCTGCCATTGCCACAGCAACGCAGCTTTGTTTGAAACCTTCCTCTGAAATGTCAAGACTTTCTTCGGGCTCCAGCTGCTGCTGCCAGGATGAAAACTTCCTCCCAGGCTGTGGAAATGCACCGGGGGGGTGTGTGTGTGTTTCCACACTGAACATCCGCCTCTGTGTGGGCAGCAAGACCTCTGCCCCACACCATGGCCAGTGGTCGCAGGACCAAGCCCCAGGTAGTTGCTGGAGTAGGCAGGGGCAGGCAGGGGCTGTGGGGCAGCGGGAGAGGCTGAGAGGCTGCTACCTTGCGGGGTCCTATGGGGTGGGTAAAGGGTCTGCGTCTTTCAAGGCTTGGGGTGCTGCTGGCTGGTAGGGCAGCAGGACCCCTGGCCTGACCGGTGGGTAAGGTGGAGTGGTGAGATGGGCAAGCTGGGTGGAGGGGGACTAGGGCACAGTGCAGCCTGGCGTGGAGCTGCTGATGGAAGGAGTGAGGAATCCACAGCTGCTGGCTCCCTCTGAGCTGACTGCTGGTCTGGCTGGAGAACCAACAACAGAGTGGGGTTTCCATGGGAACGTACACAGGCCTCTGGGCTCGTCTGCATCCCAAAATACACCCTGGCCTGGGCATGGGGGTCCCACTGCTGCCCCATGCTCCCTGCCTGCTCTCAGCCCTGCCTGGGCTGGGAAGAGCCAGGTGCCAAGCCAGGCACACGATGAAGGGGCTCAGGCAGCCCCTGCGGCTCCCCTGGCCAGCAAGGCTGTGCCTCCTCTGCACTAGCTATGGGGTGGGCCCCAGCAGGGCCAGGGACCTTGCGCCACACCACAGAGCTGTGCTGTGTGCACCTGCCCAGGGCAGAGGGGCAAGACGAGGGGATGCTGTGGGACCATAGGCCTCCTGTGGGCCCCAGGGATGTCAAGCTGCATGGCTGTGCAGCCCCGCTCCTCCTCCAGTGCAGGGAGCTATCACCTGTCCCAAGCCCACAGCCAGGGCAGCCAGCACCAGTTCTGGGCTGTGCCACAGAGCCTGAGCTCGTGCTTCCTGGCAGCATGCCGGGGAGCAGATGTCTCAGTCCCTGTTCTCAGCCGTCCCCATGTCCATGGCCCGCAGAGGAATTGCCACGTACGGAGCAGGTGGTGCCATTTACAGTAAGCCCCCGGCTGCTGCGCAGCCCTTTCCTGCATCCTACTGGGAAACGCAGCAGTGGATGTGGGAATGTCCTGGCGCTGTGGAGCCGAGGCAGGAGGAAGTGCGTGAGGGGTGTGCCGCGGGGTCAGGGTGTTTGCAGTGAGCTCCCTGCCTGGTTCTGCTGCCCCGGCGGCTGCCAGTGCTGCCGCTCACTGCTACCTTCCTCGGGGTGACCGCCAGTTCTCCGGTGCAAGGACAGGAGAGGCTGTTGAGTGACTGGTCCCTTGGGTGATGGCCCAGCCAGCCCAGGGGGATACCCTTAGGGTGCCCCATGCAGCACCACCTCCCTCCTGCTGTGGGCTGTGTGTTGTGCCCAGTCCTATGGGCTCTCTCAGATGGGCCAGCATGGGGCTGGCATCTGCACCACAGCTTGTCCTGCCCGTGCATCCTGCCTGGAGGGAGCTGGTGTGGCCCAGGTGGGACAAGAATGCTCCAAGCAGGAAGGTCTCCCTCCTGCCACGGCTACTGCTCCCACGAGGGAATGGGGCTGCTCTCTGTGCACTGTAGGCAGGCTACTGGTCCCAATGTGGGGTTGGGGTACCCTCATGGTCTGTCCTGCTCCCCAGGGATGGCCTCTGGCTGTGCCTGACTGGGCTTTGCTGTGCAGCTGGGGTACCCGCAGCAGAGCCGCAGTGCCTGGCCGAGCCCTGCCAGCTGCCATGCTGTCTGCCCTGCCGGAGGCTGTCTGCCCGTGGCAACTGTAGGCTGCAGTTGTTTCCTGTTTTTGGGTCTGCAGATGCTGGTATGCAGCAGAGTAGGTTTCCTGCACCCCCTGACCCCACAGGATTTGGGTTTGCCATCCCAGTGGACACTTCCTTCTCGTGCCAGTAACAAGCTGGCGGTGTGGTGGGAAGCGTTGCTGGCTGCTCCACACCCCTCTGGGGAGGCCAGGCTGGGGCAGGGCAGGGGTTTCCAGGGGCAGCAGGGCAGCTGCTTGTCCCTGTGCAGCCACCCTCCTGTGCCGCAGCACCTCGGTGGGCTCTTGTGTGGCACGGTTTGCTCTTGCCCTGCTCCGCACAGCCACCATCACGGCATGGAGGAGGTGGTGGCACCAGACACAGGCTGTGCTTACAGCTGCAGTGAGTTCGGCTGGTTTTCAGCCTGTGGCTCCCACACTGCCTGGAGAGGTGTGTGAGCCAGGATGACTCCCCACCTGGGAAGCAGCTGGGAACAGGCCAGGCCCTGCAGCTCTGTGCCGCAGGCTGGTGTGGTGGGACACCTGGTTGGTGCAGGGGGCTGTAGTTGCCTAAAAGTGCCCTGGGCAGAACAGGGCCAGTGCTGGTTTGTCCAGCGAAGCCCAGCTGTGCCAGGTTTGGGTTGTTCATCCTCAGAGCAGGTGCAGCAGAACTGCTGGCCGACCCGTCCCGTCCGGTCCTGTCCCTGCTGGTGCAGGCTCAGCCCCAGCACAGAGGAAAGTCACGGATGGCTTCAGCCTCCAGCTGTATGCTGCCTGACCAGCACAGGGAGGACAGGGCCTGGGGCCGCTGCCTGGTAGGGTGCTGTGCTGGTGCTGGTGCCTGTGCCGGTGCCTAGTCCACCCCATGGCTGGTGCGGCACAGCGAGGAGACCAGGCGCTCTGCTCAGCTGCTGGGCTGCCCAGCTTGGCTGACTGTGGCCATCTCTCTGCTTGCTGCTGACTGGTCCTCAGGCTGCCCCAAGTCCCGCTCTGGGGATGCCAGCTGATTGCCCAAGTACTCCCAGCCAGGCAGCTGGGAGCTGGGGTCTCAGGGTGAGCGGGGCTGTGGTGTTCTCTTCTTGGTCTCGGCTTGGTGGGCGACCTTGCTGCACCTGCCGGGTGCCCAGCCCCAGGAGACATGGGGTGAAGGGATCTGCAGGACCATGGTGTTCCAGTCCCACTCCTGGCCCCCTGCACTCATGCCCCATTTCCCATCTGGCTCCCTACACCACCACGCAGGCACAGGGTCTAATCACCGCCAGGAACGCCTTCCTCATCCAGGAAGCCTCTGCGGGGGTGAGCTCAGCCAGCCCTGGCCGTGGGGCAGAGGGGAACTGGCTGCCCATGACACGCTTGATTGGCCGCTTACGAAATGCGGGGCCAAGTCCGCTTGGCTTTCTGGGGAAGGCAAGAGGTTTGTGAAACCTTCAGCAGGGATTTGCCCGTCGGCTGCTGCGTCACCACTGCCGTGAGGTTGGGTTTATTCCAAGAAACCCGTGGGGCTGGTGAAGTTCCCGGACTCTCGGCTCAGCAGTGGGCTGCAGCACTGCTGCAGCCTGAGCGGGAGGAGAGGACCCTGAACAGTGGTGCAGGTGCCCAGGGCCCTCTGGGAAGCAGCGAAGCCAGGGCCATTCCCACAGTGATGGGAGGGCTGGGGTCTGACCGGGGGTGTCGGGCAGGGCTGCTGCAGGCAGCCTGGCCACCCTCCCCAGAGGGCAGCTCTGGCCCACCATGGGGTGCTGTGAGCCCCCTCACTCTGTCACAGGAGGCTGGGGGTGCTCAGCCCTCCCAAGACCCCAGTTCTCCATCCACTGCTGTGCTTTGTTCTGCCCAAAAGCTGTGATGCTCCAGGTCCCTCCCCAGGGATTGCAAGTGCCACAGGTGTGATGCTCCCCACTGGGTGGGGGCTGCTCTGCCCCGTGGCACAGCTCCCACCCCATTCTCTGGCACAGGACTGGGACTCACCGGTGCTGCTGGGAGCCCTGACGTCGGGGATGTGCCTCGGCAGGGCCTGGCGGGCGGCCATCCGTGCGCATGGACATTCCTCGCATAGCTCTGGCGGGTGCCCGGGCAGGCTGCACGGTGCTTCCTGGCAGCCCGCGAGTCACAGCTCTGGAGAGCAGCACCAAAATAGTCACTGGGACCGTGCTGTGCCTGCAGCCCGAGCAGACACAATCGCCATCCATCTGCTCTGCGGTGATTCCCAAGGGAAACCTTTTCCCAGCAGCTGGGGTTCCCCAGGTGGGAACACCGTGCACAACACTCAACACAATGCCTCTGGTGCAGGGCTGAGGGTGCTGTGCAGGTGCTGGAGGGGCTGTGCAGGTGCTGGAGGGGCTGTGAAGCACAGGGCACAGCCTGCTCCTTGCTGCTGGGGGCTTGGCAGGCTTGCAGGGAGCCACCCCCTCCCAGAAGTTTCCCCTACATGCCCCTGCACACAGCTCTCCAGCTGGGCATCACCCTCCCCTCTGGCCAGCCGGAGCTACGGGTTTATTCCCATGCTTCATTCACACCCTCCAGCCAGTGCCTCCACGGGAGGCAAGGGTAGAGGGCCAGGCGCTCCTGGGGGCTGGAGACCCCTGGAGGAAATCCTCTCCCTCCTCTTCTTCGGACAGCTGCTCTGGGCCAGGCCACAGTCTGGACAGCCCTGATGGCCCAGGGCCAGAGCTTTCAGTGCTCTGCCATTGGGGTGAGCATGTCCTCGGCCTCCCTACTTATCCGTCTCTGCCTTCCTGCTTACCCCCCCCTCCCCTGAGCCTGCTGTGCTTGCAGCAGAAGCACCACAAATCCATTTCTAACCCTGTGCCTTTTGGTGCCCTGTTCCCACAACTCTTCACTCTTCATCATGCACCACCTCCACCTTCCCCTCCCAAACGTGGGCTGGGGGCACGCTGGGAGGCAGGACAGACTCATTGCAGAGGGCAGCATGTCACTGCACGAGCACTATGGAGCAGGTCTGTGCTTGGGGCTGTACCATGGGCCAGCCTTAGCCACCAACTCAGCTCCTCTGTGCCCAGGACGATGGGCCATGCCCTGGGGGCCAGGGACAGTTTGCAGCTGCAGCATGTGCCTGGAGCTGGGAGCAGGTCCTGTTCCCACAGTGCCTCACGGCTTGGCCCAGCCGGCGGAGCGATGTCATGGGGCTCAGACATACCTGAGTGCTTGGACAGTGCTTACGCACACCGGGCTGTGAGTCACCGTGGTGGGATCACCCCGCATGGAGAGCGGCTCCAAAAAGCCAGTACTTACGTGGTGTAAACACCGTCCTGGTGTCGCAGTGAGCGGCTGGGGAGGGACGTGTATCATGTCAAGGGGCCTGAGCGGCCTCAGGGGTGAAGGGGAGGAAACAAACCAGATCTGGGGTTTTTAATTAAAAAATAGTGCTCTTTATTATAAATTATGGAAACATTTCCTTTCTGAATATAAATATAAATATGTGCAAAGTTTCATCTGAGTTTTGTTTTGGTTGAATTTTCAAGCATGGTTTTGCTCAGCCCTCGAGGCTGGAGGTGAAGATGGAATCTTTATAAAAGACAGTGATTCATGTTGGCCTGTAAACATCCCTTAGGTTAAAAAAAAATTAGAAAAAAAAAAAGCCAGAAAAAACCCAACCGCTTCTCCAAGCGGACGCAAAGCACTTGCGAGATGATGCGCTCCAGGGGATACTCCCACCACATTCCTGTGGAAATCAGTGTCCCCACGGAGCAGCATGGCCAGGACCTGCAGGGAATGGCCAGGCAGAGGTGGGGTGTAACACTCAGGAGTAACGGTCCAGCGGCAACACCGGGTCCCCGGGGCGCTCCTTTCAGATGTTGTCGTGCGGGACTCTCAGCAGTGTCAGGACACGCTGTTTCCCCTCTGGCTTCACAGGATGTCACTGGGACCGTTAACATGCAGTGTCACCAAACGATGTGCAGTAACCCAGACCACAGGGCAGGGAGAATATTAAGGCTTAGTCCCCTGGAAAATGGCAACGGGGGGAAAAAAGGCAGCGACCTCCAAGTCTGGGGCCTGGTGTGAAAGGAGCTTCCACCCACAAGGAGGCAGCAAGAGGTAAAGTACAGTAATGGGCAAAAAACACTTTCCCCTTAAAACCGAGGAAAAGCGATCAGGCACTAGCTGGACCCCAGTACTTTCCATTCTCTGGTGGCAGAAGGGGGCTCTTGCCAGGACAACCCCAGGTGTGGTCCCACCATGGCAGCGGGGATGCGTCTGCCAGGGCGCACATCCCCCCATGCCATGGGTGCTGTCCTGGCTGCCACAGCCCCCGGAGGCTTTGCCAATGGGCTTTACCCGCCCGTGACGGGCCTCCACACTGGACGCACTGTAACATCCACAGTCTGACCAGAGCAGTCTCCTTCCCCATGGAGAAGGGGTGTCACGCTTCCTCGGGGAGGTCCCTCCAGGACCAAGGGCACGAGGCTGTGCTGGCCACAGCCCTAGGCCCACCACAGCTCGCACAGTCCCCCTCCTCTCCTTCCCAGAGGCAGAGGCTTGGCGTGCCCTGCGAGTCCTTGCGCCGGTGGGGTGTTGTGCCTGTCCCCTGCTCTTGTGCTTGTAGCGTGTAACCTTGCTCCGCCGGCCCCTTACAGGGGGGCATCGTACTGGTCTAGGAACTCCTTGATGGGAGCTGGCAGCTGAGTCATCTTCTCATAGGAGTCCAGGTGCCCATTGACGGTCTTGCGGCAGAGGTGCTGCAGGGTGGAGACGCTGGAGGAGAGCGGGCGGCTCAGCACTAGGGGTATCTTCTCACCACCTGAGTAGATGTAGTAGGTGCGCTTGGGGTGCAGGGTCCCTCCTGGCTGCTCGGGGACAGTGCAGGGCGCAGGTGGCATGTAGTGATGTACCAGCTTGAGCACGCAGTCGAAGCGGGGCACGGGCTGGCTGCTGCGAGGGTCACTCTGCAAGGAGAAACTGCCACCCTCGCACTGAATGCGCAGGTTCTTGGTGCCCGACTCTGTCTTGACACTGAGGGTGAAGAAGTGCCGCTGGTCTGAGCTGTCCCTGATGAGGAAGGTGCCAGCTGGCTCGGCGCTCAGCAGCAGGTTGGCCTCACCGCCCGTCACTGTGCTCCAGTAGAAGCCGCTCTCCTGCAGCTTGCGCACGGTGTTCACCACCAGCTGGTACTCACTCTTGGAGCTGAACGTCTTGAGGCGCAGGCTGGTGTCGAGGGGGCGGCTCATCCCGGTAGCGGGGAACTTGCTGTGGGTGACCATGGCGCAGGGAGCCAGCTTTGCGTGCTCGGGGTGCTGCTGCCAGGAGCAGCTGCTGCTACACCATCACCTGCGGCAGAGACGGCAGTGAGCCACGGCACTCCCGGTCCCCGGCTCTCCCTTCCCGGGGGGCACCGGCATCCCCGGTCTCGGGCTATCGCCCCCCCCCGCCGGGCACCGGCATCCCCTGACCCCGGCTATTGCTCTGCTGGGGCGCACCGGCATTCCCGGCTATTCGACTCCCTGGGGAGCACCGGCATCCCCACTCCCCGGCTGTCCTCTCGCACCGGCTCCGCCGGCCCTCGGCTATCTCCCTCCCGGGGGGCGGGGAGGGGAGGGAGAAACCGGCATCCCCGGTCCCGGGCTATCCCCTCCCGGGTGGAGGGAATCGGCATCCCCGGTCCCGGGCTATCCCCTCGCGGGTGGAGGGAATCGGCATCCCCGGTCCCGGGCTATCCCTCCCCGCGGGACGCACCGGTCTTCGTCTTCGTCTCCCCCTCCCGGTGCCCGTGCCCATCCCCGTCCCGCCGCAGGCAGCTCCGTACCTGGGGCGCGGGTGCCGATGCCGGTCTCGGCGGCGGCGGGTGCCGATGCGTGGCGGCTGAACAGCGGCGGCGGAGCTGCCGGGGCCGCCCGGGGAGGCCTCTTATAGCGGGCGCAGAGCCCGCCCTCGGGTTCCTGGAACTGCGCGGCTTCTTGTAACGCTCCCCGGCGCCCTCCCGCCGCCCCGCCCGGCCCGGCCCGCCTCGGCGCGCCGCCAGCCACCGCCGGCCCATTCCGGGCAGCGCGGCCGCCCCCTCCCGCTCCCCTTCATGCTCTTTCCTTCTAAGAAGATGAGAGTCCCGGCCGCGGCCCCCTCCACCCTCCTGGCTCCTCTCCCCACCGGGGGAACCGGGTCCAGCCAGGCCGGGTTCCCCTGAGCCGGAGCATGGGCATCAGGGCAGCCCCGGGGCCGCTGTGCCCCCCGACCCCCGCCGCCCCGGGCAGAGCGGCCACATTCCCCCAGGACCTTGGGACACCCTCACTGGGGTGGGAGTCCTGCCCGCGAGTGGCCCCTGGGGAGGGTGATAGCTGGGGGTGCCGGTGCCCTGGGAAGGCACTGCGAAGCCCCCTACGTCTACTGGGGGGCACCCAGACCCCATCTAGGCAGAGATGTGGGACAAGGTGTGGGCCCCCCCTGCCGAGGTGGTTCGGGCCCAGCTGGTGGGGTACACTGGAGGGGGGCTGCGCATGCAGTGTGGAGGCAGATCCAGTGTCCCTACATCACCAGCCTTTTTTTCAAGTACAATGTGCCAGGTTGCTGCCAGCCTTGGCTGCACTTCCCAGGAGACCTGTGGGGAAGAAACCTCTCCTCGATCTACATGTCTAGGGGCATTAAGGGGCAAATCCCCTCCTGAGGCTGTGCCTGGGGGCTCCCAGGAGCTAGCCAGGTCAGCAGTGGTGCGGTCACCCTGCCTGCAGCCCCACTCCCGGGCAGCCATGCCCCACGAGGGTGCCCAGGGACGGTGGTGGCTCTGATGGTGCCTGTGGCTGGTGGCTGGGGACAGTGCTGGCTCCGGGAGCCCTGGGATGCTCCATGCGGTTGGTGCTTTGGCACCCAGCACAGCAGAGGCCAAGGCGCCCGTCTGCAAAGTCGTCGTGGGCTGGTGGGGAGCCACTGTGAAGCTGAGAAGCTGGGGCCCTCCTTCCCCTGGCTGAGTGCCCCCTGTGCGGGTGCGGCGGGGCTCTGTCCCGAAGGGATTTCCTCACCCCTTTGCCCTGGCTCGGGTCTGGCAGCCAGAGCCAGCAGCCATGGTGCCAGTGCCCTGGGAGAGGATGGTGCCTGGCCTGGCAGAGCAGGCAGCGAGTGGAGCTGAGGAGGGGGACCAGGACCCCCCCTTCCCCACCTGGTTTCTCTGCATTTTCGTTTGGCGATTGTCAATTTCGACCTCGAAAACAAACCAGACTTTGTCAGTGGATTTTATTTTAAATAGTTTAATTTGCCCTGGAGGAGCTGCCGCCGCCGCTGCTGCCTCTGCCAGTCAGGAATAAACACAAGAAGAGCAGTTCTGGGAAGTGAGGCTGCGGTGAACCAGCTGGTCTGAAATGCAAACGAGCTCTGGAGCTCTGCCTGAGGTAGGAGTGGTGAAACACAGGGGAAGGGACGGGGAGGGGAGCGGGGCGGGAGGCTCCGGCCGGGGGAACGAGGCCGGGAGGGACTCCCATACCCCCCTACCCGCTCCCCAAGGGACGGGCTTCCCGCAGCCGGGGCTGGGCAGTAGAAACGCGGTTTTGCCGGTCACAGCGGTTGCACCCGCGCCCCCGTCCCCCCCCCGTCCCCCCTCGTCGGTCCGCCTCGCCCTGCCCGGTGTGGGAAGGCACGGCGGGGATCCCGGCGGCGGGGGGGCAGGCGCTCCCCTCCGTGACCGTAGAACAAACGCTTCCCCATTCCCCCTCCGGGGTGGGCGGGGGGGGGCTGCCAGGGCGGGCAGCGGGGGCGGCAAGCGCCCATCCCGCCGTGGGAAGGAGCCGTGTCCTTCCCGTAGAAGCCGTTCGCCAAGAAGGGGCGTGTGTGTGTGCGTGTAACTGTCGGGACGGCGATGAAATTCCCGGTGTTTGGGCTGCAGCTTCCCGCGTGTGCCCGGAGGCGCGTGTAAAGCCGTCCTGCGTGTGCGTGGGCCAGGGGGAGCCCCCGGCCCGGCACTGCCGGACAGCGAGCCTTTCCCGAGGAACCCCCCTCCGCGCCCTCCGGCCCCGCCAGCAGCGGCGTTGGCATTTGGAGTGGCCTCTCCACGCCGCCACCGGGGGCTCTGCGCTCAGCGGGGACCGGCGGCCGCTCGCAGGCCGGGCTGAACCGCAGTGAATCGCTGCGGACGCCGAGTCTGCCCGCCGGACCGGGCCAGGATAGGGGCCGGGGGGGGGGACCCGCCGGGGGGGGAGGGGGATCCGGGCGGCCGGTGGCAGCTGCAGAACGGAAGCGGAAGCGGGGGGAAACCCGGGTACGTCGCCATGGCAACGGGCGGAAGCGGAAGGCGCTCGGTGCTGATGGCGGCGGCGGCGGGGGGCGCGGCGCTGTGGCGGCGGTTGTCGGCCTGGCTACCGCGGGGCCGCCTGGGCCTGGCCGCGCTGCTCGGTCGCCTCTCCGACCGCCTGTCCCGGGGCCGCGACCGCCGCGCCCGCAGGTAAGGAGTCGAGCCGAGCCTAGCTGAGTTGGGCTAAGCCCAGCTAAGCCGAGCCCAGCTGGGCTCCTCCCGCCGCGGCGGGCGAGAGGCCCCGCTCCCGGTCCCGTGTCTGCGGGCGGGCCGCCTCCCCCGGGCCCCGGCGGGAGCCCTCGGCCGCCTTCGGTGTCGGGTCTTGCGTTATCCGGGAATGCCCGGGCGGGAAGCGCCGCTGCCCTCTCGCTCGCCGCTTCCCCTTTCTCGGTACGGTGCTTCCCGGGGGTTTCTGCTCCGCGTGTGCCCGACCGAACCGTTAGAAACGCTGCGGAGGTGCGGGAAGTGACGGCCCTGCCGGCAAGGGACCCCCGGCCTCCCCCGGGCTGCGCGGTTCCGCAGAAGCGGTTGCTGTTTTCTACAGTGAATCAGCTACTGAAAAGGCTGGTTAGGCTTAGGGTTAGGCTCGAGGCTAGTTCTGCTACTTAAGCTTGTTTTAGGCTATCAGTCTGCCCTAGCTGTTTGCCCTTAGGACAAGAGGTGTACTGTATTTCCTTCTTTTTTGTGTACTTTACTGATGTCTTTCAGGTGCTAAACCATATTACTCATCTGCTAGGGATAGCTCTCCTCCTCGGCTATCACAAGTGCTGGTCAGTCTCTGGAGCAGCACTGGCTGGGGTTTAGCTGTTAGGCACAACTTGCCTGGACTGGGGGTTGTCTGTGGAAGGTGGAATTCCCCCCCACTCCCTGTCAGAAAAAGAGATGAGAACAGGTCTCAGTCCTGCCTGTGCTGGGGCTGTGTCTGGCACGAGAGAGGTGACTGGGGAAGAGGGCCGCTCCTTGCAGCGGCAGTCGCTGATATGCTGGAGCAGGTGAATTATCAAACCATGTGCAGAGCGTGTTTTCAACGTCCTTCTAAACAGATCTGAGTGGGCTGCTGTGGGAAAGAGTGGACCTTCTTCCCATGGCTCATTCCTGATGTCTACCTTGGGCAGCTGCGCAGTGAGCAGGATCCAGGAGCTGACCTCAGAAAATTGCCCAAGCTCTCCCTTTCCTCTCTCTCCTTCCCTAGGGAGTGAGAGGGATGGGGAAGGCATGGCTGTGGGGAGGTAGACCTCCCCTTCTCGGTGCCAGACTGGCTGTGTGACGTGCTAAAGGGAATGCACAGTCGCAGCCGCAGGCTGTGGTTCCTCCCATCAGTCTTTCTGCAACTGCGCTCCCCTGAACAGCTTCTCCTCTCCTTATTTTTGCTACTGCACGGCTGCCTTAGTTTCGCTACTGCTGCTCCTATTGTGGGCTGGTGCTATCAGGAGTACAATTCATGCTAAAAAGAAAACATTAAAAAAACCAGAGGTGATTGTCTTTCTGTAGAACCTCATCCTGGGTTCAGAAGTGATCAAACAAAATGCTTTGAAGAAGTCTTTCAAAAAAAGGCTTTCCCCCCTATTCTTTGGGCGTCACTTTGCACTGTACTTGGTAAGAGAGCACTAGAAGGATTCCGTGTTTTGTTTTAGTTAGTACAGTGCCTGACACAATCTTCTGGGCAAGCTAAAGTTATTTTTGTAAGGGTGGCACCTCTCCTGTCACGGCGTGTCTTCACTCTCCTTTCCCCCCCGGGCAGCAGATGTGCTGCGCTCATCCTTGCTGTTGTCTCAGAGCCCTGTGTTAGCCTGTGTTCTGCTGTCTGTTCCTGGTTAAGCCAAAGAAATTATTTTAAAACTTGTCTTTTGGTTTCATCAGTGCTTTTTAGCGTAGATAAATTACTAGACTGAGCCCTGGAAAGAGGCAACTGAATTCAAAGACAAGTAATTTGTAGATCCCCCTGTGCAGTGACGTGTGCGTGGGTGAAAGGACGGCGCCGTATCCTGTCGTTTCACTTCACCTCTGGTTCTGCAGATGAGGTTTTACAGTGAATAAGAGTGTTTCAGCTCCATCATGAGTTTGTGTACCAAAACCACAATTTTTAAAAATAGAACACACACAAAAAATCCCTCATTTATTTTTAGGGTCAACTTTTTATGCAGAAAAGATTTGAGGTGGTTCCTTTTACTTCTGTTTTCTCTTTCTGGTTAACCTGATGATGTGGAGTACATGGGAAGGGCTCCCCTCCTGCCCCATTTTCTGTTTCTCTGAAAGCTGGTTTGTCGAAGTATGGAATTTTCATTATTTCTTCATAATGTTACATGGTTTCTGACTGTTGTGTGCGTACAGTTGAAAGGATTGTGTCATACATTGGGGGGGGGAGCGCCTCAGCTATTTTCAGTCACCGGTGGGTAGAAGCTGCCACTTCAGTAGACAGTTGCTGTGCCATTATTACTATTGGCTGGAGCAAAATACTGATTTATTTGATAATTATAAAAGCCTTAGGCTCTCAATGCTAAATAAGTTCTAAAATTTCAGCTTTGGATTAAAATGCTGTAGATATACTCTAAATTGCATAGGGTGTAAAAAATCCAG
The DNA here is from genome assembly GCF_949628215.1 of Phalacrocorax aristotelis. Taxonomy (NCBI): domain Eukaryota; kingdom Metazoa; phylum Chordata; class Aves; order Suliformes; family Phalacrocoracidae; genus Phalacrocorax; species Phalacrocorax aristotelis. Next base: position 5,618,413 of record NC_134291.1, read on the forward strand.
AGTATAGAATTAGTGGATATCAATGCATGCATGGAATTAATGTGAAGGCTCAAAGCAAATAATACTTGTGACGCAGATCGATTTTACTCCCTCAGCAGCACTGGGAAAGGACTGCCTGAAGAGTGCCTCATCAATCCATGAACCTAATGTTCAGCTACGTAGAGCGAGGATGCAGTTTAACCTGCAGTTTTCATACTCTGCCAGAAAATGGCTTCTTGGAATCATGTTTCTGGAAAGTGGCTTTTCAGCCACTGTGCTGGCTTTTGGAAGTATAATTGGCCAGGACTGATGGATGGAATAATAAGGAAAATATTTATCTCCTCTTGCTGATTAATTGTTATTATAAAATGCATAAAATTTGCCACTGTTACCTCAGTGGGAATAATTCTGGAGACCATAATTTGCAATCTGTGGGGCTGGGTTATAGCCCTGACTTTGTTATTGCTCTGCAAGTCATGCATTTTGTGGTTTTTTTTTTTTTTTTTTTTTTTACAAAACACACCCTATTTTTGGATGCTAGTCTGAATTCACGTAGCTCGGTTTTCCTTGCTGTTTGCTGTGCTCGCTTGGCGGTAACGTAGCAGGCGGTCTCCGTTCCCAGTATGTAGTCTGTGCCTTGAGACAGGAGTTGAGCAAAGATGCACAAATGTCCTGCTCCGATTCTGTAAAGATCGACTAGAATGTGCTTGAAAACCAGTATTTCTTGTATTTCTTTTCTGCTTTGATTCTTTTTTTTTTTTTTTTGTGTGTGTAAACATCTTCTATGGAATATTCCTGTTGTTTTTAACAGCCTGTGTTGGTAATCTATTCTGGGTGTCAAGTCTGAGCTGGGTCCACATGATCTGTTGAAAAACACCATCCTAGGAATTCTTGCACAAATTGAGTCAGTTTTATGTTGCGATGAATAGTCAGTGACAAACTAGTGGATTTTCCAGGAAACAGAACTGCAAACTGGCTTCTGCGTAAGGGTGTTCGGAAACCTTGTGAAGATCCAGTGTTTTATCATGAAGCAAATGAGTGAAATCATCTTCCTGGAATCTGTGGTCATTTGGGCTTTGGATTGTGGTAAAACCTAAAAGTTCCCCATGAGAAATTCTGGTAAAGGTCATAATCCAGTTTCTTCTTGGTATGTGGCGGTGGCAGAACGCATCAGGATGGGTCACAAGATGGTGGCTGCCTGTTGGCCTGAGGGACCTGGCGTTCCTCTGGGATAAGACCAGCTGCCTTGGTTCTGTCCTGACAGTGAGTCTGACTCCTGCAAGTAGGATTTGCAGACCAGAATGTTTTCTGTCCGGTTTGGGGATGTAGTTCAGTCCCTTGCTTGTCGATTCCTGGATCTCATGGGAGTTGCTGCTGCTAATTGTGCTGAAATGTGGTTTTGTCATGTGGACAAATCCTACCAGAGGTTATTGTATGACTTGATGAATTTGCATGATAAGTCTCCAGGGAAGAAAAGATGCTATTTGCTTCTTGTCGCTCCCCGAAGCATGACTGTTAGCAGTAACTTGGTTTCTTCCCTAAGCGACTTCAAAGGAATTAAATTTGTTCTGAAATTTCTTTTTAAAGAATGAGCTTCCTGCTATTTCCCTTACAGTTACTTTGAAGTTTGTAAGAGAAGTCTTGACCTTCTTTTAGTACTTGTGCAGAACACAAGTGGCGTCATCGTAGAGGGCTACTTAATGTTTCACAGTTGCGGTTCTTGGCTCGTATCTGTTGAAACACACTCGATCCTCTGGTACGTTGCTCTTGTGCTATGACTTCATTGCTTTTGCTAGTACTTGCGCTCAGGCACTTTGCGAGTTGTAAATTTTATTTTTTTTAATAAGTTTGAGGGGTTGAGGCATTTTTCCATTTTGTTGAAAAACTTTGAGTAGCATTATTTTTAAAATGTCTCTACCTGAAATAGAAACAACTAATCTTTAGCCCAGCTGAGAACTAAGCTAGATGTGAAAGTGACTGTTGGCCATGGCAAAGCTGACACACGCGTGATAAAGGCAATTCAGAAGTGACTGATTACAAGGATAGCTGGTACCACAGTGGTATCACCAGACATCTGATCTGTGAGTGTTTGGGATTCACATACTCAGTTTCTTCAGCTTCCAGCCTGTTTCCTATCCTGCGTTCTTGTTCTGATGAAAGAGTTGGTTTCCCCTTATCTCCCCTGCCAGTTAGGGGAAGGAGCTGATGATGTCAAGATCTGTTTTTCCACCTTTTTCTTGTGTTCTTCTATTTCTAGATTTGGCTTTGGTGATTCAGCTGGGGTTATGGAAAAGGAAAGGCATTCTTGCCATTGTAGATCCTGACAATGTATTGGCCCTAGCTGCAGCTCTTTCTTTACCTTCTTGGAGGTTGTTTGTGGGAAGCAAAAGCTCCGTCATACAGAATTTCTTGATCTTTCTTTTCACAGATCGTCATGGCTTCTTCTCGCCCCATTGCTCACCCCTCCTGTTCCTGTGATCACAGCCCCACCTTGCTCCCTTTGTCCAGAAGGAGCACACAGGTTCCAGTGGATCAGGAATCTGGTTCCAGAGTTTGGGATTTGCAGCTCGCATGTCAAGGTGCTTTCATCCCCAGCTGAATTCTATGAACTCTTGAAGGTGAGTTGTGGGTTCCAAGTTGTGGGAATGGTCCAGCCTCTTCTTGAAACAGGATTGTTGTCAGTTAGCTAGATCAGGTCAGGCAGGCTTTGTCTAGCTGAGTCTTGAAAACAGCTGGGGATGGAGGTTCTGCCTCTGGGTAAGCAGTTCCAGTACCGCACCGTCTAAGTAGTTTACAGGCTTTTTTCTGGTGTCAGGCCTGAACTTTCCAAAGCTGGCTGTGGCTGCTGCACAGCTGTAACTACCAAGAAGAGTTTGGCTCCGTCATTTTTGTAACTGCTCTAAAAGTAGTTGCAGGCTGCTATTAGATCACCCCCCAGTCTCCTCTTTGCAATACAAAACAAACACAGCTCCCTCAATCTCTCCCAGTGGTCTCTTAGGTCGTTACAGTGTGAATCCTGTAATACTTCATCTCTTAAGTAGTAGGGCTGAGGTGAGAATTTCTTTGTTTAACTCAGTTTTTTCACAATGCATATTTAAAGCAAGTTCTAGAATTGAAACATGGTCTTAGATTGCCATGGTAAGCTGTTGGAAAAGAAGGGTTGGGAGGGCCATGAAGGCAGCAGCTACCACCCCCTGCGGTGTCAGTGGTGAGCACAGAGGAAAGGAGAAGACCTCTGTAAGCAATGGTCTTTAGGGTCTAGCTAGTTCACAGGATGGGATACAAAGGATTAAAGCAGTTGCAGAGTGAAAGCTGGGATTGCCAGTGCTGATACAATCCCAATGTAGCAGCTACGGCGTGGTAACTGCTTTTGTATGTAATAATTTTAGCTGCGAGGAATGTGTTCCTCAGTTTTCCAGAAAGCATTGATTTCTTCCTTGATTTTTGGATGCAGCAATGGTGCTGATGTTGCTCTGTAAAGACGTGTGTGTTTTACATCTTTGCTATCAGTGTGTTATCTTTGTGCCTTTCCTTCTACGAGGCAAAGGCAGCCAATGCTATGATTTGGCTAAAGTGATTCTCCTTGGGAGAACCACAGCTCTTCTGTGGTCTGGATCATTAACTCCTAGTGATCATAGAGACCGAGGATGAAACTGAACTTATTTTCTGCTACTTCCAGGTACAAATAAAAACAGCCAAGCAGCGAGTGGTGATGGCTTCGCTATACCTGGGAACAGGGCTCCTTGAACAGGAGCTGGTGAGTGCAGAAAGGGTTTGGGAAGGGGAAAAAGTGAACGCAGAAAGAAAAGGCCTGCCTTTGCAAAAAGCATCCTGTTCCTTCAGGTGCAAGCTGTGTATGTGACGTGCAGTTTGTGAGCTTGTAATGTCGTCAAAACTCTTACACAGGGATTCACTTTACATTTTACACACATTACACTTTACTCTCCTCTCCTTGAGAGTTTTCTCAGGGTTCCTGGCTGTACTTGTGTACTTGTACACGGGGTGGGGGAGGGAGGGATTTGGAAGGGAGGCATAGGGAGTTTCTGTTTTAGGACTAGTAGAGAGCCATGGAACTACTGAACTTTTTCATGGGATAATGAGCCTGGATCTTTCAGACTGTAAGAGGTTACTGGCATAGTGTTCAAAGGGTTTTTACAGAACTGTGGGATCATGGATAATTTTTTTCCTCTGACATTTTTCTGGAAAATGATTGAAGTTCTACATATGTTTTGTCCTCCAAGTACAGTATGCAGATGCAGTATTAGCTCTCTGCATTTAAGACAGAGGTCAGTTTTGCTTCTTGTTGCTTACCTTTTCTATTTCCTGTCCTTCCTTCTGGAAACAAAAGCATTATCTAAGACCTTTAGGGAGAAGCCTGTCCTTAGCCAGTTTCTTATGTTAGAATGCAAATTCCACAGGAGGGTAAAGGTGGACTGAGTTCTGCACAGGATTTTGTGCCTGGCTCTGTCTGGGCTTGTACACAAGATTTGAATTTGCATGTGACAAACAAGTTTGTAGTTCAGGAATAAAACTGCCTCTGCATCGTTTATGAACTCCTACCAAGAAGGTTTCTCTTTGGTAATGCAAATCTGATTTGGGAATGATGTTGGGACTTTCTCTGCTAATATTAATTACTCTTCAGAGGCTTGAAAAATGTGCGCATGTAAAATCAATGCCCTTTCATGTATTGCTTTAGGCTGATAGAGTAGGGCGCCAGTCTGACGGATGCAAAGTCTAAACTAGCAGTGTTTTGCATGAGTGGGAAAGACTCGTATTAGGGTGTGGAAGCTTTCATGGCCACTGGCCTCCTGGTTGCTGAATACTTTCCTTGTAAAGCTTTATTTGCTTTCTGTAATGAGTAGAGAAATCTCTCTCTGCAGGTGGATTGCTTAGAAGAAACTCTGGAGAAATCACTGCAAGCAAAAGGATCGTCTAACCTCAGAGTTTCCATTCTTCTTGACTACACCAGGGGATCTCGGGGTAGATATTACAATGCTTTGCTTTCTTCAAACAGTTAGGCTGAATAAACTTTTTTTCAGAGAGAGGTTTTCTTGACCAATTGGACCTACTTACTTAAATCTTATACCTTTCAAAACTGGCCTTTTGTGTACCAGGAACTACTTATTCCCAGAAAATTTTCAAGCTGAGCAGCTTTTCTTCTGAAAATAGGTGGTAGGAGCAAGAAGGGCCAAACTCTGCTCTGTGCAACTTGTGCTTACTTGCTTAATTCACTTGTGAGTGCATTTGCCTTTATCCATCATGCTCTGTTATATTTTCATTTGTAAACGAAAGCGGGAATTGTTGGAAGTAGCAGTACACTTAATCAGAAACCTTTGTGGTGACTCTTTGTAGCATGTGTTAACTAATACTAGGCGTGGCTTGATAAAGAAGCTTGAATGATGTCAGACATGCTCAGTGACCATTTCCAAGGCCCATTCATCAGTGAACTTACAGTTCTGGGTGTTGATTTCAATAATGACATAGTGCAAATGAAAGTGATTTAAAAAAAAAGAAGGGGAAAACACGTTAAGTGCCAGCAGATAAGATGGGCGCTCACCCTGTAACCAGTTTCTAGCTGAGAAGCTGTGGTGCCATGCCATGATGTATCCCCTGTCTGGTGTGATCCTGTGTGTGAAACTCCCCTTGTCTCCCAGGTAGGAAGAATTCTCGAACAATGCTAATTCCATTACTACAGCGGTTTCCTGAGCAAGTCCGCGTATCCCTCTTCCACACCCCAAACCTGCGTGGACTTCTCAGGCTCCTGATTCCAGAGCGTTTTAATGAGACCATTGGACTGCAACACATCAAGGTCTATCTCTTTGATGATAATGTGATCCTCAGCGGGTGAGTCCTGCCTCTTCAGGCCCTTATGTGGTTCATTTAGCTGAGATTTTGAGGCAAGGTATGCATGCTACCAGTGTTGTTTGAACTTCATTATTTGCATCTGGTGTTTCTGTAATGATCATATCAATGCTTTTCTGAGATGGAAGAGCAGCCACAGCTCTTCCACATGGGATTCTCATATGAAAGAGTCTTTCTCAAAAGGAAAAAAATTTCTCATGATGCAAAAGGAAATGGCCAATTTGTACTTTAATCCAGTTATATGCAGAATGAGATCTGTAACCTCGTCTGGGGTGTTCAGGATCATATGCCTATGCTCTGTTCTGGAACTCAACTCTTCTTTTTCTCTCCTAGCGCAAACCTGAGTGATTTGTACTTCACCAATCGTCAGGACCGCTATGTTCTCCTGCAGGATTCTCCAGAGATTGCAGACTTCTTCACGGAGCTAGTGGATGCGATTGGAGATGTGTCTCTGCAGTTACAGCAAAACGATACAGTTCAGATGATGGAGGGGATGGTACACCCGTACCAAGGTAGGAGGGAGTTGTCTTGGCTGGTCGGATGATACAATCCAGAGGTGGGGAGTGACAGCCAGGGTTTAAGGGTGACTTGAACTCCATCCATTTGTGAACTGCTGAGTGTCTGACCATCATTTACAGACTGCCGGTTGTCCCATTTCTGTGCCATCCATTATTAAAATCAAGGTTGCTAGAGTTTTGAGACTGGATCTGTTGGAGTGTTCCTAGCACAGTGGCTATCACCAGCTAATCTGGCAGAATGTGCAAAGGCTAGAAGTTCCTCTGTAACTGTCTCATTGCTTCTTCATAATTCTGCTGCTTGTGACTTCAACAAGAACTTAAATTCCTTGAGAGGTTCTTTCTGTTTGTGATATTAATGTCTATAATGTTCTGTGTGTACCTATTCTGAAAGTTTCATGAATGTACTGTTATTCTAGTAATTAATATTTTGTAGCTGAGTCTATTCTGGGAATCAAGTGAATATTGGCTTAGGAAGGCTGAAAACAAGCGTCGAAGTGGGCAGAGAAGGACATCTACCTGTCAGGCTTATTGCATCATAAGTTTTTGTTCTGGCCTTGTGCACTGCTGTGTGATGTAAGCTTAGACTGTGGACAGTAGTTTATTTTGTATGTTCCAGTTCATTCTTGGTTACCATTTTAGCTTTGCCTTGGTCTTTTAATTTCTCAGTGGATTTTATCAAGCTGCTGCTCATCAAGTTTCTTACCACTCTTAAAGCTGAATGTTTTTCATCTGTAATGTAGCTTTGCTAACCTTAAAACATCTGCTTTTGAGACTTAGGGAAGAAAGTTCTGTGGCCTTTGTGTTAGCTCATTTTTGTTTTCATATTGGTGTCCTGTCAGTATTTCTTCACCTGCTACCTAATAGGTGATGTGTAACTCTGTATCTTTAGGTCTCAAACACAATCTCTTATGGTTTTCCTGCAGGAGACAAGATGGCTTACTGTGAGATAGCAAATCGAAGAGTCATGGAGGTGATCAACTCTGCCAGGACACGGCAAGAACTCCTTCATGCAAAGACTTTCCACAGCAGCCAGCAGGGCAGCTCCTTGTTATCCCAGCAAGGCTCTCAAGCATCTGGGGGTCTGAAACCAGAACCCGACACCTGGGTCTATCCCTTAATCCAAATGAAACCTTTTGGGATTCAAATAGATGAAATGGTCACAGAGACGCTGCTGACAGAGGCTGAACGGGATGCCAGGATATACCTTACCACAGGCTACTTCAACCTGACACAAGCTTACATGGACCTCATTCTGGGCACTAGGGCTGAGTATCGGATTCTTCTGGCCTCGCCGGAGGTGAATGGGTTTTTTGGTGCCAAAGGGGTGGCAGGTGCCATCCCTGCTGCCTATGTTTACATTGAACACCAGTTTTACAGTGAGGTCTGCTACCTTCATCAACAGGAGAGGGTCCAGCTGCAGGAGTACTCTAGGGCTGGGTGGACTTTCCATGCCAAAGGTAAGATGTCCATTTCTCAAGAGGACTTGTTCAGAAGGCATTTGAGACTTGTGCGTATTTGGATTGCGCAACTAGTGGGGGGATGGCTGGGTGCCGAGTCTAGACTTAACATCCAAAGTACTCATTCAAGGTTTAAACGTCTTGCTTGCATAAACCTGGAAGGTTTGGATTGCTGGGGACAACCGTGCAAAGCCATGTCTTGCCTGATTCGAAGATAGTCTCAGAGATTGTACAAGAATTGTCCCAGTGATGACAGTAAGGCACTGTCTTGATGTGAAATTTGATGTGAAAGAAAAGGAAGCATCTGGATGTATTTATGATCGCAGTAACAGTTGTGATTCAGTTTCTTGTATCCCTTTTGCGAGTTTCAGCAACAAGAAGCGATGACTGTGTCAGGGACCCCAGGGCAGGATCTACAGCAGAAGCAGGAAAGGAGACCGCTAGTGGTGACTCCCCAGTGGTCCTGGACGCTGTGTTCTCTTGGCAGCTGGTCTTTGTGGGGATGATCCAGGTGTTGAGGAATTTGTACCAGCTTCTGTTTACAGCATACGGGAAAGTGCAGCACAGTGAATAAATGCACCCATGTGCATTCTGGAAGTGGGAGGCAGCTGGAGGGGAAGTTGCTGAGAAATGAATGTTGCTTAACAAATGTAGTTAATAATAAACAAAAATAATTAATACTGCTATTATGGTCTTCTGCAGAAGATCCCAGTTTCCTTTTTTGCTTGACAGGTTGTGTACAAATTTCAGAAGCCTGATGCCACCTTGACCAAAGCATATTTTCCCTTGACTGGTTGTTGCTGGTTGTCTCTGAATTTTCCTTCCAGAAAGTGCAGTCCTTGACTGTTATGTTCTCCTCCTTTGTACGCAGTAGTATTTGATTGCTCAGTAGTAGATTTTACTAATGCAAATAGCTTAGGAAGTCTGCTTCACTGAGGATCTTTTTTTTTTTTTTTTGAGAAGTCTGATACATGTGACACTTGATAAATATCTAGACTCTTACGGTCCTCCCATGTGGAGGTGCAGCAGTGGAACACCTCACAAAATGACTTGGGCTCCTGGTCAAGCATGGCCTTTGGCTGAGCTGAGACATTTCTGCCATGTTCCACAGCATCTTCTGTTACTCTAATCTTCTGCAAGCAGAGCTCTGCACCACGTCACTGTGTCACTTCCTGTGATGGCTCACCGGTCCCCTAGGACAACTCTGTTACTGTAAGCAGTACCCAGTCTGGCGCTAATTAACATGCAAGTTTCCCCAGCCGGCCTTGCAGTGTGCTGAGGGGCACTTCCATTGTTTGCATTGTCTGATCTGAACGCTGGAAGGATGCAACCCTTGGGGCTCCGGGGCCTGTTCCGGAGTTGTTCTCCCGTTGTTTGTTGAAGAAGACTTGCTGTTAATGATCGTGGGAATGCCTCTATCTGCCCTGCTTCCTGCAGGGCTGTTCAGAAGAAGGTTCAGAGGTGGAAGGGAGAGAAAGCTGCTGACTAGGCCTTCTCTTGACTAAAGAAAATACACGAGTATTTTCTTTATTTTTCTTTAAGAAAACACACTAGGCTGCCTCTGTGTCAAAACTGCAAGCTTTTCTAACGAGAGTTGTGCCTCTTCTGTGGTGAGATCAGCAGCTCTAGTGCAGTGAAACCCTTATCTCAATCCAGGCAGCCTGGAGGAGGTGCCTGCCTGGCTGGGAAGTCCTGTGTGGTCTGTCTTCCAGGAAGCACGTGCTCAAGTGATCTGTGGTTCACAGGTTCCTCCTCTTGCTGGGCACTGCTGACTCTGAGTGGGATTTTGTGGCTTGGCATGGATTGAGTTCGGAAGGCTTGGGCTGCTTTTCAAAGCTACCAAAGTGCACGTGGCAGTCAATCCCTTTTTGGGCCAGCTGTGCCTTCTTGTGGAAGTGCTTTGGGCTCTATCTGTTGTGTGGGGTTCTCTTTGAGAGGGGGATACAAGAGTCAGAGTTCAGCTACTCCCATGCTTGGGAGGAGGGACAGTCAGAGGTGTTTGTTGCCTTCTTTCTGTTTCCTCTTTGGTGCTCTGGAAGTATCAATTTGTAGCTCCCTTCTCTGGCATGCAAAGATCCCTTTGGCCCATGTTTAATTCACCGGGTTTTCTTCTGCAGGAGTCATGTAGTGTGTGTGTGTGAAAGAGAGTACAGGGCAGAAGGGGGAAACGGAGGAAACCCTGGAGACAGATGAAAGGCAGTTGCACACAGAGCCTGGCTCCTGGAAGAGGACGTGAGATCCATAGCAGTAGATAGTGCCTGTTAATACTTCCTTTTTGGGCTAAGACGAAAGATGCCCTTTAGTTTCTTGTAGGATCTAGCTGATTTACACCAAATGCTGTGGGTGGTGTTTTGTAAACCCTTCCAGTGCCTCTTAAAACATTTTGTATCCTCATGCATGACTTCCCACAGTGTATATTCCCACCAGGGTTATGACTGTCCTAAGTGCGTTCGGTGCAAGTGCCGTTGTAGCAGCTCAGTTCAGAGCGCTGCGTAGCCATCATGCATGCGTGAGTAGGAAATGCAGACCTTTGCAATGAGGCTTTCCTGGGTGTAACATCATGAAGCCTACCTGTAGCAGCGCACATCTACCCATCTTCTGCTGCATTTCTGGGTGTGGTGGTGTGGCGACACAGGTACATCCTTTAGGATTAGGGTCCCTTCCATGCAAGCATCGGGTGACATAGTGCCGGGCAGGTGGCTGTTTGCTCTGAGATAAACCTGCATTTCTGCTATTGAATGGTGGCTGGGAAACTGTGCTTCCCCTTTCTGGAAAGGTGAGTCACTGTTTGAGCAGATCCTGCCAGGTGGCCATAAAGCCAGAGACACCATAAAGGCTTTAGGGCTGCTGCGTGACTGCTTAGAGCAAGGAAGCCTGTTCCTTGTAGCTGCTGCCTGGGCAGAGCTCTGGCCCACTGTCCAGAGCCCTGTGCTGTGGCTGGGCAGGGCACCACACAGCCCCTGGCAGCCGTCCTGTTCGGAGGCAGAATTTGCTGAATCTTTGTGACACCTGGGTGCTTTTTGCAGCCCCCGGAGCACCCTGCGTTGTCACTCCTCTCCGTCTGTGGGCGAAGGTGAGCCTGCGGAGGAGTCGGTCGTGCTGCCGAGTTATGGGCAGTGCCAGCTCTGAGCCAGGATGTGTAACTGAAAGTGGCAGTGAAGCTGCTGAGGGTGTGCGATGTGGGGGCGGGGAGGAGGTTACAGGAACCAGCGGTGAATCGGCAGCTTCTTACTCAAGGCATTCTTGGAACTGCTCTGGGGTTGAGTTAGGAAACCTGCTGCTATTTTAAGGACTAGGTGGTTTTTATGCTACAGTTTCTTTGTTGTAGCCTTTGTGTGACTTGCAGTAGGGATAAGCCATCTATCAGGGACCTGCCCAGGGCTGTTCTAAGTGCTTGTGGCTTGCTAAGTGGAGAGCAAACACTTCTTGGGTCTGTTTATACACAGAGGACAGCTGTATAGACTCTACTTGGCAATAGTCCTGGCTCTCCTGTTCCATCCCTAGCTGTTCTTTTCTGCCATGCTACAGTGGTGTGCTCGAGTATGGTGTTTCCACCTTGCACTTGAAAAAGCAGTCCTGGGTTGTATCATGCTTGCTCTTGTTGTTGCACTGGCAAAGCTGTGTGTGAACTGCAGTGGTGAGTGGACTTGAGAGTCTTACACCCTGGCAAGAGTTTGATTACATCTTTGGGTGGCTCCTCAGGAAGTGAGTAGGTATAATAATTTGTACTTCTCTTACGAGTCTTTATTTCATGTGAATTCACCTGTCAGAGCAGAGAGATGCCATTTCATGTCACTGTCTTGTGTAGACTTGGGAAAGGGATTAGTCACTACTACACTGCTTCCAGTTCTGGACTGACTGGTCCAGGCCTGGTGTATCTGCCCAGTGCTCCATTGCTTGGCATAGGTTTTCCTTTACTGAAAAACTGTTTGACTTATTTCAGTGTTTCTGAGATATGCCATGGTGCAAAATGACCTCTAACTTAATGATATTGACTAATTCTGGATTATTTTGGGGGTCCTTCATGAGTGTATTTATATTCTTAAGAACATGTCCCTGGGATGGCACTGACTATGCTGCAGCCCCCCTGTTAAGAACCCACGAGTTTGGACAATGCAAGCTGTGCAAGGGTACCCCAAGATTCATATGAGGCTTTACAAGACATGCTAGACCATCTGCAAGGAGGCTTGCTTTGTGTCGTGATCTTTTATAGTTACTGTAATCTAACATGTTTAATTCATTTCTTTTAAGTGAAGTGATTGTTTGAGGCTACCCCAGTCATTTCCTTTGTCTGCCACATTTCCTTTCTTTTGATTTTCCTGCAGGCCTCTGGCTGTACCTGGCTGGAAGCGATCTTCCCTGCCTAACTCTGATTGGCTCTCCTAATTTCGGATATCGATCAGTTCATCGTGACTTGGAAGCTCAGGTTGCAATAGTGACAGAAAATAAAGCTTTGCAGCAGCAACTTCATCAGGTAAGTGGCTGGTTATGGGGAGATAACATGGATGTTGTGCTTCTTGGTCAGATAGGGAATGCTGATGACGCAGTTGCAATAAAAACCTACAGCTACAATAATTCAAAACCTTCTTGGGCATAGGAAGTCTCAAGGAGCTGTCAGTTAAGTGACTATTGATGAGATGCCTGCTGCAAGTGCCTGCTTCTGGGAAATGAAGGCCATAACGGGAAAGAACATGTGTCCCCGGTGAACTCGAGTATCAGGAGTGCTCAGGCACTGGATGCTGAGGGAGGATCTGCTGGCTCTCCTGCTTGCTGATCACACAGCATGTTCTTGGGCCTTATCCCCAGTATCTGGGCATTGCCAAGGTTGCACTGTGCTCTAGGATAATGAGTTCAGGCCCATTGAATTGCTGATCTTGGACTTCTGGAGGGTTTTGCTTCTCAGGTGTCTGGGAAATCCTTTGTAGGAATATAAACGCCAATCAGTCAGATTTTGGGTGGCTGCCCACAGGCTGTGGAGGTAAACAAAGGCAGGGGATCTTAGCGTAGTTTCTAGAAGAGGAGGGTGTCTGGGCTGGTTGGATTGCCCATGAAGTTATATGACATGATGCAGTCATTAATATGATGTTATATAATCCTGACACAGACATTTTTCCGTGGTTTAATGTTCAGCGTCCAGTTTTATTGTTTGTTTGTTGTTTTTAATTAGGCAGCTTGGACTGCTCAGCACTTTGCTGCTTCTCTAAACCCTGTCTGGTTCTTAAGCTGTCTGGACTCTGAATCTTCTGCTGGAACTGAGAGTGTCCCAAATAATTTCTCATGTAGTGCTCTGATACAAAGCAAATTGGTTTGGTGCTTCTGTGTGTGACTCGGGCATCTCAAAAATGTATTCTGTTAAGCCAAGTCCTGGCATAGGGAGGCACAGTTCTCTTCAAGATCAATGGGAATTGCCCTCTTGCATCAGGGCTCTTCCACAGAATGAGTCAGAGTATATCTAATCAAAAACAATTCTATTACTGGAAGAGTTGCTTGAATATTTCAATTCATATCTTGCCTCTACTTGTTTCTAATGGAAGGGGAGAATCAATGAAAATGTGACAAAGGAATTTTCTCAAACAGTGCTGCAGTGATCTAATTTAAAGGGCTTTAAACCATTCCCATTTGCTGGAAGCTGATTTTGAGGTTGGCTGTTTGTTTACTGTTCTGTGATCTTTGTTTAGAAGACTTAATACATTACTGGTATGCTGCCATGAAATCACTTTGCCTATGTAACATTCAGTTCCATTTTAAAAATGTGTGATGAGATTTGGGTAGAAATTTGAGTAGTCTGGGTATCTTTGGATGCTCCACTGAATGAACTGCACTTCAATTCAGATAAATAATCTTGCTTCCAGTGATCAACCTCACTGTATAAGATGACCATGGTGCAGAATCTTCATAGCAGGGCTGACTGTAGCCCTTGGAGCATTTTGGGCTTCTAAAATTAGACTGATTTGGCACACAAATGTCTTCCTTCTGTTGATGTTTCATCTTTTTGGTGTTACTTTCCAATGCTTTGTTCCTGCTTCCCTGTTCCACCCTGAATTTAAACAGTGCAGAATATATTCTGTTTGTAACAGCTTAGTTAATGAAAAAAAGATTATGAACAGGCTTACAGTAGATGGTCTGATCCTTGTTTGCCTGCAAATCTAGAAACTTGAGTGGCTTTGATAAGAAAACCACTTCTACCTTTGGTCAAACAGCTGCTTTCACATGCAATGTGAGCGTGTATTATCATCACGATGGTTCATTTCCTCCTTCAGCAGTATTGTGTACACGCTGGAGAAGGCTAAGTGTTTCTGGTAATTTAGTTGAAAATCATGACTGCATATTCATTTGAAAACACAGTGCTTGAGCTATGTCTAGAAAGAGCTTTGTAAGCCAGTCTCTTGAGATTATGGTAAGGTTTCCTTTTCTGGCAATTACAGGGAGGGATTTAGGATTTTTCTGAAACTGAAGCTTAGATCTCTTGCAACTGTGGGGCTCAATAAGGCAAAACCTTCTACCTTTGCTCTTTGTAGAGTTTAAATTGCTAAATCTTTGGGTTCGGTTACTGAGCGCACTGATAGTCATCAAAAGGTGGAATGCTGTGGCAGGCGGGTGTGAAGGACAGATCCTGTGCTAGCTCCTTGGTGGTTCAGGTGCTTAGTGAGTTGTGCCGCATGGAATGAGACTCTTATGTTCAGGCTTGTGGGAGAAATGATGCATCCTTTTGGCAGGATCCATAGCCAGATTTATCTGAGAATTTGCTTTTGTTAAAGGGCATTATATAACCTAACACTTAAGATTTACTGGGATGATGTTTATTTCCCTTTATAGGAACAGGAGCAGCTTTACCTCTGCTCAGGTGTAGTCTCATCATCAACATTTGAGCAGCCAAATCGTTACGTGAAACTGTGGGTGAAGCTGGTAACTCCTCTGATCAAGAATTTCTTTTGAAAGAAGAAAAGTTGCCGCTTTGCGTGAGTGTTCTGCTGTTCTTATGGGGAATTTATGTTGCCCTGACTGCAGTTAATAAGCGCAGTACTCTGTCATGTGGAAGAAATAGATGATGGAAACATAGATGATGTGGGGGGAAAAAACAGACATCTCTCTCCTTCTGGGGTACTTGCCACTGACTGGAATCATTGCTCAAGGCCTGTACCGGGTTTCGGCTACTAGAATTTATGGAAGGGTCAATGAAAGAGAACCCATACAAGGGTATTTCCCATACATAGAAATAAAACTTCAATTTCTGAACTGTCCCTTCCAGAGTTTTGTGGAGAGAGACTGTTTATTTTATCTTGACCAGCTAATAGAAAACATTGTTGGAATATTTAAAATGTTCTGTCTTCTTTTTATCTGATCAGCACTTTGCTTTCACCTTGTAGATGTTGGTTAACAGGGGCAGTTGTTTTTGCTTTTCTGCTTCGTACAGTGTCCTGGATTTGCCTGGCTGTTTGACTGCCCAGTAACTGGAGCCCCTCTGAGCTTCATGGAATCGCTCTTAGATTTCTTTTTCCTGTGCTGCGCACCTAGTCCATGCAGTTGGGACTTAAGTGTGTGCCCTTGATGGGGAATGTTCACACACCCGTTTTATTTACATATATATGGCCTCCATCTCTGGGGTTGTATATCTGGCTCCTTCATGTTAAGATGTGTTACGAGTGTCTTTCATGAACTGTGGAGAGGGCATGAGAGGACTTTTGGTGCTAATGTGATTTTTGGATGTTATTTGCTGAAAGTGGGAGGCTTGAACCGTAACACGTGTCCTGCAAAGAAGTTGGTTGGGAAGCCAGATAAAAAAAAATGTTAGAGCTCAGGCTTTAAGCTTTTTGAACCTGTGAGTTTCACTGGTGGAGTATGTGCAGTCTGTTCTGACCTTGTATTGCCATCAAAAGGGATTTCTGGCACCTGAAAAGGCTTGAAGGTAAGTGTAAAGCTTAACAGTAATTTATTCTAAATTTATAAAGAAATAAGCAGCTCTACTTGCCTCCGCTTGTGGCTTTTCTTACAACTAGCTGTGAGGGAAGTTTTGTGCAACTGTATTTTAGAACTAATTGTTCAGATATTTCATGGGGTGGAATTTTGGTGCTAAAGGGACAGGCACTGGCTTCCGTGTGGTGGCCAGAGCAGATCTAATCACGCTAATAGGTGTTACTGCTGATACAAATTATTTGTTGAGAAATAAAGGGACTCTATAACCTAGAAATAGAAAGAAATATACTTCAGAGATTGATTTGTTTGTGGCTGGACTTTTTGGGTTGTACAGGTTGACGTGTTGGTGAACTGGGCCAAATCTGTACCTTTCTTCTTCCATCTGGTCTAAACAGATACACGCTTCCATGCAGGAATGTGTTGTGCAGACGGCTTGATGAACTTCTGCTCACAGTTAGCACTAAGCTATGAAACAAATAGCTGTGGAAAGACAGAGAGCTATGAGAAGGAAAAGAATCCGGGTAGTTACATGCAATTGTTCTGTTTGGCGGCCTTTGGGGGTCTGGCTCTCAACCAGCACTTTATCAGAAACCACCAATGTAAAACCAGTATCCGTCATGAGAAACTCCATGTACTGTAAGAGCAGTCTCCACATGACAGGAGTTCCAGCACTGTTTTTATTGATACTTTGCTGAAGTAGTTCTGGAACAACCAAACTTAGTCTAAGTTACACAACTTTTTTTCTTTTTTTTTTTTTCTTCAAGTAAAAAAATTTGCTGTTTTCCATAGTCATTAAAGTTTAGGACTGTAAGAGCAGAGCAACAGCGGCGAGGATCCACTTAGCGGCTTTCTCTTTTGTCTTTAGGTTAAAGGTCCAGACATAGGTGGGACCTCGCATCCGTGTCTTATAGACAGGACATTCATAGACGTTCTTGGTGTCCATGCGATCCACAGGGATGGCTCTGATGAAGATGACTGGCATCATGGGCGTCAACTCCTTCAGTCGAGCGTCTGTGATCACACCAGAAGGGATGTCCCATCGAGCACCTGCAATATTATGAAATTGTCAGGGTGCCAGCTACCCAGTGGCTTTTTCACTTAGAGGGGGCTGTTTTCATAACTACTAATGGGTGGGAAGGAGTTGCTCTAGTAGCACAGCTGAGGGTGGAGTGTGAAGGTTGGGTAGCCGTGGTGTAGTAGTAGTAGTCTTTAGGGCTAACATGTAATCATCTCACTGTGACTCATGAATGCATTTTGCCTTACTGTGTGTGGGATGTCTAAATAAATTCCGTCCCCACTCATCCCTTCAGCACGGGTTTGCATGAAAGCTGCATAGCTGAAGGTAGAACTTGGCTGTGGTGGGAACTATGATAGCTGTCCTTTGTTCTGTGCTCCTGTTTAAGTGGACCCCTTTGGTGCTCTGCTGATACTGCCATCTCATTCCCCCTTAGTTTTTAACAGTAATTATTTTAGTTTTGTCTTACTCCCACATCAGATAAGAACATAATATATTTATTCAGTAGAACCATGTAGCTTCAGACAGCCACTCCTCAGGTTCATGATATGCAGTCTGAATTTCCAAAAAGCAGCTTCTGGTTTGTGAAACTCTTGCTTGTAAACTGGACGGGTGCTGCCCTCAGCTGGCATGTCTCTGACATTAGCGTGGAATAAGGCTCCGCTGCTTGGAGCTGTTGCAAAAGCTGGACAGGTTCAAAGCAGCCAGTGAGTACTAACACCTGCTCTGTTTGCAAGAATTTTTAAGGCTGAACTGGGCTTTCTCCGTGTCTGAAACACCTCCTAAAAGATGCCATCTTTTACCTTCCATGAATAATCCATGCACGTAGGAGCCTTCTCTGGGTGGAGCTGTTATATCCTCATGGTTTTTCTTGGTGACTTCCACTGAAAGACACATCTTGTCCAGTGGCCATTCGTTTTTTCTAGCCATGGACTGCATGATAGCAGTGAGGAAGGACTGGGGATTGAAGAATCCTGCCAGCCACACTGTTGCAGGCAGCACAAAATCCGTTGTCCAGACTTCTAGTTCCTGGAAAATAAAATCAGCAAAATACTTCAGCATGAAGCATGGCCTTTGAGCAGCAGAATACTGCTTTGAGGTATGATGTGACAAGAAGCTGATGCTTCACTGTGCCTAACACAAGCTTCAGGTAATCTTCCAGATGGGGAGAGTAGGATGGAGGTGGTCTGTGATGAACAAATAGCAGATTCCACTGCAGCAGTGAAACTTAAACAGTTAATTTGATTGCAGTAAATACTGCTATTATTTTTTTTAACAAAGCTAAACTTTAAATAGATAGTTTTATTAAATATTTTTTTTTTCTTCTGAGACATAATGTTATGATGGGGTTAGCTAATGTTCTTTTGAAATAGTGATATACTCTAAGGGCGAACCCTTTTCAAACTTCTCTCATCCTTGGGGTAACAGGCCACTTCAGGTACTTCAAACTGCTTAAATTAATATTGAAAAATAAACCAGTTAACCACTGTACACTGATGGAGGTCATTCTTGGTCTGCTTGCTCCCTAAGCTTTAACTTTCACAAGAAATCTGCTCACCCTAATCCGAAGGAGCAGGTCTGCGTACCAGGCTCCCAAGCTAAGAAGAGAGGGGTAGGCATAACGTGTCCAGGATTCAGGGACACTGTCGTAGAAGAGAGCGTTTGCCAGCTCTTCCATATCTGATGTAATCGTTAGCTCTCCCTTTGAAAAAAAGAGGAAAGTCTGGGCAGTTTTATCTGAAGAAAGCAAGGCTGATGGAAGTATTTGGTCTCAAACTTATAATGAAACAGGAGGCTGGTGCTGTCTGGCTGTACCCAGCACAGTGGGATGTGGAAACACGCGAGCAGAGGTAGCCAAGCGCTTTGTACAAGACAAGGTTCAAAACCAGCAACAGCCATTTGCAAATCATGGGAAATTATTTGGCAGGGAGGGGTGCTTTCTAGGCATCTACCTAATGCATACCTTTAGTCCCAAGTCTAACTCTTTCAAAGAGCGCCTGATTTCATGGGTCAAGATGTTCATTCTTTCACATTCCTGGAAGGCAACTACAACATAGGGGGTCTTGTCCACTGCTTTTGCCATTATCTCCACCATGTTGAATGGCTCTGGCAGCCTCTCAATTATCTCATCTAGGACTGACTTCACCTGGAAAGATTATCACAGAATCACAGACTGGTGGGGGCTGGAAGGGCCGTCTGGTGATCACCTTGTCCAACCCCTCTGCTTGAGCAGGCACAGCCAGAGCAGGGGGCACAGGAACGCATCCAGGTGGGTTTTGAATGTCTTCAGGGAAGGGACTCCACAACCTCTGTGGGCAAATATGCTATAGAACTGCTCTTACCTAAGGAAAAATGCTGTGTGTTAACAGTTAATCAACTTAGTAAGATGATTTTTTTCTGCCTTTGTGTTTTCTTGTGCTTTGTCCTCTGTTACTAATACTCTATTCTGTAATTAACTGCTTTTGGAGCTTAAAAAGCTTAAAAAGCTGCAGCTTTTTCGATAGCCAAGAACTGAAGCCACAGAGGCTGTGAAATTCAAGTGTAAAATCCAGGGAGTCAGGAGGAAGACTTTTTTCTTTTAAAAAAAGAAAAAAATCTGTATTTTTAGTAGTTGCCATTATGAATGGAAATTACTAAGCTTGCTCCATCTGCTGAGAACGCAGCATGTGAGCCATGTTTTGCCACTGGCGCATCTCGACCCCATCAAAGAGTAACCTTTCTCAGCGCTGCTGACTTTTGTAACCACACCACGTGTTCAGATGGAGCGAACACAAAGAAACTGCCCGGGCAGCATTTTAGCCCCTTCTCTTCACCCTCTGGGTTTCTCAGAGATGCTGGAGGAGAGCAGCTAACGGTCTTATGATCCGTGTGACTAGGTGCCTGCCTGCCTGGGATCTAGACTGATGCAAGAGCAGGGAAAAGGGAAGGGAGCTGCAGATGGGACAGGGACAAACAGGCGGCCGTGGTCAGTACTTTGCCCTGGGCTGCAGTGCCCATCCTGCCTTCTCAGCAGCTGTAGAGCGGTGAAGCGTTTGCTCGTGTTCCATTACATTACTAGTGCCAAAGACTGGCAAAGTTATGGAAATGGAAAGGAGGGCCTGGTCCCAGAGAAAACGAGTGCAAATATACTTAAATAAAAACTTGACAGGAGTGTCCAGCAGAGCAGAGACTGCAGCATTTCTTGTGAGCTCTGCGCTAGCAGCTCCCCCTTTTCCAGGCTGACAGCTTGTAGCATTGGGTACTGGGCTAGAATCCCATCTCTGTACTGTCTTGCACTGGTGAGAAATCAGTTGTTATTACAGGTCGTATTCTCCTGTACGTTTTGTGTGGGCCCATATCTGTCTTCCCCATCTGGCCTCTGAATTGTCATTGTTTACTGTAAAGAGGCAGAAACTTTACTTGCCTTTTCCTCTCGGGAGACACCTGATCCCCCTCCAGCATCTGATTCTTTGGGCTGCATTTCCAAAACTGTCCGAAAAAGCCTGTCTGAAGTGACGGTCAGGAAGCCAATTTCTGCATTGGGGTGAAGGCCATACAAGTAGGGGCTCTCCGGTGGCAGGTTGTCATCGATGTACTCGTGGTAACCCTAAGCACAGGGCAGGTGCTGACATTGGTTTAGCAGATACGTACAAAGGAGCATGAGCTTTGCTTCAGCCTTGAAAATATGCAATTGCTTTTTGGTGGTGCTTCACAGCTAGCTGGAGTCGCTTATTCAAGATGATTTTTTACTCATGTCTTACCTAAGTTTTTCCCTTACCACCCCAGCCACAGGAATTATTTTTGCAGCTATTCTGCATATTTCCACAGGATTGAAACTATTTTTTCCCTACGTTCCCCCTTGGTTAGCATGAGGGAACGCTGACTAGTGTGCATTTATCCAGAGTGGTGGTTTCCCACAGCAAATTGCAACGTTGAACTTTCTTACCTTGTAATCCAAGCTGGGAGGGATCAAAAACCCTGGAGCTAAATACACTTCCCCTTCCAGCATCTCCGCACGGATGTACTCGCTCAGGTAAGTCCGACACAGCCGGCGGTCCCAGTCGTCTGTTATATGTCCCCCGTACATGATTTCACCAAAGAGGTACCGGAGATCATCCCACGGTACCTACAAGGAGAGGCTCACTGTGGGGTTTCTATAGCCTCTGTGGCTTCCCAGAAGTCCCCTGCTGCCTGGGGGAGCTGCGCACGACCGTAGAGCTGCAGGGCAGCAGAGCAATGGCTCCTGGGTTGACCTGTCCAGTGTCCAGGGAGGTGACAGACCCTGGACCCACAGAGCCTCGGTGACAGAGTGAAGGGAGAAAGACAGGGGACCTACTCTCAGGTGTCTCTTGTGTTTGCCCACAGATTTCACCTTGTCCTGGTATGGACACAGCTGTCCATACTTTGAACCCCTGTCATCCGGTCTTTATTCAGATCAACGTTGTGAAAGCACGACTCTCCTAAGGGTGAGACCTCAATTTTACTCATTGCACCGTCATTTCTGGGTCAGGCTTTGCTTTTAGGTGGAAAGTAATTTAAAAAACCCAACCCAACAAAGCACCAAGGCATGGGCCAGAGCAGGCGCTTGTCCCAGCCTGGTGCTAAACGCCCGCTTTCCACCCAGCTCAGTCGCGCTGAGGACTCTGTACCTTCACCTGCCAGAGTGCGTGCAGCTCACTGGGGAGTAGGGGAAGAACTGCTGGCAAGGCCGTGTTTCTCGAAGAAGGCATTTGTGGAGCAAACTGATGAATTTTTTACAGAAGGTTGATTGTCATAGTGTGCACTGTGCTGAGGTATGGTCACTTGGTGAGCCCCTTACCTTGGGGTTTGCCTCCAAATAGTTGTACAGGACATTAATTGATATGGTCAGGTCGCCGTTGTTGAAGGGGTAAGATCTGTTCCAGCCCTGAGTGCCAAACTTGCGCCGCTCAGCCACCACCGCGTGGAAGTAACAGAGCGCAAACAGCACGCATTTGAACTCGATTTCTTTGCTGCACATCTCTAACGTGTCCTGCAGTGGAATAAAAATGAGAGTTGGTTTGCAAGCGAATGAGTGAATATCGCTATCAGCTGTCCCTCTACTGAAGAAAATTAACCGGATGGCAAAGGAGAACTGAATGTTGTTTATTAAAAAAAAAAGTATAAAATTATCTTTTAAAGATTTTGTAGTTTGTTAATTTTTGCACTCATTTGTTTATAAAAAAATTAGGAATCCACACACCCCCACACCCCTCCCCACCCCTGACAGTCAAGGTAGCTTTTTTGTGGCACCAAGGTGCAGCAGCTTGCCATCCAGCTGTGGGAAAGGCACCATGAATTCAGTGCCCTCCCTGGTTCGGGAACCCTCAGGCAGCTCTGGTTACCCCTAAATCATGTCCTGCAAATGGGGACTCTGGCGACCCCACGAGGACGTGCCTGGGTGTGGGCTGGCTCCTGGTGCACCATCTGTGTCTGCAGTGATGCCCCCGAAAATGCTGAGCCTGTGAAACCCCAGGGATGGGGTGAGTCAGATACATGGACTCAAAACAGTTGAAAGGAACAGTCTGTGCACAGCGTGACCACGGTGGGGCGAGGGTACCTGGGTGAACAGGTCGAGGGCTTTGTGCAGGTTGGCATACATGCCCGTTGGCGGCTCGTTGGTGATTTTGATGGCGTTTTCCAGCAGTCCCTGTGGGATGATGTGTGCCTCGGGGCTGGGGGCTGGCTCGGCACTCATGAACACCCGGTAATCGGCGTGGCTGCCCAGGCTGTACTGCTCCACCATCTTCTCCAGTGTGCCCAGCCACCGGGCCACGAGGTGGATGTTCTGCAACAGGAACCCCTCCTGTACTGCTTGGGCTGAAGTGCAACCTCAGGAATCACTCGTTCCTCCCCAGATTCCTACTGTGGCTCCACAGAGACCAGGTGCAGCACAACACAGCATCACTTTGTCTGCAGATACCCAGCTAACCCAGGCAGTGTCACTGCCATCACGTAGGGTACACCGTGAAAAATACCACACCCCTATTGCAGGGCTGTCATCCTCTTTGGAAGGCCTCCCACGCTTTTGGCCGCCAGTCTCTGTTGCTGTGGCCCCTCTCTGGTTCCCTTGGCCTAGGCTGGCAGGTTTGGTGCACACCAAAGGTCTGTCTGTCCTGGATGTCCCCTATCTCCTGCCTTGCCCATGGCAGTGCAGTGAGGGCAAGGGACCATCATGCCCCAGCCCTTAACCTGCTGGTACTGTGTCCCCCTGCCCCGCTGCAGGGAGCAAGGGGCATTGCGCTCCACCCCTCCAGCCTCTCCTGTTTCCCTGAGCCCATCCTGCTGTCCCTGCTCAAGGCAGCGTGCTACCTTCCTGCTGCCGGTGGTGCTGCTGCCCCCCGTCCCCTCCCTGCTCCCACCTCTGTCCACAGCAAGGACAAGTCTGGACCCAGCTGCGGCGTGGGATGAGCACCGAGACTGCGCATGATAGCTAGTGCTGGGGGATGGGGGGAGCGGAGCAGCTGCCGACACTCCCTGAGCTTCAGCCATCCCAGATGCCACCTTAGTGTCAATAGCGATGCTGAGGCTGGGGGAGCCTGGGGACACCCTGAGCTGCGTCTGGCAGGGCTGTGTACCCCATGATGCATCCCAGTGTGCCTGGTTGCTGGCAGGGCTGCGTGCCTCATGGTACATTCCTGTGCCTCCCACCCACCTGCAGGATGACCCAGTGCCCCTGTGTGGCCGCCACCTCCAGGGCCCGTTCTGCCACGGCCTCCTGGCCCTGCCCCAGTGACACGTTGTGGATCCTCCCATTGTCAATGGTGAAGTTCAGCTTTCTGCCTGGGGAGAGGAGGAAACCGCCACAGTGTGAGACACCTTTTTTGTTAGTATTAGTATGAAGACAGGGCTGCGCAGCTCTGGCCATTCGCTGCACCCAGCCATCGTGGGCTGGTGCTGGCCAAGGAGAGGGCAGCGGCTCACCCAAAGCCTCCACGTCTTTAAGCGGGTCAACACCAGGGGAGAGAATGAAGAACAGGGGCATGGAGGGGCTGCTTTCCTTGTATGCCTTGGAGAGCTCAACACTCCTTCCTTCCACAAACTTGCTCCCCATCTTCTCTTCCACAAAGTTCCTAAAGAAAAATAAAACCATAATGTGAGTTAGGAACAAACGCAGTCACTGGGCACAGCTGGTGTTGCAATGCCACCAGGCTCTTGCCAGGAGGGCTCTGTGCCGCGTGCCCCGGGTGGGCGCTGGTGCACCTGATGGCGTAGGTCATCCTGTCCGGCCGCATGCACCGCAGCATGCACAGCTTCTGCAGGGCTGACTTGTTCTTCCACTCCTTGGGGAACACCTCCTTCTCCGGCACCTCAGACTCCACAAACTTTTTCCATCGCTTTGCTGAGCCCTCAATGTCGCTGTCCAAGTTCTTGAACTCTTCCATTTCTGAGAGCACCTTCAGGTCCCGCAGAGATGGGATAAATCACGCCTGGGCTCTGCTTGCCTTCAGGGACCCCCAGGCTGTGGGCTTCCCTTGGATCCGTGTGCACATGGGGATGGTACTGTGCCTCAGCCAGGCCCTGAGGGGTCCTGCAGCCCTGCTCTACCATCCCAGGCAGGCTGCCAGACCTGCCCTATGCCAGGCATGGCCACATTAGGGGTACCAGAGGCATCCCCGGGGTGCCAAGGGGGCCTGGTGAAATGGGGATGCTGCGTGTGGGCCAGAGGGGCATCACTCGGACACCCCCAAGCTCATGGGCAAGGAGCCGGGCACACAGGGGACACTGACAGTCTAAAATGCTGCTGAGCCACAACCTCGCCAGCTGCCTCCTCCTGCCGGTGTGAGCAGCCCGTCTCCACTTTCCCGCAGCCCCTGGGGTGAGCGGGATGTGCAGAGGAGGGGGTGCGGTGGGACAGGCTGTCTCTGGTGCTTGGTCAGCAGAATGGCCGACCCCACTGCCTGCTGCAGGGCTGAGTGCGCACCCCCGTGCCACTGGCACACTGCTGTCCCACATCCCCTGCCAGGGCCTGGGATATGCCTGGTCTTACCAGCTGCAAGGGGCAGGGGGGCTTTTGGACCCTCCTGAGTGCTGCAGGTGACCCTGGACCCACCGTGCTGGAGGCTGTGCTGGCATCGCCTCGGCACAGTGGGCGACTGTGGGGACCAACCTTGATGCCACCCCAGCCCTGGGGCTGCAGGAAGTCCACGGGGGATGTGACACCAGCCTTGGAAGGGAAGCGCAGAAGAAAGTCCAGCTCCACCGGGTTCAATTCTTTCTTGATTGCCAGGACCTGGTGAGTCGAGAGCACAGCATCATGACTGCCCCAGCACAGGTGGCCTTGGCACAAGGGGCTGTGCTCTGGGTGAGAAGCTACTGAGTACCCAGCAGCAGCACGGAAGTAAGCGAACAACCTGTCTAAACCAACATAAACTCACATACAGTATTATACAACAGAAGCTCCAAACATTTGTACATGTTACCTGGAAGGTAACCTGGGCCAGGAAAATGAGTTTGTCTCTCTCAAAGAGTCCCCGTGCGGTGTATGTGTAGACCGAGTAGGTAATTTCATCTGTCAGGTTGATCACCCTTTGCTTGATGTCGTCGTCAGGGGCCGTGTGCTGAATGGCCTTCTCAAAGACCCCATTGAATGCCTAAGGAAGAGCCGGGTGGGCAGCTCAGTGCCCAGGCTGCTGGGTGCTTTGTTACCAGCATAAATGCTGAAACACCGAATCTCTGAGATCCCCCAAACCCTCTCCTGCCAATTCCCTCCTTGGTCCACATCTACCTTGAGAGAGAACTGGTAGATGGGGTTGATCTTGTTGAGGTCACTCAGGATGAAGTACAGCAGGGATGCTCGCTCTGCCGCTGGCCTGTAGTTTTCTCTAGCAATATTTATTTGGACTTCGGTGACTTTAGCTTCTTTCACCTTGACGCACACGAAGGTGGGTGTTACTCAGCATCCTGGCACATGCCACCTCCCACTGAGTGCCAGGTGCCTGGCATGGTCCAGGAGAGCTCTCCTGTTGCCCGCGGCACTGCGGCACCAACTCTGGGGCAGCTTGCTTACTTTTTCCTCAATTTCCATGGCTGTGCGCTTGGTTGTTTCCAGGTTCTCCACCAGCGCTGTGTCCCCCAGGAAGTCCCCTGCAGCAGCAGACAGCCGGGCAAGCAGGGAGTCCTCCAGCTCCTTCAGCCTGATCTT
The DNA here is from genome assembly GCF_949628215.1 of Phalacrocorax aristotelis. NCBI lineage: Eukaryota > Metazoa > Chordata > Aves > Suliformes > Phalacrocoracidae > Phalacrocorax > Phalacrocorax aristotelis. The sequence continues at coordinate 5,644,300 of NC_134291.1, forward strand.
GAACTCATTCTGGTTCTTTGTGAGGTTTGCCTACAACACCAGAACCCCAGAGATGCATGTGTCATTCAAGAGGCTGTGGTGAAACTCTGGCATCAATCGCTGCGACTTACGCTGGATGCTTTCTAACAAACTGCATGCAACAGACTGTGGACCAGCAGCAGTTCTGCTGGCTTTATCTTCTACTGATTATAAATTCTGCCTTTACAAATGCAGCCCATGTAACATACTGAGGTACCTGTCAGCTGAGCAACACGTCTCTGAGAAACCAGCCAAGTTTTTCACATTGTCACCAAAACACCAATGCAAGAGGAAGGTGGATGTGGTCCCTCCTGAGACACACTGTCGCCCACAGGGTGAAGCGGTGAGCACGCCCGTGGCAGCGCCATGACCCCAAGCGGCCCACACAGATGGAAGGCTCTGACTGGGACTCGCTTGGCTCGCGATAGGCAACAGCAAGCTCACAGAGGTGAGATGTCACTGCTCCCTGCCAGCAAAGCCACCGCAGCTCCCCCCGGCCGCCCCCTGCTACCGTCTCGCTGGCAGCTGGGTTGTTACCTTCAAGGTCTCCAGGTCCGGCCGCTCTTTGGCCACCACAGCAGCCAGGAGCTGGTCCTCCAGTCCCTCCCGGGTCACCAGGAAGTTGATCAGGGTGCACTGAGCCTGCACCTCTGGCTTGTAGTGAGGGTTGGAATATTTGGTGTGCAGAATCAGGCGGAAGCGTGGGTGATATTCCACTTCTTTATCTCCTATCTTAATGTATCTGTTCAGGTGATTAAACAAATTAATTTCTGTACATTTGGCAGGAACTTGTCACAAACAGAAACCCTCAACCCTCTTGCTGTTGCCAGCCACTCAAGATATATTACTCTGGTTGGGAAAAGGCATAGCAAGGGCAGAAGTACCAAAAAAGCCCTGGCAAGCCAAAGGCCAGAGGAGCAGAAGGAGCTGGTGGCTGCCCTGCCTGCAACTCTTGGACGGCTTCTGGGCACGTGCTGCTTTTAGGCACCGTCCCATGATACAAGGGGAGGGTGGCGCAGCTCCCTCCCCAGCAGCCCCAGAGCCCTGTCCCTGCAGCCCTGGGGGACCAGCCTTTGCAGACCCCAGGGGCACGGCCAGGAAGGCCAGTGGTGTCCGGGGAAGGCAGCACTGCCTGCAGCGGGGCTGGCAGTGCCAAGTGGGGCGGGGAAGATGGGGCAGGGGATTCTCAGCAAAAGCCCCATCACCAAATAGCTTCTGCATCTGCCAGGAGAACCCTCCCAGTTTATCGCACCTTATTGCAGGTGCACGAGGGAACACGCTCTTCTTAAACCATTAAATGAGCTGGACTCTGCAGACCAGAATGGTCCAAAACGTCACATCAACTACAAGCGTCCCCACTGGGAAATACACAGAGAAAACTAGGGGATGTGGCCAGAGGCTCTCGTGTGCGTGGGGAAGGATCAGGCCCCATCTGCTGTCATGCAGAGGGGCGTAAATTGGCATTTTAGGGCAGGCGTGGTTGCTCAGAGCAGGTGAAACTCAGCACAAGAGAACAGGCTGTGCTGACCTGCCCTTCTTGGTGGTGTTCCTGCCCAGCAGGTGGTCCAGCACCGGCTCCACAGTCTCGCCAATGTCCTCGATCAGCAGTGTCTGTCCTTCAGAAACCGCCCGCTCGATGGTGTCCAGATAGCTGTGGCCGAGAGGGGAGGGAGGCACGGTGTGGGGCAAGCGTGTGCACTGCAGGGAGCTCAGGTGAGCTTGGGTGAACGCCCTCCAGCCGTTGCACCCTGCTGTGACCCCCGTGGTGCTCTGCAAGCCCTGGTCCCAGCAGAGCCCATGGAGGTATTGGGTGCCCCCATCAGCGCTGCTGCCCTCAGGTGTCCCGAGTCTGATGGGGAACGTGGGTTCCCTGTCCTGCAGAGCCCTGCACCCCTCTGGTGGCAAGGGAAGAGGGGGCTGTTCCATCCCAAGCCCACAGCTGCCCCACAGCACCCAACCCACCTCCTCTGGCCCAGGCGGATGGCCCACAGCTCCTCCCCATATTTGTTCTTGATCCACTTGATGCCCTGGAGCTGGGCATCCACAAGCAGGGGCCATCGCTGGGTGTTGCAGAGGATGGTGGCATTCTCGGTGGACGTGCGGTCGCTGGGCAGCCCCTGGTTGCTCCAGGCAGCCACATCAGCAGCGTCGGTGAGAAGGCTGAGGGGGTCCAGCCCTGGGGTGATGGGGATGGGCACCTGCCGGGGAGGGGCTGTTGGGTGCCTGGCCACGGAGGAGCGGGAGCCCCTCGGTGCTGGCGGGCATGGGGGGAAGGAGCCCCAGGCACCCCGGGACAGGACCTGTGGCCACTCACCACCAGCCTTCTGAGGAAGGGAATCCAGTGGTTCTCCAGCAGCTCGGCTCTGTATTTCTTGGTGAAGTAGCCAACATATGACACGAAGGCAGAGACCAGCAGCACATCTCCACACAGCATCTTTTCCTGCTCTCGGAGCATCTCCACTGACTCAGCCCAGCGGACATTTTCGGATGCCAGACCCCCGATGAGCCTGGGGGGCAGTGAGAGGAGACAGCAGCTGCTGTGGTGCCGCTGCTCCAGGTGCTGTGCGGGGCTGGGGGGGACTCAGCTGTGATGCCCCAGTGCAGCCATCACCAAACGCTGTTTGGATTAACCCACTTCTGCTTGGGCAGTGGGCTGCCCTCACCTAGGGCACATAGCTCTGCAGCTGCAACCCCTGCCCACCCCCACACCCCCACCCCAAGTTTCTGGCCCAATTCATACTCAGGATTTTTTAATTTTGAGGGGAGGGAGGGGCTCTTGTGCTTCCATGACCCCTGTGTCGTTGTCACCAGGCAATGCCAGGGAGCAGCAGATGGTCCCAGCGCTTCTGGAGCTGGTGTTTGCATGGTACCTGTTTGCCAACGTGATGACTCTGTTGGTTGCATCAGCCTCCTGCTGGCATTTGATTTTTTCAGCTGTAGCTTTCTCAAATTCTGCAGTGAGAGCTGCCAAGTTGGCATTCAGATCCTTCAAAAGACAACACATCTACAGTTACCTCCTGCACACACAGTACAGCTGCAGTAAGCTGCCAGGCCAGGAGAGAGCTCTGCCTCCCCAAAGGAGACTTGCAGCGCTCCCTGTCATGATGACGCAACTCTTGCACCTGGGCTCCAGGTTATATGAATTATAGAAATCTTTCTTGCTCGTTTCTGGCTTCTGGCCGTGACCTGCAGCCAAATTGCCAGTGGCTGATGGGGGCCGCGGTGGGCGCCAGCCAAGGCAAACAATGGCTGGCTCCAGCAGCTGGCCCTGGCCAGGGGCTGTGGGAGGGGGCACGCACTTACGGCAATTTTGTTCTTAATGCGACTGAGTTTTTCTTGTGCCTCCGCCAGCTCAGCGTTGGCTTCCTCCAGCGCCTGCCTCTTGGGCTCCACCTCACAGAACACCTCGTAGAATCGAACGATGTTTAGGCACCAGGAGCACAGACCTGCCGCGGCTGTTGACTTTGACATTATGAACTCTGGATCAAAACTAGGGTCTGACTGGTAGGGCCTGGAATGGGAGAATATGCTGTGCTGTGACACTGTGCCATGACTGCTGGTGGTGCCGTGCTGCTCCTCCTGGGGCTTGGGCTGCCAATGGGCAGCAGGGTAGGAGAGCAGAGCAAACGCCTGGATCCCACTCCTGCCCTTCAAACCCCACTGCACTCGCTGGGTTGAGGGTCTTTCCTGGACACCCTGCCCAGGGCAGCCCTGCATCAGGGGGCTGGGCAGGGGGCAGGAATTGGCCATGGACTCACTGAAATGCCTTGAGACAGGCCTCAGGGATGTGCTCCTTATCAAACTTCTTTAAGGCATCAAGGAAAGTGTCTACTTTTCCCATCATCACTTTTGCCGCCTTCCAGCTCTTATCCTTCGGTATCTTGCCCTTGGGGGCTGTCAGGATCATCACGGCTGCTGTCACGTTCACCACCGCTTGAGGTGGGGACCCGAAGGACTTCAGCTCTGTCAGGTTGTTCTGGGAAGGGACCACGGGGCTGATGAGCATTGCCCTAGCACAGGGATGCCAGCCAGGGACCTGCTTCCCACTGGGGGGTTGCCCACCTTGTTGAGTGTATTGAGGGCCTCCTGGGCAGCTATGAGTGCTGGCTCTGCTTTTGCCAGGTCGGTCTCGCAGGCTCGCTGCTTCTCAGCCACATTCTGGGGAGGCAAGAGGACAGGATGGGGTGAGGGGCCAGAGCCAACAGAGCTTGCGCTGCCCCATCCTGTGTTGGACCCCAGCGTGGTGGGCACCAGCTCAGCGCCACACACCGTGTTGATGGCCTGGACCTTCAGCTCCTCCTCATCAGCAATGGCTTTCTCCCTGCTGACCTTCTCCGTCTCGACACCCACCACGTGGATCAGTTTATCTGCATCCTCGTTCTTCTGCTTCAGTTCTGCTTCCTGGACCGCCAGCTTGGCTTTCAGGTCATCCACCTTGATGGGGGGAGAAACAAAGAGGATCAGAGGGCTGATCCTGCTGAGCCCTGCCCGGCCTCGCAGTGGCAGCTCAGTACAGCTTGGGGACCTCGTGGCCACCGACACTGCCCTGCGGGGTTGTGTCTCCTCTCGCCCCCCCCAAGCTGGACCCGCAGCAGGCACGATGCTGTGGGCAGGCACCTGTGATGCTGTGCTCTGCAGCTTTGTCAGCCCCTTCTCCAGCCTCTCAATCTTAGCAGTGAGTTCGCTCCTTTTTTTTGACAGCAGGTTTTGGTAGAGCTTTATCTGCTCCAGGAAGGTCTTTGGCGTGGTGTAATTATAGCGTCTCTCCATGGCCAGGTAGGTCTTGGACATCTCCTTTACACTCATGTGGACGTAAGCCATGAACTGGCTGATGGAGGCCTTGACCTCGGCCTGCGCCAGAAGCACGGACAGTGAGCTGCCGTGACATGCGGACGCAATGCCAATGCTGGGGTAGAACGGAGCCTTCCCGCAGCATTGGTTCCACATCCAGCCGCAGAGGCCAGGAGGGAAAGCATTGCTTTTTGTTAAAGAGCACAACACATGGCCGAGAAATGTAGGTGATTGCAGCACTAACGATGCTGGTTCTTAAGCCCCACTCTAGTTTTCCTGGCTCTAATCCCCCAGGTTAACCTGGGCTGCACTGGGGAAAAGCTGCTCTTTCCAGGCTGTTATTTGTGGCAGTGTTTTAAGGACAAATGGGAAACAAGGAAAGGTTCGTCCCCACCAGCATGGTGCGAGGCTGCAGGCTCTGACCCTGGAGCTGACTGTGAGCTTACCCCAGACCCCATCCCTGGCTTGCTGCCCCCAGCACCCCCAACTCATGCCAGACCCCCATCCCTGGGGCATGTTGCAATAAGGAGAGCAGCAGAGGTGCAGGTCATTCCCCAAAGCAGCCTGGTTTCTCCAGCCCCCCTGGACAGCGGGCTGTGCACAGCCTGGCATGCACCAACCCAGGGTTCCAGCTCACCTCAATGTCTCCTGTTTCTTCTAGGAACCTGCTGCTGACGGACACAAGCGCATTCTCCGGCCACTCGTGGAACCAGTCAATGGCTGTGCAGTTGACCACGGCAGGGAACCTCCTCGCTCGCACCCGCAGGGTTGAGCCCACAGGGGAGAAGCAGAGGATGACCTGGGGCAGAGCACCACGGGTGAGCGGTGCATCCCCACTGCCAGGGGCTGAGCTCGTGCAGGGGCCAGCAAGAGCATTGTTGTGTGCTCTACATCGCTGCAAACTCTTCTGCTGGAGATTAGGGTTTTGCCTCCTGCCCATTAACTCCCCTTCCCAGTATGTAGGAGGTGGTCTGTGACTGTGCACCCTGCACCTCTCAGTGGGGTCAGGGCTGGCACCGGATCCCCTTTGGTGGCTGTGGTAAGCGGCATCAGCAGCATCGGCATCACTGTGAGCACCCAACACAGCCTGGCCCTGGCTCGTGGATGTGGAGGCTGCGCACCCCGCCTGTGCCCCAAGGGAGGTAAATACATGGGTGTGAAGAGCTGCGCCCTGGGGCAGAGAGCACGCCATTGGCTGGGGAGCCTTTGAAAACATCTTTCACCCAAACCCATCACTGTATCATGAAACCACATTTTTCTGTGTGCTGTCTGCAAATAGGTTTGAATTAGGCAAGACAGGAGCACTGACAAAACCGTCCTCCTGAATGAACACCCACCTTTAACTGTTGCCTGACTTTTTCTATAAATAATTTCCAGCAGTTTTCCCTTGTATCTTGCAATCCAAGGAACTTCACTTGGGGCCTCATGGCACTGATAATATTTTCCAGGTCATCATCCTGAAAAAGCCCCTGCACCTCCCCGGATGCCAAGAAGTCATTGATTAGGACCAGGAACGATTCGTCAGCAACCTGAGAGTCTGTCATCAGGAACACGGTGGGGATGTTCTTCACGGCCGCCTTGATGTACTGGGAGGCGAGGTCCAGCTGCGGCAGGAGAGAGATTGGGAAGGAGCCTTTGGGAAGGTACTGGGTGCCTGCTGCTCTGCTCAGCAACGGGGCCAGCCGCCAGGGCTGCCTGCACTGCACCTCCCTCACGAGCAGCTCCTGCCTGTCCCTGGCTGGGAAAAAGCTGTCGCCCCTTGCGACAGGACTCATGGGTATTTGAGCGTATTATGTGGTACACAGGCAGAGCGGTGAGAGCAGAGCAGAGCCCTGTGCACCCACCCCAGCACCGGAGCCACTGCGGAGCTTAGCACCACTCCACATTTGCAGGATCTGTCCCATGAGCAGGCGGTGCTGCCCCAGAGGGCTGGGAGGAAAGCTGCTCTCACCTTCAGGTCTGGGATGCCATAGCCTTTCTTCAGTGTAATCTGAAACACATTCAGATTGCTGATGTATGCTGCTAGCCGTGCCAGACTCTGCTTCCCGCTGCCTCCTACCCCCACCAGCAGTGCATTGCCCCGGGGAGACTCTAAGATCCGACTAATTCTGCAAATATGAGACACCGCGTCTTCAAAGAGCACCTGAAGAAAACAGGAGAGGAAGGTTTGATATTCTGAATCACATCAGGAAAAACAGCAAACGCCCCATTATGTACAAACCCGAGCAAGAGCAATGCTGCAGCCATGTCCCTGTGGTGCAAGGGCTGCCTCGGCATGGAGCTGCCCACAGCAGGGCACTCACCAGGCTCATTGCCACGTTCATCTCGTTGTAGCTCTCCAAGGCTTCCCCCAGCAGCTTGTTCAGGGCTGGCCAGCTTGGCACCGGCAGGTACTTGGGTTCCCCTATGCCCTGAGCGAAGTGGCAGTAGATGTTGGGCTTGGCGAACACCATGTCTTCATTGAATTCCTGGGAGAAGCAAGGCCAGACATGGGGCTCAGCTGTGGGACACCCGGGGGGGTACTGCTGCCTGTGTCACCGCTGAGCCTGTGCTGGGGAGCTCAGCCTGGCAGTGCAACTGCACTGGGATGGGGCACTCCCTCATTTTCCGTCACAACTTACATCAAAGAACTTCCTGCAGGTGTCCACCAGCATCTTCCCAAAGTCTTTTTGATCCTTTTCATCGACAAGCTTGTCTCCATACACCCTCTCAGCTTCGTGGAGCCAGAGACGCACCAAGTCCATAGGACTTTTCAAGCATTCCGGGGTGGAGAACAACAGGCCCTGACAAACACGTGAATCCCTCAGTCCTCGGGGCTTTATTTTACTGCTACTCAGAGCTGAGTTTAGGGGTTGGCTTTGGGAAGAGGTCATGGTACTTTTCAAGGACATGGCACACTGCAAGGATGCATGGTGAAGGAGAGAAAGGAATAAGGATGTTTTAGTGGAAACAGCCCTCCCACTACCTGGAATATGTTGGAGAGGTCGCGGAGGTTGAAGAGGTAGTGGAACTTGATGGCTGTAGGCAAGAAGGTACAGGCAACCTTCTGGTGGAGCGCTGTTGGCAGGAAACAGGGGGTGAGCCAGCAGGCAGGTCCCCAGAGACCCTTGCAGCCTCCTGCGGGATCACTGAGCCTGGCTCGCTTTCCCCTCTGTGAACTTTGGCAAGTAGGACAAGCCTGAGGTTTTAGTTGGACCATTTCTAGGGACATGATGCTGTGTTTTGCACAAGAAGAGGAGAAAAAGAGGGACGGACGTTTCATTTGCATGGTGCTGTGAGGTGGAGGTGCAGCGTGAGACTCCTGGGGCACTGGCTGGTTGTGGTGCGGTTGGGTTTCCTGGTGCCAGTAGGTGCGGGTGCATTCCCTGGGGCCAGCGTCGGTGCATGCTGCCTTCCCACCCCCCCAGCTTGGCAGGGGCTCACCCAGCGCTGCTGCTACCAGCTGGGGCTGCAGCTTCTGGACAGCCAGAGGCATCTTCTGGAGGGCCAGGTGCTGCGCGAGGATGGTGCTGTACACAGTCAGCAGAGCCTCCTGGCCAGGAAAGCTCATGGCGAAGACGCAGAAGTGGCGCTGCAGAAAGGGGCAAAAATTCAGCTGGGAGCTCTGCCCCAGGGGCTGATGCAGCCAGCTGGCACTGCAAGGTCCCCCATCCCATCCCACCCACTCTGGGCTCTGGTCCCGGAAGAGCAAACCCACTGGGCACAGCCCCATGCCCCACAGGTCCTGTGTACCTGCAGCCTGGAGTCGATGGTGAAGGACCCTGCGGTTGGGTTCATGCAGGCCACGTACTGACAGTTGTGAATGTCCTTCAGGGTCAGTTTGTTCCTGTCATACCTGCACAGGGACCGGCACCATGAGACTCTCCCCAGGGACGGGTTCCTCCAGGCGGGCTGTGCCCCACCGGCCCCATGGTGCTCCGTCAGAGGCAACGCAGGAGCAGGGATCCCCATTTCCCCAGCACTCAGCTAAGCCTGGCATTGCCCTTGGCAATGCTGTGTGGGACCCCTCCTGCGCCCCATGGCCAGACCTGGCTACAACCCCCCCCCCACGGCAGCGAGCCCTCCCTGCTGCCTGCGCTGAATGCTGCACTGCCAGGCATGGGGATCCCCTGCCGGGGTTTCCTGCACTGGCAGCGTGGCTGTTTGCTTTGGATGGTGTTTGGAGCCACCAGCAGAGAGTTTTCCCATTCGTCTGCCAAAGTCTTCCCAGCAGCTCCAGGAATGAGCGGGCTGGGGAGGAAACAGGCAGCTCAGCTCCACGGGCAGCATGGTGCAGGAGGCAGCATGGGCAGGCCACAGCTGGGCTCTTCCGCCAGCATGGGAGAGGCACCAGCACAGCACAGGTTTGCTGTGCAGAGGGTCACCAAGCCCCTGCAGTGGGGGCCGCCAGCCGGGTACCCACCAGTGCCCGTGGTCCATGTGCTGCCGGATGAGTGTGTGTGGTGCCACGGTGCCGTATTTGTCCACCTCCGGCATGTTCATGTCATCAATGAAGTAGATAAGCCTCCTGGTCCCAGGTGGGCCGTAGTTCCTCCCTGATTTCTTCTCCAGGGGCTTCTCAAGGATAGCTGCAGTGAGAGGAGTGGGTGGGTGGTGGGGCAGCACTGTGGGGCCATATGGCATAGCCCAGTGCAGGGCCGGCTGGAGGCTCAGGCCAGCCTTACCCTGAAGCATGGCCGAGGTGGTGTAGAAGTTAAAGGGCACAGACTGCACAAGGTAGTCATCTGCATTGAGTGCTTCAAGCTTGTCCCACATCAGGACCGATTTTCCTGTCCCTGCGTTCCCCACCAGCATCACTGGCCTTTGCTTCTCCATCAGCAGGTCCATGAAGTAGCGCACGCGAATGGTCTCCATCGTGTGAACCATGGAGGCCTGGGGAAATCACACTGTTAATCCCCAGAGCTCACCTCCTGCAGCTCTCACTGAGGTTTCCACAGGGTAAAGTAGAACCACAGAAAGCCATGGGGTTTGCTGGGTGCCACCAGCCTGGAGCGGCTGGGTCTTGCCCAGCATTGCTCAGGGGAAGACCATGGAGTAATAAACAAATAAAGCACATAAACACAGAAAGCTTGTGGGAAATACCTGTAAAGGGACTTCAGGATCAAGTTCAAATTTTGGCACTTTTTCAGTCCAGAGCATGAATTTCTTTGTTTCTGGATCAATGTAATAGTCAAAAATTGTCCCCTGAGAAGGAAACTTGACTGTTTTAAACTCGTTCACCCACCACTTGCTGAACTCCACACGGTAATCCACGAGCTGGAAGGAACGAAACAGAGAAAAACTCAGAAATCAGCCAATGTTGTTGCTTTAGTATTTTTTGGAAGGGATGCAGCCAAGGAGCGAAGCTGGGCAGGAGGCTCTGGCAAGCAGACGGGGGCAGGTGCCAAGTGGTTGATTCTGCAGCCGTACCTGGTCCTGGAACATGGCCCCACCGAAGGCCCAGGCACAGGCAAAGACAAAGTAGAGCTCGTAGAGCTCCCGGGGTGAGTCTGGTGGGGTGGTCTGTGGTGTCAGGAGGCACTCCAGCAGGTACAGCACCGTCTGTATCACTGTGATCTCGGGGACGGGGGTGATCTTCTTAAATCCAGACTTGAGCTTCTCTAGGCACACTGGCAGGTACTTGTCAAAGAGGATCATCAAATTGGCCTTCTCGGACTGCACCGTCCTCGTCTCTATCCAGCTGGTCACAATGCTGTGGGAGGGATGGGCAGGGCTGCAGGCAAACACATGGTGGACCAGTGCCCATCCCAGCCCACCCCATCCCGTCCCATCCCATTCCATCCCATCCATCTCCCTCCCTGGGCTCACGGGTTCCAGCCCAGGTCTGTGGGATTGATGTAGAGGATTCCTGCCCGGGACACGGTTGCTGGCGTGGCAGTCCGCAGGTGGCTGATCTCAAAAAGGAGCCGCATGGTGGGGTTGAGGGGGATGCGCTCATTGCTGGCCAAGGTGAGAACCTGGGGAAAGTGGCCCATGATGGGTGAATGCCCTGATCTTGGGGCCCAGGCATGAACACAAACTGATCACCCCAAATTAATGAGTGAGCAAAGCTCCTGGTGTGTAATGGTACCGACCTTATTGTCATCCATGACTGTATTCAGGGATTCGATCCACATGGGGTCAATATCTCCATCAAGGATGATCCACTTAGGCCCCTTGTGTGTGATGTTGGCCAGGTCACGCATCGCTGAAGAAAACAGACCTGCCCCAGTGAGAGAGACACGTGGGTTTGTCCTTTCCACGTATGGCACATTTGCTGGGGAACATGTGGGCCTGGCTCCTTCCCTGAAACATGCTCCTCCTCCCCCATGCTCCAGTAAAAAGCCCCAAGGAAAGGTCTTCCCAATCTATCACCACATCACAAAGTATTTACAGAGACACATTTTTTGAAGGTATTTGCTTATGCGTCAGCTGCGGCTGAAGGATGGTTTGGGCCAGTTCCCACTTGGGGTCAGTGACCGCTCACAAGCGTTGGTGTCTCACCGTCCCGCCACTCTCGCGTGGATGGATGAATAACCCCAAACAACTCATTGCAGGTTACAGCCTTTGGGTCGAGGTCCACTGTGACCGGCTTCCGCTTCATATTTTGGTATGTCTTTTTGAGCGACCTCAGCACCTGCGGTGAGGGGAACGGTGCAGCCTCAGCTGCTGCTCCTACGAGGGTCTTTGGCAGCCTTTGCCTGCAGCCAGGGGCGCAGAGCCTTGCTCCCACCCGCTGCAGAGCACCCAGGCCCAGATAGCTGCTGTGAAGGCTCTGGACCTTCCTCTGCAGAGCTGGCTCTTGGCTGGGGTGTTGTGGGAGCCCAGAGCCCTGCTAGCAGACACCATCCTGCCTGCCCTGCTGGCACTACAGCACACTGAGCATCATGAAAGCGTGCCCCTGTCTGCTCCCTGCCTCATCCCTGCTCTGCTTACGGGTGTCCCAGGCAGCCCCTGAGCTGTGCATCCCAAACCTGCTCACCTCCATGGGATAAGCCCAGCATGCATGGTGCTAGAGGGCCAGGTGTGGCCACAGACACTGGCCGTGCTACTGTCCCCTACCCCGATGCTGCTGCTGGTGCAGCTGGGGATTTGCATGGCCAGCCAAGGCCAGCAGCAACATACTCGCCAAGAGAATGGGGAAGCCATGGGATGTGCTTGGCCAGGGGCAGGAGGGGACCTGTGTCCTTGGGGGTGATTTGGCTGCTACCTGGGACTTGCCACAGCCGGCGTTGCCGATGACGAAGACGGAGTGTCTCACTTGCAGCAGCTCCTCCAGCTGCACCACCTTCAGCACGAAGCTCTCCTCCGCCTGCAGCTTCAGCTCCAGCACGGACTGCCTAATGATCTGGGAGGAAGAGTGGGTGCTGACCACAGGCAGCCATCACAGCCTTGGCAAGGCCCTAGAGGCAAGCTGCCCACCCCCAGGAAGTGCCAAATGCGCCTTCAGCCTCTGGACCCTGCCAGGGCTGTGACGTCGCTGGCGCTAGTGCTCTGCCTGGGCTTGCACCTTCTCAAAGTTGAGGTCTCTCTTCCTGGGGACGTCCAGGGCTGGGAACAGGTCTCCAATCAGCCCCATGAAGACAGGTAAGTCGTCTGTCACAATCTTAGGGATGTTGAAGTCTCGTAAGGCTCTCATCAGGACTTGGTCCTCAGCACGGCCAGGGTCCCCTCTTTTCAAGGAGCCAGCTACCACCAACACGGACTTGATAGCCCGCAGACCCCAGTCATAGTGGTCCTGCCGACAATCAGCAAAGGATTACAATTTTACTTTGGTGAGGGAGAACCGCTTTAAACAACACTGCAGAGGAACACCCTGTCAATTGCCCCACACCCAGGTTATCCACGCAGTGCCCAGCAGATTGGACTTAAAGGGAGCTTATTTACAAGACAAGCCCCAGTGAGTCACGAGGTGAATGGCGGTCTGGCTTGCTTCCTGGAAGCATAGTTTTTTTGTAAATCACTTCTGCTGAGATGAATAATATCTGGATGCTCTCATCTTAACTGGCTGCATTCTATTCTATTCTATTTTTGGGCTTCTTGATTTTTTCCAGAAGGCAGAATCTGCCATATGATGCACCAGTGTGGAAGTGGAATTTGTCCAGCCATAAACCTGAACTATGCAGAACGTCAGCCAGCACATTGCTACCAGCAATCCTACTAAAATCTGTCAGGTTTGAAACTAAAATTAACTCTTTAATCTTAAAGAACCTTGCAATACTGTTAAATTACCTGTTTAGATAGTAGCTCTTTGCAGAGTGTGTACAAAGTAATGAACTTTCTTGCTAGAAGCTTAGCATCAATAAAACCTTCTGCAACCAGCATGATTTCACAGATCAGTTCAAAATCAGGAACCACCATGGCGCAGGGTCTGGAGAAGAGCAGCAGCAGGTTAGCAGGGCTGTGCACAGACATCCACATGTCCCTTGCCCTCCCACAGCCAGCAAGAATTTGCACCCGAATTTCCAGAATAAAGCATTCCCTGCTGCAGTCAACATCAGAGAATCAGTCAGTAATTTATGCCAGCTGGGGTCTCTGGAGGTCTCTTGTCCAACATCTTGCTCCAAGCAGGGCTCAGGTTACCCTAGGCCTTCTTCAGTCACAGTTTGAGTTCCTCCAAGGACAGAGATCCTGCAGGATCCCTGCCAGTGCTTGACAATCTTTTTTCTTATTCCAGTCGGATTTTTAGCTGAAGGTGGCAGTTAGACACCTTGAGCATCCCCTTCTGAGGCTGAGCAGCCCAGCTCTCCCAGCCTTTGACCATCTGAGGGGCTTTGAGGAGGGCTGTCCTGGGGTGCCAAGGTCTCCCTGACACAAAGGCTGCCAGTACACACAAATATCCTTGTTTGCAGTAGCAAAGGCTTAGTTCATGTTATGGATGTAGCAGGTGAGTGTTACCACAGGGTTAAATGCTGTAACGACTGCCAGTTACACTGACCCATCTGCCTGCAGGTACCTGAACAGAGCTTTTAAGTTTTCAGGCAGTTCTGTCCGTCCTGCGTAGCCAGGGTTCATGGTGATGAACAGCCCAACCGATGGGACGAGAGTGATCGTCTCTCCAAGGAAATGGAATGTTTTCTTCTTGGTGCGAATTGCATCTAGGACACATTTCACCTGGCAGGCGAGTGAAAGTGTCAGTGCCGGCAGCCCCACAGCCCCCTGCCCTGCACCCCTGGCTCACCCTCATCAACCGCCCACTGAAAACGAGCCTGGAGGTTCAGTCCTGCCATTGGCAATGCTAGAAATAATATCGACAGCTTGCTGAAGGCACGGCAGTTTAGCAGTCCCCAGGCTCAGGAGAGCTGGCCTTAAATCAGCTTCTTCCCAGGCATTGCGACGCCCTGTCCCTGGGCGATGGCAGAGCCAGCAGGGCTGTGACGGGTCACTGGGATGGGACACAGCTGGGCTGCATGATCTTAAACATGCCCAAAGCCTCCATACTGCTGCACTTCCCCTCCATTCGCCTCCCAACACGACACACTGGAAATAGCTGCAAACCATCCCTTTGAAAATCAGGTTTACCTGAGACAATGTTCAGTACATGAACTGGAAATGCTGAGAGGCTCATCCAGTCCCTATGGCACCCCACGCTGCCACTGGTTTTGCACGTACCTGCACAGCAATCACAGACAAAACCTCCACAGAAATGCGATTGAATTCGTCGAAACAGCCCCAGGCGCCGGTCTGAGCAAGCCCCTTGTAGATATTGCCGCAGGACTGGAGGGAAAGCACCAGAGGTGGGCTTTAGACGCCAAGATTTTATATGGATGCTGCAATGTGGGCATTTGTTAAGAAAGCTCAAGTGTGGGGGACTGCTCGTGCTTTTATGTTTTGTGCTGTTCCCTAGGGAAATGCCCCGCAGCATTACAGCCCCCTTGGGCTCCCACAGGCTTCCAGGGATCTGAGCTGGCTGGAGCTGTGGTGGGAGTGAGTGCTGTGAGGTGGCGCCAGGAGCTGCTGCCGGACCCACACATTTCTTGCCAGCTGCCGAGCCGGGGAGAGGAGAGCAGCTTCAGGGCATTGGCAAAGGACACTGCAGCTGGACACAGGGGGTGCACGCTGCAGTGGTGCCTCCCAGAAGAGGATCCCCTGTTGTCATGGTGAACAACCCATGGCTCTCGCCTCAGTGCTGCCAAACCACTCCCCTTCACCCTACCTTGTAGTCCATCTGCTCGGAGCAGTTGAAGACATAGACCATCATGCCCACTGCCCGGCCCAGGTCCTTGGTGGTCTCTGTCTTCCCAGTGCCTGCGGGGCCAGCAGGGGCCCCCCCCATGAAGAGGTGGAGAGACTGCGTCAGGGTGATGTAGCACCTGCGGAGGGGAGGACGGGCAGGGCTGAGTGGTGCCAGCAGCTCAGCACAGGCAGAGGGGGGTGCCGAGCCGAGCCCCTACCGATCTGTCAGGGGGGTGATGACCAGCCGGGGGGTGTTCCCCAGGTACTCGTAGGAGTATTGGAGCTGAGCGTCGCAGATGTTGGCGTAGCAGTGCCTCCTCCCCTCGTCCCAGCGATGCCGGAGTTGGGACTGCCAGGTGAATGCTTGGGCACTCTCCACCTGTGGAGCAGCCAGCTGCGGAGGGCAGGCAGGCACCAGCACTGCCCGCTCTGACCCGCCAGCACAGTGAGCTCCCAAATATGTGTCGGGACCATTCGTCACCTCCGTACACGACAAAAGCGTGCAAACAGGTCCAGTGCAATGCTGGGGTGGGTGAGGACTGTTCTACCACGTGGCCCAGCCCACCCTGCACCTGCCCACCGTGGTGCACAGCCCTGTGCCGAGGCTCCTACCGAGCACAGCAGGAACCAGCAAAACTGCTCTTTAATCTGGCTTTCCACGAGACCCAGACCAGTCTTGTCTGACCCTGGCCATGCTGTCACCTCCCTGGCTCCCATGCACCTCTAACACCCCACGTGTGTTTTCTTTGTGCAGTCAGGATACTTTGAAAATATTGGAAAGTAAAAATAACAGGAAATCTTTGCTCAGAAGTGCCAAGAAGGAAAGCAGTAAAAATATTCTCCTGTAACAAATACCTTAGCAAGGATCATTTTGGCCACAACATCCCTGGCGTGGACATCAATGGTACAGATTGTCATGATCTTCATCCTGTCGCCTGGAGTTAGGTTTCCAATGAGTAGTGAAATCAGCGCATTTAGCTGAGTAATCTGAGGAAGGAAAGAAATGATGAACAGAAAAATGACATCATGCTTTGCCCATCTCGTGGTGACCCCCCCAGACTGGACTTCGTCTCTTCCAAGCAGAGGCGGGCTGCAGGACAGCTGCAGGTCAGGTCCAAGGGATGCCAACCTGCTTTTTGTTGTAATCCCTCATTGCGTTCTCATAGCCTTCCTCCAGCCTTGAAAAGGCAATGCCGACTTCTGTAGTCCACCAGATCTGGGTGCACGTCAGAGCAACCTACAGCAAACCATAGGGACAACATGCGTCCATGAAGGGCAATATGCTGGCTCCCTGGCTCTGTGCTTGCTCCTTCTCTTAGACCTCGGCTTGTGGAGCCGCCGGCCAGCCCTGCCCGGCGTGGCAGCTCCCACCTGTGCTGGGTAGTCGAACACCCACTGCTCCCGCGGCTTCTCCTCGTAGGTCACCACGGCCTCGGGGATCAGGTGCTGCAGCGTGGAGCGCATGCTCGCCAGCACTCGGTTCAGCCAAACCTCAACCTGGAGGGTCACATCCAGCAAACCCTGAGAGAGCGGTTCCTAGCCCGTGCCCGGTCTGGCTGCACGACCCCGTGGCAGCATGCAAGCGGCTCCCTGCTGCTCTGTGCAGCAAGCTTCTCCCTGCACGCTGTAATGAGCTGCGTGAAAGGCCCTGGTACCAGGCCCCAACAGGGCATGTCCCATGGCAGTTTATGGTGCATGGTCTGAGGGTGAACAACAGAGAGGGGAAAAACACTGCCTGAGGGGCTGCAAGATTGGAGTGGGTTTATATGACTGATATTGCGGCAGTGTTGCTCTAAAGCTGTAATGCAGATCCCATTTCTGGTTTTTGGTTGGTTTGGGGTTTTTTTGTTTTGTTTTGTTTTTCTGAAACGCTTCATAATTGCATTTCAAATCTGCTGCCAGGCTGTTAGTCCACAACAAGCAAAAGGCTCGTCCCTGTCCTGAACCTGCCCACCTCTGCCACTGCAAGTTAGGGCTCCATGGAGCTTGGCTGACCTGGCCAGACAAGTCACAGTCTGCGTCAAAGGGCACGTACTCCTCGTCCCTACTGAACATCCCCAGGCCAACCTTCAGGGGCTTTTTGTCTGGACTCATCTTAAACTTCAGTTTAGCCAGATTGTCGAACAACTTCGGCAGATGACGGGACACCTGAGAACAGAGGCACAGCAGAGGGTCAGGGACCCCCGGTTCCATGCAGAGGTGTAATCACCTCTTGGATTAATTCCTGCACATCTCTCAGGGTGCTGCATCCCTGAGAAAGAGGGTACCAGGGGTGGTCTGTCTGTTAGGATGAAAAATATTTTAAAACTGCTATAAGAAGTTAACACACAAGAGACACAGGACTTGCCCCCATGCTTTACACTCAACCCATACCTCAACTGGCTCATTCCCATTAGATAATATATCAAGCAGGTCTGCAGAGGAAACAAAGTAGAACCTGGGAAAAGCCAGTCTTTTGGTCTCAAGGTATTCTGCCAAAGCCTTCTCACAGAGCACCAATCTAACAGAAAACAAGGAGGAAAAACTGCAGTTAAAACCTCCATTAATTAATTTTCACTCTTTGCAAAGTCATTGCCATGTTGAGGAAGATCCCACTTTGGAGAAATCAAACTCTTCCTTTGGCCCTAGACCAGCTAGAGGAGGCCTCTCCATAAAGCTTCCCCAGGCTGACTCAAACCTCACCTTTTCTGCAACGCTTCTAGCTTGTCGTAGAGACCAGGCTTGTTTGTAGCTGCAATCACATTAGGAGTTTTTACTGCGTCAGCCATTAATTCCTGCAAGAGGGAAAATACTTCAGCTCTACTCTAACTGGCAGGGAGATCTATGGGGCCATGGGGGGCTATGGGCTTCGCACTTTGAAATCTTGATCAATAGCATCAAAATGCTTCGAGTCCTCTGGCAGTTGACTGCGGATGTCTTCTGAGCCAATGAAGATGCTTTCCAGGTGACTCCACGTCCTCTGCACCTCAAACCAGATGCTGATAACAGAGTCGGTGGTCGACAGCTTCTGCTGCCAGCCTGACACCTCCTGAAGGAAGAAGGCTAAGTACTTGGATGTCATCAGGTTCTGCAGCTGCGCTTGGTTGTCCTCCAGCGTCTCAATGAGCATCTCATCCGACTTGAGCAGCATGATGCCAGTCCTGGCATGGGGCTCGTGCTCAAACTGCATGGTCGCCCAGGTAGTGTCCAGGGTGTTCAGCACCTGCAGACGAGGCATGAGAAATGAGCTGGACTCTGTGGTGCTGAATCCCAGACCCTGCAGAAAGGCAAGGCAGCAACAGGAATGCCTCCTCCAGAGCATGAGCTCCACGGGTATCACACCGCGTGTGGACTCCAGCCCCCAGGAGCAGGAACGTGAGTGCTTACAGCCACAGAGCCGCATCAGAGCAGGGTCCTCAGCAAAGCAGGGTAGGAACCGAGCCCCGTTTACCTTCTCCATCCCCGACTCTTTCATGGCTTTGTCCACGATGCCATGAACCTCATCCTCAAACTTGTGCAGGTTCAGCTGCAGCAGATCTGCGAGGGTCGTGTCCTCGGACATGGTAAAGTTCACCTGGAGCAGAACCAGCACTGTCAGGGCATGGATGTCCCTCTGCAGAGAGGCAGCCCAGCAGCTCACCCAAACGAGCTCATTAACACCCATGTTTAAAGACCCTACATAAATATTTGCATATGGCCAGCATTGCATTCTTCCCCTGATGGATGCAAATCTCGAGAGCCTCCCAGGTCAGGGGTTGGAGCCAGGGAAGGGTAGGAGGGCTGGGGGCACCTTGGTTGCCTGCATGAGCTCATGCCAGTGCCGGTCCCTGATGGCTGGGTTCTGCAGCTCGTTCACAGCACGCAGGGATGTTATCATGTTCTTCACGCTGTTGTCCAGCCCTGTGAACGCATCCCAGCTTCTCATCTCCTTGTCCAAGCTCCGAATGTCTTTAGCAAATTTCTTACAATCAGTATCCATCTGCTCAACATTGATATCCTTCCACCTGGTGGTCTTCCAGTCGTCAATGCTTGTGTTAACCTGAATTTGGGAATACATTTTCACAGGACGTGTAATCAGCAGAAGCAGTCCTGCCTAGGATGAAGAGCCATATACCCAGCGCTTGCGCCCGCCGTGCACCCGCCCTGCCTCCCACACGGGCACGCCCAGCACCCACACACCCATTGCACCCATGCTGGGGTGCACAGCCCCCACATTAGCAGACCTGCTCTAATGCTGCGACAGCTTGCCCTGTGTCTCATCCTACCTCTCATGGCAATGAGGGTCTTGGAGGAGCTACGATGACTTTGCACCTTTGGCTGGCAATGCCCAGCTGAACCAGGGCAGGGTGCCCGTGATGGGTTCCCATGCCTGCCAACAGCAGTCTGCTGTCAAGCCCTCGCCTGGAGGCAGCACTGGGCACTGAGCCCTGGCACAGGGGCCAGCACCAAGCCCAGGGCTCCTGGTCACTGTGCTCAACCGCAGACAGCTACTGGCAGCCACTGTCTGCAGATGCTGGGCAGATTGTCACAGCTTCAGGAACTTCAAAACTGTGAGGACCAGCCCAGCACACCCCAGAAGCCTGTTCTGCACACCCCCATGCTCCTGCCTCCTCCTGCCCTCCCCATCGTGCTAGCTCACAGACCGCGGCACGTACCAGGATGATCATGTCCCAGAGCTCCTTCAGCAAGCGCACCTCCCTGCGGCATGCTTTGAGCTGTTTATATTTTGGGACTGACACTTCGAAGAGCCCAGCTGACTTGGACAGGGCTTCCATGTCACTCTCCATGGCAGCAATGTTCTTCTGTTGCTGGCCGGACAAAAAGAAAAGGTCTCAGCTGCGAACTATGTGCTAGCAACATGTCTCCTACCCCAGTGATGGCTCCATCCTCGCTGCAGCATGGTGGGGATGGGAGAGTCACTGCTGTAGGGCCAAACCCTCCCCATCAAGCTGGGTGCCAGAGCTGAAGCCAGAGCTGCTGCCCCTCCCCAGGCCCTCTATGTAGCAGCAACGAGCGCATGGGGCCGGGGGCAGCCATGCAGTGCCAGAGAGGACAGGAGCAGCCCTGGTGTCCTCCCCTTCATTACCTTGTTCAAGGACTTGTAGGGGTCTGGGTCAGTGTATGAAAAAGGGGCTTTTTGCCAGAACGTCTCCTGGAAGGCATGCTGCCGGACCTGTGCGGGGAAGATGGGGCTCAGGGGGGGCAGCTGGCAGCCAGGAGAGCAGCAGGGGTCTTCCCAAAACTGCCAGGAGGCTGCTCACTCACCCCACCTCCAGCCCCCAACCCCCACTGTGGGTACCTCAAACTGCTGGCACTTCCTGCGGATGATGTTGACCTCGTTGGCTTGCAGGGGCGCCACACTCTGCTTGACACGCAGGGACAGCTTCTTGGTGTCGTCCCAGTGCTCAGGGAGGTCCTGCAGCAAGCACCACATGGCATCAGCAACCTGGCTGCAAGAAGTCCACGCCCAGGCCCCACATCCCAAGAGGCTCACGTGGAGCTGCAGGTGGATCTCCTCTGGCATCTCCTCTCCATAAGTGCTGAGCAGGGCAACTGTCTCCTTCAGGGGCTCAAACATGCTGTCGGTCACTGCCTGCCTCTCCTTGACCCTCATCAGGTGCCCCATCACCTCCACCAGCCCATCATAGTCTCCCTCCTCCAGAGGTTTACTCAAGCCAGTGTTTGCCTCTTGGATGAAATCTGCCAGCTCCTGGAGGCTGGGAGGAAGATGGCAGTGCTCACTGGGCATCGCCGTCGGGGCTCACAGCTGCCCCTGTGCTTGTCTGGGGCAGAGCACGGCCCCCCAGGGACTCATGCCAGCAGGAGAGCCCAGCAGCTTCACCCCTGCCCCCATGGCTCTATCCCTTGCGAGCCTGCCCTGCCCTGGCACACAGTTGTGCCTTCACCACAGCCCAGCTGGGCTCCGGTCACTGGGAGTGCCCTGTCCCTAGTGGGGGGCTCGCCAGGCCCCTACCTGGTGGTGACATGGCTGGCGAGGTGCTGCCGGAGCACCAGGCTCCGGCCCCTGATGGCTCCCAGCAGCGCCTGCTTGAAGGGGCGGCAGTTGCTCTGCAGCCACCCTCCAAACACCTCAGTGTCTGAGAACTCCAACACCTCCTCGCACAGCGCCTCGCATGCATCAATCTGGGGACAAGAGCTGGTCACAGCCCATGGCCAGCACCTCCCCGGGCACCCAGCACATCCCCAGGCATCCGGTGTCCTCTGGGCACCCAGTGCATCCCAAGCACCCGCCCCATACCTCCTGCTGAAAGAGCTGAAGGGATGGGGTCCTATGGGCTGGGGGCTCCTTTTGCTGTGGCTCTGGTTCCTCAGGAGTGGGGGCATTGCCCAAGGCGAGAAACCGCTGCAGGAACGCCCTGGGGTCCTCCAGCCACAGGTGGGCTTGCTCCTCGAAGCCGGCACTGTACTCCTCACCTTCTGCCATGGCACTGACCACCAGTGACACCACCTCCTCCCGCATCCTACTGAGATCCTCCTGCTCCTCCAGGGTGGTCTGAAGGGATGGGCAGAGCTCTCAGGGACCGGCTCAGGGGACCAGGCATCCTCACCCACCTCCAGCTGAGCTGGGAGGTGCCACCCACCATGGACCAACCTTGTAGCTCAGCTTCCCTTCCAGCAGCCGAGGCATGCAGGCTGCCGATGCATAGGTGTCACTGAGCAGGCTTTCCACCAGCTCCAAGAAACTGTTATTGTCGCCTGCGTCCAGTGAGGGATGGTACCGCACTCTGCCATCACACAGCTCCATGGACACCTCGAACAACGGGGCCACGTTGGTCTGAAAGAGGTCAGTGCCCATATGGTGCTTCATTTCCCACATCCCCCCTGGCCCCCAGCCCTGTGGTGCTCCCCGTGATGGGGATGAGGAGGGGACACTAGCACCTCCAGCACTCACTGCCCAGGTGTGCCGGGAAGCACTGGGACGGGCATGTTTGGCCACCAAATGCCTGAAGAAGGTAACAGCGAGCAGTGGGACATCCCGAGCACGGGCAAAGCAGGGGCACCACACTGCAGGGTAAACCTGGACCTACATCAGGGGTCATGTTGGTAAGCAGAAGCTGCAGAGATTTGTGGATAAGTCTGAAGAGTCCATCCAGCACAATTCCATCTATGTATCCCATGTAGTCCAGCCATATCTGTAATGACTTGTCAGTCTTAAACAGATTGGCATTCTCCTGCAAACAGAAAACCCCAAATAACACTTGTCAATAAATACTCAGCAACTATACCAGCTCCTAACACTGTGCGCGAGTCCTCTCTCATGGCCCCTGCAGGTTTGTCCTGGCTGGGTCTCACACGGATCCCACATCCTTCCCTTCTCCCAGCTGTATTTCACCAGAGGCTGCAGCCAAGGCCTCACCCCAAGAGGGCAGAGGATTTCTGGAATCCGTGTGTGGTGTTTCATGGTCCTTCTCTGAGGCCTTGTCTCAGCAGAGACCCAAGGATTGCACCCCAGGTTTGAGTCCAGTGCTCACAGTTACAAAAGCGGGGACACTACTGGGTTCAGAGCATCGCAGAACATGAGCACCAGACACAGTCCTTGTAATACCAACTCTGACTGAAGTGTCCTGGGACAAGTCTCACCTCCACCATCTCCTGGATCTTTACACCTGCGTCCCTAATGGCAGCACAGTGCTTGGTTAAGGTGTTTGCTTTCCCATCCAGGTCCAAGAGTGCTGCCTCCTTGTTGTCTTTCCTCTCAAACAAGGGAGTGGCTGAGCACTCCTGCAGGGACAAGATGACAGGGCTGCTCCGCTGTGCTGCGGAAGGGTAAATCCCTGCAGGAGGCTTCCTGGGAATGCCTTTGTAAAGCACCAGCAAAAGCTACCTCCATCAGCTGGGTGATATTTTCCAGGTTTAACTTTGCTTTCTGGACCCTGGTCTGCAAGTCGTACAAGATCTCTCTCATCTCCTGGATGTACTCTGTGACGCCTGGGAGGAAAACACACATCCAAGCTTGACAGGTTATGCAGATGCCTCCAAAGCAGCAAGCTGTGGTTGGGGCACTTCAGGGCTATTCACCATAGGGGGACACATGACCTGGACCCCCAGCTCACCCACCCACCCATGCCTGTGGGGCAGGTGTCCACATTTTAGGTGTGATGGCTGTAGGGAGCTCAGGACAGCTGCTGGGCCAGGTGCTGGCGACCCTCGGAAATGCAGAGAAGATCTCTGACCTTGGGTGGCCAAGGGTGGGTTTGTACCTTCATGGTGCCAAAAAAGGGTGTGCTCCGCAGTGGCCAGCTGGCTGTCCACAGCCTCCAGCTCCTCTGCCACCAGTGGCAGCTCCACCGGCAGCAGCCTCTGCTTCACCTGGAGAGCCAATGCATCAGCAGGTGAGCACTGCAGGCAGAGGAGGGACCCAGCTGCAGCTGACGCGCACGTGTTAGGGCACTGGTTTTACAAAGGAATGGGATCCCCAACCCACTGACATGGAGCTTGAGGGGTGGAAGGAGGCTGGTGCGACAGCAGCAGGAGCAGCTTGGCTCGGCCGTGGGATGGGCAGGAACCCGGGGTGCCGGTGACATGCCCAGTGTACACCTCCCCCTCCCCCTCCCCCCTGGCTTCCAGGGCCCATTTCATAAGATCCTCTCCCTTGGGGGCTCCCCAGCCAGTCAGCCTGGCCAGTGCTCAGGGCATGAAAAAGCTGCCGGGTTGTCTCCCCTTTGCAACTTGCCTCATTGTACCAGCCAACAATAAGATCCAGGTTGTCCACAAACTTTTGGAAAGTCTTATTTTGAGCAAAGAGGCTCTCAGCACCGCCTGGGATATCCTTCTGCTGCTGGAAGTGCAAGTACCTCACCTCCCGCAGAACGGCAACGAGCTGTGAGACACAATGGCCAGAGACAAGGCTTGTTAGTAAAACCCAAAACGCCTCCCCACAGCCTCTGAGAAAGTCAGATTTACATTCAGGCGGGTGATGGCTGGTGTTCCCCTACACCAAGTTGGCTGCCTGTGCCAGCACCGACCTCTTTGCTGAAGTTCACGGTGAGGAAGGAAGAGCTGGGGTCCCTCAGGATCAAGGGCTGCTCCAGGCTGAAGTGGCAGTCCTGGCCGGCTCCGCACACCCACTCCTCGTAGACCTTCTCACGGTAACCTTGCAGCAGTCCTATCATTCCTTTGTACTTCCTGGACACCAGTCTAGCTTCCGCACTGACCATCACACTGTCAAGGTCATGATAAAGAAGCAGCTGCTGCAGTAGAGCATGGGAGGAGACACACGCCAGGCCAGATCCTGCCCCGGCTGCTGCCCCGTGTCCCCGTGGGGTGATGGAGTAACCCGCACGTACGGGTGGTCGATGGCAAACAAGTCCCTGTGTGGCCCCTCCAGCCGCTGCTGCAGCTCCAGGGCCCACTTCAGCTGCCCGGCCACCGGCGGCATGTTTTTGTTGATGGGCGGTACCCCCCTGCATGGCGGCAGGGAAGCGATCTGGGCGTCATACAGCGCCTTCGCATTATCCAGCTCAGCGTTGAACATTCCCAGCAGGGCTGAGTAATAGGGGAAAACCTCAGCCTTTATCAAAGGTCTCTCCAGCAGGGAGGCAAACATGTGCATCAACTGCGGGAGGAAGAGGCGTTGGCTTCCGTGCTCCAGTGCATCACCGCAACAGCCCGGTGACACCCCCACAGTCACTCCCAAGCGTGCTGGTGCAGTGTGCTGGGCTGCAGGCGGCGTGCCTGCTGCCAGCCTCCGGCGCTCAGGCAAGGACACCCTGTGCCTGAGGGCAGGACCCATCGAGCACGTGTACCTTCACAGCAGATGCTAGGCAGTGGCAGTCATCAAAGCCTTGGCAGAGGATGGTGGCCAGTCGCCTGTCCACGTCCTGAATCTTCTCCTGGAACTCTGCAAAGTCTTTGTTTAATTGCTGCCAGTAAGAGCAAAATTATTTAAGCTGGCGCAGACTCTGCGCTTCCTTCCCAAACCCTTCATGAGGGATTTGCTGAACCCAGATGCCTGTGACCTGCCCCAAGGCAAGCATGTATGCTGCCGTGGGACAGTTTTATACGAACTCTTCCAGCATGTTCTGGCAAGCGATTTTTTTTTTTCTCAAATCAGCAAATGCATGCACTTCCATACCAGCATTCACTCACCTCTTCTGCGGGATCTAAGGGATCATATTTGCAATCAGCAAAACCCTTGATGAGTTCAGACACCTCCTCGTAGATCTGAAACATCTGGCTCCCGAGGATGTTTCCTCTCACTCCTCCCAGCTCTGCCTTCTCTAGCTTCAGAAATTCAATAGCTGTCTGGTACAGCTCCTGGTGAGCACAAACCATCATCTCACCTGGCTCCTCTCGGTGGCAGGCCTGGCTCCCCATGCCCCAGCGCTGTGGGCGCAGGAGCTGCAGGACCACTGCAGGGCTGTGTCCTCTGAGCTCAGTGCTCCCAAGGAGCACCTTCCCCAGTGGTGCTTTGTGGCGTGGCTGGGGGTGGCCATCCACCCCCGAGGGGGTGCAGGAGCACAGATGGTGTGCTGGGAACAATGCTGCTGTGCTCCCAGCGATGCAGCACTGCTGGGCTCCCACCCCGCCTCTGCTCCTTGCCTGTGTGGCAGCCCCAGCCCGCCCTGGGGCCGGAGCAGAGTTTGCCCCTGTGTCGCTCTCAGGGGATGACCCTGGCACCCCTGGGGCAGGAAGAGCCCACATAGGCCTGGTGCTGTGCCCCAAAATGCTCTGCTGTCACCTCAATGGTCTTGAGCCTGTGCAGGAAGGAGTCCATTCTGCTGAAGATGAGGGAGGGGGGGAACTCCCAGGGCTGCGGCTCCTCCTGGAAGCGGAGAGGTGCCATCAGCAGGTGGAGCTCACGTGGACAGGGCCAGGTGGACCTGCACCACCCCGTGCACCCACCGGAAACAACGTGGGTATCAGGTTAGAGCAGTAAGTGCTGTAGGACTGGAAGAGCTTCTCTATGGTGGAAATGCTCAGTCTGATTCCTCCTAAGGTCTCCTCAGTTTCTCCTTGCAGGCCCTTCATCACATCCTCAGGGCTCAGAAAGTTACGGGTCTAGGACAGGCAGATGCAGGCAGGGGCCATTGGCAGAGGGGATCAAGGGGGCTTCTCCTGCCCCCCTGTCCACCCTCTGGCCCCACAGGCTCTCTGGCAATTGCCTGCAGCCCACACTTGCCCCAAACCCCCTCCAGCCCTATGTGGGGTCTTTGCTGGTCCCTTGACTGGGGCATCGCTACATCACCCCAGCAGTGCTCCCCACGCCTGTCCTGTGTCACCCCTCCTGCTAACGGTCCCACAGCAGGGCAGCTGCAGGAGGCAGTGGTGTCTTGGTGCTGCCCTGCCCCTGTCCCACATGAGCTGCCGCTGGGCCCAGGTCTCTACCATCTCCATGAGGAGGTTGCAGATCTCCTGCAGGATGACGATGATGCGGGCAGGTGAGCTGTAGGGCTGGCAGTGAGCCCGGAGGAGGCGGACGGTGCACAGCGCCCTGTCCACGTAGGGCTGCAGCTGCAGGAGCAGAGCTTTGTTAGTGCCGGACTGTGGCCACACTAATGAGGGTCGGGCAGAGCCAGGGTGGTTCCACACCCGCATGCAGCCTCTGGGGCTCAGTGCTGCTGCCTCTACTGTGATAAGGAAGCCAGGCAATGCCTGGTTATTTTGCTGCATATAGCTTACCTGGAAGTAATCCACTTGCTCCATCTCCTCAAGCAGGACCCGAAGTGGTTGCAGGTGGAGGCTGATGTCCTTGGCTTCCTCCAGACCTGGACCAGGGAAGAAACTCTGCATCAGGGATGGGGAAGCTTCGCCGGAGGGGTGAGAGGCAGCTCCCCACCATGTTGCCCAGGGGCTTACAGGTGTTGACATCCCTGAACATGCTCTGAAGCGCCGGCCAGTAGCAGCTGTTGGCCTTCTCCAGCATCTCAGCCAAGGCCGTCACTCGGGGTGAGAGCAGCTGGGAGGGAAGAGGTGGCGGGCTTAGCACCAGGGGCTCAGCACTGGGGACACGTGGTTGCCAGCCACCCATGGGTGAGGCGGTACCTGGTCATTGATGCACTGCAGGTTAACCATCCTGGTGTGCCAGAACTCAAACTCTGCCCTGGGCAGGGGGTGCAGCCCCTCCAGCAGCGGCTGCGCTGAGTCCCTGCTCAGGATGTCCCTGATCTGGTGGGACCACTCGATGACAATGGTCTCGATGGAGTGCAGCACCGAAATGTTCACAGGCCCTCCCAGGCTGAAAGGCAGCCTGGTTATGCTCCAGCACCAGGACTGGTCCTGAACCACCCCTGCTGCTCCAGGGGAGCCCGGCGCACCCACTTGCAGCCACCTCCACCAGCACGGCAGCCCGGCATGAGCCGCTCGAAGGTGCTCTGCTGCTGAGGGGTGGCTGTGCCCAGGGATGCTCAGGGGCCAAGCTGGCATCCTGATTCCCATCCCTCCCTCCCCAGGCTTGTGCTGCCCTGGGACCCTGTCAGGCTTTGCTGGCACCTACCACTCCAGGATGGTGCTGGAGTCATCCTGGCTGTCCAGGTGCTCCGGTAGTGGGAGCAGCGGTTTACCCTGGATCTTCCCACCCATCATGAACATCTCATTCTTCAGCCGGTGGACTTGTCGCATGATTTCCTCTACCATCACCCTGGGCCAGTCCACCATGTTCTCCTTACTCAGGAGCAGGGGGGACACGACCTGAAGGAGAGGGGTCAGTCGGGAGCACCAGCTCTCCTGTTGTGAAGAGCCGCATGCGGCCGTGCTGGTTTGCACAGCGTCCCCTTTTGCTGCCCATCTGAGTTTGGTCTCAGCCCAGTCACAGATCCGGCAGCCACAGATGTGTTTTGCTGATGTTTCTTTCATCAGGACAACCAGAAGACCCCTCACCCTGTGGCTGCTTTCCAACTCATGGTTTGGGAAGCGCTGGGAGTGGTGCAGTGAGTGCACCCAGCAGGGTCAGGGGCTGGTGCATGAGCAAAAGCCCCTGGCATTGAACAGGAAGCATTGCAGAGGCTCCTGGGGCCTCACTCAGCTTTTGGGTGCTCTGTGCTGGCAGTCCACTGAGTGGGAATATTTATGGGAAGTTTGGGAGAAACCCACTCAGACATTTCCCAGCTGTGGTACGTGGGTAAGGGGGGAATTACGCTGAGTTTTTAAAACCACATCAAGAAAGTGATCCAGCTGGGCCCTGGGAGAAAACCAGGCTTGTGACCTTCACCCAGATCTGCTTCCTGGTGGGGAGCAGGGCGGATGGCCGGGAGCCACTGCGACGCAGGGGCCAGTGCCTGGGGCAATTTTATTAATTTCCTTTAGTTGCTCTTCAAGCCCACCTAAAGTTTTGGCCACAGCAGCCTGCAGCGGGTGTCCAGGTGGCAGTGGCATGTGTGGGGAGCTCAGCTTGTCCTGCCTGCCCTGAGCCTGCACCCGGCACCCACCTGTGTGGGCAACCTACCTCCTCCACCACAGTGATGAACTGCTCCACTGGTGAGGGGCTGATGTCTCCCACCAGCAGCCTGCTCTGGCAGTTCTTTCGGGTTATGTTCTCCCTCTTCTTCTTCACAAAGTAGACACCCTTGCCCCTGAGGGTGGGTGGGAAGCCTGTGGTCGGCAGGAGCTGCCCAGCAGGGTTCAGCCCCAGCACCAGCTCCAGCACATCCTGCTGCTTGAAAAACTTGTCCAGCACAGCCGCAGCCTCCTCGCTGCCCACAAACTTGCTCCACTTGTCCAGCCGGACCCGCAGTAGCAATGTGATGAAGCTCTCCAGGAAGCCATGCTGCTCGTCCAGTGGAGCTGACATCCTGCCAGCACAGGGTTTGGCCACAGCTCCCCAGCGCCTGCAGGGGTGGGGGGCAAAACCCCACTCAGCCAGGGGCTGTGCAGGCCCCACACCCCACCACCCTCCTGCCACTGCCCTCAGCCTTCCCTTTGCACATTGCAGCCTCATAGGGAGCTGCCAGCCCCATCCCTGCCTGGCCCCATTGCCCCCACCAGCTCCATTGCCCCCCCCGCCTGCCCCATCCTTGGCCCCATTGCCCCCCCAGCCTGCCCAACCCCTGCTTGGCCCTAGTGTTCCACTGCCCTGCCGCTCCCCTCAGCCCTCCAAGAGCCTCCAGCCACTGACCGCAGCCCAACTGTCACCACCTGCACCCGCAACCGACAGCAGCACCGGCCCCAACCGACACCAGGTGCAGCCCAACTGCCTCGGAACTGCAGGGCTGCTCGCCCCCCCCAGCATCCACCCCGGCACCCCTTGGCGAGGGCTGTTTGCCCACGTACCCATCCTAGCCCGACTCACGATACGGTGCCAAGGGCTGCCCTGTCCAAGATGGGCAGGGTCCATGGTGGGGGCTGCCCCTGGCTCTGCCAGGCTTCCCGCCATGGCCTGGATCTCTGCACGAGTGTGCAAGTGGCTGGACCATCCTCCCCCAGCCCCAGCCAGCACGGACTCCGTGGCTCCTGGCTCGCCCTTGGCCCCGACTTAGCTTTTGATCACATTCCTATTTAGAGCTGGTACCACCCGAGGGAGTTTTGATACTCCAGAGCCCAGCACAGGACCAGGGCTGGTGCAATGGTTCCCTCCCTGTCCCCATCGCAGGCAGGGCAGGGTCCCTCCCCAGGGCTCGGCCTTCCAGCAGCTGCCAGACAAGAGTTGGGATGTGAACGGGGGTACCCGAGGGGGTGCCCCAGCACCCCTGTGTCTCAGGCCCCTCACACTGGTGCAGTGTGTGCCACTGTGCAGCTGGGGGTCCGGTGCTGCATGGTCCAGCCCACAGGTCCCTGCAGGTGGGGAGCTGCCCCCCAGCCCAGCCGGGCTCAGTGACGCCCCACTGCACACCAGGCAGGTGGCACGCAGGATGCGAGGCCAGGAGCCATCCCGACCTGGCACGGCCCCCCCCGCCATCCCCTGCAGCGAGGTCCCCAGGGAACCCTCCTGGTGGCTGGGGGAAGCTGAGGGGAGCTGGCAAGGCACAAGGCATGCAAATACCCCCCAGTGCACCAAGAAACGAGAGGCCTTGAACAGAAACAGGCAGGGACTCAAACCAGGACTGTGCTGGGCTGCAGCATTGCCAGGTTCATCCAATGTGGCATCACTGGGGGGGCCAGTGGTGGGCAGCCGGGGGCTCCTGCCTGTCCTGAGCCACACACAGACCACAGGAGGCCAGGGCTGAACGCGGTTTGATGTTTATTTGCTGCAGATCCTCAGCACTAGTTTTACAAGGCCGTGGCAAAAAAAAAAAGTTAGAATAAAAAAACCCTGCCACTCCCCCACCCTCTGGAGAGGTCTCTGCACAGAACAACCCAACATACAAAATAATCTAAAAGGAGAAAACTATACAGGAGTATTTACACCTCTGATAAATAGACTAATACTGATCCAGGCGCCTCTCTCCAGACTGTGCATGGTGGCTGAGGGAACAGGACAAGACACGGAAGTTTGCAAGGCAGAGACGGGGGCTGTAGCCCCTGGCCTGGCTGGACCCCCTTGACAGCAGCTGTCCCTGGTGCAGGCTCTGGGCACATCCCCCCACCTGCTCAGAAGCGAGAGCTTGTGCTCGAGGAGACAATGGCCACCCCTGTCACAGCCTCCCCTGCCCCTCGCCGAGGGCATCACCCTGCAAGGACGAGCCGGGGCAATGCCAGCCAGTGCTGCCGGACCAGGGCCCTCACCCAAGCTCCAGCACCCCCCAGCTGGGTGAGGACATGTCTGTGCACCATGTGGCACCACTGCACCCCATGATGGTGACAAGTCTCTGCCCCTCAGCCCTCCCTGCACCCACAGTGACCTTTGCCAGTGCAGGAGACAGCTGGGAGGGTCCAAGGCAGCAGCGTGGGGAAGCCCCAGGACAGACCCAGGCCCGCTACAACGAGGGCCAGGAGTCGTGCCTCCATGAGCCATCCCCCAGCTGCCCTGGGGCTTCCATCCTTCACCCTGGCACCTGCAGCACCCCCAAAACTGCCATCTGTTAACTGCCAGCCCTTCACCTTCCCAATGGGACACCCCAAGTACTTCAGGACATGGGTGCTGGTGGGATCCAGCAGCATGTGCGGCTGCACACTTGCTGGGGGGATTGGGAACAGGGAGGGTGCCCATGGTGCCCCACTGCCCAGTCCCAGCTGGTGAAGGTGGGAGAGAACAATACACACACAGGGCACTCCCCATCCTGCAGCCGAGCCTGGGACAGGACGGAGCTCCCTCTGTGGGGGGTGTTGCTGGTCCAGCTCCAGTCTGTGAAGATGCTGTCCTGGCAATGAGGCAGTGATGGGGGTGCCAGAGCCACCGAGATGCCTGTGCCTCCTCCCTCTCCCCACAGTAAAGAAACTGCGAAGCTGAAGCTAGGTCCTGGGCCCCAAGGGCCAGGCTGCAGCACAGCCCCAGCCCCGCAGCCCTCTGGGGAGGGGAGACGCTCAGGCTGCCAGGGGCACGCTGGCCTCACAAGGCCAGTGGAGGCTGCTAGTGTCTCTTGGTGGAGGACACCTTCTTCTTCCTGGCGGCCAGCATCTCGTAGAAAGGGTCCCGGCTGATCGCTGCCCTGGCAGGGGGAACAAGGGCTCAGGTTAGCTGTACAGCCAGACAAAAACTGCTGTAGGGCTGGTCAGCAGCCTTTCCCTTTGTGCCCTGGGAAAGCCCATTCCCCCTAGTCCTTGTAGGGTATCCCGGGAAGCACTGCCCTTCCTCAAGCACAGCAGGCAGGACCCGGCTGCGCCCCTGCCCAGCACCCTGCCACTTGCTCCTACAAGCACTCACTTGATGCACTTGATCCACTCCTCCTTCTCCTCGGGAGTGGGGGCGGAGATGCGGTACACTGTGTGGTTCCCCTCCACCACCCGCCCATCCGCTTCCGTCTTGCAGGCCTTGATCACCTGGTCCTTGTTGTCGGGGATGTAGAGCTCAAAGCAGTTCTGGGAGGGAGGAGACCATTCAGAGGCAGCCCCCGCATCCAAAGGGGACCCCAGGCTGGGAGGGATGAGGCAGAGCACCGAGGCTGCAGGCAGTCCCCTGGCACAGCCACCCCCAGTGCAGCAGAGGGGGATGGACATGCTGTGATCGTCACCCCATGGCCCCCAGGCGTGCCCTGCCACCAGCCCTGGACACTGCGGTGACCAGCCCCAGTCCGCACCTGGCTGCTGTGATGGGTGGAGGCAGTGACAGCTGCAGGGCCCTCCCACCTCTCCCGGGGCCATCCCTCGGGGGCTGCAGCACCTCCCAGCTTTCCCTGCCCTGCTCCTGCCCCAACCAAAGCACCAGGTCTGCCCCTTCAGCCCCAGGGGACCCTGCCACGGCACTCACAGGTTTCTTCGAGTCATCCACCTCACGGATGCTGAGGTTCTCCAGGGGGATGATGCCACGGGGCTCTTTATCCTGGTTGGGAGAAGCAGAGGGTTTAGCTGCAGGCTGGACACCTCCAAACCCCACCCACGTGCCCCAGGCAGGGCTGGATGCTGCAAACACCTCTATCCCCAAACACCCCTCTGCACAGGCATGTAGTGCTGCCCGGCCTGACAGCCATGTCCTGCACCCCTGCAGTCACCAGCACCTCAGCATGGCAAGAGGCAGGCTGCCAGCCCCGCGCTGGGATGCCGTGTTGGTCTGTGCCATGCAGACAGATGAGCACTGAGCTGGATCCGGTGCCCTTCCCTGCCCTGGCTCAGCAGACCCCAAGCAAAGGTCACTGACCGTCGTGTACTCGAAGTAGTAAAGGCAGTTGTCAGTCAGGATGAACCAACGTCGCTTCCACGTCTTCACCCTGCCTCCTGGGAGCAGACAGAGGCAGGTTGGGTGCAGCCCCAGCAGAGCGCGGCCAGGGCACGCGCCTGGAGGCTCGCGGCACATGGAGGCTATGGCAGAGCTGGAGCCCACACAGACACACACAGACAAGCACCAGGTGCCGGGGCACAAGCAGAGCCAGGCAGCCCGGTGGGCGCCGGGCACAGCAGCAGCAGGCAGCACACACCACGCCGGGCAGGGCATGAGCAGGAGCGGAAAGCAGACGGGATGAGGATGGAGGGGAGGGGGGATCGGGCCCGGAACACTGCGCCCATTCCCACCCAAAACACTGATTCAGCATGGCCAGGGGACGCTGCAGCCACACAGCTCTCAGGGGGGTGCAGGGGCTTTCTGTTCACATTGACCATGGGCCCACTGCATCCTGGCCAGCACAGCCCAGCGCTGGGGAAAGGCACGAGGCCAAGACCATGGATTGCGGACTTTTGGTGGGAGGGAGTTTCACAACTGCCACTGCAGAGGTAGAAGCTGCTCCCTGGGCTCAGGGACGGCTCACCCCTGGGCCTGGCTCCCCCTCCATCATTCCGGCATGCTCTGGCCATCACAGCAGTGCCAGATGTGCTGCCACCATGGGATGAGCACCCAGGCGGTGCTGCCTGGGGACTGTGCAGACACAAGGAGGCACTGTGTGCACTGGGGGCCGTGCTCATCTCCCCCACCGCACCAGAAAGGCCCCGAGCCTCCCTGCTCCCCCATGCCAGCTGGCCACCCACCCCGGTATTTGCCCCAGTGCCAGGCTGGGGCCAGCACTTCCTAGAGGAAACCCCCCCTCTGACTCTTTCCAGCCAAGGTCACCCCAAAACCCAGGGTATGACCATCTTCAGCCACAAGCCTTCCCAGGACCACCTCCTCTCCTGGGTCTGTGGGAGGGAAGAAGCCATGTGCCAGGGCAGGGTCCCACGGCACAGGGAGCACAGGAGGGACCTGGTGTTGAGGGCCCGCAGGGGTGCGGGGCTCCGTGGGGTCAGGCAGGGCCTGCAGAGCTGTATGGGACTGAGGGCCTGTGCAGCCCCACAGGGGAACACCGACACTCCCTGGCACCCCAGGGCTGCAGGTGGTGATCCAGGGCAGTGCCGGCACCCAGCACACAGACTGCCACTAGCCCGTGGCACAGCACAGGGCACTGCACGGACAGCTCCTCCCTGCTCTCATCCTGCTCCAGGCACTCTGCATCTCCCAACACCCCGGTGCACAGGCTGGGGCCCTTCCTGAGAACATCCCAAACCCATCCCTGTCCCTCATGGTGCTGGAGGCAAAAACCCACTGTGGCCAGGCTGAGCTGCCTGCGAACACGGCGAAGCACGGATGGGCAGGCATCCCCCACCAGTGGCTGGGCAAGGAGCGACTGCGGCCCTGTCCGTCCCTGGCTGTGGGGTGCGCCGGGGCAGCGGAGGGGGCCAGCAGGCCTCGGGGAGCCCTTCGCATTGGCGGGGCTGGTACCCCGCATCCCTGCCTTGGTAGCATCAGGAGCGGGGCTGTCCCCTCGGCAGGCGAGGTCCCTGGGGCAGTGCAGGTGGTTAGCAGCAGCAGCAATGAGACTAATCACCAGCAATTAAAAACAAAAAGGAAACGAAGCCCCAGCGGCGTGAGCAGAGCGGGGAGAGGGGTACGTACCTCCTGGAGTTGGGGGCAAGGAAGGGAAGAGCCAAAATCATGGAAACATACAAATGAGGGAGAAAAGAAAATTAAAAAGAAAGGAAAAGGAAAAAAAAAAAGAGGAAACCCCAAAGAACCCCCCTCATCCCACACGGGTCAGTGGTGCAGGGCTGCAGCAGGGAAGCCATGAGGGGCTGGGCCGGCGGCACCACCGTGAGGGATCAACCTGCCCTGGCTCACTGTGGCTCTGTGGGACAGATCTCCTTGGCTGGGGGGCACTGGGCCTGGCTCCCCCTGCCCCATGGCCTCCCTGTGGGGTCCACCCCTGCCCCACGAGTGGGCTGAGCTACGGCAGTCAGGCTGGGAGCCACAGCTGCTCTGCCGCCTCTTCACCCCCTCAGCTGCCAACAGCCCCAATGGCAGCGGATGCTGACCTGCCGTGCGTGGGGCCCTTCTGCCAGTGGGGTGCTGGGCTCACCTGGGGACAGGAGAGGCAGACCTGGGGCTCCCCCCGACAACCCCCTACCCCAGAGCCAAGGGGCAGATGGCCCTTGCTCAGCCCCAGGACCAGGCTCTGCACTGGTGGGGGGGTAAGGCCCTTCTACCATCCCAAAGGGGTGGCAATATGGCAGAAACACCCCCTGGTGAGAGGACAGAGCCTCAACCCCAGTGAGAGCCCCAGGGAAAGGATCCCACCAGACCCTGCTCCTGCCAGCACCCCATTGTCCCCCCTCGCTTAACCCAGGCAGAGGACTCCCCAGAGCTGCCAAGAGGAGAAGCCACAGGAGCCAGGGCGTGGGGCAGACTCGCTGGCCTCGAGAGCTGGGCTGTGCAGCGGGGCCGCGGGGATGCCATGCACGCTGCCTGCATGTGGAGCCGGGATGCGGAGGTGATAATGCTGTGGGAAGGTGAGGCAGGGACCAGTCTGTGGCATGGAGCGGGGGACGCACGCAGCCTGGGGCAGCTCGCCGCTCGCTCCCGGGGGCCTGCTCCAACAGGACCCTCCTGTGACTTGGTGATGAGAAGGGCCTCGCAGTTTCCGTGCTCTGACACCAGGCTCCAGTACCAGCTCTGCAACCCGGGGCTTGCCCAACCTAGATGCAGAATCCCCCAGGATGCCCACCCAGCCACACCACAGGGCCTCGTCAGCTGTGAGTCTGCTCCTGCCACCCAGCTCAGGGAAGATGGAGGGCTGCTGTATGTATGGACACCTTCCTCATGGGGCTGCGCCCCTGTCTGCAGCTTCTTGTCCCTCTGCAGGGCCATGCTCCGAGGAGCCAGGCCAGCAAGTGAGGTGCAGGCAGCCCAGGGGCATTGCACCCGTGGCCCAGCTCCTCCCCAGGCCACATCTGCCCAGCTGCCAGCGCTCACCTAGCTTCAGAAGCCAGCCCTCCCGGTCGGGGTTGAAGAACGTGTGGGTGAGGTCATTGCCATCGTCCTCAGGGATTTTGAAAGGTTCATTCTTGATGCTCTCATAAAGATTCTGGTACAACAATACACAGTGTCAGCTCTGTTCCACCCAGGAGCCCTGCAATGGGCCAGCTCCACAGCCCAGCCTCGGCCCCTCCACACCCTGTCCCTCACCCGGAGCAGCTCCTCAGGTAGGTCCCCCCCGTCATTGATGCCACGGTTCATGGCAATGAAGCGTTCTGCTGTGGGTTTGTCCTTGACGTTGGGGTTGTGCAGGCTGGTGTTCAGCATGATGATAGCGAAAGAGAGCACGTAGCAGGTGTCTACAGGGGCAGAGGGGAAAGTCAGCTGTGAGTCAGGACAGCGAGGGAGAGGGGCTGAGGCAGGCACTCACCTGTGGACTGGAAGACACCAGGGTTGCACTGGCAGTACCGCTGGGCAAAGGCCTCCATCATCCGGTCAATCTTCTGTGCCTCCCCAGGCAGCCTGAAGCTCCACAGGAACTGCCTGCGAAGAGCAAGGCATCACACTGCTTTGGCGGCTCCACGTGCCCTCCAACCATGCTCACATTGCTATGGCCCCCCACCAGCCTGCTGCCTGTCTCCCCTGATGGGACACGACTCTGCTCCCAGCCCCCTTTGCTCACCGCAGGGCCTGCACGAGGTTGAGGTCAGTGAACTCATGAAGTTCCACGAAGGCATGCAGGACTTGGATGTTGAACTCATCCCTGCAGGAACAAAGCCAGAGCACGAGGGATGCATGATCAGCAAGTCCTGTGACTGCCAAGCTGCTCATTTGTCAGGAAAACCTGCAGCTACCCCTGCACTTGAGTCCTGGGCTGGTTTTGCACACACCAGCCTCTCACAAGTGCCAGACACGGATCGAACAGCCCCCCAGCTCTCCCTAGCATTCAGGGTGCCCAGCCCCGCTGTACACCCACTCAGCTACTCTGTAAGCTCAAAGAGCTGCAGTGTCTCGTCTCTCAGGCAGTGATGGCCCAGGGCACCCGCAGGAGACCCAAGCCACCCCAGGCCAGTGTACCTCTCGCCCAGGTAGTCGCCGATGGCTGTTTTGTTGAGGCCCTCTCCCTTGTAAAGGAACTGAGCGATATCCTCACATGTGTTCTTCAGCAGGTCATTTTCAATCAGGAACTGGATGCCCTGGAGCGGTGCAAGAGACACGGCTCTGGGGCTTGCTGCTGACCCTGCCAGCCCGCCTGCTGCCTCCCCGGCCCCTGCCCTGGGTGCTGGCTCTGCCCCAGCCCAGCGGGTGGCCAGGCACCTGGACTGCGAGGTGGCAGAGCCCACCACAGCCCCAGGCGGGCTGGTGAACAGCCCTGCTCCCTGCCCAGCCCACCCCACAGTACCTTCTTGGGATCCATGTTGAATTTCTTCCTGCCCATGGCCACCTGCTTGTTCCTCTGCATGTTTTTCCTGCAAAGCCCAAAGCAGATCTGAGTGCCCAGGAGGAACCTGGCTGCCTCCTGCCTCCCCCCTCATCCCTTGGGCAGAGCACTGCGGAGAGGGGTCAGTCTGGCCTGAATGGGAGCTGAGCAACTTTGACCAGGCCAGGCCCTCTGTGTTGAACCTGCACGGGGCGAAGCTGGCACACTGTGCCACATCTCTGCCCTGCACCGTGGCACAGCAGCATGGGTCTGCTCTCGGCTTGCTGGGCCCCAGAGCAAAGAGGAGCTGCTGTGCCCCATCCACGGGGTCACCCTGTCCACGGGGTCACCCAGTCCATGGGGTCACCCCATGCAGAAGGGGTGCTGGGTACAGCATCCCAGCAGGTGATCTCTGCATGGGGCAGGCTAGGTCAAGCTGGGCGCGGTGGGACTCTGGGGAGAGCAGCCTTCAGGCCCCAGCAGGGCCAGTGTGAGGGTGACAGCCTTCATGCCCCAGTAGGTGATTAGAAATGACGCTGGGAGTCAGCTCCCATCGGCTGCCAGGACCCCCTAATCCCAGGCTGGCACTGCCTGCGCCGGCTCAGAATAACAAAGTCCGACAGTCTCTGCGTCCAGACAGAGGGGCTGAGGCTTGGAAAAACAGACCTTTGGAGCAGCAGTTCAGACTGGGATCCTGCTACTGCTCCAAGGAATTCAGGGTGCCTGGGAAAGCTACCTGCACCAGCACCCATGGGATCAGGCTACACCGCTCAGCTGTCTAAGGCTCCCACATGGTGTGAGTGAGCTAGCATTCAGGAACAGCCTTGATGCAGGGGAGAGGGCTCAGTGGAGGCCCTGGGCCGCCTTGACAGCAGAGGACTCACCTCTCCTCCGTAGACCCCAGGTTCTCGATCTCATTCGTCACCTCTGCTATCTCATCTTTCAGCCGCTGAGGGGAGAGAGCACACTGAGACAGGAGGTGCCTGCCCCCCTCCCTCCCAAACCCTCCAGTCCCCCAGCCCTGATGGTAGCCCCGGGGCCATTCCCCCACAACGCCCCAGCAGCTCCTCCTTCCTTCCCTCCTTCCAACCTGACTG
The DNA here is from genome assembly GCF_949628215.1 of Phalacrocorax aristotelis. Classification (NCBI taxonomy): domain Eukaryota; kingdom Metazoa; phylum Chordata; class Aves; order Suliformes; family Phalacrocoracidae; genus Phalacrocorax; species Phalacrocorax aristotelis. Next base: position 5,682,467 of record NC_134291.1, read on the forward strand.
CTGCCCTGGGGCTGAACTAGCTTGGGGGGCACTCACGGAGGGGGCTGGTGGCACCCCACTGCTAATCCCCCTGCAGCATCGACACACTCCGAATGTGCAGGAAGGAAGAGATTCAGAGGTTAATAAAATTACCCCCTAATCCCTTTAGATCATGCCCAGCATATGGCAATAATTAGCCTCTGCTGCCTTAATCAGGGACATGACTGACGGGTGTCCCAGATGAGCCCTGACCTCACAGTCACTTGCCAGGGCATGGCCTGGCCCAGAGACACGGTCCCTGCCCGTGCCAGGGAGGGGCTGGCACAGAGACGCCGGTGCCCCGAGCCACGGGGAATAGCAAAAGCACACAGCCCGGAGCTCTGTGGGGCGCAAGGAAAAGCCATGGCTGCCTCGGCCCTGCAGGGCAGACCGACTGCCAGGCTGGGCCCACTTCCCCTGCTGGGACCCTCTCCCTGGCGCCGGGCTCTGCAGAGGCAATGCTATCAGGCATCGGGGCAGCAGATCATGGGCTCCCTGCAGCAGCTGCTGGTGTCCACCCTGCGGGCCCAGCTCGCCATGCCCTGCAGTTCCAGCAGCCCCAGTCCTCTGCCTTAGAAGGTCCACAAGAGCCCCCATGGGCCACAAAGAGAGGGGGGCTGGCGAGGAAAGGGGACAGGAGCACAAACCCAACCCACAGCCCTGCCTGGGCCTGTTCCTGCACAGGCTCTGTGGGTCTGGGGCAGCGCACCCCGATCCCCTGGCAATTACTGACAGCCCTGGCCAGGGCAGCCTCTCCTCCCCACCTCACCTTCCCCAGGAGCCACCCTCCCCTTTCCCAGGAGCAAGCACGGCAAGGGACCCTGGATGGGGTTACAGGGACCCTGCCCAGTGACACAGGCAGGGAGATTGTCCCCTGCCTCCCAGGGGACAGCCCCGAGCAAGAAGCTGCCACATCCAGGACAGGGGGATTGTGCATACGGTGGTGGCCCTCAGCATCACACCTGTATGTCAGCCAGCAGCTCCTGCTTGCGGCGGCGGATGTTCTCCAGCTCCTGGCACTCCTCTGGGGTCAGGTCACTGGGCACTGAGTGAAGACACGGTCAAATCAGCACGCGTGGATATGGGAATCATCCCCGCCAGGCTCCAGGCGCAGCCTCTGCTCCCTGCCGGTAGCCTGGGGCCCGTCAGGAGCTGGGACACGGAGCTGCTGGGTGCCCAGAGGAGCCGGGCCAGTGAGCAGTGCCCCCAGCCCTGCACGGTGGCTGAGTGCCACCGACGGCACGCAAGGAATGTGAGGGCCAAGCCATCACCCTGGTGGGCTGTGGCAGCAGCGGGGGAGCCAGGCACTGTTGTTCCTGCTGATTCAGCCCACGGCGGCTGGGCAGGGAGGACCAGCATGGACTGGCTCCAGTGCTGCTCCCCCTGGCTCTAGCCCTGCCGTCCTGCCGAGTCCAGTTTAACTCCGCTCTACCCTAGCCAGGCCAGTGTTGGTGGCTGTCCCAGTCCCTGACATGGCTGGGCAGCTCTGCTGTGCCCCACAGTACCGGGCTCCACAAGGACCTGGAGCCCTCGGGTTCCTCTGCTGCACTGGGCCAGCCCCATAGAAAATCAGCTCCTGACTGTCCTTGCAGCCCACTCTGCATGGGATCCATCCTTCTGAGCCAGGGCCCAGAGCTGGTGCGCCCTCTGGACAAACCCTGCCCACATGCCGTGCCATCTACACCTCCCCGTCACCCACAGGAGCCAGGCACCCCCGCCCCCCAACATCATCCCAGAGTCTCAAGCCTGGGGTGCCACACGCCCCACCTTCCTCCTGAGCCCTGCAGCTCCTGGGACGTTCCTGATGCTCCCTGGTGCATGAGGTCCTGCTCTACAGTGACACGGCATCCCATTTCTGTTCCCTCCTGTCCCCAAGGTCACCCACTCCTCCCATAGTGGTCCTAGCCCTTGTCTACTGCCCACGCCTCCCACTTCTGCCAGCAGGTTCCAGCAGCTCCCTCGTATGCCACATCAAGGCTGCCCGTGAAAACACCAAAGCACTGTCCTTCCAGAGGGAGGGATCGGTGTCCCCAAGGGAGGCAGCAGTAGCACCCACCAGCTCGGCCTTCATACTGCCTCCTGCACAGGGTTACTGGGGACAGGCATGTGTTAGGGCTGCCACCGCTCCCTCCTTCCCCAAACATTACCTCTCCTTTCCACCAAGGCTCTGCATGCCACCACGGCTGTGGTCTCCAGGGCACTGCTGACACCAGCCTGGACTCACCCAGAGTGTCCCCAGCATGGCCACCTGCCCTATCCCAGCACCCAGGGACGCCACATGCCTTTGGATCAGCACCGTCCTCAACTGTGCATCATTTCCCCACCGAGCTGCCACCTCCTCCGTGGGAGCCACACACGACCCTGGGGCGATCGCAACCACACAAACCGAATCTCTGAACTCAGCACTTCCCCGGCTCCGCTCCGGCTTTCTGCCGAGCTTCCTCCTTCGCAAAAATCCCCTACTGCCAAGGTCAGCAGCAGCCTGAGTTTGCGACACCACCCCTCCAGACACGACGGCAACACTTCTCAATATTTTTAGTCTCCAACACTAGAAGATTGAACCAGACAACCTGGCTCGTAGCACCAAGTTAGAAGTTATTTAAACTTAAAATACCTGAGGCATTGCCTTATCGATATATCCAAGCACCTTTCGTGCACCCCAGTGCCATTCCTGCAGGTGCTCAGCCCCTCCTGCCCGGCGCCCAGGGCACCCAGCAAGCGCGGGCTTGCTGTGGGAGGGCTGAGCTGCGTCACACACCCGTTGCCAGACACAAAACCCCCTAAATCCTTGGGCTGTAGCACGCGTCGCAGGACCCTCCCGCCCAGCCGCAGTTGGAGGGGAGGTGAAATTCGGTGCGAGGGTTGGACCTGTCTCGAGGCGAGCTGGTCAAGGGTGGGAGGCTGGATCCAGCAAAGGGACCCGCTGGCACTCAGCTGACGAGCAGCAAGGCAGACCCTGCAGGAGCAGCTTTGCCTCCCCCTGCCCACCTGTGAGCGGGCAGGGGTCTCAGCAGGCCCCACGGCAGGCGCAGCAGAGAACGAGAAGCTGTAGGGCAGAGGAGCCCAGGAAGGTCCCTCCCCACCCGCGCTGCTGCAGTGGAGGGTCAGCACTCGTGACACCAGCCCAGCCATGTCAGCAGCAGCCAGAGGAAGAGAAACCCCAGATGCAAGAGCTTTTCTGGGGAAGGAAGAGGGCGTTAACCCTTCCCCGGCACTCTGCACAGCTCCTGCCCCGCAGCACCGAGCAGAGCCCAAATGGCTCCCGAGAGGCCAGTGAGCCCTGCCACGGGCTGCAGGGAAGGGGAGGCTGGAGCAGGCACCCGCTGCCCCAGCTTCACCCTGGCACAGGAGTTGGGGCACGGTGACCCACAGGACTGTGGAGATCCCAGCGCTGGCGCCTGCTCCTTGCCAGCACGAGGCCCCAGTGCAGGGGGTCCATGGCTCCCGCAGCTCCTGCTGCCAACATCTGAGCCCAATGACTCTGCACACTGGCCGCAGCAGGAGGGCAGCAAGGGGCACCAGCGGGATTCATCCATCTGTCCCGGGCTCCAAGGCTGCCGGGGTCTACGGCAGCTCTGAGCAGGAGCAGCAGCACATCCCCCACTCCCGCCATGCCCAGCACAGAGCACAGCCCCCCTTGGCATGCAGAGGCCATGTTTGTCCCCCGTGTTCCCTTCCTACCCTGCTGCCTCAAGACAAGCAGGCAGGGCCAGTGGCACAGGAGCAGGGCAGACGCAGAGCCACCTGCCTGCCTCCCCCTCTCCCCAGCCCCACCAGCCTCCCCAAGCTGGGCTCACCGCTGCCCTCCGCCCTGAGCACCATCCTGGCAGGCTCTCTCCACCGGCTCCGTTGGCTGTGCCTGTGCTGCCTACAGCTCTGGAGAGGTGCTGCTGTTTCGGGGTGCGGACACCTGCCTGCCCCGGTGCTTCTGGTGCTTCCCGGGGTGAGTCAGGGCTGCGCCGGGCCAATGAGCTCCGGGGCCGCCTGGGCGTCATCCCGGCCTCACCAGGAGCCAGCACCAGCAACACCCTGTTCCTGCCACAACGAGCCCAGGGCCAACAGTGCCTTAACTCCTCTGCTGCCGGCTGGGTGAGGAAATGGCGCAGCCAGGGCCCTGCTCCCCATCCTCAGCCCTGGGTTTGGGGGATGTGAAGTGTTGGGGTCCCTGCCAGACAGGCACTGGCGGCTGGCCCAGCCTTTCCTTCTTTGGGGGCTGCCCAAGACACTCGACCCAGCACACCTTGAGCTCAATGGAGCAACACCAGGGTTCCCTCCATCAGGTGGGGCCCCCCACCCCAGCAGACTCCCAGCCCTGCCCCACAGCTCCCTGTGCAGCTCATCCAAACTCTGCACTGCACATCCAGGTCCTGCGCAGGCTGTAAGGACCGAACCCTGGGTAGGACCAGGAGGGCTGTGCGACCACTGGTGCCTGCCACCCTCTGCAGACTCCATGGCAGCTCACTCGGCTGGATGGGACCAGAATCAGGACCAGGGCCGGACGCGATACTGGTCCCCATGGGAGATTGCTCCCCACTGTCTTGCCCCCTTGCTCTGGGAATCCTGTATGGACCCCACTGCTCCATATGAGACTACTGTGCAGTGGAGTCCAGGGCCCGTGAGGCCGTGCCGGCAGCAGGAGCAAACCCCTGGCATGTCCCTGTCCCACTATCAGCTGCCTGGAGAGGCCGCGTGAGCCTCGGCCGCCTTGACTCAGCTAAATCCTGCTCGGCAGCATGAGATGGAGAAACAGCACCCAGAACGCCAGCTATGGTGCAAGGGGAGGAAGGGCTCTGGAAGCCTTGCATCAGTCTTTCGGCCCACAGCTGTGCTGCCCTGCTACCCAGCCCTCCCACCAGCCTGTACCACAGGGGCAAAGGCACTGGGTTTAAGCAGACCATGGGGACGAGCACACGGTGCCAGCACTGGCCATTGCTGGGCTCTGCTGTGGGGCACCGCTGCCCGCTCCTGTCATGCCTGGCAGCTGGGGGACCCGCAGGGCCCCAAGAAACTTCCTGCTCATCTCAGCACACCACATCCTGTTTTCACTGTGCCGCGTGCGCATTCTGGGTTGCATCAGCCCTGTCCTTCCCCACTGACAGCCGAGGTGCCTCAGGAGAGGGGTTCATGGACAGGCAGCTCCAGGAAAGACCCTCCCAGGCGGCTGGACCCTGTGCCCAGAGCCAGCCAGGGTCCTTGTGCTGCTTCAGCACGGCCCTGCTCATCACCCCCACTCCCTGTGCCCAAAGCCTGGCAGGGAACCCATGTCCACAGCCACTGCCTCGCTCCCTGGCAGCTCCAGCCTCCTGCAACCCCCATGCGCATAGCCCTGGCCCACAGTGTGGCCAGGTGAGCACTTGCTTGGCCGTGTCCACGTGCACTGAGCACCATTCAGGTGCTGGGAGTGCTCCCTGGCAGGCACTTCACTTGCTCTCTGCACTGTTCACCATGCTGGGCCTCAGGCGGAACAGAGCCTGCTGCTGCTCAGCCTCAGCTGCCAGCAGGGTGCAGGACTGGCCAGAGGAAGTCTCGCTGCCCCATGCCCCACAGCACAGCCACCCCTGGTCCCACACTCGGGCAGGAACCCACAGACAGCAGCAGCTCCCATGGGCAGCCAGCCCCAACAGCAGTCCCAGCGCAGCAGGTGCTGGGCTGCCCTGCACAGATTTCGGTTTGGAGAGCACCACCGCAAGCTGTCCTTGCAGCCACAGACACTTGCAGCAGCGAGGGCGGCTGAGTGCTCATGCATCGCCCAGGGCAGGAGGGTAAGGGGCTGGGACAGGACCTGCCACAGCCGCACTGGGCCGCGTGCACCCTCCCGGCCACCACCGGCAGCTCCTGAGCAACCCCTGTCCCAGCGTGGCACCCAGCACCGGTGCAGGGCAATGCCATGCGAGGCAGCCCGGTGCCCAGCTGTCCTGCTGGAGCTCAACACTTGCAGAGGCCTGAGCCTGAGGAGGCTGGCGGTGTGTGGGGAGCACAGCGAGGACTCTCTGTGCCGCTGTCAGCAGGAGCCATATGGAGCCGGAGCCGCGGGCACCATCACATCTGCTGGGGGGACGGGAACCCCGTGGTAAGCGGAGGGGAGGGCACAAAGCGCCTACCTGCCTTGGTGGCCACCGAGGGGCAAAGGAAGGCCTGGAAGCTGGAGGCACAGAGCTCGCTGACTGTCCCCATGGTGCGGAGGCCCTGCGCAGGATGCCACCAGCTCCGACAGGGCAGGCAGGAGCAGGCAGAGGCCTGGCAGGTGCCGTGTGGCTGAGCAGCAGACTCTCCGGTGCTGGGGCCTGCAGGCAAGCTGCAGCCAAGAGAGCCGGAGGACTCCCCGCTCTGGCTGGAGCCAGGGAAGGCAGCTCTGGCAGGGGAGCTCCAGCTGCAGGAGCCCACGCGCCAGCCCCAGCCAATCCCCGCTGCTCCCTGCCTGCACACCAGCCCGCTCCGCTCCCGATGGATGCACTGGCCGGCGGCTCAAAGCCACTTAGAGGACGAGGAGTTTGGGAACTCCCCAGCAGCCCCCCTGCCCCAGGCTGCCTGCCCCCCGCCAGCCCCCTTGCCCCCGCGGGGGGCTGGCAGCATGGTATTTTTAGAGCAGTTTTATCCCTCCGTATTAAGAGCGTTAAGCATCGGGAGCCGGCGGTCGCGTAGCAACCAGCGCTGCATAAAGGAAGGTGCACCGAGAGACCCAACGTGGCTCTGGAGAGGCGTGGGGAGTGGGGGGTGCCGCCATGGCCCATGCTTGTGGGGCGCAGGGCCTGGGCGCTGATCCCAGCACAGCCCCAACAGGCTGAGCCTGCCCCACGCACCGTGCACGGGCAGGCCCGCTGCACCTTCTGCCAGCCCCCTGGTGATGCCAGTCAGACGGCTGAGCTCCAGGCATGCCCCAGCAGCAACGGAGGTGCCTCCCACTCTGCCACAGTGCTGGGGGGCTCCTGCAGCAGGAACCGGGAGGGGTCCTGCCCTGGGATCCCGACCTCGGGGCCAGCTGTGAAGCTGGGGTGAGGGCACAGTTTTTCTGCCCCCCATCCCCGCTGCACCTGCGCCCCCCAGCCCCACAGGCGCTAAACAAACGCAAACTGGACAGACAGCTCTTTCCCTCAAAGCAGGAGCGATCCCCAAGCACAGGGCATGGCTGTGAGTAACCCCAGAGCCTGTCAGGGCATGAGACAGCATCCTGTGGACAGCCCAGCTGCTGGCTCTTGGCTGCCAGGAGCCAGCAAGCTCCACTCACCTGCGCCGGCAAGCACTGGGACGCGCTGACCTAGGAGAAACCTGAGCTGGGCAGGCAGGAGCCCTGACGGGGCAGGCAGTGCGGAAGGGCACCCTGGGAGGAAACCACCCTCTGAGGCAGGAAGGTGCAGTGCAGGAGGGGACCCCGACTCCCAGGAGCAGTGCTACTGCAGATGGGAGCAAAGACAGAGGAGAAGGGCAGCTTGCAGGGCTGTGAGGGCAACCAGGCTCTCGCCACTGATGTGACTGACCTGGTTTCAGCACCACTTCCCCTTGCCCAGGGGCCAAAGCGGTGGTTGCCACATCTCTGGGGGCCTTCAGCAGCCAGGCGGTACAAGAGCAGGCAAAAGGGGCCAGGGGGATGCAGGGCTGAGCTGGGCACATGGTGTGGTGAGTGCCTGCCCAGGGTCTGCACCAGCAGCTGAAGAAACCCCCATGCGGCATCAGCCCCTGCTGGTGCTCCAGCCGGCTTGAAGCAGGGCTAGGCAACACCTCCTGAGCTAAGTGACCCGGACACCCGCCTCGATCCTCACACCCTGCCTGGGTGAGATGGGGTGTTTACAAACACCCCAGGGTTATGCTTACCATGGCTCTGGGCCCTGATCCTCCACCTGCTGGAAAGCAGGGCCTGGGAGAGCTGCCTCCCTTCACCAGCCTCCCCCTTCCCTCAGGCCCAGAGCAGAAACTTCGAACCTGACCCCGTTGCAATGGCCCAGCACATGGACAGGCTGAAACAACCCAACAGCGGGGCCTGCGTGTCCCTGACATGTAACTGCTGAGTGTCAGCAATGCGGCTTATCATTCTCTGCTCCTGAACATCTCGGGCGAGGAAACAGCTAATTGCCTCTGCCCAATGCTGTACTGCCCAAGCCCCGCTGGCCCCAGCCCTTGCTCTCTGAGCCCAGTGCCATCTCTGCACTGTCCTTGTGTCTTCGACCTGGGAGCCCCAGAGCTCTGTGGAAGAGGCACTCCCCCCGCTGGGCCCAGCAAGTCGCCCTGTGCCACACCAGGGAAGGGGTTACTGTGTCACTGGTAGCTCCCCCGGCAGTGTTGCCCCCAGACCCTGTCCCCTTGGTGCAGAGGTGCACACTGTGGTCCTGGGCTGCCTCTGAAACAGCTGAGCTGGCGCCAAGGGCCCTGCCAGTGCCTCCCTGCAAACCAGGGCTGTGCAGGCTGGCAGCGGGGAGAGGCTGGGGATCCCCCCAGCCTGCCGGGCGAGCTGAGAGCCCACCGCCCTTCCAGGATCTCCTACGCCTCTCACAGCCCACCCTGCCTCCTGGCACCAGCCATCCTGCTGGAGACAGCAAGGCCCCCCAAGCACAAGCCGCTTTGCAGAAGGCTGCATCACCCCTGCTTAAAGAAATCCCTTAATCCCCCAGGCTAGAGCGAGCAGTAATCCGCCGGGTGCAGCAGGATTACCAGCACTGCCCAATCCCCCTCACCTCGGGCTAGGCCTTAGCCGACACAGGGCCCAGCTCAGGACACGGTGCTGGGACAGACTGCACTCCCCACAGGAGGCTGCTCACCGTTTCTGAAGCTCAGTGGGGCAGCAGCAGCCGGGACAGTTCCCTACCACGACACTGCCACCACACCGTCTAGAGATGTTTGCACCCGCGACGCTGCGCTTGGTCAGCTCCTGTCTAGGGGTGGGTTTGGTCTCACTGCCATCCCCGCAGAGAGATGCTGAGGAGGGGGTGGGAGCGCAGCCCCCACCCTGGCAGGAGCAGGGGGAGCCTGCATCTGTGCCGCCAGCTGCTCACCCTGGGATTTGTGCTCTGCTGAGGCAGACGGCTGGAGAAGGGCCGCATATCATGGGGCAGACACTAGCGTCAGCACAATCCCACCAGCAAGAGCCTCCCTGTCAGGCTCCCACCGTGCCAAAACCTCGGCAGACCATCGTCTGCAAAAGCAACAGAGCTCAAGGGCTTCGGGAGAACTGCAGATCATGATGACCTCGCAAACAGGGACAGCAGCAGGGTTTTGGAGTTGGCTGTGCCGCCCATCCTGCGTGCTGCCCTGCGGCCCCCATGGCGTGGTGAGCAGGCAATTTCTGATACTGACAGACAACCCAGGACATCCTCCAGGTGATTCTGGGAAGCAGCAAGAGGCTGCTCACAGAATCGCTCCCTGCAGCGCTCTCCTGCTAATGGGCTGCATCCGACAACGCCTGGGCTGGGCTGCGCACCCGCGGCACCGGGCACTTGCACCTTATCTCACACAGTGAACCCCCCACTGCCGAGTGCAGTCACTTCTAGGGTGGAACAGCTGCCTCCTAATCAGCTGCGTTGCACAACTGTAGCAGGCAGGAAGCCAGCCCGTGAGCCAGCGCTACTTGCACTGGCAGCTTCTGGGAAGAATGGTCACCAGCACAGCTTTCAGCATCGAGACCTTGGTTTCAGATCTCACCCAGACGGACTCCAGCCTCCCCCTCAGCAAAGTCATCACTCAAAGAAAACCCACCTGGCGACACACAGGAACATGCCTCAAAGGGCTGAGGCACAGGCAGTGCCTTCCCTCCTGGTGCTGCGGAGCAGGACCGGGAGGGAATGCTCTACGGAGGAAAGCAGGGAAGCAATCTGCACGTGCATGACAGAGGGGACCTGCAGCCCCTGAGCCACCTCACCCCTCTCAGCCCACCCTGGGAGCAGGCCCCGGGTGCACATCAGCCGCTCCCACAGCAGGCAGACACACTCCCGAGCTGGGTTTGGTTTGTGAGATATTGAACGGATGCCATCGACGCGAGCCTGCCCTGCAGATCTGCAGAGCCTGAACTCAGACAGTGCTCAGAGGCAGGAGCTGAATACCAAGTGTGAGTGGAGGGAAGGTGTGCAGGCAGCAGGTCCCAGAGCCCGGCAGCACTGACGCTGCCGGCAGCAGGTCCCTGTGGCCAGGCAGCGGGTCCCAGAGCCCGGACGCTGCCGGCAGCAGGTCCCTGTGGCCAGGCAGCGGGTCCCAGAGCCCGGCAGCACTGACGCTGCCGGCAGCAGGTCCCTGTGGCCAGGCAGCGGGTCCCAGAGCCCGGCAGCACTGACGCTGCCGGCAGCTCGCGAGCCGTGGCAGCAAAGCACGGCGCCGGCCGTGCGGGGCCGCTGGGGCTGAGCCCCGGGGAAGGACGAGGCCGCGCCGCCAGCGAAGCGGGACGGCCAGGGCTCGAGGGGTGCAGGGGGCACCGGCCGCCGGTATCCCGCCCCGCTCCCCGCGCTCTGTGGCCAGCGGGTACCGATTTCCTCCCGGCGCTTCCTCCACCGCCCCCACGGCCCCGCCCGGCCGATGCCGCCAAGGCCGCGGCCGCGCGTGGGGAGGAGCAGCCGCACTGACACCTGCGGACGCGGGTCCCGCCGCCCCGAGCCCCCGACCCCGGTTTTGCACCTGGGAACGGCGTGACCCAAACACGCCTTTCCCTCCCCCCCCCTCCGCGGATCACGGACCTCTCCGGCCCCCACGGGCTGCGTGCCCGACCCCACCCCGAGTGGGGGACCCCGAGTCTCACACACACACACACACACGCACACACACGCACACACCCAGCACTGCTGGGCGCTCCCCCCGGCGCCGTCCCCGTCCCAGGCCCGCACTGACCGTAGCCGCCCTCCTCCTCCATCCCGCCGCCGCCGCCGCTCCGGCCCCGCCCGCGTGACGAGGGCGCCGAGGCCGCCACGGGCGGCGGCACGTGACACGGGAAGGCGAGGTGCCAGGTAGGCCCCGCCCCCTCTCGGTGCCCCGCCCCCCTCTCCCGGTACCCCAAGCCGAGCCGAGGCGAGCCGGTTCACAAACACCATGAGTTTATTGCCCGGTGTCCCGGCGGCAGCGCCCCGTCCCCGCGAGGATCCTGCCGTCGGCTCCCGCGCCCAGCGCGGCTCCGGGGGCGGAGGGGAGCAGGGCGCCCAGCGGTTCCACTGCGACTTGCACGGGGGGGGGGTGGGGGGTGGTGCGGCCCTGGCCGGGCAGGGGGAGGCAGAACCGGCCAGGGAGGCAGAGGGGGGCAGGAAAGGGGAAAGAGGGAGCGGAGCAGTCCTGGGCCGTGGCCCCAGGAGAGGAACACCAGCCCTGGAGCGCGGGTTGGTGTTCCCCTCCCCACGGGTGCAGTGGGGGGCACATTAATCCAGACCAGCAAGGATGATGTGCAGGCACTTTCTAGGAGCCTTGAACTCCAGGCTGGGTGGGAGAAGGGGCTGCTCCAGGCCCAGGCAGAGGCACAGAGGAGCTGGCGGAGGAGCCTGGACAAGGCAGGGGAGAGGGTGTCCCCTCACCCCAGACCAGGTTGGAGCTCACCAGGCTCCTCCTCAGCTGGAAGGCAGAAGGAAGCAGCCCCAGCCCGAGGGCCCGGGGCCTGCAGGGAGAGCAGCTTCTAGAAGGGGAAGGCAGGGGACACCAATGACGGCATGAGCCTCAGGGCTGGGGCCCTGGAGCCACGCAGGCCTGGAGTCCCCTCAGCAGCAGGGTCCACCACCAGTTCCCAGGACAGCACTCCCCCTGCTGGGAGACACAGATCTCCACCTGGGAGGAAAGGAGCAGTGTTAGCACCTCACTAGGCAGCCACCCCCCTCCCCAACCCCTCAGACTCACTAACCTCAGAGCCGATAGCTCAGGCTGGCCACCTTGGCAGGATGCGTCACCGACCAGAAGTTGCGCTTGCTCTGCAGCTGCTGGAAGGGATTGAAGCGTCTCCTCCGCTCCCGCTTCAGTTTTTTAATCTTCTTCACCTGTGCAGAGGCACAAAGGCTCGTGGGGTCAGCATGCAAGTACCCTGCCTCCCCCCACCAGCCCCAGCCCAGGATGCAGCCAGCACTCACCTTCCCCCTGTCAAACTCCTCATCCCACTCATCGATGACAGTCTCACTCCGGGCCCACGCTGCATCCTGAATGGCATCCTGGCTGACAGCTGAGATCTCACCCTCCCAGGTCAAGACTGTGGAGCAGCACAGTCAGCAGGGAGCACCATGCTGTGTTCCTCCACACCCACTGGCACAGGGCCCCCACCCCATGCCAGCGGCTGGAGCCCCTCACTCCAGCACCCCACTCTGCAGCACCTCCAACAGCCCCTTGGCCAGGTGCATCTGCCCAGCTCCAGAAGCCCCCGATGCTGCCTGCACTGGTGCTGGGGGGAGCCCAGGCCGTGGCAGAGCACGGAGGGCTCTGCCCATCTCCAGGGCCCAAGTCAGGGGAGCTGCAGGGCTGTTTACCTGCCCAGGCAAGCAGGGATTACCTTGTTTGCCATAAGCCTTGTCCAAGGAGTTCCTGAGCAGCTCCTCCACCACACTGGACGCCTCCTGGCTCCCAGGTGCTGTGCTAGCTCCCTGGCTGAGCTCAGGGCTCAGGGCAGCTGGGTAGCACCCGTACTCATCTCTAGCCTGGTTGTCCCAGGCACACACTGCCACTGCGGAAAGACGAGAGGTAAAGACAAGCCTGAGGGAGCAGAGGGAGCTCCTGTGTTGCTCCATCTCAGAGGCAGATCTTGCCCCAGGAGACACTGTCAGGACTAAAAACACGGTCCTGATGGCACAGGGTTTTGGGCACAGTGGGGCCTGTCCTGGGCAGGGAGGAACTGGGGGTAAATCTTCATCCCTTGAGGGGCCTGTCCCCATGAGCCTGGAGAGGAGCACACACTCGTCCAGGGTACAACAGGACAACTCTCTTGCAGGAGCAGCACGCAAGCCTGCGGGCAGGTCAGCTGAGGACAGGGCCAGGAAGACAGGCACCACCAGGCAGTTGTGGGGACCAGCAAGCACCAGGGTCTGGACACCAGTGCTCTGAGGGACTGCGTGGGCAGATGAGCAGCCAGCTCTCCCCTGCCAGGCACCAGGCAGGGTGGAGGCACACAGTCGTACCTGGGGTACTGTCCATGGCATCGATACCATTGGCAGCCGGCACCTCCAACACCGGGCTGCTGAGGCTTTCCCTCCGCTTGCGCTTGCGGTGCTCACTCTCTCCAGCCCCAGCCTCCACGCTCCAACGCTGTTTTGTCCTCTGGGGCTCCATCTCAGCCCTCCTAGAGCTGTGGAAGGCAGTACGGGTCAAGCTAGCTCTAGCCAGACCAGAGAGGAAAGAGCTTGAGCTCCCTGCAGGGCAATGGGACACAGGGACACCTGCACCCCAGTGCTGCACTTGGGGATGGGTGAAACCACCCCCAGCAAGCTGGCGCTCCAGCTGGCTCCATGGCAAGGCTTGTCCCATCCACAGAAAGAGGAGACACACCCAACTGCAGGCCAGGGAGCCTGACTTCAGGCAGAGCAGAGGTCCACAAGGCTCTCGTGTGCCCCCCAGGCCCTCACCTGCCCGAGGACAGCATCCTAGGGCAGTGCTCTTCTGCCTCCTCCATCCTCCTCTTCTTCTTCTTCTTCTTCTTCTTGAGGGGGGAGATGGGCTCCGTGTCCAGGTAAGTACTGGGGTCTGACACATGTTGCTTTGGACTGCTTTCCAGGTTCTGCCAGTATGGCACCTCCCTGCTACTTCTGGGACACTCGCCTGCCGCCTCCTTCCCTGTGAGGGACACTGAGCCCTCCTGAGCAAGATTATTATTCTTCCTGGGAGGGCTGGAGACATCATCCTTGCCCTTCACAGCTGGAACACAAGGGCTGCCATCTGCTCCATGATGCTGCTTTCGGTGCTTCTTTTTGGAGGAGCCAGGGGTAACCTTGCTGGGCTCCTTCTCCCTGCTGCAGGGAGTAACGTGGTGCGAAGGTGGGGCAGTGGAACCGTTGGTCAGGAGGGAAGCTGAGGGCTGAGGAGCTGAGTTGAGGTTGAAGCTGCAGGCAGGCTTTTCAGGATTTGGCAGTTTGAGAGCAGATGAGGACAGTCTAAAGGACAGGAAAAGAAGCTGACATGATCTGAAAGCCAGGTCAGGAGCAGAAGCCCTTCTTTTCCTCCCCACCCTGAGGTGCATGAGCACAGCACCTAACTGCTACCATCCCAGCCATGAAATCTGAATCAGATCCTGCTTTCAGAGCAGCAGCTGCAAGTGCACATAGTGACCCTGCACCTGCCCAGTGCCAGCCATGCACAGGGCACACCATGTCCCACGGGGGATTAGGAAAGAGTTAGTGTTGCTGCAGCACATGTCAATGGTGAAAGTTACAAGACAGACCCGGGGCAATCCGTGCCAGCCCAGGAGAACAGGAAAGCCGGCTGCCAAAATCACCCCCCGAGCCAGCTGCCATGACAGACAGTTACCTCGTGGAACACCCCAAGGCTGCTACTGGCCTTGCTGCCATGCAGGAGCCTGGGAGCGACTGGTACCGCTTACCTCGACTTGCCAAAAGGCCAGGGAGTGGAGTCAGGGTGGGTGGTGTTCGTGGGGTAGGTGTGGCCAGCAAATTGTGGGTGAGGTTGTGTGTGGCGGTCACTTCTGCTCGCCTTCCGCGGGGTGCTGCCCTGCAGTTATCGACATAAATAAAAACTTGGTGGTCTAAAGAAAAGAGGTTTCCGTGAGCCAAGAGGAGAAAATAAAAAGGGGAGCCCAGAGAAAGGGGAGGGGAACAGACACAGATGGGGGGAGGAAAGTGAGGGGTGGTAGAAGAAGAATCAGAAGTGTTTTCAGTTAGAAGCACAGAGGATAAAAGGAAGGAAGGAAATTTAAAGAACAGAAACCCAATGCATCGTCCTGAACCCTGGCTGCACAGCGGCACCCAGAGGTGCCAGTCCTGGGGAGCATGCAACTCCACAGCCCTCCAGCTGCAGCATCACCTGCTCCCACTTGCCCCAGGGGACCCGCTACCCTTAGAAGGCTGGCGAGGCCACCCCACTGCAGGGACTGGCACAGCCACCCCTCTGTCCTGAGCAAGAAGGCAGGAGCCATTTCTCCTGCATCACTTAGGGATGCAAACAACAGCAGGGGCCTGGCCCTGCACCCCATCCCAGAGGGAAGGCAGAGCAACTGCTACAGGCCTGGGGCTAAGGGGCTCTCCCTGCCCACCTCTGGCTTAGCAAGATACCAAGCATTAGCTATACACTTGCCCCCAACACAAGCCCCAGTTCAGAAGGCACAAGACCTAACTGAAGTCTCAGGGCAGAAGCTCAGACTCACCTTTTTGGCAGAGAGTGCCAGCTTCTTGGCCGGTGGCGGTGACATCATACTGCTCAGCTCCAGAGTGGCGCTGGACAAGGGGGAGGATTTCAATTTCGGCGACTTGGAGTCTTCAAGGGAAGTTGGCTCGGTGCTGGGGCCAGCAGGGAGGTCTGTGCCACAGTCTGTTTCCTGAGAGGTGCAGAAGCTGTCGGTTCTGCTCTTGACCTTCTGGGACGCTTTGGCCATCTTCCCCACTGCGCTGTGCACTGGGCTAGCAGCACTGCTGCCACAAGAGTCCCTCTCCAGGGTCCCACCATCGTCCCCACTGCGTCCAGGCTCCTCGATGTGGCTGGGCTCCAGCAGCAGCTTGGGTGAGGTAGGTGGCCGCTTGCTCTCGCAGGAGCTCTGCTGGGGCAGCTCTTCTTTGGCCCCACTTGCATTGTTGGTGTCGCAGAAGCCCTGAACTGCTCTGGGCACAGGAGGCAGCTGTGGGAAGGAGAGCTGCTTCTTGGGCCTCCCAGCTGCATCGCTGGGCAGCGCTGTGCCCGTGTGGGTGGCTTTGAGGGGCAGTTTGGGTGATGGGGACCCAGCAGGCAGCTTCGGTGGAGCAGTTCCATTTGGCAGCTTCAGCCCTGTCTCGAACGTGCTACGGGCCACAGGGACTCCAACCTCCTCTGGTCCTGGCAGCTTCTTCCCTGGCAGCATGTCTGTTCTCTAGACAAAGAGGAAGAGAGAAGTTCACCAAGGAGAGAATTCAAAGAGTCAAGGATGCAGAGCAATACTGCCCTCCCTGTCCCTCCCCAGGCCCTCACAGGAACCCTTGGCCCAGCAGGATCCCTCCTGCAAACAGCCTTCCCTCACACATGCCCATTTGGAGCAGTGTGCCTGCCTCCCTGCGAAGCTGCAGCCACCTGCCCTCTCAGAGAGGACAGAGGGGCGGCAGCTCCCAGGAGCACTGGCCGACAGCTGCCTTTAGGACTCACCTTGCCCACCACTGGTGAAGACAGGGTCCCATTGGTCATTGTTTTCTTGACCGGATCAGAGATGCTGCCAGTGTGGCCAGGCAGGCTGGAGGCAGCTTTGGCAATGGGCCCCTCTGAGCTCTTGCTAGGGCTGGGCATTCTGGTGAAGGCAGAGAAGCACACATGTTATCTCCAAGGGTTTGAAAGACTGGAACACTCTTGTCAGAGACGCGCACAAGAAACAGGAGGCAGAAGATTCAAGGAGGTGATGCACTCTTGATCTACAGCAAAACCACGACAAGGGGCTGGACCTCTCCCTGCCATCCTCCTCCATGCCAGCATGTACACAAAAGCATTGGGGCTACCTGGGCCAAGCTCCTTCCCACACACAGGCACATGCCCTGTCCCAGATGCTGAGAGCAGGGGGCAGAGGGGCTGGGAGGCACAGGGTGCTCTCACCTCAGGTAGAACAGCACATAGGCCTGCTGGTTGAGGACCACTTTGATGTTGCTGGAGCGGACCAGGTCATCGTTCATTTGATACCACTGCCCATTGCTGGCCTGCAGAAGAGAGAATGGGGTCAGGCTGTGTCTAGGGGACCCTCCTGACCTGAAAAGCAGCAGGAATGGTGCCTGTTGGCAGAGCTCCTCTCCCCAAAACCCACAGGCAGCCTAGGACAGGCAAGGGCACTCTGGAAGAGCAGAACTCCACGCTTCCTGCAGCAGAGCACAGCCTGTACCCCCCCACCCAGTGATCCACATCACACACGTCTGCCGAGTATCCTCCTTTCTGCACACTACAGGGACTCACAAGCATCCACCAGCCCCCAGCCCAGAGAGAGTGCCAAGAGAGCGCCCTGGACTCACCTTCACGTAGCAGTAGTAGTGCCCTGCATGACAGCTGTACCCAGAGTGCACCAGCACTGCATAGAGCGCATACATGACAGGATCCCCATTGCTCTGAGACATGTAAGGGCGGATGTTCAAGAACTCAGGGTACCCCACGTCCTACGGAGAGAGGATGTCTCAGGAGCCTGCACAGCAGCCTGTTTTCTTGATACAGCAAGAGCAGCTCAGCTGTCCTACGAGTCCCATCGCTTGAGGGAGGGGGACCCGCTCTCCCCAGGCAGAGGTCACAGTGAGGATAACCCCAGGATGAGCCAAACTCCCACCACACCACACAGCTGGGGAAGGGCTGCAAGACTGCAGCAGAACTCGCACTGTGCACAGACCACCTCCCACCCTGCTCTGGAGACAGTCCCAGCTCTGGACTGCTGAGCACTCACCTTTGTGATTTTGTCTCCACCAAAGCTGGCAAAGCGCTTCAGCGAGAGCGTGAGAACATTGGAAGCTCGGTGGATGGTGAAGCGTTTGCTGGCTGACACTTTCTTCTTGCATCTGCAGAGGAAGAGCTTGAGCTATTCAAGCTGTTTCACCACTCAGATGATCTCCAGCCCTGGCCAAGCGGCAAACCCCACGGAAATGACCCTGCTGACACCAGGCACCGCTCCAGGCACCTGCTCACAGACATGTCTGCTGGCCCAGGCCCTCCTCACAAGAGGAGGAAGCTGAGGAGTGGCAAGGCTTCATCGTAGGCTTCCATGGCCGTGTACTTCACAGTTTACCCATGGAGCAGGTTGAGAAGCCCTGTCATACTGCAGCAGGCTTCCCACCTGCTTCCCACCAGCACACCCGCAGGCCCCTTCCCCACCTCAGGCCCGCGCACTCACTTGGCACACATGTAGGCGTTCTCCCCACCCAGCAAGTCTGACTTCACAAACAGCTCCAGTGCACGCACTATGTCTGCGGCTTGCTGCAAGGACAGAGGAGAGGTCAGGGCATGAGCGGCCTGTCACGCGACAGCCTGGTTCCCTGCTGAGACGTTGGCCCTGAGAGATAACACAGGGCTGCAGAGTAGACCAAACCCAAGAGCCTGCCACCAGCTAGGCACCGGCCAGCAGGCTGCGAGGGATGCCTGCACTGTCCCCCAACACCAAGGAGCCTCAATAGAGGAGGTGTGGCTCACACTAAGGCAACGGGCACTGCTCTGCCAGACAGAGAAGGCAGCGCAACAATGGAAGCGGCTTCCCTCTTGCTTGCACCATGCCTTGACACTGGCAGGTTAAGGAGCCTTAACAGCAGTAATGGTGCAGTTGCAGGAAGATCCCCCATGACAGCAGAGCTCCTCCCCATCCCCGACCCTGCATCAGTACCCTGATCTCCAGCGCCAGGTCCAGGTAAGGGTCATAGGTGTCCGAGACACCCTTGCACACTGAGCACTTCACTGCAAAAGAAAAAGCAATGAGTACACCCTGGCACAACACCTGCACCCACCACCGCCCCAGCACAGCACAGTGCAGGTAGCTGCAGTATTCCTTCCCCCTTTGGGCTTGCGCTCTGGGACATCGCCACCAGGATTCACAGCCTGGCAAGGAGGAAGGCTGGTAATTCCACTATGTGCTGAGATGGCAAGTGTTGCTAGACAGCTAGTAACACAGGTTCCTTTGCTGGTGGCAATAAGCAGGGGACCAACAGCTTTCACCACAACAGGGGTCACGACCCACAGGCACCACAAGACTGGCCAACTGCAGCTCTGGGTAATTTACACATGCCTAGCACTTTTCCCAAAAGATTTTTACTGCAAGGCTCTCAGGGAAACAGCAGGTCCAAGAGTCACAGGCCCAGGACCTAGCAGCCAGCACTCACCACGGGACCGCAGATAACCGCCAAAGATCTGGTGAACCAGCGTCGTGGCCTGGGTCTGGCGATCCAACCTAGAGACAGCAGCACTGGATCTCACACTGCCCTTCTGCAACAGCCACCCCCCACAGGTCCCCGCTGTCCTCAGGACAGCTCCCCTATGTGCTCTGGCCAGCGGGCAGGCTGCAGAGCTTGAGGAGTAGAAGGAATTCGCAGCCTCTGCCGGTCTGCTCTCCCAGTGCCAGAGCTCAAGGGGTGGCACCAAGCTCCAATGCACACCTTCCTCTAGAAGGAGCAGAAACTCCTGGCTGGAGCTCAGAGCTGGGCACCGCAGGCAGAATCAATGCAGGCTTCCTGGGAGGGGGGACCCAGGGGGAAAGCTGCTCACCCACAGCCACAGAGCTGGGGCTGAACTAGCAAGCATGCCTGGATTCCTTAGCAACTGGGACAGAATCCGAACTCATAGCAGGATCTGGCGACAGGACCACAACTATGCTAGGGCGGAGGTGTCAGGAGAAGGCAGACAACAGCCCAGAGCTGTGTCACAGAGAGGGCAGAGTGTTGGGTGATCCACCTGAGGGCCCCTGGAGTCAGCACCCCCCTCTGTGAGTCCAACCTGGAGGACACATTCACCCCACAGCCCCCTCCCATGGGTGCACGGGACCAGTGAGGGGACAGCAGAGAAGAGCAATGGGCCACCAGAGGCCCCACATACTTGGTACAGCCATTCAGGCAGGCCTTCTGCATGGCATCAATGGTGTAACGCAGGAACTCGTGTGCATCCTCCTGGTTGCCGAAGCGTAAGTGCTGGGCGATCTCTGCAGGAGAGGGAGGAATCAGCCCCAGCACATGCTGCAACAGATGCAGGCCCTCCCTCCCTTCCTCAGGGCACAGACTCCAGGATTTGAGCCCCTTCGACCCAAACCAGATGTGAGACTCATGCCGGCCATAGGGGAAGCCCTACGCAGCCCATGAAGTCACCAGCCCCCAGCAAGCTCAGTGAGTCATCTCAGAAGAGCCGTCTGCCAGGACCTGCCCCAATCTCAAAGGTTGTGCTCCTGGCATTAGTCACCGCTCTCCTGCATGGCTATGGGAGGGGAGGGCAGCCATCCTTACTCTTGAGGTCTCGGATGAAGGACACTGGCTTTATTGCATTGCCGCTGTTGGCAAAAGCCTGGATCATGTGGTTCTGCATAACGCACATCATGCAAAAGCCTCCTTGGTGACCTGGAGCAGGAGAGGAGAAGACACGACATTGGGGACAAACCCAGGAGAAAGGGAGGCAGTACAGGGGATGGGGGATCTCTGGTCCAACACAGCTCAGCCACGCTCAGTTTTCCCTACGAGCTCTGTGTCTCTGCACAGTTCTGGGGCATCCCAACTACACAGGGACCAGCATATGCCACTCTGGCTAGCACAGCCCATGTCACAATACCAGCCACCACAACTCGCCCAGATGAAATGGCATTCAGGAGGATAGAAATAGGTCACAGGTACTCGCCAGAGGAGCCCACAGATTGACCCTGAGGGGCAGATCCCACCAGAGCCCTATGGACGGTGCTGCTAGCCCCACATGCTCCCCTTGGTCACAGCTCAGAGCAGTGCCCAGAGGACTCCCTTTCAAAACCACCCATAAACAGCACCTGCTGTCTGTACGTAGCCTTCTGCCCTGCCCTCACGCAGTCCCCACAGACAGGGGCTGTTTGGGACCCCCAGCTCAGCCCCCAGGAAGCCAACAAACTCCACTGGACCCATCTTAGCCCTAGTTATGCCCAGCAGAGGCAAAGCCTCCCCAGACACAAGGATGCAGAACACTGCTATGGCCAGGAAAAACGAGTTGTACACAGGAATGACCCCGCAATGAAGAAACAGGCAGGGGCGAACAGAGAAAGTGCATCCTGACACCTGCATACCCCTCGACAGAAACATGTGCAGAGGTGCTGAGCGCAGCACTGGGAGCAGGACAGGCGGGTGCTCCTCCTCCCCGCCAGCACGGCCACCCCAGCCCTGCCACCCGCTGAGCCAGGCCTCCCCACTCACAGGTGCGGCTGTGCTCCTTGGAGAGCAGATAGTTGGCGAGCGGCGGCGTGTAGGTCAGGCACTGCACCGTAGAGTTGAGGAAGCAGGTGTTCCCTAGGTTTTGAAGCCCGGCGCCGACCCGGTAGATCCGCTCCCACTTCATGGAGAGGCGCTCCGCAGGGAAGAGCACCTTCTGAGGCACAGGGACCCCATCCCCGTGGCTCCCAGGGGCATGGCCGCTGCCTGCAAGAAGAAGGGCCATGCGGGGTGATGAGCCGCAGGGCCGCGGGGCACGGGGAGGGCCCCCCTCGCCCTCTCCACTTACCCTGCTTGCCAGGCGGCCGCTCCTCAGGGCCGCGGTGGTGGCCGGCGGCCTCGGCCTGGGGGTTGAGCAGCACGTACTTCCCCCGCAGCAGCTCCAGCTGGCAGGAGAAGCCGCGGCTGGCGGGCTCGAACTCGATCTTCTGCAGCAGCACCTTCTTGGCCGAGGCGGCCAGCAGCCGGCCCAGCTCACCATCCTCGCCCACCTCCCGCCGGGCCGACTTCAGCACCTCCCTCAGCTTCTCCACGATCGGCATGGCGGGGCCCGGCGGCCCCGGCTGCGGAGAGGCGGCGGGCGGTTCAGCGGAGGGGCCGTTACCGGGGCCGCGCGCTGCCGGCCGCAGCTTAGGCCCCGCCGCAGGCCCGGCCCCGCCGCCGCGCACCCCGGAGGCCTCAGCCGGTCCCCACCCGCCGCCGCTACGGGCGCCGCGCCCTCCCGTCCGCGACCTTGAGCGCCGCCGCGCCGCGCCGGTCCGGTCCGCCCGCCGCCACGTGCGGCCCGCCCGGTACCGGCGGTGCGTTGCGGTGCGTTGCGGTGCGTTACGCAGCGCCCGCCTCTCAGGGGGAAAGGCAGGGCGGCGCCGTACAGAGGACCCGGTCCCGGTGCTGCCCGCCCTGTCCCGTGTCGCCCCGTCCCGCCGCACTCACCATCCGGGCCTCCGCCGTCGCGCGCGCACGTGTCGTCTCTTTAAAGAGGAGATGCCCGCTCACCCGCCGCCGACACAAACTCCCTCCGCGCCTCTCCCTTAAGGAGGCGGATACAACACCGACCCCGCCCTCCTCTACGGACGCTTTCACTGGGCCCAGCACACTGACCCCGCCCCTCGGCTCCGCACGCTGCCAACGCTCCGCGTCCCAAGGCGGACTGGGGGCGGAGTGGCGCTTGCGCGGCCAAGGGGGCGTGGCCAGTTCGGGATGTGTGTGACGCGTTCATTGTGAGCAGGCGCGCGTCAGCAGGGCGGGGCCAGCCCGCTCCCCGCCCCGTTAGACGCCGCGGCAGCGGTGCCGGGGGGGGGGGGCCGGTCTGAGAGCGGCCCCGCCGCAGCTCCTCCCCTCGGGGCCCCGGCCCGGGCAGGCGGCGGGAGCCCCGCGGGTCCGAGTCACTACCCGGCGGGGACCCTCTGCTTCTCGGCCGGGGGGGACCGGCTGAACCGCCGCACGGCCGAGCCGGAGGAGCGGGTCCCCGCCGCCGCTCTCCCCTGCCCGGGAACTCCCGGTTGCAGAGACCCCGCACGAAACCGGTGCGACTCCAGCGCCTGACGAGGAGAGACGGAAATTACAGCACAGGGACCATACAGCCGGTGGCAAAACAAGTGGAAATATTAAACTCAAAGATAGACTACCAGCAGAGACAGGAGTAAATGGCACATATGATATAACCATACAGTAAGCGAACAGGAGTCGTATATGGGATTGATTAGAGGTTGGGGATTTTTTTTTCTTTTTCTTTCTTTTTAATTTTTCTCTTTAATACGTTGAAATTGCCCAGACTGGTCCAGTACGACATCTTAAACCTTACAGGGACGCACAGCATGAAAACGCCCCCAGAGCGGGGCTGCGGGGATTATTCCCAGCACGCTCCCAAAGCTACGGTAAGGGGCAGCGGGCGCACGTGCCGGTGCTGCCTGTGTCGCGGACGGGCAGCTCTGCGGCACACGCTGGTGCCGCTGCAATGTGGGAATGGCTCAGAGAAAGCGGGGCCCAAGGTGTGTGGGAGGGTTCACTGGAGGGGATGGGTTTTCCTGCGGCTGCCTGCACCCGGCCAAGTGCTGGGCTCCATCCCCGCCGCCGCAGAGCAGGGAGCTCAACTGGCTGCAATGCTGCAGCGCTACCAAAGGCCGCGGCACGGCTCAGCAAAGAGCTGCACGAGGCGATGGTAAACAACGTGCACCCGCGCCGCCGAATCTCCTGCCTCTGGTGCTCTGCCGGGGAGGGAACTCCCTGGCAAACCTCGCTGCCTGCCTGCAAAGCTGGTGGGCCTAAGCCTGTCCAACGGTGGCAGCTGCAGAAGGGTCTGGCAGCAGCTCTCCGCCCGTGCAGGAGGTTGCGGTGGGAATAGACCCCCCCATCGCTATGCTGGGGAAGGTGGTGAACCCCCTGCTCACCTCCATGTCCCCACGAGGAGAGGAGCATGTGGAGAGAGGGGCAGGAGTGCCTGGGTGCACATGGGGGGTCACCCCAGCCATGCTTATGTGTCCCTCTGGCTTTTTGGGACAAGGCACCAGCGCAGGAGCCATCTGGCCCCACGAAAGGCCCGTGGCCCCTCGGACGTAGGTGGATGTTCTGCTGCATGGTAAAGCCGCCCAGAGCCCCTGCCTGGAGGGCTGTACCCTTCCTGCAACGCAAAGAGAGGGTCGGGCAGTGGGTGAGGAGTGGGACAGTGGGGTCCCCAGTGCTGGAGGGTGGCCAGGGATGCTGCAGTGAGGAGCTGCTGGGGCAGCTCCCCCGTGGTGGGGGCACTGGTAGACCTGCTACACAGACAGGGCAGCTCCTGCCACTCATGAGGGTTCAATTCCTTCGCAGCTGCTAGGGCACCAGGGCTGAGCGTGGCCAGGTGGGGACGTGGCCCCAGCAAGTGGGTGCCCCCACACCCCGCTCAGCCTTGCTGTGAGCAGGGGAGTGCCCAGCACAGCCACGGGCTGCCAGGTGCCTGCGACAGAGCTGGTCCCCATCCCTGCCCCCTGCACATGCGTGGCAGCCACCACAGCCCGGGGACCCCTGCAGCCGAGCGGATTTTCATGCTGTCTCCAGGAATTGATATCAGCGTGGACCAGTCTAACATCTCGCAGGTTTTTTCTACTGGCTACTGGAATGCGCTCGTTTGGCTTAGGGGTCCTCAATGTCGAGAAACTCTTGCTTGGGGGGGGCCATGCCGCGGTACCAGGCGCACGAGCCATCGCTCCTCTTGATGCAAGCATAGTGCTTCGCCTGCCGCCCATCCACGTTGTTCTTCTCCATCGCCCAGTCTGTCCAGAGACACTCATCCAAGGAGGCGACGAAGCAGGGGATGGAGAGGCAGCGCGAGATCTGCACACAACAGAGACCGTCACCAACGACCCTGACTGGGGGAACGCCGGGGCGGGAGGGGGGCAGGAGGAAGCAGCATGGGGTGGCTGGGGCTGATGGTCCAGCTCTGGAACAGGGATGCCAGCTGCCCCATCCATGAGGGGCACGGCGGTGACCCTGATGCAGGGGGACGGAGGGAACTGAACCCCTGGGCGTGGGTCCCATGGCTGGCCTTGGTTCCTAGCTGGAGAGTCAAAGATTTGGGCAACCTTCCCACACCCCCGGCTGCGTGCCACGCTCCTTGCACAGTGTCATCCTTGGAGGACAGGGAAGAGCACTTTGCCGCAGAGCCCACACCTGCCTTGGGGCTGCAGACCCCACTGCCATGGGGAGCAGGGGGCAGCCCAGCCACTCACCTTGCACTCGCAGCCCATCTGGTACCGCTGGTTTAAGCTTTTCTTCTGGGTCGGGCTCAGCGAGTCCCAGGTGGAGACCAAGTCACAGAGTGTGATGTGCATCTTGCCATTGCCCTCTGACTTGCCTGGGGAGAGGCAGAGAGACTGTTCAGACGGTCCCCCCAGGTGCCCTGGCAGGGGGATGTTGACTGGGGCTGGCATTGACTCAGGGTGCCTGGGGCTCAGCCCACCCTGGGGGGCCGGAGGCTGCAGCAATCCGGCCCCTCCTGCCATGGACTGTCCATGGTGAGCCCCGGGAAGCAGAAGCTCATCCCCCAGCTGTCCCTGCCACAGCCTGGGGCTGCTGAGCACAACCAGGACAGAGCTGGCGGGTCCACTGAGAGCTGGTGGTTGGAGCAGGAGGAGGCAGGGGCCTCATGCCTGGAGAGTGGGCACACACATCACAGGCGTCTTGGGAGGTGCACAGTGTCCCCTGAGAGCCCTCCCTCACAGCCACCCACCTGCAATGAGATACTCCTTCTTCCCGCCGGTGTCCAGCAGCCGGCCACACACGGCAGTAGATGGAGCCGTGTAGACGAACTCTATGTCCTTGTCGGGGCCCTTAAACATCTGGAAAGAAGGAGTAGGAGTGAGCTCCCAGCACAGAGGCTGCCCCGTCCCCCCCAGTCTCCTGCCCCAACTTGCTCTGTTACCTTGATCTGCTTGATTTCATACTGAATTCGTTTGATCGGATTCCCATATATATCATTCCCTGAATCCACCTCTTTCGCAGAGACGGCCTTTGCTCGGATCACTGCAATGGAGAGGTGTTGAGGTCAGCAGGGGTAGCAGGGGACCAGAGGTGCCGCCAGCACCACACAGTGCTGCCCTGGCATCCCACAGGGCCTCCCACCCTTGCACAGGGCTGGCTGCCCACACTGCCCACAATGAAGCCCGCTGCCCTCCCTGCAGACACCCAGTTGCCCGCAGAGCTGGCTGTCACATGCTGTCACTGAAGGGACGGGGCTCTGGCACGTGTGGGATAGTGGCAGACAGCGTTGCAGCAGCACCATCACAGGGACTGATAAGGAAAGGTCACCTCAGTATCACCTGTCCCCACTGCCACCAGCCGTGCTGGGCCGGTCACCCTTGGCCACCGCTGGCTCAGTCTCTGCCCAGCCCCTGCCAGATTCATGGGTGCAGGCTGGCCCTGCCCGGGCTCGTGCCCATCACCCAGGTGGCACTGGGACAGCTAAAACCTGCCAGCAGCATCCTGGGAGCACTGTGATATTTGTCCCACTGTCATTAATTAAACCAGTCTCTGACGAGGGCCCCAGCCAAATGCCCACATGGCCTGGCAGGGCTGGAGGAGAAAAGGGCAGAGGGAGCTATTTGGAGGGTCACCTTTGGGTGCAGAGAGAGGCAGAAGCCATGGCCCCATGGCACCATCCCGGCCACTCACCATGGCCAGCACGAGCACTAATGCTGCCCACCAAGTGCCTGCACAGACAGCTCGTGCCAGGGTCCCCAGCTCCACCAGGCCCCCCCATTCTGTAGCCCCCCTCCCAGAGGAGCCAGGGAGCCCACCAGCCCCACCACACCCCCTTGCCAGGGGAGCGGCAGTCTTGGGACCAGGCTGCCTTTGCACCCCACAGCCAAAACTTGGGGTCTGTGTCCCACCACGGAGGGCTCCCAGCAGCCACAGGGTGATGCTCTGGCTGCCGGCTCCCTGCCAGACCTCAGCTACTGTTGCACAGAGCCTCATGCCGTGCAGGCACAGAAACCACATCCTCCTGGGGCTGGGGGCCGCAGGGTGTCACTTCCTGCCCTTCCTTCTGCAAAAATAACCTGGGGATGCTGAGGACTGGGGCAGTGGGAAAACACGACCCTGTGAGAGGAGGCAGCAAAACCTCCAGCCAGCAGCTCCAAGCAGCCCAGGCAAAGGCAAGAGCCTTCCTGGTTCCACAAGGCCCCAGGGAGGTCCCAGTGCTCAGTGCCAAGGGGTAAAGTTGAGTGCTCTGGGCTGGCAAGGCCACAGCACCCTGGAGCTTGGGGACAGTGACATGGACACAGCTCTGCCATGGAAGGGTCCCTGTGGTCATGCTGCCAGCACAGCCTGGGGACACACAAACTGGCATGTGAGTGCTCAGCACGTGGCTGTAACCTGCAGGGTGCCCAGGACAGGCAAGGCAGGCAGGCAGCAAGCTCACCCTGACCCACCAGCTCAGGATACAGCAGCTGGTTTGGTGCTGCGCTGTGCAGGTCACAGCCACGTATGGTGGATGCAGCCACTCAGGCGTGTAGGGCCTGGTCCCTGCGCTGAGACCAGCAGCTCCCCACTCTGCCTAGCTCCCCCCACCTGTGCGGTGATGGGAGCGCCCAGCCAGCCCCAGGCAGTACCAGGGATGCCAGGGACACTGATGGCACAGGGGGCAATGGCAGCCCCAAAGCCGCAGCTCCTGCTCAGCACCCCCACAGCCAGGGTTTGAGCCAGAGAAGGGGTCTGGTTGCAGGGCAGGGGCTCACAGGGCTCCCTGCTCTGCTCCCCCATCCCTCGGGGGCACCCCAGTGTCCTGCCAGCCCTGTTCCGCATGCATGCAGCAGGGTAGGGAACAGGGAGCCACACTTTAGCCAGGGCGGCGGGAAGGCAGGCTGGGGACACAGCTTGTGTCCCCCACCAAAAAGTTCTGGGGTGGGAGCAGCCAGGGGCTGCCTGCCAGCCTGACAGAAATGCACTTGCCTTCTTTAACCTGGCACGGCAAGGAAAGGGAATCTGACCGCCCTCTATAAATAGCACAGGGCATAAGGGCATGTGGATTGGCTATTTAAGCTGAAGGTCAGGGGACACGGCCCCATGTGGGTACCAGTAAGTACCAACCGAGTTTACTCTGGAAAGGAGAGGGTGGCCACCAGCACAAGCAGGGGCTGGGGAAGAGGCTCCCCAAAACAGCCACCCCAGTCAACGTGGGCACTCGCTCGGTGCGGGGCAGGCAGACGCAATGCCTGCTGTTTCCAGGGCTGCACCGAGGACTTTCCCAGCCATGCTCCCCTCCCTTGGGGAAGGGCCAGGCTGCCCCGGCACGCTGGCAGCGAAGCAGCATCAAGGCCACGCAGGAAGCCCCAGCTTCCTTTCTTGGAGCCGGCAGCAGGGTGAGCTCCTCTGCGCAAGCCCCCCAGCCCAGGCCCAACTCAGGCTGAAGGAGCTCTGCTTGGCAAACACTGGCTTGGTCCCTGCCCGCTGCCTGTGCCCACTCCTCTGCCAGCAGTGCGCCCAGGTCACTGCAGGCATGGGCCACCCCTTGCCTCCCAACCCAGCGGCTGCCGTGTCCTCCCACGTGCTGCGGCGTAACTTGGGTGCAACGGAGCTGGAGAGCCGTGTGCTGACTCCGGCCCCGTGGCTCCAGGCGCGGGTAATGGTTACTGGTTCAGTGGGCTCCAGCCTTTTCCATTCACGTGCTGATGAATCACTTGACAAAAATGCAGCCCAATTCTAGGCGGATTTGTTCTGAACAGTGCGGCTTTGTGGAGGGGACGGCTGTGCTGCGCTTTCCCCGCCAAGACCCCAGCAATGCAGCCAAGCTGCTCTGCGCCAGCCAGGAACCGGAGCGGCGAGGAGGGTGAGCCGCAGGGATCGTGGAGGGGAGCCCCGGAGGAGACCCTGGCTGAGATCCCTGCAATGAGGAGGCAGGGCCAAGGGACAGAGGAAACCCCCCGGGTGCTCAGAGACCGGCAGTCAGACCTCCCCAAATGCCAATGTCTCCATCAGCTGCATCACCCACCACTCCTGCCATTCGCCTGGACAGCCACCAGCCACAGGAGCCCAGACCCTCCATGAAGCTGAGCTGAGGCTCTCCTGGCTCCCTGGGTGCTTGGCAGGCGCAGCACACCACTGGCACTGGATGACCGAGTCTGACCAGGGCAATGCTGGAAGCGCTCCTTCCCCAGGCAGGACAAGCTGCAGCAAGAAGATGCACCGTGGGGCCGCCCCCTCCCAGCAGGGTGGGAGCCCCACCAGTGACAACCCCTGTGCTGGCCCCCAGGGCTGCAAGCTGTGGCCATCCTGTAATGAGGACTCTGGACACCCCCAGGGGCAGACCCCTACGAGGCAGCGGGTCCCCTTGCTGCCCTCTGCCACCAGGGTTCACCCCACTGCCCCAGCAGGGCAGGGGGTTTCACCCCTGTGCCAGAGCTGCCAGCTGGCTGTTTCCTGCCTCTGCACTGGGAGAAACCCCAGCACTCACCTTTAACTCTGCACAGAAGCTGCCGCATGAGCAGGGCTGCGCTTGCAGCTAGGGCTTCCAGAGCCCCCAGCCCTGCACACCAAGCAGGGCTGCCCGCCCGCACCCACTGCCTCAGGGGACTTGGGGCTGGGGCCAGTTCCAAGGGCTTTTTCAATAACCCCCCACACCTCGCTGTGGTTGCCTCAGCATGGCCTGTGGCCGCCATCTGCCTCCCAGCACCGCTCCTCACTGCCCCATCCTCCTGCCCGCAGCGGGATGCAAGTACGGTCACAAATGCAGGCAGGGAAAGGGGATCTCTCCCCGGCTGCAGAGGGGTGGAGGTCCACGGGGAGCTGGTGGGAGGTGGTGATTTCCCACACTGACCAGCTGGGGCTGTCTGGGGCCAAGGAGTCCAGGGCACCCCGCAGCAGAGGGGTCCCCATGCCATGGTGGGAAGTGGTGCCACAAGGAAGGGCCCCATGCTGGGGTCCAGCTGACCCTGCATCGCATCCCCATGGCTGGGTGATGAGCACGCAACCAACTGGGACAGACTGGGGCTGCAGTACAGCTCCAGGAGCAAAGCTGGGGGCAAATAGAGTCACCCAGTGCCACAAACCCATCGAGAGGTCCTCTGGGCTTGCCAGCCAGTGGGATGCTCTCTTCTCTGGACCCTGCTGCATGGCTACCCCAACTCAGGGGCTGCACCCCATGTTTCTGGCTGCTGAGCAGGGAGTTCCTGCTGCAGACAGTTGCCATCGCAGCAGGAGCTGCCGTGGGGAGAGATGCTGTGAGGCCCTGAGGAGAGATGCAGCAGCCCAGGTTCTCCCTGTGAAAGGAGGAAAGGGGTATTGGAAGTGATGACCTGCCCTGGTGAGACCTGCCAAGAGAAGCTGTGTGGGTGCTGCCCTGCAGCTGGGATGGATCCTGCCATAGCCCACCCTACCTCGGGAAAGCTGCTGAAAAGCGCCTGCCTATGTGTGCCCTATGGGCAGAGGGGCAGCACAAGGAGCCTCAGCCCTGGGACTCTCCTCCTGGCCAGAGACATGCCAAATGGCCACCCCTTCCTCCGCCATCCCACCCCAGACCCCACCACACGGCCCCACCAGCACCCGCCCGCAGTCCCCTGGGAAGTGCCGATGCCCACAGACCACGGGGGCCGCTACTGGGCTGAATGGCTGGGGAACAAAGCTCCCTTCTCCGGGGCTGCTGGCAGCCGGCTGAGCAAAGGGGCCGGCTGCCAGTGCCAGCACTGCCCGCTGCTCGCCCAGCACTGCCAGCCTGGGCGCCCGTCCCCACAGCAGGGGCAGCCCTAGGGTCACTCCAGCCCCTCCTGAGGCCAGCAGAGATGGAGAGCCGGCAAACTGCCCCCAGGAGGGGCTCAGTCCCAACCCTGCCTGGCATGCAGGCAGCAACCAGCCCCCAGATGCCTGCCTGCACCCCAGCACCTGTGGCGGCAGCGGAGCCGGGCACCCCCTGCCCTGGCACAGCAGCAGGGTTGTGTTGGGGATGTGGAGACTGGAGGGATGTGGAGCTGAGCATGGCAGCCCCACAGGGAGA
Organism: Phalacrocorax aristotelis; assembly: GCF_949628215.1. Lineage (NCBI taxonomy): Eukaryota > Metazoa > Chordata > Aves > Suliformes > Phalacrocoracidae > Phalacrocorax > Phalacrocorax aristotelis. Next base: position 5,712,893 of record NC_134291.1, read on the forward strand.
AGCAGTGGAGGCCATGGGGACTCCGTGGGTGCATGACAGCACCCATGGGGAGGTGGGAGGCAGTGCCTGAGTACCAGGCCCTGCTTCTTTGCCGGCCTGCATGGGAGCCATGGGTTACGCGCTGCCACGGCCGTGTGCGTCATCCCGGCCCTCTGACGGGAGCGGGACGGGGTCCAATCAGCGGCAGCCCCAGCAGTCAGCCCACGGCTCCTCCGCGCCAGCTGCACGGAAAGGGCTCCGACCACCGGAGCTTGGCGGAGCAGCACAGGGGACCAGCAGCTCCTCAGCCCCACCAGGGCTCGGCAGGGCCCACCAGGCAGCTGCACTCCCTCCAGCAGCCCTCAGCAGGGACTGCTCCCACCTCTCTCCCCAATTCGGCCTGGTCCCTGCTGGCTGCTGGCAGCCTCCATCATTCCTCCCCCTCCTCTGCGCTCCCTGCACCCCATCCCAAGGAACCGAGCACTGGGACAACCGGGATCAGTGCAATGCTGCCAGGGGCTGCATCCAAGGTGCCCCCTGTCCCAGGTGGCACACCGAGCCCCTGCTCTCCACTGCCTCATCGGCCCCTCCTGGAGCCAGCACTGGCCACAAGGCCAAAGCCACGGCCACGCCCAGAAGGGCTGAGCATCACCTCCCTCAACCACACATCCCCACACTGCTCTAGAGGAGAACAAGCAGAAGCTGGGTCTCCTGCTGCAGCCCCCGGTCCATCCACATCCCCACCTGGCAGCTGAGCATCTCTCACAGCTGAGTGGCCCCAGCAGAGCAAACCCCCCCAGCAAGCAGAGAGTAGCTACCAGCCTCTGCTGCCCTGGCACAGCCTGGGTAAGGAATGGCAGATGGGGCAGCCCTGAGCCCTCGGGCTGTGCAGAACACTGCTGCCCGTCTCATGGGCCAGGAAGTATAAGCACAGGCAGGCCAGGTCACTTTTCCCAAGTCACCAGCTCCAGTGACACAACTCCTAGCCTCTCCATGACCCCCAGCCCCTCCAGCACCCCATGCTAAGGCAGAGTCGCATTTGTCTCCCCCTGCACCACCTGGAAACACAGCCCTGGGCTCCAGCTCTGCTCCAGGGGACAGCCAGCTGCAGAGGTCAGAGTGAGGGTAGGGGGCCATGGGGAGGCACAGATGGACATGGCAGGCACTTTCCATGCTATGGAGCAGCAATCCCAGCCCCACAGGACCAGGACCCCACACTATACTCACCCAGCTCCCCCCAATCAAGGGCTGAGCACAAGCCTTGGGACTCACAGGACACCCCAGGTGCACCCAGCACCACAGGGCATCAGCCACCCCATCACATCTCCACCAAGGGCCCAGCCTGGACATGGGCTGCTTCATCCGCAGCAGCCAGGGAAGGTCCTGGCAGCACCCAGCACCCCAGGCTCGCCCCAGGTTCCTCGCACTGGCAGGGAGGGAGCTGGCAAAGGAGCCTTCCAGCTCCAGAGAGCATCTGGGGGAAGATGAGAAGCAGCAAGAAGGCCAGGGATCACAGGCTGCAGGAGATGAATCCACGTTGTGTGGACAGAGAACGCTGGGAAGCTCATCCCGGGATGAGCCCTGCATCCCCGAGCCCAGCACTGCCCCCACCTGGGGTCACACAAGACAAAAACTATCCAGACGAGCCGCACAGGGAACTCAGGCTGGGAGTCGTGAGGTGCCAAAGCTGCAGGCAACACAGCCCGGGAAGAGGCTGCCTCGGCAGGACAGGCTCTGGTCACCCACAGGACAGGCACCTGCTGAGGGCAGCGGGGCAGCCCGAGCTGCAGGCGACCACTGCCAGGCCACTACACCTTCCCAGGGGATGGCTGAGACAGCCGGGGCTGCCGAGACAGACAGTGACTCAGCAGCTGAGTCATGGCTGAGCCGTCACCCCGGACGGGCAGTGAGTCACGAGTGCCCGGGAAAGCTGAGCCCGATGACAGCGTGACGGGAAGCCGCAACCCCGCTCCCTGAGAAGATGCGGGGAATCCCATAGTCCAGAGGCACCGGCTTGAGTAGCAGCTCCAAAAATTCAGCGCTCCATTTTGTTTAGAAACCTCCCTGTCCCCAACATGCTTCACGGCACGCCGTGCTGAGCAGCAAGGCTAGACGGAGCTGGGGCACATGGGGCAGCAGCCAGATGCTCCAGGAGTTGCCCCCGTGGAGGAGAAATGCTGAGAGTGGGGTCTGGAAGGGTCGAGGGGAGCCTGGGAATCCATCAGGAGCATGTTGGTTCAGGAGCAGGGGATGGGGCAGGGCCGTCCAGAGGTTGGAGGTGCCTAAGTGTTTGGGAATGTCACCTCTCCAGCTAAGCCTGGGAACTGCCCCGCAAAGGAGAGCGTCAGGAACTTGGGCTGGTCTGTTTGTTTAATATGTTAAAATTTAATAAGGGCATTATTCATAGAAAGAGGAATCCAGATCCCGGCACTGCCAAGCCCTCCCTTTCAGCAGCATCCAAGCCGAACAAAGTGGGACGGGGGAGAGGAAATGCCTGGGAATAAGGAACAGACGGGAGGTGACCGAGCCCAACGCGGCTGGCTCTCCCGGGCTGGGTGCTGGCTCCGTGCTCCAGGCCGGTGCCGTCCGAGAGGCGGCCGCGCTCGGCGGGCCCTGGCCTCCCCCGGGGCCGTCAGCTCCCCGCGCTGCCACGTACCATCGCGGTTTAATCAAAGTTGGAAGAGGCCGGGCTCACCCGTGTCACCGGGGCTGCGCCGTGGGGAGCCCGGCCCAGCCCCGGCCCCAACCCCGCGGCGGCGGCTCCTCGCATCGCCCGGGGAGCGATGGCTGGGCGCCGCCGCTGGGGTGTCTCCCCCCACTCCGAGACGAGCGGGGAGGGACGGACACACCCCGGACGGACGGACGGACAGACGGACCGCGCCCGGTCGCGCATCTGCTCCCGCCGACACACCCCCGGGGCCGGCCGGGGCGCGGAACCTGCACCCGTGCGGGGCTGCGGGCAGGTGCCGGGGCCCGGGGCGGCTCTGCCCGCCCGCCGAGCCCGGCCGCTCCGCGCCAACTTTCCACCCCTTCCCCCGCCGGGAAGTTCGCGCGGGCCGGGCCGGGGCTGCCGGGGGTCCCGCCGGGGGTCCGGGGAGGGGGGGGACACGACACACACAAAGCACGGTGCGGGGGGCGGGCAGCACTCACCTACGTCCGCGTTGCAGAAGGCCTGTTGCGGGTGGATGGGCGAGCAGCTGCAGGCGTCGGCCGGGCGGGCCCTGCCGAGCAGCAGCACCGCCAGCCAGGCCAGCAGGCTGGGCAGCGCGGCGGGCATCTTGCGGCGGGGCTGCAAGGCTCAGCGACCCGGCTGAGAAAGCCGCATCCACCGCCGGACCCGGCCGAGCCGCCGGCGGAAAGTTTGGGTCCGGCAGCCGCGGCCCCTGCGCGGCGTTGCGGGCGCTGCTGCGGCCGCTCCTCCGCTGCCTTCTATGGAGGTGTTTTCTTCCTTCCCCTGCTGCCGCTCAGCCTCGCTTTTTAATGTGCTCCGGGGATTTGCTGCTCCTCCTCTGCATGGCGCGGGGCCAGCCCGGCTGCTCCCGCCCCTCCGCAGGATGCGGATCCGCGCCGCGATCGCCTCCCCCGGCCCGGCCCGGCCCGGCCCCCGCCGCCGGCACCGGCTGCCCCCGCCCCCGGCCGAGCCCCGCGCATCCCGGCCGCCCCCTCCCGCCACCCGCGGCCCCGGGACCCGCCGCCCCTTCGCCCATCAGGCAGCAGCGGGCAGGGACGGGCGGCGGCGGCGGGAGGGCGGGCAGCGGGAGGGGAAGGAGCCGAGGGGCAGGCACGGGAGCCCGGCCCCAGCTCGCAGACCTGGCTCCCGGCCTGAGCCGAGCGGAGCAGTAAATTGCAGAGGAGGGCTGCGATTATGTCTGTGCCCAAGCATTTCCTCTCCTTCCGGCTTCTCCAGCTCAGCTCAGCTCATCCCACCGCTCGTGCCCCCCTCGTCTGCTCCCTCCTCTGCACCCACGGCACAGCTGGCCGATGGCTGTACTCACCCAGGGGTCCTGCACCGCTGTGACATGTCCACAGACCCTCGGGCCTCTCCCCCTTGGCCAGCAGCCATCTGCCCTGAAGCGTGTCTCCAAAAACCCCACCTCATTCCCGTCCTGGCTGCATCACCCCAGAGGGTGTCAGGATGCTGCCAGTCTCATGGTACCTGTATGCCCACACCCAGCCGGCTGCACGAGCGTGCTCTGTCTCTCCAGCAGTGCCTTCATCCCGGTGAAGTGGGCAGAGAGCCCAGCTTTGCCTCTGGGCACGGACACGGCTTCTGACCACAGCTAAGCCAGGCGCCGCAGGCACACGTTGGTGGGGACAGCCAACACTGCAGCCACACAACCCACTTCTGAGCCACCCTCTTGCCAGAAAGCTGTCCTGCCACAGCTATTCACATTTGAGGGAGGTGTCAGAGCTGCTTGCCCTTTAGGATGAGAAGAAACAGCGGAAATGTGGGCAGGCAAACCCGGTCCAAGCCCTGCCTGAGCCTGCAGGGAACCTGTGGGAGGTGACTGCGCTCACACTACTATGTTGGATGAAACCTGGAGATGGGGCTCCCAGTCCCTGACTCTGCTGCAGGGCACACGGTTTGCAGATGCTTCGGCAGCAGTTGCCAGGAGTCGTGCCAGCCCAGCTGCCCAAGGTGCCGGCTGCTGCCGCATGCCCTGGTGCTGCTGGGCACTTGTGCTGCTCCAAGGGCACCACAGGGCCGAGGGTCTGGGCATCCAAGGACACTGCAGCCTGGTCTCGTTTGTGGCAAGGCAGAGGCCAATGGTCCTGCTGCCCACGTGCCCCGGCAGCCTCCCAGGCCCCTGGCATCCTGCCTGCACGAGGAGGGGTGAGATGGTGGCCTGCCACATTGCTAGAATGGTCAGGGCAAGGGCAGGCAGGCAGGACAGATGCTGGATAGTCTGGGGGTGCAGGGGGACACAGTATGGGGAGGCCCCACTTCCCAGCAGGGTGCAGAGCTCCCTGCCTGGCTGACCCCAGGGGACGAGAAGAAGCCACTCGGCAGGGACAGCCATGGGGATAGCCACTGGCACAGTCCCGGGACCAAGACAGGTGCTGCAGAGCTGGCAGCCCTGGGCCAGGAGGGCGAGTGAGGGCGGGAAAGGATGTGCCAAGCAAAGTGAAGATGAAGGCAGAGAGGCCAACGTGGCCAATGGCCAGCTGGCGCCCGGCACAGGCTGGGGAAGCACCCTGGGTGCTGCACGGCCCTGGAGGCCACGTGCATGGGTCAAAGCCAACTCTGCCCACGGAGCTGGGGATGGGTCCGTGCCCGGGGCAGAGCTGCCCGGCAGAGGAGATGAGTGCATCTGCTTACAGCCCAGTGCTGGCGTGAGTCATTGTCTGGGCTAAATGAAAACACGTGTTCAGCCTCTTACGGGCTCCTTACTCAGCTTGCGGAGGTGCCGGACAATGTAAACAGGGGCCAGGGGGACACAACAGATAGGATGGGACCAGCCTGGCTGGGCTCTTGGGTGGGCCCCTTTTGCCCCCAGCTCTCTGGGTCGTAGGTCCTCCCACCCAACCGCATCCTGGCCATTGCAGGAACAGGACCCATCCCTCGCCCAAACACAGCTGGTCCCCACAGCGAGGCAGTGCCAGGGCAGGCAGGGGAGGCACAGGGGGCACAAGGCCAAAGGACCCCCCTGAACCACACCAGCTGGTCCCAGAACTGAAGCCCTGCCTACTGTCAGAGCTGCTTGAGGGGCCGGGCGGTAACAGGGACCCCAGATGCAGGGAGGCACCCCAATAGCCCAAACACACACTGGTATCAGCTGGGGGCTTGTGCCCACAGCTACAAGGCAGACACTTATCAAGCTGTGCCCCTGCCTGCTCCCTCCCGCACTGGGCACACGGTCCCTCCACCAGCAGCAGTGTCGCAGACACCCTGGGCTGCCAGGAGGTCACCCTGATATTGCACTGAACCTGTCCCATGGGGCTCCGGACAGCAGCCCAGTTCTGGGGGGTAGAGAGGAGGAGGTCCCACTCCTGCTGGGAGAGGGTCCTGGCACTATGGCCACCCTGTACCCCACCAGCTGCCCGATGACAACTGGGTGCAGGGTCTGTGCCTCCAGATCTCCCCTGCTAAACTCCGGGGGCACCACAGAGCCAAACACTGGCCCTGGCCCCTTGCTGGTGTGAAGCTGTGCTGCCCTGCAAACTGGGGCAGGGGCTGGGCTGAGCTGGGGGGAGCATGGGCCAGGCCAGGAGCTGCAATCCTTGCAGTTAGCAGGGTGGGAAGGAGGCCCTGGGGGCTTGCAGATGCCCATGTTTTGCACTTTTCGCTCTGGAGACCAGTGCAAGTTCCTCCCAGGGACCACAGGCTGCTGCTGCAATTTCACAACACTGCTGGTGAGCTCGGGCAGGGCTCCCCAGCCAGCAAGGCCCCAGGGCTGCTGCAAATGCTTCCCAGCTGCTGATGGCTCTGGGAAGCCAAGCTGGTGCTTTTGGCTCTCCCTCCTGCGCCGAGCACAGCAGGTCTTGGAGCAGACACAGCTGCACCACCCACCGGCTCCCGACAGCTTCAGTCCAGGTCCTGGCTCTCTGCGAGCTCTGGGTCTAGAGGCACCTCTGGGGCCGGAGCCATGCACAGACAAGGCTGGGAGAAGATACGCAGCCAGCAAACCATGTATCTCCTTGGGGTGCAGGCTGGTAATGGCATGGGGCCAGGCACAGGGATGTGCCCACGTTACACCTGGCCCTGGCTGTTGGCCCCATCAGTTGCTTGGGGCCACACTCACTTCTCCCAGCCCCGGAGGGAGAGCTGCTATGCTGGTACTGCTGTGCCAGGAACAGCCCCAGCTGTCAGCACTTGAGGCTGCTAAAAGCCTCTTCCCTGGTGCTACTGGCAGTGTGGGAACTGCTGCATCCCCCTCAGAGACAGGGGCAGAGGGACACCGCCACAGTCCCCTCCTATGTGAGACTTTGCCCAAAAAAACAGTGCCCAGGACTGCCTGTCAGCCCAGCTACCACCCCACCCAGCTTATGAGAAAAGGGAAGGAAAACCAGCTTCTGGGTAAAAAGCCTGATGAAATACTGTGTAACTATGTCATAGATGGCCCTCGCCTGCCCTTGCTGTGACGCCTGATGTGCGCCAACCTCTGCCCTGTCACCCTGACCCCAGGAGGGTCAGGAATGGGGCAGCATCTGGCCAATCATGCCCACAGGGATGCTTGTGCCCACATCTCTGGTGCATTCCCAAGTCAGGTGCTGGGGGCATGGAGACGAGGGAGGGTGGCCCCAGGACAGGCTGCCAGCATGGCTGGGCTCCAGGGCCCAGGTCGGACCCGTGCCCCCAGGTACCAGGAGGGGCCCAGTGTTCCAGCTGGACACCCCTTCTTCCACCTGGGCAGCACCACGCCATGGTGGGATGGCGAAGCAGAGCAGCAGAGCTGGGGCTCAGGCTCCTCCTTGGCTTCAAACCCAGAGCCCAGATGTCACTAAAGCCACCAACTCATTGCAGGTTTCTGTTGTAATTAGGGGCTGGGAGCTAATGGCTGCACTGTGGGGCCTGCCCAGGAAACCCGTGCACAGGCGCTTTGCCGTCTGCCTCCTGGGCTGAGACTCACAGCACCCTGTGGTGGCAGTCCCTTGCCACCAGGTGCCACTGCCGAAACACGTGCACCACACCTGCTGCAGCAGAGCCAACGCTTTACAGGAGATGCCAAGGCCAACTACAGACCTGGAGCGCTGCCCAGCATCCCACGGCTGAGCCGGGGGTGCGTGCCCGGCTAGGGAGCATGGTGGCAGGGCCTGCCCCAGCGACCCTCGGCCTCCCTCACCCCTCTGGTCCAGTGCAAAAGGTCGGTTAAATAAACTCAATGCCTTCATATTTCACGCTTCCGATCCTGGTCTCAGGTAGGAGGAAGCGCCCGTCCAGCGTGAAGGCCATGATGTAGCTGGCGATCTTGCCGGTTGTCCTCTTCCGATTTCAGGTGCCACGATGATCTGGTCGTCCGTGTCTGGGATGAACTTGAAGGAGGAGAAGCCATGGGTGGGGATTACCTCGCCCACACGTCCCACTGTCACGTCCCCGAAGTCCTGGGTGGAGCTCAGCAGCAGGTTGGTGCCTCGACGCTCGTCCGCCTTCTCGTTGTATCGCTCATGGCTGGCGCGGCGTGGCAGGAAGAACCAGCGCTGCAGAGTGTCGCTCCAGGAAGCCGACTCATGGATCAGGTAACCTGCGGCAGGGAGCGGCGTCTGACGGCACGTGGCAAACAGGGCACCCGCCAGGCTGGGGTGGGACCTTTCCCCACTCCAAAAGATACTGCAGCCAGGGAGGCTGCAGCCCCATGCAGGCAACCACTGCAAATGTTTCTACCTCCCCCTGCCCCGCTGCCCGTGCAGCAGCTCCCCAATTCCTCCCAGAGCCACTTAGGGGCACCTCAGCACGGCCTCCTCTGCCTGGGGGCCTGGCTGCCAGGTACAGCACCGGCTGAGCCACCCTCCAGCTGCTTATGGCACAGACAGAGGAGAAAACTGACCAGGGGCAGGCTCTGGCCTCTCCACCAGCACATGGGGAAGTCTCTGGCCTCCAGCATCCTTTAAATCTCACACAAATCCCAGTATCTGTGGGGAGGGAGACCCCAGCCCTGGAACCCGCAGAGGGTGTGGGACACGGGACAGCAGGAGGGCGCTCACTCAGTACCTGGGGGTCGGATCCCTGCTGCAGCCCTTAGCGCGTTGTAGTTTGCCACCCAGTTCTCATGGCCCACGTCGCCCTTGTAACCGACGACCTTCACCCACTCGGGGTTCTCATTCACCACCTCCCCCGTCGTCGTGGTCCACTCCTTGCCCAGTCCCCCCTACGTAGAGGTTGCTCATCCTTTACCAGCCAGCCACTCTGCCTTGAAGCCTGCAGCAGAAAGAACGGCACAAGCGGGGCTCAGCCAGCACACGGACATCAGACTGACCCCCACTCCCCCGAATGCCACACCAGACAGCCTGGTGCTGGGCACAGCCTTCCCCTACACAGCCAGCTGGTCCCAGGCAGGAACTGCCTCCATCCTGGCCAGGTTTACGGGGTTGTAGAAAAAGTGCACCCCACCCCAGCAAGCCGCAAAGACCCAAGGCGCGTCACTACTCTGCATCTGCAGGGTGGGACAGGAGAGCTCACCTTTCCCTACTGTGCCGTCCCCATCTGGGAGGATCACCCAGGGCACCACCTTGTTGCCCTCAATCTGGTAGACCACTCCTGTCCGGTCGTCCACAGTGTACAGCTTCCCATTGAAGACAACCAGCTCAGAAAGCTCCATGCCCCTGCCCTTCTCAGCCAGGTGGGACTGCAGCATGCTCTCATCTTTGTCCCACTCCACCGTCACGCTGTCCCCGCTGTCCGACAGGACCAGGTAGCCCTTCTTCAGGTAACTGAACCAGGTGTGCTCCGCAGGAGCCTCGGGACTGCGTGTCCAGGTCCGCAATGACTCCAATGCGGTAGCGCACAACCCTCGGGGTTTTTCTGGGGTGGGGACAGTGGGTAGGTGTCATTGTAGCGGTCCCCTGCCTGTAGGCTGAGCTGCCAGTTGCGAGGGTTGGGTGGACCGTGCCGTGCTGGGGAAGAGCGGTGGAGGCAGAAGAGCAGCAGCACAAACCCCACGCAGGCTGATGACACCACGATGGCCCTCCAGCGCAGTCGGAAGCGGGGATCAGCACCCTTGGTCATGGACGCGAGGACAGGCAGACCACCCACGCTGATCCGGAGGGGGCTCATAGGACTCATGGCAGGGCGGGATGGGCATCAGACTGGGGGCAAGGAGAGCCTGATGGCAAAGAGGGGAGGAGGCAGGTCAGAGAGCTGGAACTTGGTGCTGCACTGAATTCAGGGGGTGGCAGGGTACAGCAATGAGGGAAAGGTAAGGGGCTCCACCCCCCACCTGCAGCAGAAGAAAGTGTTGCTGCCTCATACAGGGAAGAGCCAGCTCACCAAGGGGGCTGCTTTGCTCCTGGAGCCACCCTCAGCCCCTTCTCACCCTTGTCCCCTGCATTCCCAGACCAGAATGAGCCCTGGCACATCGGCAGGCATGCACAACCTTCTCAGCACCTCTACCTGTCCCCAGGTCTGCAGCAGCCCAGGTAGGGAGCCGAGGCACCCTGCCTGGGGCGAGCCCCTGGGACCTGCGTTGGGGTGTCCTGCTGAGCAGCGCTCCCGCATGGCCCCAGTGAAGAAGGAGGTTCCCCTCAGGTGATGAGGATGACCCTTGCTGCCTCCAGAGCAGCTGTTGGCCTGGCCCAGCTCCTGCAGCCCCCAGGAATTGGCCCTGCTGGTGAGCGGTGAGCATGTCCCCCAGGCCCCATGGGCACACGGGGAGACACGTGGCAGCTCCGCCCGAGCAGGATGCCAACGTCTGAGCAGGAAGCACAGCACCCAGGTCCAAGGGACACACACACTGATCTGCCCAGCCTTATAGTAACAGCAAACCCCACCCAGTCCCCCCAGCCAGGCCTGCCATGGTCAAAAGGTCTTCTCCGGACAGGACTCATATGTGGGTACCTTCAGCCCACCCAGGGCTGTGCCCACACTGCAGTGCCTCTCCCTGCCACCTTCCCTCCATGCAGCACAAGGGATGTGGCAGCTCCCCGGAGTCCTGCAGATAGGCACTCCAGGCTGTGTGGGATGCAGGGAGCAAGCAGCTCCCCAGGACTAGAAGCTGCTCCAGCACCACCCACTCTCACCCCGTGTCATGCAGCACCGAGCAAGGACACCCCGCTAGACAGTGGTCCCCCAGCTGGGGCTGAGCAGGGGGGGTCCCCAGCCACTGGCCCAGGGCTGTCCCCAAAGGGTCAGTTGTCCCCAAAGGGCCGGTCCACCGTCCACAGCAGGGCCCCCGGGCCTGGTGCTGGGCAGGGGCCGTGCTCCCCGCAGGCAGCCGTGCGGTGGGGCTCTCAATGTGCCTTTCAGCAGCCCAAGGTGCGAACAGAGGCTGCATTGAGTGTGGGGGGCCGAGCCCCGGGCAGGCGGGTGCGCTCCCAGCCGCGGCTTGGACACCGGAGAGCCCACAGGGGACGGCTGCTCGCCCCGGGGCCCCGCTGCAGCGGGCGACGGACCCCGCAGGGTGGGGAGCGACCCTCCGTCCTGCCGGGACACCATAGCATGACCCTCGGCGGGGTGCACCGGCCCCCACCGCAGCTGTAGGGACGCGAGCACGGTCACGGGGACCACCAGCCCCCGCCCCGGGCATGGACCCGGGAACACCCCGGTTCCACTGGGTGAGCCCTTGGGGACCCTCGAGCCCCCTTCCCCCGAGCGAGCTGCCGGGAAGGCAGCGCACCACCCGGCCTCAGCCGGGTCTTAAGGACCCTCGAGAGCCCCCGCACATCGGGCACAGCCTGCGGGACCCCTATGCTCCCACCCGAGCAGGGTGCGCGGGGCCCGCGGTGTCCCCGCCCCAGCCCGGCAAAGACCCCCGTGCTGCAGGCCCAGCCCAGCCTTAGTACCCCAGGCTGCTGCCCGGGCCCCCCGCCCGCCCCGGCCCCCCGCCCCGGTGTCCCTGCTCACCGCGGCGCCGCCCGCCTCCCCCGCTGCCGCCGAGCGCAGCCGCCGCCGCCGCCGCCTACAGCTCCCGGCAGGCCCCGCGCGCCGCCACGGTAACCGGCAGCGGCCAAACCACGGCGACAGGAACGAGAACTACAACTCCCGGCAGCCCCTGCGCGCCGCAGCACACGCCGTACTTCCCGCCGCGCCGCGGGGGCTGCTGGGGGATGTAGTCCGCTCCGCGGCCTGCTCCCCGCCCGAACCGGGCCGGGTCCGATACGGGCCGATCAGCCCCGACTGGAGCCGACCCTCTCCGCGCACGGGCGGTTGGAGCCCAGCGGCTTTGGGCCGCGGTGTGGCGGCTGAGCCGGCCCTGCGGGGTTGTCCCTCCTTCAGCCCAGCCCCGGGTGGGCCCAGCCCAGCTGCTCAGTGAGCATGACCCCGGTGCCGCCCCCGGTGCTGGCAGGTCGCAGCCCCCGTTCCCCCTGCCACGCCTGCGGTGTCCCAGACGTGCCCTGTGGCCCCACCACCACTTGGCGTGCGGGGACAGATCCTGCCCAGCGCGGTGGGACACGTGTGCATGTCTGGCTGCCAGCAGCCACACGCAAAAGGCCCATCCCCAGTCTGGGCTGGGCCGAGTCCAGTGCCCCCGGGGGCTGGGGAATGGCTGGCGGCTGTCCCAGCGTGAGGCAGGGTCCTGCCCCGGAGTGGAGCTGCGGCTGCCAGGGTCCCAGCCCCCCGCGCCAACTCCAGCATCTGGAGACACTTCCCCGCATGTGCCGCCTCCGCTCCCTGACCTCAGGCCAGCACTGGCCATGGCCATGGGCCCAGCGCTGGCAGGCGCTGGGAGCACACATGGTTAACACCAGCTGCCTGCGCCGCTGGGCTTATATCTGGCAGTGGGAGGGCTGCGCGCCTCGTCCTGCTCCTCCGCTGCCTCCTTTACTTTATAAAAAGTGCATTTCCGCCCAGGCTGACGGAGAAGAGGGTGTTGGAGTGGGAGGCAGCCGATCTGCTGCGGGCAGGCTTTGCCCCGTGCCTGGGGGCAGGCAGGGCAGCATCGGGGGATGCTCTAGGGAAGGAAAGGCAGCGCCAGGAGGGAGCAGCCCTGCCCTGGAGGTAGGTGGAGACAGATTTGGGGGGAGGGCGTCCTGCAGGCCTGGGGACCAGCACCCTGGTGCTGCACCTTGTTGTGTACCCATCTGTGGGTGCTGTTGGCAATGGGTGCTGCAGAATTGGGGTGGACTCACCCAGGAGGTGGCTGTGCCTTGCTAGGCACACAGGTGCCCTGTGGTATGCCCAGCAAGTAGGACCCATACCTCCTCCTGCTCTGGGTGAGGGCCCTGCCCTGCCTGCAGAGGGGGTGGTGGGGACCCCAGGTCTGAGCCTTGGGGTCCTCTGAGGGCACAGCCCAACCTGCTGCAGCTCTGGGTTAGTGCTGGATATTGCAGCACAGGCTGGACCCTGTACAGATCGACTGCGGCTCCCACAGCCTTGCCTCAGCCGTGTGCCCAAAAAAGCCATTTCCCACAAGCATGTCAAACCTAGAGCTCAGCCACTCCTTGGCATGTCTCTGGGGGACACAGTGGCTGCTGGGGTCCCCAGCATACCATCTTGCTGGTGCTGCAAGAGCTGGAGGGCTGCAACCTCCCTGTTTGTCCTTGGCTGCAGCTGCCCCATGCAGCTCCCACCCTGCAGCCCACCAGGTCTGCGCTGTCCCAGCTGCTGCAGCAAAAGGCGGGGGGAGCCAGCCCACCAGCATGTCCCAGGACATCAGAGGCATCCCAGCTCCAGCTGCTGTGGCTCGGGGAGGGCTGTATCTACCACCCTGTGTGGTGGACATGCAGGTCCTGCTCCCTCCATGCTGCCCCACTGCTCTGAGCCCCCTCATCCCTCCCCTGGGGTCTGTTCTTGTTTCATCCTGGTCTTTATCACCGCCTGGAATGTATTTCAGGATGTTTTGACTTGCAGTCCCAAGGCTTTAGCAGCCACTAAATTTAAATCTCCAAACCGCTCCTGGAGAGCATCCAGCCCTGACAGGAAAAACAGCGTCCCTTCAGCAAGACTGTATACGGGCACCACTCGCCCCACGCGCCTACGGCGTGCTGGGGGAGACATGTGCTCAGAGGCGTGCTTGCCTCCATTTCCAGCCCTACAACAGCCTAGGAAGCATGCTGCCTTTCTCAGTGGGAATTTCCTGGTGAAGGATCTCTTCTCCTTGCGGAGCAGTTGCCTGCAAAGCTGTGTTTTCCCCAGGGCTTACCCTGCTGCGAGTCCCAGGGGAGTATCTGGTTTGACGGTCCCATTGCTGAGGGAAAGCCACGAGCTTCCCAAAACCCTGGCTGGCTGCATGCCATGTTTACTGGCATGTGGCTGGCACAGCTGGAGGCCAAGCAGGGTGAAGAGAACCAGGGCCAAGGCTCCCTTGGATAGTATCTGCTCACAAGCCCCTGGCTGGGCAGCTCCATTGCTCTGTCCCTGTGTCCACTTCTGCTCTGCCTGCAGAGTGGAGTGCGGGCAGGCACCAGGCCAGGGTGCAGGCAGGGAGGATGCAGTGTCAGGCTGCCTGTGCGCACTGCCCACAGCCCAGCCTCTCCCCATACCCAGCAGCGCCAGTGACACACGGTGGGGGGACGCCAGAGGCAAGGGAGACACAGTCACCTGGGAAGTGCATGAGGGGATGGGCCATTTGCAGAGGGTGCGAGCAGCAGGAAAGCCCTTTGGAGTCTTTCCCCATCCCTCCGCCCCTTCCTGGCCCCAGAAAATATGACTCATAAGCTAGGCATCCATCCTGGCCTCAAACACCCTCCGCACCCACTGCCAGAGCACGCCCGCCTGGACCCCGCCAGCCCCCACACTTGGGGGACAATGGCAACAGCCTGCCTGGAGGCTGGCCCAGCCTGGCGATCACCAACTGGGGACCCCAGTGCTCGGAGAGCAGGTGTTCACCAGAACAGCAGGATTCTACCCCAAACTCCTTCCCCATGGCCTGGCCCACCCCCAGGTCACAGGGCTGTGCTGTGCAGGACCCTTTGCCCCTTGGGGCAGGCGCTCCAGGATCCCGGCAGAGCCCGCGCAGAATGGCCAGACAGTGCTGGGGGAGGCTGTTTCGGGAGGGGAGAAAGGCAAAGACCGTACCCCTTCAGGAAGGCACCTGACCAAGACAGAAGCCTGGCGAGCAGCCTTCCACATCCCAGCGCTGCAGGGTATGGGACCAGGCAGCCCATACCTGCAGCCATGTGCCCACCCAATCGTGCCCTGGTACCACCTGGGACCCTGCTGCCATGGGATGCCGAGCGGCTGGGCAGTGCCATGTGTGTGTTTGGCCATGGCTGCCCTGGCACCTCTGGAGCTGCAGGTCTAGGTGCTGTGTGCCCAGCCCCACGCCTCAAGTGGATACAGCTGTGATATGGCAGAGAAGGGCAGTGGAGCTGCCCAGGTTGGGCCATGGTGCCACTGGCTACTGCAAATATTAGCTTTGGCCGCACACAGGTTGTAGACTCCCAGAAAGGTTTCTCTCCATGGTGGCCAGCTCCCAGCTGGGGCTGCCAGCCCACATCCATGTCGCCAGAGAAGCGGGTCTTGTCGCCTTGCAAACCCTCAGACCAAGGGCCCAGGCACAGGGGTGGGCGCCAAGGGCTGGCAGTTCCTGGGGCACAGGAGTGCCTTTCAGGGGGTCTGCACACCAGGCGTCCTTGTACACCCTGGGGAGGGAGGAAGGATGCAGATCGCCTCCCCAGGCAGGGCTGGGGTCTCCCACAACAGCCAGGGCTGCACCCCAATATTTGCCCCACAGCATCTGGAGCTGCCTGTAATTTTCCCAGGCGCTGACACCCTGACTTGCGGCTCTTGGGCATCCATGGGAGGCAGCTGGAGCCAGGCTGAGTAGGAACAGCAGTGTTTGCCCCAGGGCTTGGACAGGACTGCTCCACTCCACCGTCAGCTCCCCAGGTAAGCCACTCTTCCACTCATGCCAGAGCTCTGGGGGCTGCATGGCCCCACCTTCCAGCTTGTTGGTGAGCCCAGAGCCCCTGCACTGCCGCAAACATGGGTATCCCCGGGTGCGCACTGCAGTGTCATCGAGGCACAGAGCCCAGCTAAAAGCAGCTATTTAGGTACAGATGGTCCCTGCAGCTGCAAGATATGTTTGTGCCCATGCTGCGGGCGCCGCTGCGGAAGGGCTGTTGCAAGAGCAGACTTTTGGGGCTGGAAGCATAGCTGTGTCCTGCGCAGGGCTGCGTGGTGCACCAGCTCCTGTCCCAGGGACAGCGCAGGGCACAGCCAGGCTGGCGCGGCACGGTGTCTCCACAGCTCCTGGCATCTTGCAGGGCATTGCCACAGCATGGAGGGGCTTTGGGCGCTCCGTGTCCTGCTGCTTTCCTGCCTGCTGCTGCCCTCCCCCATGGGGAGCCAGACCAGCCCCAGCCCTGACTGGCGTTTGCAGACAGACCCCGAGGAGGCACCATCCCAGCACCACACTGCCAGGTGAGGGGACCCGGGCGACAGGGCAGCCCTGGCACCACAAAGAGCCCCGACCCCCACCCATAGCTCCATGTTGCACTTTGGGTTCTGCCCTCCCCAGGGCCACACAGGAGCAGAAGGCCGGCAGTGCCCAGGAGGGGCTGCCCCCACGACCCCGCTGCGTCCGCTGCTGCGAGCCACCCGAGCAGCGCTTCTACCCCCAGTACCAGCCCCTGCCTCAGATCAACATGACCATCCTGAAAGGTGAGGGCTGGCAGGGCCCCATGCTGTGGCACTGCCCGTGGCCACTGTGGCCAAACATGCAGCCTGGGCACCCCATGCCACCATGAGCCTGCCTAGTCTACCAACATCACACCTGGACCAGTGCTGCTCGCTGGGGTGCCAGTCTCACACAAACTGGGAGCAAGAAGCTGGGGCTGGTGCCTGTGGTCCAGCACCCTGCATGGGCAGAGGAGTGCTGGGCCCGAGACACCCCGGGGCATGAGCTGCTCCTGCTCTGGTGGCCTCTGGGCAGCAGCTTTGGAGGCAGCATCAGAGCCCAGGGAGGGGGCAGGGGTTGGGATGGGGGGGTCCCTGCTGTCTCCATCCCCTTCTGTCAGGCAAAGGGGCTTCCAGGGCACTGGGTTTAGAGGTGGCACCACCTCTGACAGCACAACTGTCCCTCCTGCTTTGCCCAGGTGAGAAGGGGGACCGTGGCGAGCGAGGCATGCAGGGCAAGTTTGGCAAGACAGGGGTGGCTGGTAGCAGGGGCCACACAGGGCCCAAGGGACAGAAGGGCAGCATGGGTGCCCCGGGGGAGCGCTGCAAGAGCCACTATGCCGCCTTCTCGGTGGGCCGCAAGAAACCCCTGCACAGCAACGACTACTACCAGACCCTCATCTTTGACACGGAGTTTGTCAACCTCTATGACCACTTCAACATGTTCACGGGCAAGTTTTACTGCTACGTCCCTGGGATCTACTACTTCAGCCTCAACGTGCATACCTGGAACCAGAAGGAGACATACCTACACATCATGCGCAATGGGGTGGAGGTGGTGATCCTCTACGCCCAGGTGAGCGACCGTAGCATCATGCAGAGCCAGAGTGTCATGCTGGAGCTGCAGGAGCAGGATGAGGTTTGGGTGCGGCTCTACAAGGGCGAGCGCGAGAATGCTGTCTTCAGTGATGAGTACGACACTTACATCACTTTCAGCGGCCACCTCATCAAGTACAGCGGGGACCCCTGAGCACCTGCTCCATCCTGCTCCCCCTCCCCTGGAGCGGGTGTCCAAGGAACCCTTGCTGCCCCCTCACCCAGGGCATGCCACCCATCATTAAGCTGTTAGCCCTTATATGTGCCACTACCCTCAGCAGCTGCATGAGTGTGTAAATACCCCCACACCCAGCTCCTCAAGGCCAATTGGATGCACCTGGAGGAGTCTGAGCCATTTCCAGGCCCTGTTCCATTTGTGACCCAGGAAGTGGCTGCTCAACTAGGGCAGGCAGAAAGCTCATCCCTACCTGCACGTGCTTCAGAGCTGGGTTTGCTGGGACACAGGCATTAGTGGCACTTACTGTGAGCTGGCACCAGCTGAACGGGTTTGACAGCCAGTGCCTTGGTGTGAGGCAGCACAGACACGTGCCCTGTGTTCCTTCCCTGCCTCGCTCACCTTGTGCTGTGCTCTGCAGGCTCCTTCTCCTGGAAAAGGGGCAGAGGGTCCTCAGGATCCAGCAGGAAAGGCAACAAAACCACTAAGGGCCCCTCTTTCCTTCCACAGAGCTGCGTCCCAATGGCGTGGCTTTTGCAGCATGGCACTGGGTACCCTTTGGGCTGACACATCTCCCAAGCACTCCCATGGGGGAGCAGATTGCATCAGTTCCCCTCTGCAAGGCCCCGTCACAGTCCCCCCTTGCCGCAGCCTCTGCTCAGTGCTGAGGAGGGGCTGGCTCCCTGCTGGCAGCCCTGGGTGCGGGGCCTTTGGCCTTA
This sequence comes from Phalacrocorax aristotelis, assembly GCF_949628215.1. Classification (NCBI taxonomy): domain Eukaryota; kingdom Metazoa; phylum Chordata; class Aves; order Suliformes; family Phalacrocoracidae; genus Phalacrocorax; species Phalacrocorax aristotelis. The sequence continues at coordinate 5,730,795 of NC_134291.1, forward strand.
GCTGCTTCCTTCTCAGCTAGATTGTCTGCTGGCCAGGCTTTGTATTTTTATAGGTGCAACGGCAGAGTGGGGCCCACGGCAGCGTGCTGCCCCCTGTACAGCTTCTGACCACAATAAACACCCCATGATTTTGAGTCCTATTCCTACTTTCAGTGTGTCCTCTTGCTTTGTGTGTGTGTGTAGCTCTGAGCATCTCAGGGCAGGTACCCTCTCCTGGGGTGCAGGGGCTCCCCGGGAGCCATGGGCTGGCATGGTGCTGCTGAGCTGGTGGTGGGAGGGGAAGGGCAGATTATCCCTAGAGAGCCAGGGAGACCCGAGCTGGGGTCCATGAGGGCCAACTACTCCGTAAGGGCTGGGGAGCTGGGAGCTGAGCACAGTAGCAGAACCTGTCACCTGTGAGCAGGGCAGGCTGGGGTGGCGGCTGGGTTTACCAAGAGTCAGGATCATCCAGACGATCTGTGGTGATGAGCCAGGCCTGAGGTCAAGCTGGGAAGCCAGTGGGTCAGGATCCAGACTGATGGGTCCATGGCAGGGCAGGGCAGGGCTGCAGCTGGAGACCAGCATCCCCTCAGCATAGCAGGGAAGTGAGGGACGGCTCAGGGCTGAGCCCCACGGGTGGGTGGGTTTCCAGGTGAGGCTGGTAAGGGCTGGCAGCACCCTCAGGGCCCTGGCACTGCTGTCCCCAGGGACACTGCAGCTGCCCTGCTCACGGCCAGCCCAGGGCTCCATCTCAGCCCTGCGGTAGGGGCAAAGCCCCGCAGCAGCACCTAGCCCCTCGGGTGGCAGGCAGGGCCGGGGCTGCCAGCGCTGCTGGCACATGGCACAGGTAGCAGCTCTGTCCCAGTCTGCACAGCAGGGCCGGTTCTGGGAAAACACGTTGCATCGTGGCACACGTGTCCCATCCTGGGACACACACCCCCTCCCCGGGACACACACTCCCTCCCTGGGACACGCACCCCCTCCCCGGGACACGCACCCCCTCCCCGGGTCACACACCCCCTCCCCGGGACACCCCCCCCCTCCCCGGGACACGCACCCCCCTCCCCGGGACACGCACTCCCTCCCCGGGACACGCACCCCCTCCCCGGGACACGCACTCCCTCCCCGGGACACGCACCCCCTCCCCGGGACACGCACCCCCTCCCCGGGACACACATCCCCGCCCCAGGTCACACGGGTCCAGGCGGCCCGGGGTGGGCGGAGCTCCGCGGGCCGCGCCTCCGGGAGAGCAGGGCCGGGCCGGCGCCGGCGCCGGCGTCAGTGCGGGAAGCGGCGGCGGCAGCGCCATGGCGGAGGCGCAGGAAGGGCCAGGGCGGCGCGGCAAGAGGGCCGGGGCGGAGGAGCCGGCGGAGGCGGAGCGGGACGGCTGGCGGCGGCGGAGGTGGGCGCCGGGCCGGGCCGGGCCGGGCCGCCATCGAGGCCGGGGCCGGGAGCGGGGCCGGGGCTCGGTTTGCCTCGGCGGGCGCTGGCCGCGGTGCTGGCCCGTCCCGTCCCGGCGGCGGGTTCCGGGCCAGCACCGACTCCTGGCCCGGTCCTCACACCTCTCCCCGGGCAGCTTCCAGCCGGCGGCAGAGCGCCGGGGAGCCACTGTCCTGCACGACACCGTCAGCACCCACCCGCAGCCCCTGCCAGGTGAGGCACCGCGGGGAGGCCGCCCGCTGCACCCCTGGCTCCCCACGGGGCCGGGGCCGGTGCTGAGCCGCACAGGCAGCGCTCCCCACTCACCCCGTCCTCCATCTCCCCACCTGCCCCAGCGAGGCAGTTCGACACCAGGACGACGGAGCCCATCAGCTTCTTCTTGTCCAGCCTGGAGGATCTGCTGGCCTGGCAGCCCAACAGCAACGACGACTTCAACGTCTCTGCCGTGCCGCTGGCGAAGCGCCAGCCCCCGCTCCACAGCAAGAGGCCCCGGACACTGGTGTGCCATGACATGCGCGGCGGGTACCTGGAGGACAGGTATGTGCTGGGCGGAGGGGAGATGTGGCAAAGGGGGTCGACATCTCAAACCCCAAACCTCTTCTATTTCTGCTTGATTTGTTTCCTGCTGGCTTGGGTGCAGGTGGGCAGGATGGAGGGGTTTGGATCTTGGTGCCAGAGCATGGTGACCTTGCTCAGGCCAGCCCTAGCCAGGGTCCACAGGGGTGGCTCAGTGCCGCAAATCTGCCCAGCTTCTGGGCCATGAGTCAGGCTCCTGCCCAGCCCCACAGCCATCTGTCAGCCTCCTTCCCGCATTGCCCAACCCTCTTCCCTCTCTTCCTCTACAGGTTCATCCAGGGCTCAGCTACACGCAACCCCTATGTCTTCTACCACTGGCAGTACATTGACATCTTCATCTACTTCAGCCACCACACCATCACCATCCCACCCGTGTGCTGGACCAATGCGGCACACAGGAACGGTGTCCCTGTGCTGGGTGAGGGCAGGACCAGCTGCAGGGCTGGCAGTTGCAGGACCAGTCCCAGGAGAGCCCCAGGCATGCAGTGGATTTGTTGGGGTGTGCAGTCAACGCTGCTCTTACTGCCTCCCTAGGCACATTCATCACAGAGTGGACGGATGGGGAGAAGCTGTGCGAGGCGTTCCTGGCCGGCGGGGAGGAGGCATACCACGCTGTGAGCAAGCAGCTGGCCCGCATCGCCCAGCACTACCGCTTTGATGGCTGGCTGGTCAACATAGAGAACATGCTGAGCGTGAGCCACTGTCGCGGCCTGCCTGCCTCCCCACCGCCTCCCCTGACCTCATGCTGCTCCTGCGTGGGGCCCTTCACCCACTCCGTGCCGACCTCTCCCTGCTCTCTCCTGCCAGGCGGCGGCGGTGGGGAACCTGCCCCACTTCCTGCGGCACTTGACAGCGCAGGTGCACAGCGCCGTGCCAGGGGGGCTGGTGATCTGGTACGACAGTGTCCTGCAGAACGGCGCACTGAGATGGCAGAATGAGCTGAACGAGCAGAATAGGTGAGGCTGGGTCCTGCCTGCCCCGCCACCTTGCCCAAGCAAAACCATCTCGGGCTGGGGATCATGAGCCCTCCCCAAACCCAGCACTTGGGGGTGGCAGAGCATGGCCTGCACAGCTCTCGGTGGGGTTGTCTGTGGGGACAGCTGCAGCGTCAGCCCTGCCACCCTGACCCTCATCCCCAGGGTGTTCTTTGACTCCTGTGACGGGCTGTTCACCAACTACAACTGGAAGGAGGAGCACCTGGAGCGCACGCGCAGGCTGGCTGGGCCGCGCCACACCGACATCTATGTCGGCATCGATGTCTTTGCCCGCGGGGATGTGATCGGTGGTGGCTTCGACACTGACAAGGTGGGTGTGCTGGGGCCAGGCCAAAGCAGGACCCTGGGCCTCCCCGCCGGTGCAGGGCTCTGAGCTCCCACCGTGCTGTGCCATTCTGGGCTGCTAACCTGGGGACGCAGTGGTGAGGAGGGGGGAACCCGGCACCACTGGGCTGCCAGCCATGCATGGAGCGAGAGCTGGGGGATCCCAGTGCTGCGGTACCGGGAGCAGGAGATGCTGCAGCACATCCCCATGGTGTTGTCCTGCCCTACCATGGGGCTAGCGGGACCTGGGGGAGTGGAGACAGAGTTGGTGACAAGGTGACCACCTGGCCCAGCCCATGCTGCTCACTGCTTGTCTCCACAGTCCCTGCACCTGATCCGCCAGCGTGGCCTCTCTGCAGCCATCTTCGCTCCTGGCTGGGTCTACGAGCACCTGGGGGAGGAAAACTTCCTGCACAATGAGACTAAGTGAGGGCGGCTTGGCAGGGGTGGGGGCCGTGGCGGGGAGACAGGCCTGGGAGAACCCCGGGCCAAGAGGGTTGCTGGGCAGCAGGACATTGCTGCTGGGGGATTGTGGCTGCCCGCCGGGACCAGGCTGGCCCTGCTTTGCCCTGGCTGGAGCAGTGCCCAGTGTCATGCCAGTGCAGAGGCTGTAGCAAGGGTCTCTGCTCAGACACCTGCCTTTTCCTCCAGGTTCTGGGGCTTGCTGGCCAAGTACCTGCACACGCACAGCATCTGCACACTGCCCCTTACCACCTCCTTCAGCCTGGGCATGGGCACCAGCAGGTTCCTGGCTGGGAAGGTGGGTGTGTGTCTATGGCACGGCTATGGCTGGGCATGGGAGGGTCCATGCTCCCGGCTCCTTGCCTGGCTCAGCTCACCATGTCCTTCAGGAGGAAGAGGCTGGTCCCTGGTATGACCTGAGTGCTCAGGAGATCCAGCCCCTCTACCTCGAGCAGGAGAGCAAGCTGAGCATCAGCTGCTGCCTGCAGGATGCCTGGTATGGGGGCAGCTCCCTGAGGGTGCAGGGGACCATCCCCCCCAACGAGGAGCATGTGGCTATCCGGTGAGTTGTGGGGCAAAGCCCTCTTGCCATCTCAGCACTGGGCTGATGCTGTGCCGGCATGGCACGGCCCAGGCAGAGCTGTGCAGCCCTGGGGTCTCGTGGTGAGTGCTGAAGGGCGCTCTGCCCACACTGCCCACCAGATCTAACCCAATGCATCTTTTTCTCCCCTCTCTCTCTCTCTGTCTCTCTCTGGGTGGATTTGGGGTCATCAGCCTTTTCTCTTTGCAGATGCCAGCACCCCCCAAGCTCTTCCTGACCCTGGTCTACAAGCTGGAGGGGCCGCACCTTGACAAGTTTGCAGTTTCACTGGAGCTTAGCACCTGTGACTCGGGTACCTGCCATGAGGCCAATGTCACCTCCCCGCCTGGTGAGGACCCTGGCCCCCCTCCGTGCTCTCTGCAGTGAGCACCCATTGCAGGGTGCGGGACAAGCTCGGTCCCTTGCTCCACCTTGACCCTGCTACCTCTGGCAGAGCCCAACGGTCGGCACCAACCCCGGTTCCTCCCAACACCGCCGCCCAGCCTCGCCAAGCTGCTCACTGCCTGCAACCACGGCTCTCACGGCTGGACCGGCCGGTGAGTGCTCTGGTGGCACCCTGCATCCATGGGTGGGTGGGAGAACCCCAGGGCCCCCCAGCACCATGCCCACTCTGCCCATTTGCTTTCAGGTGCTACGAGTTGGACCTGCAGGATTGCACCCTGCGAGACCTCTTTCTGCTTGTGTCCCTCCACCAGTCCAGCCCGCAGGAGATGCCCTTCACCTGCCTCCTCGGGGAGGTCCGGGTGAGTGTCTGCCGATGCCATCTGGGCACCACCTGCCCTGGTGCTGCCCCATGCTGTCCCGTGCTGGGAGAGTTGGGTGGGTGCTCACCGCGATCGGCCTCAGCCCCGACAGTCCTGTGGTTCCCTCCGCAGGTGCTGGATGCAGCCAGCATGGTGGCCTCCCCACCGCAGGTGCAGAGCCTGACGGCCTCGCAGCTCTGGTGGCAGGAGGGCCCTGGGGCAGAGCAGCTCACGCTCAGCCTCACCCTCCGCTGGGCCTTCCCGCCCAGCCGGGCCAGCTGTTTCCGCATCCTCAGCCAGGGCGCCCGCTGCCGCCGGGGCCAGACGCCGCCACAGCTCCTGGGGCTGGTGCACGCCTGCCTGTACCGCGCTGTGGGCCTGGTGGTGCCGCGGCCGGTGGCTGGGCAGTCCTGTGGCCTGGAGCTGCTGGTGGAGCCGGTGCTGCGTGACGAGTTGCCCGTGGACCCCGACCGCTGGGGGTGGCTGACGCTGGTCTACTCGGAGCCAGGCGGTGGCACCAGCCGAGACGGACATTAAAGGAAAGCATGGTACAGCGCTGCATCTGTGTCTCATCTGTGCTGGTGGGTGGGCTGTGGGCAGGGGGCATGGCCGAGACAGTGCTGAGGGCCTGAGAGAGTGGAGGCTGTTTCTTTGCCCTGATTTGGTGGGTCCCTCGTCTCCCACCCTTGCGGTAGAGGCCTGCTGGGTGCTGGCTGGGGTCCTGCGAGGGGCTGCTCTTGGACCCCAGTCCTGATCCAGCAGCCCTTGCTGCCTGCAAGAACCCAGACTGGGGATGCCTGCCCTGAGAACATCCCCCAGCCCTACGTCTGCTCGCCTCGGGGACTAGCCTGGCGTCGGTGTGGAGCTGCCATCTCCAGCTCCACTGTGGCACTGAGTCCCAAAGAGCAGTCCAGTGTGGGTGGCTGCTGTGCCCGTCTGCTGTGGACCCACCCCAGCGTTGCACGGCCCATGCTGCCCTCTCCCCAGGGCTGGCAGGCAGCACTGCCTCCCCTGGATATCTTATGTGGAGAAGGAGAGAAAATTTATAGCAGCAATTATTTTCTCACAGTCTGGTGAGCAAGCAATTAGCAGGCAGGGAGGCAGGCGAGCGCGCCGCACAGCGGGGTCGCCCAGCCCCAGCTCCCTCTGAGCACCAGCCCTGGTCCCACAAACAGTGCTGGCTCCTAGTCAGGAAAATTAATATGTCAGCAGTTAAGCTGCTGCTCCTCCAGTGGGGGACTCACTCTGAAATGAATTATTTGACCGTTCGAAAAATGAAGGGCTCAGCACAGCCAGGAGAGGGCTCTTGCCGTGCCAGCACCCCACTCCCTTGCTACGGTGAGGCTGGGGGGTCCTGGCAGACTCCCCACCTTGCCTGCTGCAGGCTGCAGCCCCCTGCCCAGCGGTGTGCCGGGATGGCCAGACCCACCGTGCCAGCCCAGCCCCATGCCCCTGCGCCAGTGCCCCAGTCAAAACCTGAGTCGCCCTGGTTGAAGAAAGAAATCTTTATTAATAATTTCAATAATAATAATAATAATAATCCTTGTAATAATAATAATAATAATAATACTGTTTATTAGAATGGTCACACCTTTGAAGCATACAGGATGGGTCGGTGCCAGCCTGCGCGCTGGCGGCCAGCGCAGGGGTTTGCTGTAAGGAAGAAGCCAGTACAGCGATGGAAGGAGCTTTGTACAGGGGTAGGGGCGCGGGGCCGGGGTGGCCAGGGCTATGTACACCGGGAATAGAAAAGGGGGAGCTCGTTGCTGGAGCGTCGGGGGCATCTGCAGACTATAAAGTGAGGTTTGAGGAGTGGCAGAGCCACATGGGGCAGGGCGCAGGGGGCGGAGCGCGAGGACGCCCCGTGGGACGGGGCTGCACCCCAGGGTGGGCTCTGCGATGGCCTGTGCTGCCGGGCACTGGACCCGGCATGCTGGCAGCTGCAGACCGACCCCAGGGCTCGGGCTGGTCCCCACAGGCGATGCTGGCCCCCAGTCCTGGGTGATGCCATGGCCGAGATCCCCCGTTGAGGGCTGGCGGTATCCCGCTGTCTTGGGCAGGGACAGGTGGCTGTGAGCATGTCCCATGCCATGGAGCAGGCGGGAGTGGGAACAGGGCAGTCCTTGTCCCAGCTCAGCGCAGGGGGCCACAAGCGGCGTCAGTCAGGGTTGCTCCCTGCAGGGTGGGAGCCTCAGGTGCGTCAGGGAATGGAGGGGAGGGAGGGGAAAGGGATCGCAAGCGAGTTGCAAGCTCCTCTTAACAAAAATTCCCTTTAAAAGGCAGAGGCTTATCCCCCTGCAACGCCCAGCGCCTCAGCAAAGCGGCTGCACCGCTGCCCCAGCTCCCCTTGGGAGCCAAGGCCTCGCACACTCGACACGCTGATGACCGGCAAGCGCCGGAGCTCGGAAAAAACGAAGCCGGGTTCCCACCCTGGCGCCCAGTCCCCAGAGCCGGGGAAGGGGCAGCGTGCCACAGCACTCCACCGGCACCCCCAGCGCCGCCGTGCCGGGGCGGAAAGGAAGACGTGGTGCCCAGGCCCTGCGCCTGGGCAGGCGGAGGCCCCTCCGGACGCCCCCGCGCTCGGCGGCGTGCCAGCTCTCCCTCCCTGCCACGGGCTGCGGGGCCGGGGCGGAGAGGGACCCCTCTGGCGCGTCCGGCTGGTCCGTGCTCGCTGCGGCGCTCCTTCGGGACTCGCTCGGTGCGTGTGTGGACAGTATGGGACTTTCACTTGGCTGTTACCGCTTTGCTTTTTTTTTTTTTGTTGCTTTGCTTTTAATTTTTTTATTTTTTATTTTTTTTGTGTGTGTGTGTGGATTTTTTTTGCCCTTCCTGGTCCCAGAAGGAAACGGCCGCAGTTTCACTACAACAGAAACAGAGAGGCAAGTCTTTTGCTGGAGCAGCGTGCGGGGCAGCCTGGCCAAGCTGCTGTTTGGGAAGGATGCAGGCACCAGCTCGGCCCCCCCGAGCCCCACACTGCACCCCACGGCTCTGGAGCCATCCTGCTGCACCAGAGCTCCTCCATGGAGCAGCACAGTCACCCCAGAGAAGCGCTGCTGCCTGGGGGGCTGCCCCGGGGGGGCTGTCCCTAGCGTCCCTGCCCCAGCCCAGCTCTGTCCCCAGGGAGCATACAGAAGTCCCCACCAGCTCCTGTCTCTTCTATTGGGGGCAGAGGGGCTGCTCCGGGGCTGCAGTCAGCTCTGTGCCCCCCGCCCCTGTGGGCAGAGCATCCCCTCCTGCCTCATGGGGGGACAAGCCCCCTGCCCCCCAGAGCAAGGGCAGCACCCGCTGGGGGATCAGGCTGGGGCGGAGCTGCCCAGGGACCCCATGACCCGGCTCTGGGAGCGGGGTGCCACTGGGGCCGAGGGCTGGCCCCACTCCCCGCAGTCCACAGGGATGCCGGGGGCAGGGGCCGCCCGGGGTCCTGCGGTGCTCGGCATCACCGAGGCGCAGGGCTGCACCGGGGCAGGCGGACGGTGCAGGAGATGCGGGCAGGCGGCGGGATGGAGCGGCTTGAGGTAACCCTACAGGTGTGGGCTGCCGAGGCTCAGCGGAGCCCAGCCCCAGGCCCAGGCCCAGCCCCAGCCTGCCTGGGCAGGGCCCGCGGTTCCTCCAGAGGCTCGGCCTCGGCTCTGTCTGCCTGGTTTGGTTTGGTGCTAGTGAGCAGTCAGTGTTAGTGGTGGGAGGGGCTGTGTCTGTCTTGCTAGTAGGGAGTGAAGCGGCTGTACCCTCCTCGGTATAGACTAGCCTGCAACATCAAAGATGAAAAAAAAGCCAATCAGTATTCGAGAGAGAGGCAAAGCCCAGTTCTTCCCTTTTTTTTCCTTCTTTTTTTTTTTTTTTTTCTCTTTAAAATGACACCAAATCACTTCTGTCCTTGGGACATGAGGGGCGGGCAGGGCCAAGGGTGCCCAGCGCTGCCCAAGCTCTGGGATGGCCACGGGTGCTGCCTTGGGGTGGTGCATGGGCTGGGGGCTGCGGGGTGCCCCAAGCCCCTGTGCCCCCAGCACAGCACCACCATGGCCAGGCCTCCTCCTGCCTGCAGTGACTGCAGAGGAGCCGTCCCCGTCCCCGCTGTGGCACTGGGCTGGTAGCCACCCTGCCCATCCCCACAGGATGGAGGGGCCGTGGCCCCTCACTAGCAGCTGCCCAGGGCTGGGGGTGCCGAGGGGCACTCGGCAGCCTGGCCTCAGCCAGGGGTGGGGGGTTTAAAAAAAGGAAGAAAAAGATGGGTTGGCTTTGAGATCCTGCCCATTAAGTGGGATTTTTCATCTTTGATGCTGATTGTGAAGCTAGCTAAGAGCCGCGGCGAGCGGGTGGGCTGCAGGTGCTGGCGTGCACGCTTGCTCCCTCTGCGTGGCTGCGCACCGGGGCCTCGGGACATGGCCCTGCGTTGGGGAGGAGAAAAGTGGTCCCTGGGGTGCTGCTCGGGCAGCCAGGCCCCCAGGAAGCAGTGTGTGTGGGCAACTGTGTGGGGTGGCCTCTGGCTGGGTGTAATGGGGCACATCGGGTGGAGGCTTGGGGGGGGGCCTCCACTCTTGCCTGCCTGTGGACAGAGCCAGGCAGGGGCTGCGCTGCTGCTGCCTGCTCCTGGCTCCCCCTCCCACGGCGCCCTCGCCTGCCCCTGCACCCCGCAGGCTCTCTGGGCTGCTGTGCTGGGCCCCCCTCCCCGGGCTGGCTGCAGCTCACGCCGGGAAGTAAAGAAAGGCCGTGGGGGCTGCTCTTACCATGGTGCCGATGCTGTACGTGGCAGCGGGGCCGATGGTGTGGTGGTATGGGTCTGCCGCTGCATACACTCTGCCGTAACTAGGAGCAAACACAGCGGTGGGCATTAGCAACTGGGGTCGGGGTCCTGCCTCCCCTCAGCAGGCCCCCATCTGGCCACTGCTTCCCCCTGCTGCACCTGGGAGCCCCCCAGGACCTCCCTGCTTCTCTCTGCCTGGGCACCAGTCCTTGCCATAACAAGTCCAAAGGGGAGCACAAGGGTCCCCGTTTGCAGGACACCCTCATTGTGCCTGGCTCCATCCTTGCCCTCGTCCCACAAAAGCTGGGGTGTGTTGGACTGGGTGGTGCAGGGGGTGAAACTGCTGAAATCAATTCCCCCCCCCCGGAGCTTCCCCTGTGAAATCGATCCTCCCCAGAGCGATGCCCATGGTGTTTACCTGTCGCTGTATGCTGCCGCTGCTGCTGCCGGCTGGGCGTATCTGTAGGCGGCGTAACCCCCCTACAGTGGAGGGAGAAAATGCTGTCAGGGAGGAGGGAAGCACCCGCTGGGGGGGGCTCGGGGGCCGGGGCAGCTGGGCACCCCCTGAGCACTGCCATGGAGCAGTGGCGGAACCCCACGGGGAGCTGGTGCCCATGCCACCAGGCACACACCAGCCTCATTACCATTCCCCAGGGGCTTTCACAAACATTAACCTTAAAAAATTAAATTCCAGAGAAGAGAATGTCACCTCCCTGATCGCTTTAATGAGGTGTCACGTTAGATAAATCCTTCAGCCGCCCGCCTGAAATATCGCCAGTGGCTTCTTAAATATGGAGGTTAAATGCCGGTGTAAGACAGCGCACCGGCACTCGCTGAGGCTGTAAATCCTGTGTGGTGCTGGCCCTGCGCGGGGCCTGGCTGGGAACACAGCATCCCGCTTGCTCTGGAGGAGCTGCGTTCCCATCTGTGCTCCCATCCACACTCTGCCTGGGCTCTGGCTGCCCTCCCCAGGGGAAGGGGCTGGCAGGGGGCAGAGCCCAACACAGAGCCACCTGATGCTGCTCATCCCCAGCCCCGCACAGGGTCCCCGGCATGGCCCAGATGTGGGCACAGCAGCACTTACGTAGATCTCGGCTCCATAGAACCCATCCTGGTAGACGACCCTGCAAACAAGGTGGAGGCGTCAGAGCCTGGCCGGTGTCACCGGCTGAGAGGGATCGGGGCAAAGCCAGTGACCTGGGGGAGCTGCTTCCAGCAGCACAGCCAACAGGTGAGGAGTGGCCATCCAGACAGCCTGAGGGCATGTCCTGGCCTGGGACTCCTGGCAGAGAGAGCAGGGACATGGGGACAGGTGGAGGACATGGCCAAGGACAGGGGGTGCCACAGGGATGGGGGAGTCCAGTGCACGATCACTGCTGGGAGCACCAAGCGACCACAGATCGCCATCGCTGCGCCTGCCACCAGAGTGGCCATGTGTGCCAGGAGAGAGTATTTCTATTAAACCAACTGACACGGCTGAAACAAGAGTCTGTGCTTTGGGGCACAGGAGGCATGTGGGTCACCCTGAAGGGCAGCAGCCCCGGAGGGGGGCTTCCCAGACCCTGAGGCCAGGCTGGTGCTGGGAGAGCCGCAGCCTGTCCCCGAAGCGCAAGAGCCTGGCAATGCCGATGGCAGCAGAATCAGAGCAACGCGGCAGCAAACAGACCCCCCTGCCCCAAAGCAGGCAGTGCCCCCCTGCCGCCCGGGTACTCACGCGCCATAGGTGGGGATGGGGGGTGGCGGCGGTGCAGCCCGGAAGGTGTTGTAGACAGCGCGTCCTCGTCCCCGTAAGTGTGCCCCTCTGTAGGCCACAGCCGTCCCTGTGGCGGGGTACGGGAACCCCGTTACTGCAGGAGGGAGAGGACAAATGTGGGTTTTCCTGCAGCAGCTCCCCACAGTCACTGTGCAAGAGCTGCCTCCGTCCCCTGGGCCTGCTAGGGACACAGCCCCACAGGGACACAGGGGCAAGGGGACAGGGAGGGAGGAGCTGTGCATGCAGGGGTACGGAAAGGGGAGAGGGGCCGGGGGCTGTTTGCTGCTCAGCGCAGTGGTGGGGTCAGACACAGAGTGGAGCTGATGTTCGGGGGGACCTGTGACAGGGCTGGCCTTGACCCGACGTTACCTGCATAGAACTCAGGGCCGTAGACTGCTCCCACCACCGGGTTCAGCTTCCAGCCTGCGGGCAGGGAAAGCTGGTGAGACTGGGGGCACCCTCTCCACAGCACTCCCCCACACTCCCCAACTGGGTTCCAAGGGGCCACAGCTTCCACCCCTGGGCGGCTGCAGTGTGTGGGGTGCCTGAGGGGGCTGCACCCCCACACTAGGCAGAGAGTGGCCACTCTCCCCTGTGCCCAAGGGTGTGGAGGGCATTTGCTGCAGGAGCTCAGTGGCAGCCTGGCTGCAAGGGAGTGCAGGTGCCCAGGGATGCCCCTGCCTGCAGCAGCTCCGGCTCTCCTTGTGCTGGCCCTTACCATTGGTGTAGGGGTTGGCAGCCTTCTTGTTCGTCATGACCCGGGCTGTGGCATTGTTCACCTACGGAGAGATGGGATGGGAGCTCAGCACATGCAGGCAGCAACGCTGGCGAGGCCGCAGTCCAAGGCCCACTTGGTGCGCGTCGCTGCTGCTTCAGATGCCAGAGCGAAGGACGCCGGCTGCGTGAGGAGACGCAGGAAGAGTCTCTGCCTGCAGCTGCCCTGCCGTGATGCAGTCCTGCCCACAATCCCGGCCAGCCCAGGCCTCCTGGCTCCTGCTCTGGTTCCAGCAAGGAGCATTGGTAGGGCTGGCAGCCGATGCCCCAACCACTGTGGTGCTGCACTCAGGCTGAGCCCCGACACGCTGCTGCCAGGCTTGGCCATCTCCCGTCCCCACCCCATGCCCGACCCAGCCTGCAGGAAGGACACACTTGTAGCAGAAGCCCAGGTCACTCCTGCAAGCGCCCACAGCTACTGCCGAGCTTTGTTGGACCACGTTCTCTGATAGGCAGGGCCTGTCCACGGGGCATCGCTGTGCCCTGCCAGGCTGCCCTTCCCTGGGCTCAGCACTGCCAGGGGCATTTGCGTCTCGCTCCCTCTGCTGTGGGCTGCCCCACTTCCCACCACTTGCCGGCAATCAGCAAGGGGCTGCCAGTGAATGGGCAGAGCCTGATCCCTCTGCCTGGCTTGAAGAAATAAAAGCCTCAGGGGCTGGGCAGCGTAGCAGCTGCCTGCACAGTGGGCTCAGGAGCCCTGCACAGCATCCTTCCCTTCCAGGCGCAGGGGAGGTGGGGACAGCACACAGAGCAGAGAGCCCCCCTCCTCTCTGCAGAGCTCGGGGCGGCTGTGCAGTGGGCACGGGGACTGTGGGCAGCTGGGGTCTGCCAGACCCCTCCGTAACCAGGCAAAACACAGCCAGAGCCCGGGCTGGTGCCCCAGCTCTCCCCGCATGCAGGAGGTTCGTTTGAGCTGGATGCTCCTTGCGCAAAGTGATGACCTTCCCAGCAGCTGGCACACATGCTCCCGTGCCACATTCACAGGTGTAGGTATGCACGCACCGAGCAAGCCTCCCCTGGGGCATGCGGGACCAGGGCAGGATCCAGGGCTGCCCCAAAGCATCCCCTGCCCGAGCTCTCCCCTGCCTGCAGCCCCTGGCAGGAGAGGGTCCCCAGGCAGGGCGGAGGGGATGCACGCACACGCAGGCATGGCACTAGCACACTTATCTGAGCACCTCAATCTTCCGGCCCTCTACGATGGTGCCATTCAGCTTCTCCCGTGCCCGGTCGGCATCTGTGCTAGTTTCAAAAGTTACAAACCCAAAACCCTGTGAGCAGAGGAGAAAAGGAGAAAGAAAGAGACAGAGAGAGACAGAGAGAGGGTGCGGGGACAGAGAAAGAGAGGGGGTGAATCAGGAGAGCTGGCACAGGAGGTGAGGCTGCCGCAGTGCAGAGATGGAGAGCCTGGGCCAGGGCCCCCACTGGGGCTGGGACCCCCGGCTGAGGCCCCAGCATCGCCCACGAGCTGGGAAAAAGAGTCTGGGAGAGGGGCACAGAAAGCAGGGAAGATACAACAGAGACATCCATACACAGAGGGACACGAGCTGCCTGTGCAGGGGGAGCAGAATGAGCCCTCCCCTCCCTCTGGTGCTCAGGGTGCAGGGACCCGCACGGCCCCCCCAGCCAGTGCAGGGCAGTGGGATGGGGCTGCCCCAAGATGGGGTATCCCATGCCTGGGTCCCGTGGGACAGTAGAGGAGGGAAGAGCAGGCAGATGAGCCCCCAGGCCTCCCAGCTCCACCTAGCCCCCTCCCCGGGGCTCGCTGTAATGGCACCAGCCATGAACAGCACCCACCTTGGAGCCCCGCTCATTGAAAATGATCTCCACGTCCAGGATCTTCCCAAATTGCTGCAAGCAGAGAGAGCAGAGGGGTGAGTGCCTGCAGAGCCCCCAGCCCCGGAGCCAGGGCTGCTGGCACAGGGCTCTGCACCTGGCCAGACCAGGGATGAGCAGGGGTCTGCCTCGGGGACCAGACTGGGGGACCCTCAGTGTCATGCAGGGGAGAGCTCCTGGCCCTCCCATTGTACCCTCTGTTCCAGGACTTGAGGAGTATCACCCAAAATCTCATTAGCCTGCACTGCTCTGAATCCTAATGAGGGCTGGGAAGGGGACAAGGGGAGGGGGACAAGGGCTCTGTATCACTCCCCCCCTCCATGCGTGGGCCTTGGTCCAACAGCCTGGCTGTTAACCATGGTGCTAATCCTGCAAACCACTGCTCATGGCCAGCAGCTGCATGGAGGCACCCATGCATGCTGCGGGCTGGGCAGGACAGGCCCTTGGAATGGAACGGTGTCGGGGTCCCTGTGGTGCCACGGGGCAGCACCCGAGTGGAGAGCAGCGGGACGTGGGTGGCTGGATGGGGCCGGACTCACCCCAAACATTTGCCGCAGGTCAGGGTCCCGGAATCGGAAGGGGATGTTGGAGACGTGTAACCTCTTGGGCTGCTGCTTGTCTGTGTTGTCTGAGGAGTGTAGCTGCTGGCTGTCTGTCTGTGCCGCCTCGTCTGTCTGCTGCAGGAAGCACCACTGGTTGTCAGACCCTGGCCTTGCCAGCCCTGTGTCCCCTGGCGGGGGTCTGGGCACGGGGACTGTTCCGCTCCCCTGCACTTGGCCCTGCCCAACCCTAGGGACACCCTGGACCCTGTGGTCCCCAAGCTCCAGGCACCCCATGGGTGTCCCTGCAGCCTGGCGAGTCAGGGCGATGCTGGAGAGGATCTCTGCCTGCAGGGACTCATGGAATGCCCAGCCTGGGGAACCAGCCACCAGCTCTGCCTGGACCTCACCGCTTTGGCTAGTGCTGCAAGTGGGGTCAGGGCATCACCCGCCCCATGAGAGGTGCTGGGGACCTGGGGGCTGAGTGCTGTGAGGGCACAGGGAGCACGCCCTGGGGAGGGGGAGGCCAGGGCGAGGGGCGATCCACCGCGGACAGCCATCCAGCACCAGGTGGCCTCACAGTGGCCTTTCTCCCCATCATCAGCCCAGTGCCCAGGGGCCATGACTGCGGCACACGGGTGTTCTGGGGTGGGGGGCGGCAGACCCTGCATGCAGGGCTGCTGCAGCCGGGCTGGGAAGTGCTCAGCTCAGCACTTTCTCCGGCGCTGCATTACAACCCCGTAATTGAAGCTATCTGGTGGGAAGGCAGCCAAGCAGGTAGATTACAAGTGATTAGAAATGACGGGGGGGCCGCGAGGGAGAGAGCTGGCAGCCACAGCAGGGGCACCCAGCCTAGCACCCCGAGGGACCATGGCTGGGCGAGTGCTGCTGCTCCAGCACCCCTCCCAGCACGTCCAGTGCTGCCCTGGGACCCCTGCCTGCCCCCCCCACACCACTCCCTTACCGGTACTGTCTGTGTCCCTGCTATGGACTGTGTGCTGGCGTCGGTGCCCGGCTGCTCGGCGTGGCTCTGTGCTGGTGTGTAGAGGGTCATGGCGTGCTCCGGTACTGTGCTTTGCCCCGAGTAGTCCTGCGTGGGGTGGGGGTGCGGCGGTGCGTATTCTGCGGGGATCCCGTTCTGGGGGGGTGGGGGGTACTGGGCCGGGGGGTAGGGCTGAGCCATCGCGTCCGGCGGAGCCGTGGCGTCCTGGTTACCCTGCCGAGACAGCAGCACCAGCCCCCTTACCCACCACGTCCCCAGGGTGCCTGGGCTGCAACCTGCCCCAGGGAGAGGCCTGGTCCCTGAAGCGCCCAGGCTCCCCAGCCCCACCACACCCCAGCCTTTGATGTGTGTCCCCCTCAAACCCTGGGCTGTCTCTGTGCTGCAACAGCTCCTGGGTTGTATTGCCTGCAGCTGAGCCCCCATGCTCTCCTGTTCCAGGGTCCAGCCTGCCTGGTGCACTGGGGGTCAGGCAATGGGAGGACAGAGTCTGCCCCGTGGGGCTTGATTAGGGGAGCCTGCACATCACCCTCTCCTCGGGGAAGGAAACCAGGGCAGCCCTCAGTTTGGAGCCCAATACAGGGCAAAGCAAAGCCAAGCCAGGCAGGCAGCATCACTCGAGGGGGCTGCACAGCATCAGCCCCTGCCAGCAGCAAACCCAGTGTCCCCATGACGGTGGTGGCAGCAAAGGGGAGCGGGTCCAGGAAGGCAGGGAGGGGCAGCCAGGGAGGGATATCGATGGCCCCTTGGCAAACACCAAACAGGGATCAATTAACTGCTAAATATTTGATTAGGGCCTTTGCTCTAACGCAGCTGGCCTGGCCACCTCGGTCAAACAGGGTGAGCTGCACCTGTGCCATGGGCTGCCCTTGCTTGCCGGGGGATGGCATGGGGCTGCCAGCCTGTGCCTCTCCTGCACGCCCACCCACCATCTATCCTGACAGTCCTGCAGGCATCCACGGGCTCTGCCCCCTCGCACACATGTGTTGCACCCGCCACTACACAGAACACCCGCCACAGCACATGGCAGCAGCCCCTGCCGGCAGCCGAGAGGCTGCAAACACCTAAGCCAGTGCACGGGGCAGCACCTGCAGCCCCTCGGATGCTTTACAACCTGCTGCGGCAGCCTCTCACCCATGAAATACATCTGTGGCTCAGCCCGTGGAGACAAGCTCCTTAATTGTGTGTGTGGCCGATTTATGGTGCAGAGGGATGGTGGGGAGAACCAGGGGGGCCGCTCTGCCAGCCGCCATCCCCCAGCCGGCAGGACCATCGTGCCTGCGAGGGAGGCAGCGGAGCCCGTGCCGGGGGCATGGCAGGGACCGCATGCGAACCCAGCGTGAATAATCCCGCTACAGATCTGCAAGTCATCGGCAAGCTTGCCAGCGCCTTCCCGTGCTGATTCAGCTGCTCAGGGATGTGCCAGCCAGATGCACCTGCCAGCGCGCCCCAGGGCTGCCGATGCTGCAGGACAGCAGAGCCCCTTCCCCAGTACTACCCCCAAACTGGGCAGCCGGGGCAACGCTCCTGCCTGCGCCACAGACGCAAACCCCATCTCACAGCCTGTAGGGTTTCCGTCTTGCGCTCAGCCTGGCCCTGGCACCTGAGCCTGTGCCAGTGAGCGGGCAGACACCAACCAGTCACAGCAGTTGCACTCCCAGTGCCTGACCCTCCCTACCTACATCCCTGATGCCCAGTGCCCAGCCCTTCCTGCCTGTGTGTGGAGCCAGCAGCAAGAGCAGCCTGCAGCACTCCTGCATGCTCCGCACTGGACCCTTGTCCTTGCTGTCACCATAGCCAGGATCAGCCACCATCACAGCAGGGACAGGCACTGCTGCCCAGGCAGGAACAGGCGGCAGGACAGGGGAATGCAGATGGGTGCTGGGGCAGGGACCATCCCCACCTGTCCAGGTCTCGGGCCCTGCTGGCTCCTCGCCAGCCCATCCCGACAGCCACGTTCATATCTGTTATTAATTAGGGCTGTCGCAGTGCTTGTCAGCCCAAGTATTATTTCATTCAGGGACCATTAGGTTCCCCTGTTTTTCTGCTCGCCGTCGCCAGGGCTGATGGTGCTGCAGAGGCACCGATCTACGGCTTCCAATATTTCCCCCCCGACAGTTCTGCCCATCCATCCCCGGCAGGGATGGGTCTGCTCAGCTTGGTGGCAGGCGTCTGCCGGGGGCGAGGGTCCCATGGGGAGTGGGATGGCGATGGGTTTGGCTGCGTGATGCTTGTTGACATCACAGGAAAACGGCTGCTTGCTCGGCTCCACACCCCGCGCCGCCTGCGTCCTCCCCTGCTGGCTGCTCTGGGCTGCCTGCAGCGTGGGAAAAGCCCTGTCCCTGTTCCCAGGCAGCACCCGGGCCACTCTCCTCCTCCCGGGAAGGTTACTGGGGCCCCTGCCCCACAGCAGCCCGAGCCTGCACCAGGAGCAGCCCCTTCCCTGGGTCGAGTTCACAGGGGGTCCTGGAGACCCACCCCTGCATCCCAAGGGAGGCAGCCAGATGGCACCGACCTGCGGCCAGGTGCTCCCAGCTCGGGGCGCCCAGCTGCACAGGGAGCCCCTGGCACGGTGCTGGCCTGTGGGTGCCAGGCACACGGGGCTTGGACAGGTGTCCCTTGCTCATGCACCGCACATCCCTCCCGGGGGCGCAAGGGATGCTCCTACACAGCACTTTGTGGGGCAGCTTTCCACATTTGCATTAAAAGGAATTCTGATTATTAACAGCCTGTAGTCCTCATTTAGTAAATGAGACAGGAGATTAGTGCGGTACCCGAGACAGAGTGCAGAGCAAAGCCAGCAGTATTTAACACGGCATGAGGGGCAAAAGCAGCACCCCACGATCCATGCTGCCCATCTGTGGCCAGGACACCAGCAAGGCTGTGGGATGGCCCCATGCCAAAACACCATGGCCTTGGGGATGGCAGCAGAAGGGCTGAGACAGGGAGCTGAGGCCTTTGCCGTCAAGGGGAGAAGTGGCCCTGGGAAGCGCAGCACACGCTGTTGCGTCCCACAGGCTGGCGTCCCGCTGCCTCCTAGCTCCTTGGCTGAGCACCGTGACGAGGAGCCTGGGGGCTGGGGAGCTGACGGGGCCAGGGGAACCCCCAGAGAGCGGCTCCATCCAGCTGGCTGTGGGATGCTGCTTCCCAAGCCCAGGCTTGGACCCCGAGGTCCCCTGACTGGTGTCCCCTGCATGGTGGCCCCTGCCCTGCCCACAGCTCAGCCCCGTGCCACCAGCCCTGCGCAGTGGCTGCTGCAGCAGACAGGGGGTGGATATAATCTTTAGCTGATTAAATGTCCCTCATTAACGAGTTTCTTTAATTAATGAAGTTTTTTTGTTTGCTCCACTTGCTTTCTCCCCACCGCACTCTGCCTCCTCAGCACAATCCAGGCCATTTCCTTTCAAGTCATTTAGCGTGTGGGGCCAGTTCCTGCCGACGCCGCACTTTGGTGATTGTGCCTGTCAGCTCGGGGCTGACGACACCATTTTTAACACTTGCTCCTTTTTAAGAAAATAATGCACTAGGAGCCCCCAAATACAGAGAACGCGTCTGAGCAATTAGGCAAGCGCAGAGCACCTGCAATAACGAGAGGGCACCTGCTGGCCCCAGGCACCCTGCACTGTGCCGCCACACCTTGCCAGCGATGGGTGTCCTGCCGGCATGGTATGAAAGTGCAGTGTGTGAGCTCCTGAGTTATCGACCACTCACAAGCAACCATCACCTACTGCCACCCACCTCTGGCCACGGATGAGCAGCACGGTGGGCCCACAGTGGCCCCGCAAGGCCAGCCGGCGAGCCTTGTCCATACTCAGCCAGGGCCTCTGCTTGCACACACAGCCATGTCCCAAGGCTGCTCCCCTCCTGTGCGACCCCGCAGCTGCCACAGATGTGCCCAGAGTTTCTCCTAGAGCCTCATGGCCTTCCTGCTGCCTCAGCCTGTTCCTGCTCATGTCTCCAGCCCTGGACAACCCCCAGCTGGCCAGCTCTGCCTGGAGATGTCCCCTTCCCATGCACTGTGCTCAGGCCAGTGCTGCTGGTGCAGGGGTGGCACGGCACTGCCTGGACCCAGCACGGCACCACCTGGTCACGGCACATGTACAGCCTGGATGGACAGCAGTGTGCCAGTCCCCAGAGCAGCTGGGGAGGGGACACAGTCCCATCACCGCAGACCTCCCCACCACCAGCGAGAAGGGAGCCCCAAGAGCAGTGCACACCGAGGAGCCTGCAGCCACGGGTGTCTGGGAAGCAAAGGCAGCATGGATCCGCAGGCAGCCGTGGGAAGCCAGTCCAGCTCAGGTCTTTGATGCCTGCAGCTGTCCTGCTCCCTTCACCAGGAACCAGACACCCACTGAGGGGTGCAGCGAGGGGCTGGGGTCCTAACATCACCACAGCATTCAAGGAGGCTGCCAAACGCTCCTCCAAGCTGCAAAGCCTCAGTGGGCAGCTTATCCTGCAGGCAGTGCAGGCAGGCAGGCAGCAAGCACGTTACCCTGACCCAGACTGGCTCCGCTTGCTCACTCACTGTCAGGGCATCCCCTGGCCGGAGAGCAAGACAGCCCGAGGTCAGAGCGGAGCGCAGAGAAGGGTGTTGAGCAATTCCCCAAGGGTGCCTGAGCCCGCCTGTGCCAGGGCAGCTGCTCGCTGCTGCAACAGGTCTGCAGTGTATAGCTGCCGTGGGACCCACCGTGCCTGCCAGCAGGACAGAGCTGGGGACGGACAGGGGCAGCGCACAGGGAGGCTGATGGAAGCATCCACCCTCGTGCCCGCTGCCTTGGAGCAGGACAGTGTGGCAGCGTCGTGCTGTGCTGGGCAGCAGAGACGGGCTCAGCAAATGCACCGGTGGTGGCAGGAGGGTCCTCACACGGCCCCACGTGCCCCATGGGCACCCAGGGGTCATGCGGCTGTGCCATCACCGCAAGCTGCCACGAGGCCATGCCCGGCGCGGCTCATATGCGTGACAGCCACAATGTCCCCTCTTCGATCCAGCCGCTCGCTCATGCTAATGACTGTCAACATGAAACAGAGGCCGTGAAGGGGAAGAAAATTACTCCCTGAAAAGGAATTGACTGATCCCCGTCATTTCTCAAGGAATCACTGACCTGTGAATATTTCATTACCCAAAATGCTGCGCCATCCATACAAAGCAGTGTGCCTGGCCCCGAGCAGGCACCAGGCACAGAGCCCCAAGGCTGCAGCGGGGTAGCGGGGTCGGGGTGCTCGCTGCAGGGACGTCCCTGGCCCCAGGAGGGTCAAGCCCTGCACGCCGTGGGGGCTGGTGGGAGATGGCGGCGGGTTGCTTCTCCTCTCCTCCCCAGAATGGAGGCCATTGCCGCCCCACAGAGAGCTGGGGTGGGACAACGGGGGAATCACCCCCCTGGGAAGGAGCTGTGAAAGGAGGTGAGGAGCTGTGGAGGCCAGAGGTAGCAGCCGCCGTGCTTAATGTCTTCATTAACGAGGAGCAGGGGGGGGTGAGAGCCTGCTAATGGCATCTGCTGGGGATGCTCAAGTGGGAAGCTCTGCAAAGAGCAGCGGGGCTGGAGAGAACAGGCAGGACCCGAGGGGCAGGAGCGACGGTGCGAGAGGAGGAGGAGCGGGGGGGGAAGGCAGGGCAGCCTGCTGGCATGGGAAAAAGACTGTTTTTCTCAGCTGCCTCACACTGTCCTGGCACCTTCTGCCCCTTGCACCAGGACCCTGCAAGAGGGGAGCTGCCCCTTGCCAGCCCAGGGCAGCGGGGCCAGGTCCTGCCCTCAGCCCTGTGAGCCCCTGCCAGCAGACTCGGCTGCCATGGCTGCCAGGGGCCAGGGCCAGACGCTGCTTCCCCTCTGCCTGGCGTGCAGGAGCCCGCGGAGGAAGGATGCTGCAACCAGCAGCCATACAATACCCAGCAAGAGTGGGGATGAGATGCCAGCCCACAGGCCAGGTGTCCACGCGTCCCTGTCACCTCCTACAAGGGGCAGGGGGGAGCAGTGTCCGGCCCCAGCTCCTGGCTCCACCAGCCGGAAACTTTGGAGCTGAGGCTGCATGAAATATTCATGAAGTAAATGGTGCAATTTCATCTGCATTCAGCCAACTTCATGTATATTTCAGAGTATTATGAAATGATAATGTTGTGTAACCGAGGCGAGACGGGGGTGCTTGGGGGACTCCCGGCCACCCCCCGCATGTGTGCCGCTGACATCTCCCAGGCTCACACGTACCTGTACCGCTGCACTGGGGAGGGACTGGACTGCGTCACCGCTGGAGACGTGGCAGGATCAGGCCCACAGCGAGTGGGAGGATCACTGCTCTGGGACGTGCGGCACTTTCCTCCCTCTGAGCAGGGCCCGGCATCGCCGGCAGTGCCAGGGCGCACCTGCAGCATCTCCCAGCGTCACCAGTGGTGCTGGGGCTCGCCCGCAGCAGCTCCCAGCCCGGAGCAGACGCTGCTGGAGGGGAGCAGCCGGGCCAGCCCCCGACACAGCTTTTCTTACAGGCACACCGAAGCAACGCAGACCTGGTGCACACAGTGTTGGCCGGGATTCCCAGCAGCACTTGGTCCCCAGTAGCCACCAAAGGGTTTGGGACAGGCAGGCACATAAGGCTCAAGCTTGGCTGCAGAGCCTGGGGACAGGGATGGGCCAGAGAGGACCCAAGTCCTCAGGAGCATCTGCCTGAGCTACCTAGTCCTCCTGAGGCCTGCAGACACTGGGAGCATTGGATGCAGGTGCCCGTACACCACGCGGCTCTGTGCACCAGAGTGACCAAGCCATGCCGGAGGCTGGCCTGTCTGCTGCTGCCAGCAGCCCTGGGGGGCAGCTGCTGTCTCCCCGCTGCTGGAAGGCCCTGGAGGCTCTGGAGAGCAGCTGCTGCTCTGGGAAGGGCTGCAGGGTGCCTCGTGCCCACTGCATCCAGACTGAGAGGCACAGAGGGGTTCTGGAGGGGACAGGGCACCTTTGGGTGTCCCAGCCCACACTGCTGAGCTAAGGCACGTGTCTGGCTGTCACAGCCCAGGCAGGGCCCAGAGAGGAGCAGGCATCTTCCTTTGGTGGGGCCATGTGCTGGCAGGGCTACGATCCCACCCAGGCCCTTGAGTGGATTCTGCTGCGGGTGCGGGGAGGTGAGCAGGGCCCGAGGTGCCCAGGGCATTGCAAATGCCCAAAAGCAGGGCTGCCACTGCTGGGGCTGCCAGCTCCACCAGCTCCCAGCTCTGCCCTTAAGACAAGTGCAGGTGCAGCACTTGGCTCACTTCCCTAGCCGCTCCCAGCACCTGCCAAGAGGCTGCTTCTGCCAGGGGACTGGTGCTCCCCCTGCTAGCTGCCCCCATCAGCTCCCCAGCAGCCCCCATCGGCTCCCCTGCAGCTGTGGCTCTGTGCGGTGCTGCTGGAGCTACCAGCAGCCAAGTCCAGCCTTGCTGGATCCAGACAGCTCAAGACACAGCAAGCAGCAGGATGAATGGCCACGTCTGCCAGTCTCATGCCTCCCCTGCAAGCACCACACCAGCTCCAGCCACCATCCCCGCACCCTGCCCCACAGCTCACAGGTCCCCAAGGAGCCCAGCCAGCACTGCCCCTGGTCCCGCTCCTGCCAAGCCTTTTGCGCTCAGGAGCCCACCCACCATCCCCTATCACTGTCACACCGCCACGGCGCTGGGACTCTGGCACAGCCGCACGTGGCGCTTGCTCGCGCGCAGCCTCGCCAGCGTGCGCGCATGCTCGCACCGGCCAGCGTGGGCGCTGGGGGAGCCACGGACCTGCGTGTGCGCCCGGACAAGCTCTCTCACGCAGCCCTCTCTAATAGGCAGTCAGGAGCATAATTTTTCCTCTAATTACATATTCAGCACTTCTGAGAAAATGAGATTTTGGTAATTCAATTGGACTGAGAAGCAGGGGTATAATAAAATGAAATTTGTAACAATTGCGCAGTTAAATTAGTTAAATGGAGAGGAAGGAGCTGTGGAAAATTGACCCCTCGATCTCCTAAAGACTAATCAGACATTTGAACCGAGTTGTGATAACAAAGCCCCCGGGGTGTTGCAGCATCAGAGTGGGGGGAAACCAGAGAAGCTGTGAGGGGAGAGTTGGAGAACAGCCGGGACTGTGCGGTGCCGCAGTGGGGACCCCCCCACCCCACTCCAGTCCCAGGTTGGGATGGGAATGGTGGGGAGGATGCCAGGGCATGATGGTACTGCCATGCCCCCCTGTGGCACCGGCCATCACTAGGACCCGATGGCCAAGGTTGAGTGCCAGGATGGTGTTGGACCTTGGCCACTGGGTCCTGGTGATGGCCAGTGCTGTGGAGGCCGCTGCCTCCGCCGGCTCCAGGGCACGTGCCGCATCCTTGCCGGGCACTGGGACACGAGGGTGCATAGAGGATGGTGGGTGGTTCTGCTCTGCCAGTGGGGATGACAGGGACGTGGGCAGCTGTGTCTGTGGTTGGACCAGCCATGAGTGGGGACAGCCAACGCACGGACACCAGGATAGGGACAGGCATGGCACACCACAGCACACCGCGCTGGCAGGCACACTGGTCAGGAGGGGCATCCCGCAAGCTGGAGGGGCTCTGCAGCAGGTACAAAGTAATTAGCCTCAATATTTATCTTGTTGTTCATCTTTTTATTTTTTCTTGTGAAAGAAAAGGAGGAAAAGATGAGTTTCTCATTTGCAAGTTAATTAGTCTAATTAGCTCTAATTAAGAGCTCCACACACAATGCAGATCACAAATAAGCTGCCACTGTCGCCTGCTCCTGCTCTTCTCTCCCCATTTTTGATTTTTTACAAGAGCCATTTGAAGGCTGCGCCCAGCGCCATGGTGGGGAAACACCGAGTGGGTGCAGCTGGGTGGGATGCATGGTATTCCCCTGCCTGAGGGCTGCCCCCCTGCTGCTGCTCCCCTGGGGGACCCTG
This sequence comes from Phalacrocorax aristotelis, assembly GCF_949628215.1. Lineage (NCBI taxonomy): Eukaryota > Metazoa > Chordata > Aves > Suliformes > Phalacrocoracidae > Phalacrocorax > Phalacrocorax aristotelis. The sequence continues at coordinate 5,755,440 of NC_134291.1, forward strand.
TCCCAGAGCCAGAGCTCAGCTCTCTGACCCCTGCACTGAAGCAGGACCTTAATGTCCTTCCCTTGCTTCCCTCCCTGGGCAGCTCCTGCCTGCAGGAGGGGCTTTGCATGCACACCCTGACCGGGCCTGCTGCCGGGGGACAAGCTGGCTGCACACCCGGTACCCGTGCATCCTGCTGGGCAGCCGGAGTGGGGATGCAGCCAGCACAGCCCAGGCTTGCAGCCTGGACCCTGAGATTCGAGCTCTGGCCCCGCCAGCGCAGCATGTCCTCAGCCACGTCCCTTGCCAGCCTGGGAGAAAGGACAGGGACAGGAATCTGCTGGTAAACACCCAAAGCTGCTGAAGGGGTGCCAACAGACAGGGTGAGTATGCACTGCTGGGGGCTCCCCACCAAGCCCTGCAGAGAGCTGCAGGAGGCCACAGGGATGCAGGGGAACAGCACAGTCCCTGGCATGGAGCAGAGGGGGAGATGAGTGGCCAGGGCAGGGTGGGCCACACAGGCAGCCAGGCACCGTGCTCTGCTGCTCAGCTTCGCTGACGTGCCACCTCGGCACCGCTGGTCCCCTCCTCTCCCTGGCTCTGCCGCAGCTCAGATGGAGGGGGACGCGACAGCAAGGGGGAGCACAGGCTGAGGAGCCAGGGGCCAGACCGCGTGCCACCCGCCCTGCCTTGCCCTCCCGTGCTGCCGGGAAAGAGCTGCCGTGGGGTGCTGGGAGCCATGGCAATCATGTCAGCTTATGTGTCATTTTCTACTCAGGTAATGCAAGCAGTGAGGGATTGCTGCTCAGAGACAGGGGGAAAATCATGACAAAGTGCTGCAAGCCCGGTGCTCCAGCAAGGGGGAGCGGGAGCAGCCAGACCTGCCTCATGCCCCTGCCATGGGGCCACTGCCAGGCACGCTGGCTGCCCCCACCCCTACATCCCGCAGCAAGCCCCATCACCAGCTCGGCCCTGCTGCGCACACCAGCCACCACACCTGGGTGCTGGCCTCGGGCACCTGGTGGGCACAAGGCCACCCTGGCCCAGCACCCATTTCATGCTGGCCGGAGCCCTCTGGGGACCAGGGCACAGCAGCCCCCTTGCTCTTTGATGGATGGGAAATGGCTGAGATCCCCGAGGGTGGGAGTGGGACCTGGCTCCACAGGCACTGAGCCCAACACGCCCCCAAACCGCCTGCCTTCCCTGGCAGCACCGGCCTGTCCCGCGCACTGAAACCCTGGCAGCACCAGCACAGAGGCGGAGGCTGCCCGAGTGCTGCTCCTGGCACCATCCCCGCAAACTGCCTCCTCTTACTGGGTCTCCTTCCAGCGCTCGTCTCACTCTGTTTAATAGGCTACTGCTGCCAGGGACCACATCTCAGCAGTGCTGCTCACACAGGGGCTGGAGCGAATCCTGCTGATGCTGTGCAAACCCCATCTGTAAGATCTGTGCAGTGCAGGCAGGACACCAAGGCCGCTGGGGTGGGGGCTCCACCCCGGGGGACACCATGGCTGCCCGACCACCGGAGCCGGCTGGATGCTCGGGAAGGTGCCAGTCGGGCAAAATGAGAACCCAGGCAGGAGGACATCATATGGGGACAGCAGAACTTGTAGGGGGTTTGGGAACGCGCCTGACCCCCCTGCAGGCAATGCCTGCAGCCCTGGGGGATGCCTGTTCTGTGGTGGCCACCACAAACCCTGTCACCTGCTGGGATGTTGCCTTTTGTCCCTCCCTGGCCAGACCTTGTGCCCAGGCCAGCACCTCCCCGAGCCTGCAGCCCACCAAGCTTAGGTCAGGGGGAGCGGCTCCCCGAGCTGCCGGCTGGGCTGCAGTGCCAGCAGTGCCACCGCTGCTGCGGCCCTCGCCCCAGGGAGCGAGGGAGGACATCTGCTCCCAGCTGGCTGGATGAACGCTGAGGTAGGTGGCGCAGGTTAAAGCCCTGCTAGGGCTGCCCGTGGTACCGCCACGCTTGCCTGCAGGCAGCAGAGGGGTGAAGCCCTGCGGGCAGCCCGGCTCTCTGAGCCTGCTTGACGGCAGTGGCATTTCACCGAGCTGGCAGTCACAGCATGGCCAGGATTGCAGAGTCCCCTGGTCACAGGCTGGCAGGCTCACACCAGCACGGCGGGGCTCACCAGGCGATAGCCGTTGCTGCAGCGAGCAGCTTCAGTGCGCTGAGGCCCTGGTACAAGCAGGGATGTGCAGGCACTGCCTCGAAGCCCTGTCCAACACAGGTGCCCGTGTGTCCCCTGCACTGGGGGTTTGTGTCCATGCTTGACCTGCACCCCTGGGCTCTTGCTGGGTGCTGCCATTTATGCATTCCCTGCTCAGCCTGGCTCCTGCCCCTCCATACGCCACTGCCCGAGGATGAGGCCAGGCTGGCCTGGCTGCCGTGGCCCTCACAGGAATACCGAAGGCATGGCTTTCCACAGACTTGGAGTCTCCTCTGCCCCACTGCCACAGCCTGGGTGTCCCAGCACTGGGAAGATCCAGCTCCTTCCTTGGATGTTTGGTACCCTCCTGTGCCAAGGCATCTTTCCTAGAATTCCCCTGACGCTACTGCCTTCCCAAGCCTCCCTGCACCCTCCCAGCAGCCCAGCACTATGCACGCCCAGCATGCCTACTTGCCAATACCAATGCGCTTTCTGGAAAGGCCACTGTGCCCCTCGGTGCCCCCGCTGCTCGCCAGCTCCACCACTGAATCCTGTCGTTTCACAGACTCAAGCCCTAGGAATGGGGCAGCATTGCTCCAGCTGCCTGCAGAGCCACCGCGCTCACGCTGGCGTTGGTGCCGGCAGGGCCCCGCTGGCTGCCAAGGTCCCTCCGGCGCGGCAGACACAATGCACCCACGCGCAGGCGTCCTGTCTGGGGTCGGCAGCAGGACCCGGGCAGGAGCTGGTGGCAGCGCTCACCCTGTGGGGAGAGCGGCTGGGGAGACAAGTCACCGCCATGACTCTGCAGATCCCCGAAGGAGCGAGGAGCCCAGGGTGCTCGGCTCCGGCACCCAGCACTTGGCATCCCATCCAGTCCCGGCTCCAAACCCCAGAGCTTTCCCAGCCCTGGGGCTGTGCAGGAAAATCTGGTTTCAAATGCATTTTCCTATTTGGACACTGGGCCCTGAGGAAGGGTGGCTGCAGGCCGGGGGCAGGAAGGGGACGAGGGCAGTGGGAGCTGGTGTGGGCAGCCTGTGCCTGCTCCCCTAATTAGCCTTTCTTCTTTGTTAAACCATACCCCTCCACCGACTGACTGTAATGCTTTAAAGAATGATAGATACTAAATCTAATTTAATCTACTCATTCACCCATCACTGTAGTACTAAAATAGGAATATACCTATAAAAAGAGCATCGCCAGGCAGTGTAGGCCTAAATTACAGCTATTGTGGGAAAACCAGCTTTGCAATGCTAAAATTAATGTCAGTGTTTTCAATATATTAAAAAAAGGAAAACATGTTTTTTGCGGCTTTAAAGCCTGTCCTCTGCCGTGCAAGCGAGGCAGCCGCTGCAGTGCAGGCGCTCGGCCGGAGCCGGGAGCCGCCGTGCCGGGTCTCGCATCCGTGTGACATGCAAGCAAGGGGAGAAACCAGGTTTGAAACGAACCCGCTGCTGCAACACGCTACAATATTGCTCGGAATAGACTTGCTCCCTAAAAATATAATATGCTAAACTTGGCAGCAGCCCTTTTAGAAAGGAATTTTCCAAGCAGCCTTTTGCAGAGGCTGTTTCCCAGCGGGCCAGGTGCTGCTCAGCTGAGCCTCCTGCGCTGCAGGCTGGGCAGTGTGGTGCGACTGCGGGCACTGGGGATGCCCCTGGTACGTGGCACCTCAGGGGCAGCTCTGCGGCAGGTTTCAGCCCACCTGTACATCAACCTGTGCTCACATCCAGCCCCACACACACATCACTGCCTGTGACCAGGCCTGCACTGTGCTCCAGCACCGATGCTGAGCCTCAGAGCCCCAGGTCTGTTCCTGGTCAGCACCATGCCTCATCCTGGAGTGATTAGCTGCTCACTTATAATTATAATGGTGACACTTTCTAAGTAGTAACTGATTCTTCTGTTAAGGAAACACAGTCACCAAAGTCTCCCTCTGCACCCAGGGCCTTGCTGAGCAAGAGCTACATGTTACTGCCAAGCTCCACCGAAGGACATGGTGCTCCCGCCTGACCCACCAGTGGGGGATGCTCTGCCATGGGTGTGCACCCACCCTCCCACCACCCGCCTGCAGCCCCCTCCCCTCCTGGTCCCCCACTCCTGCCCCAGTGCTGGAGCGTGGCAGGGTGGGGGGCAATTCCTGCATGCAGCACAGTCGCACCACGCGAGTGCCATGAACCACAGCTCCTGCAGCTAGGACTGGGGCGGCCGCGCAGCTACGCAGGGGAAGCTGAGCTGAGCAAGCTGCAAGGTGCCCGCAGCCACTTGGACGAGCCATTTGCACTGCCAGAGCCTGTTGGCAGTTGGATTTACCCTGGCGCTGGGCTAATTGAAGTTTTGCAGACAACTTCATTTCTTGGTCATTCCTTCAAATACCAGCACTGTTGAAAATTCTGGGGCTGGGGAGCTACAAACACAAGCGGCCTCCTTGGGAACAAATACAGCAAACGCCAACAAACTCCTTGTGGGGAAGGCACATGCCTGAAGGGGATAGGACCAGTTACTGCGCACAGACCCTGTGGCCCCCCATCTCTTAGCCCCCCAGCCAGCCCAGCCCAGCCCAGCCAGCTGTGTCCTGGCGTGGGAGGAGCCGGTGACCAGCATGGGCCCCTGCAGCTGCGGGGCTCAGGCACCATCCTTGCATATGTGCCCACCCCGGACACACAGACATCTGCCTCCCTACATACACACGCACTCTGGACGGGGAACCATAACCTAGGGGATCTAAACCAAGCCCCCCACAGACCCCACATCACAACACCCTTGGGGAAAAGTCAGTTAAACCCCTCCAGGCGTCTCTGGCCACACACAGGTGAGCTGAGCTGGCTGGCCAGAGGCAAGCTCCGCACCAGGCACGCAGCCACGGGCAGAAGCAGCATTGCTCCCTGCACACACCTCTAGCACAGGCATGCTGAAGGTGTGCGAGTCCAAAATCCAGAGTGACCTCAGGGCTAAAACACCAGGCACCAGGCAGGCCCGTTGCTCAGCCAGGCAGGATGAGGAGCCTGGCAGCAGCCAGTGACGTCCCTCTGCCTGATGCCTTGTTGCGACACATACCAGGAACACCCTGTCCCCAAGTGCTGGGCACAGAACCTCAGCAAGGGACAAGCCCCAGGAAGGGGACAGAGATTTTGGCCTCCATTGCGCTCATTAGCTGGCTGAAAATCCAACTCCAAATCTCTTAATAAAACCCTCCTTCCCACCTCGTGAGTCCAGACCTGCTGCCAAGGAGCAGGAGGCTTCTGGGAGAGCGGGGAGGAAGAGCCGCTAAACACGATGGCCAAATTAAAACAAACAGGGCGATGGGGGAACCAGGAGCTGTTGGGTGCGGAGAGACGCGCATTGTGGAAAAGCTTCTCCTTCCCAGGGACCCCGACCTCCACTTGTGCATGGCCCAGCTGGGCACCGGCAGCAGGCAGCCCACGCCTGCCCGCAACACTGCCGGCCCCTGCTGCCTCCAGCCGCAGCCCTGGTTGCCGGCAGGCAGCACAGCTGGTCCGTGCCAGAGAGCTCCGCAGGGCGAGCAACACAGCCGAGCCCCTCATGACAGCCAGGGGACGAGGGGATCCTGGCTGGAGAGGGAAATCTCCCATGCTGCCACCCACTCCCAACAGAGGCTCCGGGCCCCATGCTGACTGCTGGTTCAAAGCATCCATGCGTTCCCTTCAGAGGGACAGAAACCTCCCCGGGGACGGGTGGGGGCCCAGGAACGGTTTCTGCTCGGTATCAGATGTGCCTGGGCAGCCGAGCAGCAGCCGCGGGGACCTCAGCGCAGCCTGGGGAAGCTGAGACCAAAATCCAGCCCAGCCCCAGCTCTCCCCAGCCTCTGCCTGCAGGAGGACGCAATAAATCACGCACCCATCTTGGCCAGCCTCTGCAGCAGCCCCCGCGTGAGCCCCGGCCCCATGCGCACCCCGTGGCCACCGCTGCACTTGTATAACCAGCGGCAGCACCAGCTTTGCCAGCCCCATCTCCAACACACCAGATGGAGCAACCCTGGGCCTCACTGTCCCCACTGCCAGCACGACCATGCTCCGGCCGCAAACCCACTCGGACACAGGCTACAGACATCCGGAAGAACCGAAACGCTCCCAGCCTTTCCCTGCTGGGGTGGGAGGGTTTGTGTCCGTGACCGTGCTGCCTGTCCTCGGCTGCCAGGTGAGCCACGCAGGCCACACCGAGCGCGGTGAGGATGCTATGAATTTTTAAACTCCTGAAAGCACAAATGGAGCAGTTTGCCTGGCTGGGAGACAGGATTTCCGACGCAGCGAAGAGGCTTTTGAAGAAAACGCAGCCTCTCCTGAGCTGTGCTTCCCCTGGGACAACAAGCCCGGAAACCCGGCGTGCTGGGTCCAGCGCGGGACCTGAGGGCAGCCCCGTGGGACAGCTTGCACTGGGCATGATTTAAGGACCAAACTGATGGCCCAGGTACCCTCTGGCCAGGCTGCCCGATCCTGAGGCTTGCCTGGACCCACTGGCCCCCCCAGGTCCCTCTGCAGCACCTTCCCATCTACAGCAAGACAAACCCATGCACGCTCAACCCCATGGCCCAGCTGCAGACACGCACGACGTGATGGCACACGCACACACGCACATACATGCACACACGTGTGCATGCACAAGCTCATCACCTTCCCTTCTCCCTGGAGGCTGCTCAGGCCACACAGGAGCCTCATTCCTTTATCTGAGCATCCATCATCGCCCCTCGCCTCTGCCGAGCAGCAGCAGCGCTGAGGCAGGGAAAGCACTGGACCCGCGCTGGCGACTCTGCCTGCCGCACTGCCCGCGTCTCAGCCCACTCTCCAGCCCCAGTCGCGCTCCCAGCCGCCTCAGCAGAGAAACTACAGAAACCCCAAAGGAATTGTGGCCAAGGAGCACGAGCCACCACTGCAACACAACTCGCCGGTGCCACGGGGCTGGTGCTGGAGAGGCCCCGTGGCCGGGAAGGAAGCAGTTAAGTTCTGACCCTCTGCCGAGAGGGAACCAGCCAGAAACACGTGTGAACCAGAAAGCAAAAAAATCCCCCGGAGAGGGTGACTTACCTGTTGGAGGTAGAGGAAGGCTGGAGGACAGGGGAGAGAGTGAGGAAGCATGCCTGAGTTGGAGACAAGGAGGCAGCCCGAGTTAGCCATGGAGCACAGCATGTGTCGACAGGTAGCCGTGAAGCTGCTCGCGGGTCTGTCCTCTTCCGCACACCGCTATCCTCGTCTTCCCGGCTCGCCCCTCGGGCTCTCCCCTCCTCGGCCGTCCCTCCCGACCCCTCGGCGCTAGTTAGGAGGGATTCATCTGCGGCAGGCCGGCTGCGCCGCGCGCCCCGGGAGCAGCGCTCGCCTGTTCACTTCGGTGCCATTAGACACTGGCACTGAGCGCACGGTCTGCAAAGGGTGTGTGTGAGCCAGAGCGGGAGCGGGGAGAGAGAAAGGAAGGGGAGGAGGAAGGGAGAGAGGGCGAGGGAGCGAAATAAAAGGGGTGGGAGTTGGAGGAGGAGGGGGAGTCCCCTGTGCATTCAGACATCAAACAGAGCTCTGTATAAAATGAAGAGAATCCGTAATGACATGAGAACAGCTGATCCCGCACTTAACCCCTCCGCCGCCGCCGCTCGCAGATGGCTTCCCCGCCGCCCGGGCAGCCCCGTCGCAGCCCCCAGCCACGCGCTGCCGCGCCAGGGAAGCAGGTGGGCAGGATGGGGCTGAGCAGGCAGAACCATCTCCCTTCCCGGCGCCGGCTCCCAAGGGAAGAAGGGTCTTACCGGGAGTTTTGGTGATGCAACACGGGCACCCCGGGAAGCCGTGCTGAGCAGCCGGCACTTCCAGCCGTGCAGCCCCCGCTATGGCAGAGCCTCGCCGCCACGCCGGGCAGCTGCGGGACTCCCCCACGCACACACAGCCGGACACGTGCACACGCACCACGCTCTCCTCGGGAGACACACACGCAGACAGGGACAGCCGCGCTGGCAGGGACGGGCAGGGAGCCATGCAGCAGACCCAGCTCCGCCTCCCCGGAGAGGCACATACCTGCTCACGCCTGCAGCCCCGCAGCACGCACAGCCACAGCAGCCACGCACTGTGCTGCCACGGGCTTGCGCCACGGCGGGCAGGGCTGGCAGCCCGCCGGCCTTCCCTGCGAGAGGAGCTGCGGCCGCAGCCTCGGCACTGCCCGTGCTCCCTGGGCACTGGTGGCTTGGCCCCGCCAAGCGCAAAGGTGTGTGAGCCCCAGGCAGGGCCTGCTCCTGGCAGCCTGTGAGCCCCCCCGCCTGCAAGGAGGGCTGGGGGGAGTCTGGCAGCCCGAGGTGATGCAGAAGAGCCCTGCCTGCTGGTGCTGGCTTCCCTATGCTCCCTGGAGCCATGGGGACCCCTTGCTCTGAGCACCTCTCGCCAGCAATGGGCAGGGTGCTGGCCCTGGCACAGCTTGAGAGGCTTTTTGGCATTTCAGACTGGCCTGCTGGTGCTGCCAGCAGCCCTGACGCATCACCACCACGCACACCTCTGTCACAGCTGCCATGGCAATAGCCTACATCCCTCGGTGCCCGTGAGCGACAGCCGGGGCACACACATGTGCTCATTTGGGTCTCCTGTCCCACCTCACACCTCCTCCCGTCTCAACACCATGGCAGCCCCCGGCACCCTTGGGTGTCGCAGAGCTCAACACTGTCTCGGGGGTCCCTGCCCCCAGTGCCCCACGCCGCCGGAGCTGCATCGCGCCCGACTTCAGAGCCGTGGCCAGCGACAAAGCTGCCGGGATGGCGTTGTGCTTGGGTATGTGGGAAATGAAACCTGGGCTCAGTTCAGTTTCCATCTTGGCCAAATGTGATGCACAAAGGCAGGTCTGTGCCAGCAGCTGCTGATGCTCCGTCTCCGCCGGAGCCTCCAGCACACGAACAGCCCTGTTTGGAGGCTGGGATTTTCCACAGTATCCCCAGACATAGCGACATGCTGCAGTGTCCTGGTACACTCGCAGCGGTTCCCATTTCTGCTGCAGATATTCGACAGCAGCGGCGTGTGGCACGGCAGGCCCGGAGCCACTGGACAAACCTGGTGGAAACAAATAGCTTTGGGAAAAGCCATCTGAAGAAGTAGAAGCCGGGGCTAAGGGGGTGCCAGCCCCCTCACGGGGTCCTGCTGCTGGGGTGACCATGCACCAAAGGGACCGCAAGGTGCCAAACTGGGGAGGGGATGACAGGCCAGGGAGAGGGTTTCTCATCACCACCACTCCATGGTACTAAGAGCCGAAAGGAGTTTGGCAGCAACATCTGCTACCAACAGCATCCTCCGGCTGCCACTGCCCATGAGGAGTGCAGGCTGCAGCGAGCGCCCATGTCCCACCACAACTGCTCACCCTCCAGCTCCCAAATGACCATGAGGAACCTGATGCAGCATCCCATCCTGCACACCTCTATGCTCAGACCCCATGCTCCCAGGGACTCCTGTGGCCCTGGTGCTGCGCCCTCCCACGTGCTCCGAGAGCAGGACATGGGGCAGCTTTGCAAGGGCTGGGGGACAAGCACGTCCTCCCAGAGCCCCTCAGGCAGCTGTGGGGAGAGGGATCCCACCAGGCACCCACATGCACCCAAGCACAGCACACCATGCTGGTGTGGGGTGAGGGACGACCTGGGCAAGGTGACGTGCAACTCCAAAGGCCCTGGGATGATCTGGGCTCCACCACAGCTCCTGCACTGCTCTCAGGCAGAGGTGAAAAGGGAAGGGCATGTCCCAGTGCTCTGGGCTTGCGGTGCCCAACCAAGCAAACCACGTGAGCCAGGAGCCAGCTCCAGGATGAGGTAATCTGCCCATCCTCCCCCGCGCCGGAGCCTGGCTCCGGGCAGGGTGACTCAAAGGTGCTCCTGGCTGGTGGCAGCGCCACAAGTCCTGGCACTGCCCCGAGCCAGCAGCCTGCGTCATGGGGAGGTCCGGGCTGGCTCCCATCGCGGGGCAAGGAGAGATGCTGGTCTCCTGCAGGGAGAGCGCATGGAGCGACGTGCTGGGCAGATACCCTGGCACCGACTCCGCTGGTGCAGACCCTCTGCACCGCCATCAGCAGCAGGAACTGGCCATGTTTCCCCAGGATAAATACCTTGGCAGTGGGGGAACTGGGCACAGCTCTGGTAGCTGAGGAGCGTTCGAGACTCCTCTCTCCCTCCTCCAGCCATCACCAACATCTGGCTGGCTGCAGAGATGCCCCCACAGCAGCAGCGAGCCCCTGTGGAACACGGGCACAGCTGGGCTGTGCCAACTCACCGGCTGGGTCCAGGGTGGGGAACACGTCCCCAGCCACCAACAGCTGATTTCCCTCGCCCTGCTGCTCCCAGCCACCCTGGTGGTGACGCCATGCTGCAGCCCCAACCGATGGCACTGAGGAGCCCCAGCCAGGGCTTCCCAGCCCCGTGGAGCTGCAGCCCCAGAGGAGCCCCTCCAAAACTGAAGTCTCCTGGAATGAAAGTTTATTTATCTGTTTAATTAAGATGTGTTCACCAGGCGCACAGACCCCGTTCCATCTGTCTCACTTACAGCCGCGTCCCAGTAAAATTAAACCTAATAAATATCAGACGAGGGAAAGCAAAGGGCACATGTAAGATATACGATCAAAGCCAGAAGTTGCACAGGGCTGCAGTTCTAAGCACATCTTTCTCTCTGCCCTTCGGGGATGGGTTGGCGATGCGCTCCCATGCACAGGATGGGGCTGGCTTTCCTTCAAATCAGCACTATTTTCATTTTTTATTTATTTTAAATGAACCCTGGAGGGCTCCTTGGTTTTGTTTTCTGGAAGAGGGAGAACAACACAGCACCAGGACAGGAGTGGCCTTGTCCGCTGGTCCAGAGCCCAGCAAAGTGCCGGAGCTGAGGGGCAGAGCCTGTGCTGGGAGAGCTGATGGGCGTGCGCCCCCCAAACCACCGAGGGAACGTGCTCCCAGGCAGCCGGGATCTACTGGCCATGCATGGTCGGGAGCTGGCCCGGTGGCAGAGACCCGCCGGGAGGTGCCCGAGGCGGCCAGTGCAGCGCTGCTGGCTCCTGCTCCCAGGGAGATGCCAGAACCTCCAGGCAGTCAGCTCCCCTCCAAGGCACACTCGCCTCCGCCGTTTGGAAACTGCATCTGACAGAAACGAGGGCTCCGAGGTCTGCCTGGAGCCCAGGCCAGGGCTCTGCCCCAGAGCCTGCCTGAGCACGCGGTGCTGGGCAGACCGGCGGTGCAGTGTGGCTGCAGCACGTCCCACACATCCAGGTGCCGAGGGGCCCTCATACACGTTGCACCAAGCCCCTGAGCACACGTCAGACCTGCTGCCCCCTAAGGCCTGCCCCAAACGCCATGTCCAGCCCCACAGCACACCCCTGCGCCGCATACAATGGGAAATCCCAGACCCCAGCGCTGCAGTCCTCACCAGGACACCATCCGCACCCTCTCCCAGCGGAGAGGGACGACACCGCGGCCCACGGACCTGCCAGGGATGCACCAAAGGGACACAACGCACAACCATGGGTGGGCAGCAAGTGTCCAGTGTTTAACGGGACCCCTGTGGCTCCCCTCAGCATGCTCCTGCAGTGCAAAGCTGGGGCGCGAGCCTGGATGCTGCCACTCAGGAGGGCTGCCAAGGGGGGCTGAGGGTCAGGCCGAGGCACAGCTGCCACTGCGAGGACCAGCAAGATCAGGCGCTCCCAGCCTCCACAGGGTCAGCCTGCAAGTGCAGCACCAGTGGCCCTGCAGCACCCAGGCAGCGGGGCACCCGTCTAGTCCTTTCCTCCCACCCACTCCAGAATGCCCCCAAGCCATGGCATTCATTAATTAAAAGCTCATTAGTAGTTAGTCAGACATAAAGCGATTAGATGAAGGCGCTGACGGATCTGAGCTGCTGTGAAGCAAGGGGAAGGTCCCGTGTGCCCTGTTGGCTCGGCTGCAGAGAGTAACCCAACACTTGGCGCAGACCAGGACAGCGAGAAGAGACCCACAGAGGTGACAGGCGAGAGCACCATGTGCCAGTGGGCTCTGCCCCACCGCAGAGAGGTCCCTGCCCACCAACCCAGCACCTCCATGCCATCGCTGTGCTGCTGCTCCCTCTGCCCGAGCTACCCCTGGGGTTTTCCCAGACCCTCTGTGCAGGAGCAGCATCAGGATTTACTGGGACTGGATTGGGACAGGGATGCCTCTCCCAGAGTGTGATGGGCACCAAGAAGTGTGGGAGGAGTTGAGGGCCTTTGGGGCTGCACATGCTCCCAGGCAGGGGTCCCCTGACCACAGGACCTGCTGGCACAGAGCACCCAGCACCGGCAACAGCACAAACCAAAGCGCATCCTCCTGCTGCCGGCATTGCCAGCCCCAGCTGCACCACAGCTCCCAGCCCAGCCAGCTCAGCTCACACCATCCCAGCGCCACGTGCTGCCCTGAATCCCCTCACGCTCCCCCATCTCTGGAGACAGCCATGCAGCCACCTATAGATTCTTGGTTTCTTGCTCCATCTCTAAAAGACAGATGTGGTTTAATCTAACCGCAGGCATACTGAAACCCACTATGTCTGTTATGGACCAGTCCTGCCAGGGCACAGGGACCCTTAGGGAGTGCGGGTGGGATGTGGGGAGGATGCCCCGGCTCCTTGGGGACACCTGGCTGAGCCTCCTCCTTCTCTATCTCTATCTTCTCTATCTCTATCAGAGCTATCGCTCTGATAGCTCGGGGGGTCACTGGAGCCCCCCCAGTCTGAACTTCCAAAGAAGCTGAAGACTACAGAAAACCTCCCCTCTGTGCCTTCCCAGCACCCTTGCTGCTGCTGACCCAGATCCTGTCTCTGCCTCCCTGCTTGCCACAGCGGCCATGAGGTCACAGATCCCAGACTAGGGCAGTGATGTCACCAGCAACCGGGTATGACCTCACCAGGTGAGGAGGGGACCATGACCAACACACGGCAAGTATCTGGGACAGCAGCTGTAGCAGCCGGGAGGGGAGCAGAAATGCAGAGGAAGCACATGAAAATTTAATGGGTTCTAGAGAAAAACACCACCTCGCTGAAACTTTCCTCGCCTGCTGCGGGGCGGGGGATGGGACTGGGGCCTGGAGATGCTTCAAGTCCGGCCAGAGCTGCCAGTGCTGTGCAGAGCAGGAGAGCAGCGGGGCCAGCATGGGGGACGTCCTGCTGGCCCTTGTGCCATCCCTCCTCTGCCCTTCAACCAACACAAGAAGAGTCAGGACCCTTGGTGCTCTCCACAGAACAGTGTCTGGGTTGCAGCCGTATCACAAGATGCATGAGCAGGGAAGCTGGTGTCCCCCCATAATCCGGCACGAGCAAACGGTGCACAGGCACCTGCCAGCAGCCAGCCACGTCCGAGCTCTGGGCTCACTGCGGGACATGTGGCAGCTACTGCAGGGACACAGTTTACACCTGTGGTTGGGCAGGACAAGCAGGAGCTTGTCACTGCAGCAGCAAGAGAGCCTGGCTTCTCGCCTTCAGTCAGCACAGCCCTTCCTAGAGCCCTTTCACTTGACAAAATATTTACATGAAATGGCAATTAGGCTCCCTAGATTTAATGAGAATTAACGTGCAGGCAGCAGAACTGTGGCGGAACAGATGCTGCCGAGCACCTCAAGCTCGTGGGGTGGGTGGGCAGCGCCAGCAGGGCCGCAGCAGGTAAAATGGCCGCACCGCACTCAGCAGAGTGCCCCGCACTGGTGCGGCCAGAGCCACCGCCACCGCAGGGCCCGGTGTGGGCTGGAGGGTGACGCAGGAATGAGGGAGGACAATGTGAGGAATGAGCAACTGCAGACCCAGGGACCTGAAACACTGCATTCCCAGAACCCCCCCTTTCCTGAGATCAGCCCTGCTGCCCGATGAGGGTTTCCCAAGTAAACGCAACCCCCTCCAAGCTGGTGCAACGCTGCACACTGGGCTTGCAGGTTGCAGCAGGGGGGCTTTGGCAACAGCCCGTGGGGTACCAGTGCAAGGGGCAGGATGGGACGGTCGAGGCCGCCTGGAGGTGTTAGCATGCCCCTGAGCAGTGGCGAGAGCAGGGTGTGTGTGGCACTGTTGGTGCTGGACACGGGCAGCCCAGGCTGGGATGCCACCAGCCAGGAGGGGCAGACAGGTGATGTGGGCAAAGGGGGAGCGTCAGGCAGGAGGTGCTCTGGAAACAGACACTCAATCCTCATTATAAGGCTTTTTAAATGCACAGACAGGATATTAGCGCTTAAACAGGCTCTAGGACTCCAGGGCAAACTTTAAAAATCATAATATTTATAGAACCCTCCTTCCACTCGCCCCACATGCTCTTTATTTCGCCTGCAATTACTGCTAATTTGAAGACATTTTGCTTTGGCATCTCAGCCTGTTGCGGTGTCGATTACTGAGCCACCCGCTGCTGCCCGCCACCGCAGCGCTCCCCGCAGCGCTCCTGACGGCGGCCACGCTCCCACCACGCAGGGAAACCAAACCCCGCCGCTTTCTCGCGACGGAGAGATGCCTGCGATGCCAAGAAATGATGCTCAGCCACTCTGCCAGGAGCAAAGACCTTGCCTGGCCTCTCTCCCAGCAGGGCTAGGGATGCTGCTGTGCCCCACGCGATGCCGAGACGCGGCTGTCCCGGGCTTGCTGCCTACATGCACTGCAAGGGACGGGGAAGGGAGACCCTCGAGCACCACTGCGTTGCCCACTGCTCCAGGCAGCAAATACATTGTGGGGAGCTGTGCTAGGAGCTCCCACTGGGATAGGCACCTCAGCACCGCTGCCCCATGCCCTGCACCAGCTGGAGCTCTGCGAAGCCATGCGGCACCTATGGAGCCGCAAGCGGAAACTCCAGAGCAGTTTGCTTTCACAGCCACAGCGGCTCATTAAGTCCCTGGGCAGAATTAATGCAGGAGAAGGCTCTGCTAGCCCCAATGGGCTCCTGACCAGCAGGGATCGGCAGCTGCACAGAGATCTCTCATGACAAAGCACCTTACGCCTGAAAGCTGCTTCCCTGAGAAACAATGAATTCGCGTTATCCTCCTCCACCCCGTAAGCTCCTTTCCCCATATCCCTCTTCACCGGCTCTGTCCGCTCAGCTCCTTGCTCTGAAATCCAGGGGAGTGCAGCTCCCTAGAGCATGTAATCCCCCAAGCACTGCTGCGGCCCCCTGCCAGCTCAGCCAGCTCCAGGGGAGTGGGAGCAGGAGGGAGGGGGTGGAAGGAGCTGGTGCCACTGGCTTAAGCCCCAGTTTGTGGGCTGGAACGCCACAGGGAGCCCCTCAGAATGGCGCAGAGCCTGACACTTAGCCCAGCTCCTGCACCTTTGGGGAGGTGCAGCCCCACAAGACGCTGCTGGCTTCTGTCCCCTTCCCCTCTGCTCACTGTCCCAGCTGCACCAGGAGACGAGGTTGCATCTGCGTTCCGCATCTTGTCCCCAGCCACTGCTAAGTGTCTGGACAGACCCCATCACGTCCCCCTCCTCCCTAACCTTGGTCAAAGCCGTTGGGATGGCTGTGGCGGTGGTGTGTCTCAGCTGGTCTACCACCAGCCACCTCCCTGGATGGTTCAACAGCTCTGCTTGTACATGGAGAGCCTGAGCCCTTGCAGAGCCCAGCCCTCCCACCTGCCTGTGTCCCCCGGCTCTGGGCTCAGTGGGGACTAACCACACTGAACTGTGCAGCCCCATGGACTCCAAACCACCCAAACAGGGACTGCAGTGCTGCAGCCGCAGAGGGACCCACAGGGATCACAGCAGCCTTGGCCACCAACTTCAAGCTTGGGATACAAGTGCGGGGGCTACCCCACGAGCGGCCTCCAGATTCTGGGTGGGCACCAGCCGGGGACAGACCCCCAGGTGAGAGAGGCTGGCTGCTGCTCCCTGCAGACCCATTACCTGAATGCCCCGCTGCCACCGCAGACCCACGTGCCTCCCAGCACAGCCCCTGGGGCAGGCTCTGGAGCCTACCACTCTACGACCCAGCAGCAGAGACGTGCTGGAGCCGGCTGCTTGCTGACCCTGCGCAGCCGAGAAGGGACAGGGGTGGGAGGGTGTCCCTCCATAGCCTCTGGCGACCCTGGGCAGGCAAGGGTGCTGCTGCCTGTGGCCAGCACTAAGGAGAGCTCGAAGGGAGTAGAGGGGAGGCAGGACAGTGGGCTGGGGTTGCCCTCAGGCAGGGATGAGGCTGCAATGCCCAGGCAGGGAGCCCTGCCCACCTCTGCCACTGCCAGCCTGCCTTCAGCATCCCTGCCCATCCCCTGTCAGCTGGGAGGAAAGCTGTCCTGGCCAGCAGCTCATCTGGGAAGCAACAACAGCAGGAAATGACCCCGATCCTAAGCAAAACCCCGGCGAGGGGGGGGATGCCCCCCCTTGGTAGTGGTACCTACCCAAAAATACATCATCGTGCTGGCAGCGGGGTGCTGAGGAGCTCTGCAGGATCAGTGGGAGGGCGGTGGGCTGCTCCCTGATGCCGGCTGCGCTGGGCACTGCTCCTCCTCGGTGGGCTCTCTCCCCTTGGGTGCTTGCTGTCCAGCTCCAGCGCCAAGGGCCGGCGGGGCCGGGTGCCCGGCGTGCTCGCCCTCCCCGGCGCAGCGCGGCCGCGGGCCGCCACACGCTTCAGAGCCGGCTGCCGGCATCCAACATGCTGCTGCTGGGCGGGCTGGAGAGCTGGGGCTGGAGGATGGATGCTGGGACAGCCCCAGGCACACGGTGGGGCAGGGGCTTATTCACCCGAGGGAAAAAAATGGGAGAGGGAGGGATAAAAATGAAATCCTCTCTGGCGTCTTTAAGAGCAAAGGGAAGCAAAGGGAAGGGCGAGCGTGTGAGGGGAAGCCAACCCGCTTCCCAGCTGGAGCGCCCGGGCAGGGGTCCAGGGCCCGGTGGCCAGGCTAGGTGTTGGGGGCGGCCAGCAATGGCAGCGTGTGCGCTTGCGGCGCAGCGTGGGCTCCCGCGTTGACACTCGGAGGAGCCGATGTCCTGCCTCAGCATTTTTCAAGCTACCCTGTCAATAAGGGAATCGGCCGCTTTTGCAGTTAACCTGCGAGGTGCCAGCTGGCTCCCGGCGCCCCCTCAGCAGGCAGTGGTTTGCATGGCCACCCGCTCCTCATCTCTGCTCCCAGTGGGCAGGGATGCTCAGCCAGGGTCCAGCAGGCCCTGCCAGGACAGGCTGTTTTGGGGGCCCCAGTGTGACCTGCTCTGCATGATGCGGTTGGTCTGTGACCCACGGAGGGGCAGAGCCAGCAGCCCTCCGTCCCCATGTGCAGGGGCGATGGGGATGGACCCTGCAGCCCAGGATGTGGCTGCCACAGTCTGCACGAGACGGGCACACAGAAGTCCCCGCTGACGCTGGCGCAGTGACCGTCCCTCAAGTCCCAGCATCACACCCCAGCAGATCCCCAGGACAGAGATCTCATCTACAGGGGAGAGCCGCAGGGCTGGCCAAGATCCCGCACAGGAGGCGGGGGGAGAGCTGGCACAGGGTGGGCCACAGGGACAAGCCCTGCTTTGGCCCTGCCTGCGGCCCAGCAGCAGTGTGGCTCCTCCACCCACGGGGCAGTGGGGCTCCCGGGGCGAGATACCCCTTCCCCGTGGGGAGCGAGCTTCCAGCTGCCTCCGGCGTGTGCCGCGGGCATGGCGGCTCGGCAGCAGGGCAGCGCTGCTTGTCAGGCACTAAATCACCCATCCTCCTGGGGCACCGCTCGGCGGAGGAGAGAGGGGACTGTGTGCGCTGAACCACATGTGGGAGCAAGGGAATAAATAAGAATAAGCGAAGGCATAGGAGCGAGAGGGGTGGCAGATCGGTCTCTGGGGCCCAGCTGGCTCTGACATCTCCAGCCCCATAATCATATTCAAAGCAGAGCTGGGCTGAGGCATTTCTCTTCCAGCACAGCAATAAAAGAAAGCAACACTCTCAATAATTCAGCACCAGGAGAGGGTGATAAAGCAGAGGAGCCACCACTGCAGGCAGCCAGGTTGAGGGGCTTCCCACTCCTTCTTGTATCTTGGTGATCAAAACCCTCTCCTCTTTCTCTGTACCCTGCAAACAAAGCCCCAGCCACGGCCCAGGGATCCCCAGCCTGCCAGACCCCCATGCTGCTGTGTGGGATGTGCTCTTGTTGTGCACCAGCTGCACAGAGACCTGGGACAGAGGGGCCCAATGCAGCAGATTGAAACCCCTCCATCACCACGCAAGCCAAAACCTGGGGTGCACTGGGCAGGGGGGCAACACCATCCCGGAGCCAGGGAAGAGGCTGGCAGCTGGAGCGCTTCCCCAGCTTGGCTCCCCGGCCCAGCTCTCTTCCCAGTGCTGTGTCACCTCCGCCAGCTTCAGCATCCCCAGCCCCGCGTCCATGCACACCCCTTGCCCTGAGGCACCTTTGCAAACAGCACCCCATCACCCTGCAGCCATGTCCTGACCCTCCCATCCAAACCAGGCTCCGGGGCTCCTTGGACGCAGGACACCGACCCTGCTGCTGCCTCCCCTCCACTGCAGGGCACATCTCTCCAGACACAACCACACGGCCATGGCCTGGCATGCTCTGGGCACCTGCAGCCCCAGGGAGTCACCTGAGTGTCACCTGTCTCCTACGTGCAGACAGACACCGGGAGGGAGCAAAGCCCTTGCTTCGGCACGGGAAGTGAGTTGCAGACACATCAGTACAGACATGAATGCCAGAGGTGGGGGTGAGCCCCAGGCCCACAGGGAGCTCCTTGCTTGCCCTGTTGCCCAGCCCCGACGATCACCCGTGCCCTGCCTGCGCTGTACCAGGGTTGTCGGGTTTCCTGAATGGCCCAGCTTGGAGCCAGCCAAAGCTTGGGCTCTTGCTCCCACATGGAAGCAAACCACTGCGCTGCAGCAGTCCCAGCGCTCGGTGCCCTGGCTGCACAGCCCACAGCACCACTGCTGACTGGCACATTTTCCTCCAGGTGTGAGCTTGCAGCCCAGCCTGTTAATCCTGGCTCCTGGCTCATGCTGCCTGTGAGCCCAACTCCTGCTCCAGCCTTCCTGCTCTTTCTAGCAGCTCCTTTTCCACATTTCTCATGGTGTCTCAGGACCCTTCTGGACCACAACACCCCTCCAGTGGGTCACCTTCATCTTTATCCTGATGATGACAGAGACGAAAGAACTCCCCCCAAATGCCTCCTTCGTCCATCACTTTTGCACAATGACAGCTCCCCAGTGCCACCACCTCGGCCACCCCCACCCCCCGTCCCACTGCTGCACAGGCACCTCCAGACCAGTGCCAGGGCATGGAGGGATGGAGGCACCAGCATCCTCACCCCCAGCCCCTTGTCTTATCTTTCCTCCTCTGCTTTACTGGCTTGGACCCAGGCAGAGTACAGGCTTGTGCTGTACTCAGTAGGATGAACCTTCATGAGGACCTGGCCCGCCCCTGCTGTGGTGGGACCAGAGCTTACTGCCATGAAGCCCAGCAACACGAGGTTACGGTGGGAAGCAGCCATCCCCGTCTGCCCAGTGGGGACCAGTCTGCCAGGGGACACCTGGCCCCGTTACCTCCTTCACATGCATGAGCCATCACGTGCCCAAGTTGGGTCTGAGCCTAGGGGACACCACAAGCTGGTGTGACACCGCACAGCAGGGGCTGCAGGACCCCAGGGGCAAACATACCCCGTGGCGGGCAACTGCCGGTTCAGGGCCAGGACCTGGGGCTGGGGGCTGGTGCCACCCTGGTAAGGACAGAGTCCCCTCCACAGGCTTCCTTAGGGATGGCTCCTGGGAGCCTCACAGAGCACAGACAAACAGACAGCAACGTCAGCACACACGGACAGCTCACAGACACTGCAGCCCTCAGCCCTCTTAACCCGGGACTCACGCCACTCACGTCACGCCTGTGCGGGGGCTCGGCACCTGGTTGGTGCTGGGGGCTGCTGGTGGAGAGGAGCGGGCAGCCTTCCTCCCAGCCCTCCCCAGTGCATGGCTCTGTGCCTGCCCGCCTGCCCCTGACAGACCCCGGAGCCGAGGGCAGAGGGTGCTGCCCTGTCCCACCCGGCCCCGCGCAGCTCAGGCAGCAGCACCCATCGCCCGCCCCACACGTGCAGGTTTCAGCATGCAGTTTTGTCTTGCTCAGAGGGACCCTGGGCCCCAAGAGTATTGGGTCAGGCTGCGCAACTGAGGGGCCCCAGGAGCCAGTGCCCAAGCCCAGAGCAGCCCCTCGCCTTTCTGGCCCGCCAGAAATGAACGCCTCCGTACCTTTTATTCAGCCCAGCTCCTTCTGCGATGCTCGCGCTGGGCTCTCTAAGAAAAGACAAGAAAGAGGAGGAAGAATTAAAATCAAATGATCATCATCACTAACCTGCCTACAGTCAATGCTATTTGATCATTGACTGGCAAAACGTTTGAATATGAGTATGAACGTGAGCGTTATCTCCCTGGGCACGTTGGGAAACCTGCCCTGGTAAAGAGCTGGCAGCCAGGCTGGGGGTTCAACCCAGGGTGGCCGAGCCCTGACGCTGAGCAGCAGCACAGCCTGCCTGCACTTTGCACTGGGCAATGGGAGCGGGACCCCTGCCTCCAGCTCTGCCAGCACACCTCGAACCTGACCCAGCTCCTGCAGATCACAGGCCCTTTCCTCAGTTTCCCCAGGACTCTGCAAGCACAGCCCTGGCCCCAGACACAGCCCGTGGCTCAGCGGCGTTGCACAGGACACGGCTGTCACCGAAGCGCTGGATGCCCAGCCTGTTCAGCCTGCCCCAAGCCCTCTGCCCACCACAGCTCGCTGCATGCACCCAAGGATGCTCCTACATGTCTGCCGCCCAGCAGTGCCCGTCCCCGTCCCTTGCACCCCAGCACAGTGTCGCGCTCCTGCAAGGAGGGAGCCCTGCAGCACATGGCTCTGCTACTGCCATCCCAGCTCCGGGCACTTTTTAGAGAATATCACCAAATTTCAAAGAAAACTTCCTGAAAGCTGCACTTCAACTAATTGGCTTTTGCAACATTGCCAACCCAAATGTTCATAAATCATGTCAGACCCTAAAAAATAATGAGAACAGCTTATACATCATGAGATTTTTTAAAAAAGAGTAAGCAAGGGTTGTTTCTGTTTGTGAACTGCTTCTCTGGGGCCCTGGAGGTGTCGAGGCACCTGCCTAGGCAGGCAGCAACAGCTCTACTTTTAAACTCCAGAGCTGCAATAGTCCTCCAAACAGCCTGGCCCTGAAGGCAGCACCATAAGACAAGGCAGCCCTGGGTGCACAGGAGTGGGTGTAGGGACCCTGTGCCCGGGGCTAGGACAAGCCCTGTCCCTGGGGCTGGGCAAACAGACGCTGCTCCAAATCCATGGCTGGATCCCCGCGAAGGCGTGGCCACGGATGGTCCGGAGGCGCAGCCACAGGTGGCGATGGCTTGGGAAGACAGGGGCTGGTTCCCAGGCACTTCTGTTAGCAAACACCACTCTTAGCTGCACAGCAGGATAATCAATTATGGTAATTCCTGCCTCAATGAATCAGATTCATGGAGGAGCACAGCTCATTAGGCTGGTGCTGACTTCCATTAGTACTCTTATGATAAAAACCCTCCAGAAAACTCTTGCCCAGCCAGACATATTTTCCAAGCTTGGGGGGTCTTCCCTCCCCGCCACCGCCACCCCTCACGCCAGCCATGGGGCAGACTCAGCTGTGGGACACCGGTGCCCCCCCCAAAATTGGTTGAAAACTCTCCGGCCCCCAGCAGCAAGGGGACATCCCCGCATGGCCCTGGGCCTGTCAGAGCCTCCTGCCCTCCTGCCTTGCAGCAACCGCTCCCAAGGTCTTCCTCAGCTTCACCAAGAAAGCGCTCACCAGAATCCCTGACAGGGGAAGGCAAGAGACAGCAAAGCGGGAGCAGAGAACTCCAGCGTACGCTACAGTAGGTTTGGGCGTGCTGAGAACCCAGACAGCCTGTTTGGCAATGAATAATTGAAGGATGCTCACTCTCCTCAGGGAGGTACAGCGATGGGTAAAATCTCATTTCCCAAACACATTTCCCAGTGAAGACACCTTCTGAGAAACTCCCCACAGCAGCCTGGGGACCCGGCAGTCAGGATGCGCTGTGCTCGCCTGCGCAGCCAGGGAGCTTGCTGAGCCCAGCTCCAGCCCAGGCAAAAATCTCACGTGGTCCCAGGCACCACAGGGACCGGGATGCTCAGTCAAAACCTCCCATCCTGCCACATGCACCAAAGCAGGAGAGGAAAAGTTGATCGGCTCCAGCCAGGCAGGAGACAGCCCCAGGTACCTGCTGGAGCCCCGAGCAGCCTCACACGGACCCAGTGCCAGAACAGGCGAACCCAATGCAGGCCAGCTCATAAGCAAACCCCAACACAGCTAAAACCACTTGGATCTGAAACAGAGTGTCCGCACGGGGCCCCCTGGAAATGCAACTTGTGTCACTCATCCCAGCAGCAGCATGGGGCCCCGTGGATGCTGTGCTCCAACAGCCCCCATCCCCGCTTTGCAACCATGGGACAAACCCTGCGGGCAGGCCTGGGCTAGCCACCTTGCTCTGCTTTGCTGGGAAATTTCTCAGTAGTTTTTCAATGTACATTTTGACCCCCCTTCCCTCCACCAAAAATCCTAAATTAATTTTGCTTTTAATTAAATTCATTAGCAAAGATTATCTGGCTGAGGAAAAATAATATCCTGCCCCTCCCCCAGCAGCCCTCTCTATTTATATCCCCTATATACATAAGCAGCAGCGAATATTTCTTTATGGGCCATTAAAGGTTTAATGTTTAATTTATAACCACGTTCTCTGGCGGGCGGGATGGCCAGGCACAATGTCAACACTTTTAATTAAATGAGAAGGGTTTTTTTTTAAACTAAGATAAAACATCCCGTTCCCAGCAGCTCCTGGAGGTGTGTGGAAGGAGCGGGCAGGGGACTGGGGCCGTCCCGCATGGAGGCAGCGCTGGCTCCCGCTCTCAGGCCGTGTTTCACCACCATCGGCTCTGCCCGGCTGCCTGCTGCAGAGCCGTGCCGTGCCGTGCCGCCAGCCAAGAGCTGCAGGCAGCAGGTGCTTGGGCAGCGCCCAGAGGAGCCCCAGCTCCTGACGGGGCTCGGCGAGGGGTTGTCACTAGGACGGCTCCAGGGCTGAGTCGCCATTTGCTCGGGAGAGTCCCCGAACTGGTGGCTCCAGTCCAGAAAGCGCAGTCACTCCCTGGGGACAGCGAGAACACGCAGCGCTGCCCCCTCTTTGGTAACTCCCTTCCCAATACTGCGGCTGGCCGGCTCCTGCCTGCCCAGGGGACCTGCTCTGCCTCGCCGAGCCCAGGGTAGGCAGGGTGTGCAGGTGGAGCGGCACAGGCACGGGCAAGGTCCCCGGCCCAGGGCTGACCACCAGCTCCAGCTGCAGGTTCCTCGGAGGCAGAGGCAAGGGTGTCGCACCACAGGGCAAGAGCTGCCGTGCGCGCGGGTGATGCTGAGCACCCTGCAGCTCCCTCTGCCCCAGGAGAACTGTCTCCTTTGGCAACGCATGATCGGAGCCCTTCAGCCCATGGGGAGGGGATGGCGTGACCTGGGGAGCGCGCTCGCTCAGCACAGCCCCTGCCAGCACCACCAGCCCTAACTCCGGTTACCAAAACACCAGCCTGAATAATTGCTGTCAATCTCTCAACTGAAATTCTTGCTGCAACTTCTGCTCATTCCCGACACTTCTTCCTGCCCGCCCAATGATGGCAGGTCTTCCAGCATCGCCACCTCTTCCATCTCAGTGTGCCACACTCCTGAGCAGGACGAAGTTGTTCTGACATGTGCATCGCCTGCAACACTCGCTGGCAGAGCCGAACGGCAGCCGCTCGCACGGCAGGCATCACCAGAGGAGTCTGGCATTCCCAGCTCACCCTGCTGCCATCCCTCCCACAGCCCCTTGCCCCACCACACATTGAATGTGGGGCAGAGGAGTGAAAGGGGAACATGTCCAGCTGCACACCCGGCCCGTGTGGGGTTGGGCACCTCCTGGGCCTGTTCTTGGTCCTCTACCAACAGCGGCAGCCTCAGGTCTTGGCGGCAGGAGAGCACAGCCCTTCTTGCCTGGAACCGAGAGAGGGGCGGCCCTGAGTAGGCAGGTTCCCATTAATGGAGTATTTTATCTTACGGGAGAGATTAAATCTCTGTACAGAGAAGCACAAAAGAGCTGAGTCAGCAGCTGGCTGGGGGGCAGGAGGTTCAGCCATAAGCATTTGGCTCCAGTACAACACTTCAGCACTTCACCCTCCTGTGGCCACGCTCCGCCAGGCAGCATCCGGCCCCAAGTGCCCAGTGCACACCCCTCTCCCTGTCCTGGCGAGCGCTGGGCTGGCTGGAGGAGCCACAGGCGGCACAAGTGGTAGATGGACCAGCCCCAGTCCCCTTGTACCGCCTGGCAGCCCCATGCCAGTCCTCTGCCATGCTGCTGGGCACCAAGCGAGCTGAGCACCCTGTGTCACTGGTGGGATGCCTTCCTCCCTCCCCCATCACCCTTGGCACAGCAAGGCTGGGTTGGCAGGAGGTGTCCCGGCACAGCCACCATGCCCACAGGAGCGTGCCAGGACACTGGGGTCCAGACCTTGTCCAGGGCACAGCCTGAAGTGAGCTGCACAGGTCCCTAGCCTATCCCTCCTTGGAGGGCTCTGCTGCCTGCTGCCTGGCCGCACCGTGATGTGTGCCCTTTGCAAAGCCATGCCAGGGCTCCCACAGACACAACTCTCACATCTGGCATGGGCCTGCGCTGGCTGTGAAGCCAAGTAAGTGGCAGAGCAGCCACTTGCTGCTCAAGCACCCGTGACCGCACACGCGTGCACGCGAGGAGCAGGCATGCGAGGGCTGGCCACCACCGTTGTGAGCCAGGGAACAGAGTGGTGATGGCACTGTGCCGCTCACTAAAAGCATGAGTGTCACTAAATCAATAATTCATTTACTTTAATGAGATAAGTACTTTGAAAACTAATTGCAAACCTGCTCCATTTACTCCAACCCGTTACAGCCTTTAATGTAAATGGCAGAAACACTGCTGGAGGAAGGGGAAGGGCTTTTGGTGGGAGATAGTGTGTCGTCCTTCCCCCTTCATCTAAGAAAGAGAAATATCAGTCATAAGTAGGGATGGTAGAAACTAAAGCATCCGGCCGAATCACCTTGTAGAAACGCTGATGGCGGAGCAAGGGGAGCAGACAGCCCACCCTCCCGGGGCCACCACTGTCCCTCTGCACATGCTGCCATCATGGAGTGGTCTGCCAAGAAATCACCCCCAAAGGACTGTCACCAGCACCGGGAATACAACGGAGGGGCAAAAAATAGACCCAGCATGCAGGAGGGGCCAAGCTCCAGCAAGCTGCTGAGGGCACACACCACCACTGGAAGCTGCTCCACCCGGGGCTGTGGCCTGTGTGTAATTAGCAGAACTGGTGGGCCACAGGCAAAGAGAGAAACCACATTTGGAGCCCTGACTTGGGTGCGGTGGGGAGCGCTTCCCCAGCCTGCTGCCATTGCCGCTGTCCCAGCAGTGCCAGGGCTCACAGGTCTGCCTTAGGCAACGTCACTGGTGCTCTGCTGGTGCTGCCCGTGCTGGCATCGGTGCGGCAGAGGGGATGGAGCGGCAGAGGGGATGGGGCACTGCTCTTCCCCCGTGCAGCAGACCCCCGCCAGCCAGAACACAAGCTGGCTCCTGCGCACACTGCAGGTGGTCGCTATAACGATTCATGGCTCGTTATAAAAATCACCGCCGTATCGTTGGCACAGCATCCTCCAGCGCCAGCCAGCAGCTGCCAGCTCCTCCTGCCTCAGCAGGAGCTGCCCCTTCCCACCTCTCCAGCACCCGCCAGCCCGGGCAGGCAGCGCAGGCAGAGCCCCAGCCATGTAGGCAGAGGGGAGCAGCACACTCCCTGTGTGCCCAGCTCTGCCACAGCCAGGGAGCAGGGGCAGGCAGGGGCGTGCAGGGGTGTCCTGCCAGGCCCCGGCACCATTCCTGAAAAGGAGCAAGTGCCTCCCAGCAGCGACGCCGACGTGTTCCTGAACGGCAGGCCGAAGCGGGAGCTGGACGCCAAGGGCTCTCTTCTCGCTTGCTGGAGCAAATGGCAGGTCATAAAAAGGAACCATGACAGAAGAGAAAATGTTCCAGAGTCCACAAGGACCAGCCCAGGGTAAATCCATCTGCTCAGCAATTTAGCTAGAAAATCCTTTCCAATCATCCATGCTGTAGGTCCTTCACCCCCAACGCGTAGCTCTGGGCAAAGTGTTTTCCACTCTGGCAGCTGCTGGCGGCTCACACGGGCGCCCTGATGCTTGGTGATCCCACACCACCTTCAGCAGGGATACTCGGGGAGGGGTTCATGCTGCCCCTCACAGCACATCCCGGCCAAGCCCACGCTCCAGCAACCCTCTCACTGGCACTGCTGCAGCCACTGGCAAGGGGGGACCCCAAACCGTGTGCCCATGGGGGGACAGACAGCAGCGCCTGTTGCATAGGCTCTTCCCTGAGCTACTGGCTCTCTTGAGAGAAAGAGTGCACCATGCCTCCCCAGGTCCTGGATCTGCTGCACCATTTGCAGGATGCAGGAAGGATCCCAGGAAGCCCAAATCCCACCTGGACCTCTATGACCGGCGCTGCAGTGCCTAGCCCTTGCCCCCTCCTACAGGCAGAGGCAGGGAGACAGTCCCGCAGCAGCCTCCAGCAGCCTGCCCCAGGAGCTGCGGCTGAGGAGAAATGGCATAATCCCCACCTGGCCGAGGACTCGGCACGGCTCAGCCGCTCGCTGCCGCCACGGAGCGAACAGACCCGGAGATCTCCCTGCAGGCATCCCTGTGAATCCCACCTCAGCCGCTCCTGTCTCACGAAAAATCAATGGCAAGCATCTCAATTAATCACACTGGGGGCAAATTGATTAGGAGCCTAAATAAGGTCAACATGGTTGTCTGCTTATAGGGTAGGACCCCTTAATCATCATTTTATCTGCAATAGGCTGCGGAACCTGCAATCACACCGTCTTTGGGAGCATGGAGGGATTTTTCACTTATCTCCTGCAATTGCTAGGGCCAGCAGAATAGGAGCCATGGCTCTGCCATAGAGGAGCTGAATTGGAGCACGCAGGAACCACCCAGCCACACGCAGCTGTAAGACCTGAGCATGAGACCCCTTGGCCCACCAAGCCCAGCTGTCTCCTCTGATTCAGGGGAAGACAAAAGCAATTAAGCACTGCTGCTCTAGGTGCAGTACATTCCCTCCTGACCCCAAAACCAACAGCTTATACTGGGGATTTGATTAGCCCTGTCATTACCCTAGATTGCATACCTGAAAATATTGTTAGCGGTCACAGCGGCATTGAACCTTTGCGGAAACCCAGCCACAGGTCTCCTCTCAGTTGCCCTCAGCAGCTGGAAATCCCCCAGGCTGCTTCTCCACTCCTCAAAATGCTGTGTTGTTGTCTCTACAAAACCTGCTGTGCTCGGTGCAGACAGCAGCCTGCTGCTTGGGAGCTGAGGGGTTTTACAGCATGACTCTGTCCTCTCCGCTGTGGCACGGGGCAGGGTATTTTATATAGCCCCACACCCCTGACAGGCGCTCTGCATGATGAGCAGCATCACGGGCTGGGACCCCGTGTTGCCCCAGGGCAAAGTATCCCTGGAGCTCCCTGGGGCAGCATGGTGGGCAAAGTAGTCTGCCGGGTATCCCCATCACCTACAGCCTGGGGGGACCCACCGCCTCCCCACCGCCTGCCACAGCTTGTGCCCTGCCCAGACTCCGCTCGGCACGAGGGAGCAGACCTAGCCCCGGCGGGAGGTTATGGGCTCTCTGGCCCCTAGTACTGCAGCTATTGGCATGGTTCAATGGCAAGGTGTGGGACAGAAGGCACCCCAGGGCCGTCTGAGCTCGTCCTCCCTGCAGGCCACCGGGTGGCCAGGTACTGCACTCCTAAATGCAGCAGATGATTCCTTCCCACTCCCAGCTAGAGAACGAAAAGCCTCCCAGGACTGTGCAGGCACGGCAGGGCAGTGCCCCCACGGCAACACAGCTCCCCAGCACGCTCTTTGGAGGAGTGCACACTCAGCTCATTGTGGGTTGATAACACTGTTTGCTTCTCCAATAGACTTTCCAATTGCAAGTGAAATCAATTCAGTTGGGTGTTTTACTCAGTCGGGACTCTGCTAACAGCAGCCAATTTCCCTGCCCGTCTCCCTCTGTGGCTACTGTCAACTACAGTCAAGTGTGCCCAGCTGGCTCTGCCAGGGCAAAATGGGGCTTTTCCTTCTTCCCCCGCAGGACATGCACAGGGTGGTGGGAGCACAGACCGCTCTTGCCAGGACGCCAGGGATGACCGCAGGGAAGGCAGGGCCAGCAGAAGGCAAACGGCTTGTGCCCTGCCACCGCTGCCAGATGGGAGTCCCGCAGGGGGCTGCGCTTCCCAGGAAGGGGCTGCCGGCATCACTCGGCCCCAGCAGCTCCATGACACCCACAGGCAGAGAGACGAGCAGAGGTTGTGTCCGGCAGCATTCCCCACCCTGGCTCAGAGCTGGCCACCAGCAGGGACCCCTCACCCTCCTGCTGGGACAGCGCAGGCTCCCCTGCTCCATGGGGGTGCTCCGGATAAACCATTTGGAAGGCATGGGCTGGGCCAGTGTGGGGAACAGAGCTGAGACCGTTTCTCTGGTCCCCACGAGCCACCACGTGCTGCCTGTGGCCCCTCAGCGCCGGTATGCACTCACCTCGCCCGCACACCACAGCCCCAGCAACACGCCGCTCCCTTTTGTTGTAAATACAGTTATAAATATTATAATTTGGTTTAATATTTAATATAGTCAGGTTAAATAAGCATTCCCAGCCGCATAAATAATCATTAACGGAGGGTTCTAATTGTGCTGTTGGGATCCTGCTTCATGACTTATTTAGAGGGCAGACGCTATTCCCATCCTCGGCTCCCCTGTACACCATAAATTAACCTGCGGCTCAACCTCTTTAGTGAGAACCTGATGGGACATGACAAAAGGAGACAGCTCTGCTCCAGGGGTGACCACTGCCGAGATCACTTGATGCAGAGCAAGGGAGGGACACGGCAGCCAGCGGGATGGCTGCGACCGAGCAGGAGGGGAGACAGGGACCGGAGCTGCCGGAGGAGCCAGCAAGAACGCAAGCAGCCTGCAGCGGCTGCAGCACCCGCGACTGGGGTTAGACCACGGAAGAAGAGCTGCTCATATTGGCTGTGGATATCCAGGCATTGGCACGGGGCGAGCCTCACAGCAGAGGTAGGCAACCTGCGGGCGAGGGGCAGCTGCCCAGCGCAGGGTCTCCGCTCAGCCCCCGCTGCTCCGAGGCTGCGTCAGCAGAGGTGCGGGGGCACAACATGCAGCAGAGCGAGCGGAGGACGGGGGAGGCTTTTATCCTAAATACAAACCTACTGTAAAATTGATTGGAAACAATAGCAAAGAACGAAACAAAAAATCCAAACCACCAAAAACCCAGAGCGCACGGGGAATTGGCCAGGGGCAAGCATTTTGAAAGCGCAGAACTGAGACACGGAGGACAACTAAAGTGCAGGAAAACCTCTGTGTAAGAGTGTTTTCCCCTTAAGGTATGCGTTGTTGCATTGCTTTAAAAGAAGAGGTTTTTTTTTTCCTCTCTGTAGTTTAATTTCATCTTGAGATGAAAAACTACAAAAGTAAATGGAAAGAGCCCTCTCCGCTGAGCCTGGTCAGCTGCCTTGCCACTGCTGGGCTGATTTCATTGGGAACGCAGGTGCCCTCTGCTCTGTGCCTGGGCAGGGACGTTCCTCCATCTGGGGAGGAAGACACCGGGGAAGCAGCTCTTCATGCCCAGCTCCAGAACAGACATGCTGCTGCGATCAGGGGGGAGCAGGGATGCCAGCCCAGGGGAAACCCAGACACCGTCCTGCACCGCACTGATGTGCGGACGTTCAGGGGTGGCCACGTTCAGGGGTCTGTCCCCAAAGGGCATCCCATGCCCTCCGGCTGCACAGGTGGTGGTCCAGGGCAGCCCAGCATCAAGGCACAGCCCCCCAGGGTAGGCACACCCCCAGCACTCCTCCTGGCTCCCCAAAGAGCAATGCCTCCCGTGGGCCCTGGGACCAGCACAGTGTGGGCAGTGAGCGGGTTAGCATCGATCCCTCTGGCCAGGATTGAGTTTCCATCGAGTGAGCGGGCTGGGGCACAGACCGAGCTAGGAAGAAGCCTGGGGTTTCCATTTCATCTCTGCACTAGTTTCTCCTGCTCAAGTCGTGCATTAATCAAAGAGATTGGCCAAGTATTAATGCTAATGAAGCAGCAGCAGCACGGCTCTCGCAGGGTGGGGGAGACCCCTGCAGCACTGGGCGCCAGTGCCAAGGGCAGAGGCGAGGGGGAGCCCAGCCCCTCTGAGGGGCTTCTGCCTGACTGGGGAGGGGGTATGGAGGCTGGGACAGCACCTTAGCACAGCGTCACTGCTGGCCATGCATGAAAGCCTGAGTCCCTCCCGCAGGCAGCCGGCCAGAGACCTCCAGCCCACAGCGAGCATTGCCCAGAACAGCCCAAGAGGGGCTCAGGACCCCACAGCAGCACCTCCAGCACATCACACAGACCACGCACTCCGTGCAGCAACACAGATGTCAGACACACAGGGTGCTTGCACGTATCAGACTTACATACAGGCACTTTTTCCAACCCTGTCCCCTGTTCATTATCGTCAGCAGCTCAGACCACTGTATGGACCCTCACAAAGCTGGCTGGGAGGAGAGGAGCATCCTGGGCCATGAACTATGGAGAGATCCCCAGGAGGTTTCCCAGCTGCAGGGAGGGACGCAGCAGAGGGGACACACAGGACCCTGATGTGACAGCCCCTCCGGAGCGGTTTTTGGCACCAATGGCACATTTGCTCCAGGCTCTGCTCAGCCTAGCACGTTCCTCCCAGCAGAGCCAGGGGACCTTCCCCAAGACACGTGTGTGCAGGGCTGGTCCCAGCCAGCGCCAGCCCTGACACTGGGCCGCAGCTCTGTGGAAAATGGTGTATTTTATCTTTATGTGTCAGGATTTATATAAAAAGGGGATAGTTCAGCTCTAAATGTAATGAGTTGGAAGAACAGCCCTCCAGTGGCTTCCTCCAGCTAGCACAGCATCAATAACATCGATTGCTAAAAATAACTAATAACCCTGGCCTGGCGTGGCCGGGGAGCGCTCACCGCACGCGGTACTGAAACCACCCCTGCGCACCCTGCACATGGCGAGCCCGGGTCCGCCCGGTGAGAGCCCCGGCAGGGCAAGGGTGAGGATGAGGAAGGGCGCAGCCCCCACAGCACTTGGGGGTGACGGGTCCCAGCACCTCTGGAGGGATAGGACGAGCAGAGGGGACCTCACCGGGGCTGGTCCAGTCCCAGCACTGCTGGGTCACCCCCACCCTGCCCAAACCACCCTGAACAAAGCCACAGGCAGTCGCTCCGCAGGAGGTGGTGACCGATGGGAGTGGAGAACCAGCACTTTTGTGTCTTTTACCTCTCTGCACACACAGACCTGCCAGGCCACGGACTGTCCCCACGCAGAGCCATCACTTAGGACTTTAAATTCTGGGAAGCCACCACATGATGTAATCCCTCCAGGCTCTGAAAATGGATGGGAGGGGACTGGTAAAGTCCCCATGTACACTTGCTCCGATCCCTGTCTTTCCTATGATTATGCATTTCCAAAAAAGCAGAGGGATGCACCCCTTCCTCCTTCAGAAGACAGAAGGCAGAGCTGCCCATCCACTGGGATACCCCAAAATTACCCAGAGAGGTAACACCTCCTCTCCTTCCATCTCGCTGAGCTTCCCAGAAAGGGAACAAAAACCAGGGAGGGAAGGAAACGATAAAACACCAGCCCACAGTTAGGGAAAGAGAGTTATTTAGTCTGTTGGAAATGAGTCTAACTTAATAGAGGAGAAATAAAGTGTTTTAAAATTAACGACATAAATGTCAGCTCTGATTGCGGGGATATTAAACTATATGGTTATTTGACTGCCTTCTGCAAAGTTACCTCTCTCACACATGCCTGAAGTCAGAGCGAGCATGAACACCACTGTGCATCGGGGCGGTACCAAAAAACACTGCCGCTACCCAAAGGCAGCACCAGCGTGTCTCTCAAGCTGCTTCCCCAGGCCAGTACCAGCCCACCCGGCACAAGCCTCCCCACCACGTTGCTCGACTGCTCTGCGAACCGGCCACCCAAGGGCGCACGGTGCCAGGCAGCCGCTTCGCGGGGCAGAGGCCACGTGGCCAACCACCGTCGCCAGCCGGTGCTCCCTGGGGAGGCTGCCCGCTGCCAAGAATACGAAACCGCACCTTGAAACCTGCCAGGTGCAGGTACAGCTGCAGGGTTGTGACCTCCCCAGGCGTGCATCCCCCTTGTCCAGGCGAGAAAAGGGCGCTGGGCACAAGCCTGGCTGGTTCTAGTACCTGAGCAGCAGCACCCAGCCTCTCCCGCACTGAAAAAAAGCCCTTAAACCCATCCGGGAGCGGAGAAACACATGCTGTTCCTGTAAAAGTAATTTTAAATCCCCAAAGACTCTTGTCCTGATGTTGGCAGGGACTCTGCCAGAAACTGCCATTGAAAACAAATTAGTCCATGGAGCACGGTCCTCCGCAAGCGAGGTCACTGCAGCGAGCGAGCGGGTCGCTCTGCTGCCACGGCAAGCATCCCAGTGAGCATCCCCACTCACTCGTGCAGCTCCTGCAACCCTCTGCCCCAGCAAAACCGTTTCCCAAAAGTGCGTGGGAGCTGGAGCAATGTGTGGGTGCCCGGGGGCCGACAGGCCGGCGAGCCTGCGTGCACATACGTGTGACAGGAGGGGTGGCGGCGGGAGGGAGCACATACATGGACAGGGTAGCGTGTGCAGCACTGCAAGAGCACCGTTATTTGTAAATAATCCTCAATTAATGAGATTCTCAGTAATAGATGGCTCAGTGTTATTCCGGGCAGGGACGATGGCAATCTCTGTTCTTCCACTTTTCAATTACGTCTTCAGGGAGGGAAGCAGAAAGTGGCCAGGGTGAATTAGAGAGACTTTTGTCGCGTTTAATATCAATTCATTTTGCAGACTGCTGACGCAGCGGGATTTCACAGCTTGGAATTTATGATTCTTTTGAGAGACATGCGCAAAAAAGGGCGAAAAAATACCCTGCCATCAGCACAAAAACATAAACTCTCCTGGGAAGGAGCGGGGGTCTGGGGACAGCCCTTGGGGATCCCCTGGGGGAGCAGAGCTCAGCCCAGCTGGGTCCACAGCACCCAGTTTCTCACCTTCAGGAGGAGCACACCAAAGGCACCCAGGAGACCCATAGCTGCCCCTTGGCCAGGGTGCCCGTGTCCCACAGCCGCCAGCTCCCGGGTCCCTGCCCGCAGCGCTCCTGCCCGCGCCGCCAGCAGCTCTCAGGCAGAGGCGCTGGCAATGACGGAGCCGTTATTACGCAGTGTTATTCAGCCCCAAGGGGGTTTTATGCAAAATGACACACAATATAAATGACTGTTGTAAACAGAGAGTTTAATAAAGGGCTGTGTGCGAATTTACAGCCTCCCCAAGGATAATTAAAATTATTTATCTACTTACCTAGCTAGCTGCCGGAGCAGTCTATTAATTATTATCTATTATACACGGCCTGCTTTGCATGCCGCCAGTGCACTGCCTACCACCACCATCCAACATGGACGCACTGCAGCAGGGGTAGAGCTCCCAGGGTCGGGGCACTGTCCCAGCATGGCTGGGCTGCCCAGGCCCCTCGCAAACCCTCTGAGAAGACGGGGTATTCATGCCTCATGATCAGGTGTTTCTACACCAGCCTACAGCCAGGGAGACCCTACCTGGTTTTATAAAGCGACAGCTCTGTGCCACTGGCGCGGCCCAGCCAGCGCTGGGAGCAGAGGCAGAGCACCAGGTATGGCACAAGACGAGGCTCTCCAGTTGTGGCACTGCAGCCACGTGCACCAGGGGACAGGTGAAAGGAGATGCCACCAGCATCTCCTGAGCTGTGCAGCCCCTTGGGGACACAGCAGCCTCTGCTGCTCTGCTCCCTGCCTATCGAGAGCGCAGAGGGGACAGCAAGGGCGGCAGGTGCTTTATGGGGTGCCCAAGCACCAGCATAGTTGGCACATCAGGAGAGACAAAGGCAAGTACCCCCATGCCCAGCGCTGCTGGGAGGAGTGGCAGCCGCCCAGCAGCCTGGTGCAGTGCTACCTGCTCCTCTCTATTTATTAGCGTGACAGAGCAATCATCAGTGCGGAGGCACTGGGATCCCCCGGCTCCTCTCTGCACATAAAGAGACCTCAGGGGGCTCCAGTGTGCGGATACTTAACATTGTTTTATTAGCTTAATAAACCCAGCCGATGCTGCCAGAATCTCCAAACCGGCCGCAAGCCCTCCTCGCTGCAGGAGCGGAGAGAGCTGCCACGGCGCACGCTGCCGGCACGGCTCCCATAGTCTGGCTGGCACCGAGAGCCCATGCAGGGCTGCCCTCATCGGGGCACAGCCATGACGGCCCAGGGGGCCCTGAACAGCTTGTTGGGAGCAGAGGATCCAGCTGCTCATCGCCACCGCGGGCACCGTGAGCTGTCAGCTCCCACCAGCGCACCATTAATCACCGCTGCAATTGCTCTCCCTGCCCTGTCCTGCCCGGCTCCCAGCGCTGCCCTCAGCAGCCCCAATGTGAGCACGTGCAGGGCTGCAGTCGTACCCAGCGCTGCTGCCAGCACCAGCTGCTGGGGTCCCCCACAGTTCCCACCACACCCCGGGGACATGCTGGGACAGCCTGTGTCCTCAGGCACCACACAGCTGGCAGGACCTTCCCCCCTCGGCTGATGAAGCTCCAGGGGGTCTGACCCTGATACGGAGGTGCCAGCTGGTGGCAAGGGGCAGGACAGCCCCAGGGGTTGGTGGCAGCTCGGCAAAGGAGCACATCATCTTCGAGCAGCCAGTGAGGCAGCAGGGCTGTGCTGCCTGCACATGTCTGCCGGAGTGGCTCCGTCATTAGGAGCCTGGGTTGTTTTAATCTGCCGGGGTGGCTGGCAGCGAGGGGCTCCTCTCCCTCAGCCCTGCAGTTCCCAGCTCACAGCAGTGCCTGCTTTGCTTTGATCCTGTACAGTTACACTTCCAGTATCACAATCTAATAAAAGCCGCGTGATCAAATTCCAGGTCATTACTCAAGGAAAGAGACCCCTCCACGGCTGGCAGCAAGAGCTTCAAACCAATTAAAGTGAGCCTAGCGCTCCTGCCTGCTGCCTGCCACGCGCGGGTCTCGGCAGGCCCAGGCTTGCAATAAGCAAGATGCAAAAATGTTAATGGAAGTGCTTAAAGGCCATGCCAGGGGGATTCTTGTAAATAAGGGCACTTGGCAAGGGGGGGGCGCAGCTTCTTGAGCTTGGCTGCAAGGCAGCACTGATAAAAGGCAGCTCTGAATCAGTCTAGGATAGGCTTCTGGGAGAAAAGCTCGAGTGTTTCCTCCTAAAACCCTTGGTAAACACCCCTGCCTGTGATGGCTGCCTGCAGGCAGCCCAAGGAGGAAGAGGAGGGGCACAAGGGGCCAGGCTGCCGGGGTCCTTGGTCCTGGGTCTGCTCTCCTGCCCACTCCCAGGACCGCTGGCACAGGAACAAATCTGCCCATGGGAGAGGGCTTGGTGACTGTCACCATGCAAGGGCCAAGGTCCTCAGCACCAGCATGGGGAATCCCAGCCTGGCTCCAAGCAAGCATACCCCAGCCCACCTGCATCCCCCAGCACTCACAGGCGCAGACACACACGCTTCAGATGTTAAATACCAAATAAAATCACCGTAACCAAGCTGGAATCGACTCTGGTGGGAGGGTCGATACAGACATTTAGCACCACAGCTGGGTATTGCCGGCTCCCCGCGCTGCAGCCGTCAGCATCGATACATGAATGCACGTCTCCCGTGGGGAGGGGGCAGAGCCCAGGCAGCGTGGTGGGGATGGTGTCAACACGCAGGGCCTGGAGCCAGCAAGGGGCCCAGGGACCTGGGGACAGAGAGCTTGGGGGCCGGGTAAGGCAGCCAGTGCTCATGGGCAGCAACAGGGAGAAGGGAGCACAAAGTCCCCAGGGAGGTGCTGGGGACCTGTTCTGACACTAGCAGGACAGGCAGGTCCCCGATGGCTGCTGAGGATCCTGTGGGCACAGCAGGCACCAGCCAGGACTGCCAGAGCAACAAAATCCCACCAGGTTCCTGCCTGCACGGCCCCACAGCCCTGTCCCGAGAGGGACAGGCAGCAAACACCCAGCAGCAAGGGCAGGGGCACCCAGGGCAGGTCAGGCCAAGCCTCAAGCACAGCATCACCAGATCAAGTTTGTGAGCACACGCTAACAGGGCCCTGCCAGCCCACAGCTCGGGGGGGCTGACTCCTGCACCCCCAGGCAGAGACCACTGCCACAGGACAGAGCCTGGGCTGCTGGGCAGAGGATGGCCGGGCAGGAGCTGGAGCTATATGTTGCTCAGCCACGAGCACGTGGGCGCCCACCAGTGCGTGGTAGGGCCGAAGCTCACACAAGGCAGCACCAACAGCCGATCGAATGACATGGGAAAGAACATCGCTGGAGACACCTGTAACATGCCACAGGCTCTACTAGATGTGGAGGAGGGAGGGGCTCTGCACAGGCTATGCACAAGCTCTCAGTTGCCTGTTTGGAAGCAGCAGCAACTTTTTGCTCAGCCCAGCTCATCGCAGGCAGAGAGGGAACACCAGCACCCCAGGGTTGGCACTGCTGCAGGGAAGAGCACAGCATGCTGCGCCTCGCAGCACCCAAGCGCACAGACTGGCAATGGCAGGAATGGGGACAAAGTGCAGAAAGGCAGCTCCGTGCCATGCTGCCCAGGCTCCTGCCTGCAGCTGGGCTCTGCCAGCGCATCGGTGCCCTCCTGCCTGTCAGGGCCTCGGGAGTACCCAGATGGCTGCTGCCGGGAGCTGGCATTATTCCCAGGCGGAGTCACAAAGCACCCAGGGCCACAGGCACCGTGCAAGCTGGGATTTCAACTGACGCTCCTGCCCCTTGCACCGGTGCAGAGAGCAGAGCAGGGCCACAGCCTTTGGAAAGCCCCCCTGAGCTCCCACTTCACCAGGGGTCATGCCACGCTTGCCAAAGCAAACGAGGCTGTGTGTAAGTACGCCTCTGGCCCTGCTGCCTTCCCCCCCGGTGGCTGCTCACAGCCCAAACCTCTGGGATATTTATTGTTCGTTCCCTCCTAAATCATGGCTGACGGCGGGGCTGCTCGCACTCCATTACGGAGAGAGCTCACGCCGCGTCGCAGTTCCGTTTAGCTTGCAGAAAAAGCAGCCTCAGAGGAGAAACCCACCCTGGCGCTGCCCGGCGCTCGGCTCGGGATGATGGACGATTATGGACCATCTGCACTTTCAGGAGGGGATAGATTTATGAGCAGCACAGACAGCTAGAAGAGTGTCCATTACTATAACTCACTGGCCTCTTCAGAGATATTGTAATCAGGGCCCTCTGCCGCTGCAGCAGGAAAGTCCAGGTTAAGCGCTGGCAGGAAGAAAAATCAATTATGTTTTTTTAATACAGTGCTGGCAGCGGGCAGGGGAGGGCGGCCTGGGGACCCCCATGCAGCATGGAGCAGGGGGCTCTGCCAGAAGAGTGGGGCTGCACTGACAGAGCATGGCACTACGGACCAGGAGCACCAGCTGCCCTGGCCCCACTAACACACGTCGGAGTGGCCGTGGGCAAACTGCTGGGCCCCTCACAAGCCCACGCAGACACCTGTGAGGGGGACAGCGGCACTGGCTTCACCTTGCCCAAAAGGGCTATGCAGACCCCTCCAGGCTGGTGAGGCTGATCCGTCCTGTAGACGTGCCAATTAGCAGGAGCCGGCAGCACATGGAGCACGGCAGTGGCGGCTCAGCCAACAAAAATGCTGCGGCTCCCCTCTGCCGTGAGCCCGGCCGGCACAGCACGCCACTCCCCGTGGTGGAGGCAGTGCTGGGGGGCAGCTCCCACCTCCTCGTCCTGTGTGCACCAGCCCACCAGAGCGGGGACCTGCACTGGGACCATGAAAAGGACCAGGCATCAGGAGCTGAGCAGAGACACAGGTAGGATGTGACATTGCCAGCAGCCCCCTCATCTTGAGGGGTCTCAGCTGTGACTTTCACAGAAGGCCTGGGGCCACCCCCCATCCCCCCAGCAGCAGCATCAATGGTCACCTTCTGCTTTAACTGGAGGCAGCACAAGAAAGGGTGCTGGGGAACCAGCCCCTGTACACAAATGCAGAGGAGCCCCAGGGGAACAAACCAGTACTTTCAGATAACCATGGTCACACACTCCACAGGGGCCTTGCAGCTCACCCCTGCTGCCCCCCATGACGGATCTGCTGGGGGGGTCCTGCCATGGCTTGGGGGGCACAGGAGCCACGCTTCCCCCATGTCCCCTTGGCAGCCAAGCACTCCCTGATCAATGCATCCTGCACAGCTGCCAACACCATTATTTTTTACACAACAGAAGTAGAAAAAAAAAAGACATATCATTACTTAGGAAAACGTGAGCAAGAACCGCTCAGAGAAGCGGCTGAGCCTGTCTCTCCTGCCTGGCCTCCCCCGTCTCCCCCCACCACGGGCAGGGAGTGCCTAGGAGGGCGGCAGGGTCCCACGGAGGGAGGGGTGATCCACTCCTGCTGACCAGCAGAGGCAATATTTGGAGCATGCGATCAGGTCCTGCACCCCTTTGGAGGTGCCCCAGCACGGAGAAGGATGCAGACAGGGTACATAAGCACGGCAGCATGTGCCTCCTCCGCACCCCAGCGCCCACCCAGGCATGCAGCCCAGCACAGAGAGCTGCAGCTCAGAAGAAAAAAGCTTTGCAAAACCCATATCCAACATGAAAAGCAGTTTCCCAAACTGATTTTTGCACCTGCAGAGCAGCTCTCCACCAGGAGCTGTGGGCAGCCGAGGATGGAGAGGGGGGTGGTGGAATGGCTCACCACTGTTCGGGTTGCTTTCAGCTCCTGTTTCAAGACACAGCAAGAATGGCTAAGGCTCTCGTTCCAGAGGAGCTGGTGAGCTCCAAGACAGCACCATCGCCAGTACTGCTGAGAAGAGCCACCCACAGCCCTCCTCAGCAGAAAACCAGGACCTGAAAGTGCCCCCCACCACCCGCCCTGAGGCTTGCAGAGGATGCCCACAGCACAGGTGAGGCTGGCATGCTCCTCCTGCAGACAGGACACCATCTCATGTGCGTTTTTCTGCCCCCAGGGACAGACGGATCCCAACTCAGGCAGCCCCAGGGGAGGAAACCGCCCACCCCCCCAGCTCCAGCTGGGACCCACATTTCCATGTACATGCTCCATCACACACACTCCCAGGAACAGCAAACACTGGCCCTGCAGCCCAGCAGGCCAGGGAGGCTCGCTGGCAAGCTCCTACAGGTGTTTCCACACCAGTTACACTGCCCATAAGCACCACGGTTCCCTGAGGACACCTGCATGTCTTTACTTCAATAGCCCCAGCCCTCTCTCCCTGCTGCCCAGGAACCCATGCCAGCTGCAGAGGGTGGCACGGCAGCCCTCTCCATGTTTCCTCTTACTGGCACCCACCGCTTCCACCGAGAAGTCGTCTCCACCAGCAAGACCAGGCGTGCAGCAGCCACACGCTCAGTGCCGGACAGCGCGCATCCCAGGAACAAGTGGGGTGGAAGGAGGCAGCAGATGGGTTCTCTGAGCAGCAGAGGCGAGGAGGAGATACACGTTGAATAACAATGGTGAATTCCCCTGAGCTTTGGTGTTTTTAATGGTGGATTAGACTGTCAGGCAGCAATTAAATGGTGTAATAAAAAGCTAAGTGCTCATATTTCAAGGTTCCTGCCTCCCGCTCGGCGGGGAGGTGCAGGGCAGGGGGCTGCTCCTGCTCCCCACAGGGTCCAGCCTTGGAAACCCAAGGAAGAGCGGAGGAACTTTTCAAAGGAGGTTTGCACACAGTTTACACAGAATCTGCCAAATGCGGGATTATGGCCCATAAATCTGTGCAAACTTCCCCTTCTGCAGCCTTTGAACGTGTGGTTTTTGAATGAAACGCTTCTCGTGCTGTCTGTGGCTTGCTGTTCAGAGAGATGGAGGGACCTCCACAAAGCTGCAGCCCTGCAGTTGCTTCCCGAGAAGCCTTGCTTTTGTTTTTCTTAAATTGGGTAGAGAGAAGGAAAGGCAAACGTTCCCAAAAGTTAAATGCAGATGAAACCAGCGGGAGCCCGGCGCTGCACAGCGAGCTCTGCACGAGCCTCACCACTGCGTGCCCTCTGGCAAAGCAACCCAGGGCGGCCAGCAGCTACGGCTGCCCCCAGACTCCAGCTGCCCACGGGCATGGAGGGGGCCTGATCCTGCCCCTGTCACCTGGAGGAGCTGAGCACATGGCACCCCAGCACACACCTCCCAGCCCCAGGGCCGGGGCAGCCAGCACTAACCGTGACCTGCTGGCACTCACGGCTCCAAGAACCATTGATGCAGTTTTTTTTCTTCCCACTCCATGGCTGCTGCTGCACCCACAGAACCCTCTTCCTCCTCCTCCTCCCTCCAGGCCTGCACCCACAGTGGAAGCAGCATTTTC
Organism: Phalacrocorax aristotelis; assembly: GCF_949628215.1. Classification (NCBI taxonomy): domain Eukaryota; kingdom Metazoa; phylum Chordata; class Aves; order Suliformes; family Phalacrocoracidae; genus Phalacrocorax; species Phalacrocorax aristotelis. The sequence continues at coordinate 5,796,009 of NC_134291.1, forward strand.
CCCAGGGGAACACTGTCTTTCACCACTGGCTCCTTGCAGAGGCTGGGCAGGAGCAGCCGCCCGCCACCGAGCCCCCGGCACCCAGAGCTGCCACTAAGCCCCCCACACGCAGAGCCCCCCACCGATGGGGACCGGGCCGGGCAAGGGGCTGCAGGCTGCATGGCTGCCCTGAGCCCCCAGCGCTCCCTAGGCAGGGAAGGCACTGCAATGTTTCCCTTACTGGATTTCGGAGAATTTCAGAGAGATTGTGGGGAGATACCAAGTCTGCGATGGCATTTCCAAACGGCATTAATACACATCACAACGCCTCTTCTGACATACCCCCCACCATCCAGCAGAGAGCTTTGTTCATGAAACATTTACTCTGTTTCTCCTGTGTTTCTGCAGCCTCACGCAGCCCACACCAGTTTAAGGGTGGGCACCTGGGGCAACCACCCAACCCCAGGGCACTGCAGGCCCCACCACTGACCGTCCTCCCACGCCAGCGGGGCTGGAGCACCCCAACAGGTATCACCGGGGCACTGCACCATGGCCTGACCCCCAAACACTGTGATAACCCTGACTGCAGCCAGCAGCCATGTGTGTCTGCGGAAAGCAAGGAAGAGGCCGCGGAAGGGAAGATACCTTTAAATAACACTCCAACATGGAAATGTCATCTCTGAAGACACACTTTCCCATTACAGCCTTCGTAATTCCCTACTTTTCTCAAAATCATTGTATTTGAGATGTATTTCATGCCAAGAAGTGCAATAGCAGGAGACGTCCCTCCAATGCCAGCAGCACCCCAAGCTCGTCTCTTCATGCCTGCGCAACCCCTGCAGCCGCCTTCAGCAAGGCCAGGGCTGCGGGGCTGAGCCCGCCGCCGCTGTCGTGATCCCAGGCATGGTGGTGCTGCGGGGACAGCCTGGCAGCTCTGCCACTGGCACTGGCGGTGCAGCCCTGGCAAACCCATGGGCAGAGAACCGACGGTGAGGAAAGACTGTGCACAAGATGGGCTTGCCCACAGCTACACCCAGCCCCGAGCCTCAGCATCCTGACACAGCCCCACAGTAACTGCAAACAATGGGGCTTTTAGGGTGAGAGAAACTGTTGGTAACCTCATAGGGGAGATCCCAAAGAACCACAGACATTTCACAGCCAGAAGTGCTCCAGGTTACAGACCATGTCTGCCACCTCAGTCACCCCTGCTACTCCCAATACTATAGACTGTGGCAGTCAGGACCTCACTTTGAAGGTGTCCCAGGCAGGGCTGGGAGCACCTCTGCAGCCCCCTGACCTCTTCCCTCTGCCCCAGGCCAGGGGCTGCAGAGATGCTCCCACCTGTGCCCATGCCACCTCTCCCCTGGAGGTGTGTGGCCAGGAGTGGGGCCATCTCAGCCTGTCCCGCCTCCCCTCCCTCCCGAGGGGTCCAGAAGCATCCCTGTGGGTGGCTTCCCCGTCCCACCCTGCTGCTCACCTCCCCAGCCCATCATGCAGGATTAGATGTAATGAAAACCATGTGCTTTTCTAACCTCATTGTGCATCTTGTGTTTAGAGCCCTTGCTTTATCAGTTTTTATCCCGTGTAATATTCATCACGCTGGTTTATTTATGGGCCCCCTCTTCAGGAAGGTATTTTTCAGGCTTGGTGAATAAAACATAAGCCTTTGCTGCTTGTCAGAGTGAATGCGGCTCCTCTGATGTCAGCCTGACTAACGGCCTTTAGTTTTCTCCAATGACTGCACTTTGAGAGAAATTTATTTGTATTTGGGTTCGCGCTGGTTGGGGAGATGCGAATTCTTTTCCCTTCAGAATAAATGAAACTTCAGCTCTATGGCAAGGGGTGGGAGTGGGTCGGGCAGGCACGGACCCTCGGCCCCAAGGGACAGCTCAGGAGCAGGACCCCAGCACACATGGCCCCTCCTGGACCCCATCCAGCAGCTGTCCCATGGGCAGGAGGGATGCAGGACAGGCTGGGCAGGGCTGAAGCAGCAAGCCTGGCTCTTAGTGCTGCCCTGACACTGGAAAAGCTCCCATCTAGAGCCCAGAACACGCTGCTCAGCTTTTCCCACACTGCTGCGCTCCAGACACCCCTCCCCATGACATCTCTGCACGGAGAACAACTCTCCTTTGGGAGCCCCCCCAGGAGCTCTGCACCCAGCGCTGGGTGCTCCCCAGGCTCAAAGCAAAAATCAGAAGGTGCAATGAGCTCCTTTCCTATGACAGCATCTCCACCCTGGAGGCAAGAAACACACGCTGCCTCGGCCATGCTCTCAGAAACATGTGCTCAGCATTAGAAAAGATGATTTCCTGGATTGCAGCTGCCCTCCCTGCTCCTGGCTGCATCATGACACGCTTGCGAGTGGAGCGATTAAACCCAACCAAGCTGGCTGCTGCAATTTCCCCGCGCTTGGGCAATGCCTCGAGTTCACAACTGAGTCTGATTACTGGCAGGTAGATAGCAGAGTTTGGTGTCATCCCCCCCCGTGCCTGGGGACAGTGAATACCACCACACACGCTCCATGTTGGCAGCATTTATACCCACTCTGCAGATAATGAGACGAATCAGGCCCAAGAAGCCATCATCTCACGCCAGCAGCACGAGCTGCTGTGGGCAGTTCAGCAGCATTAAGCAGAAGGAGGCAGAATCCTCCTGTGCAGCAGAGAGCACCACAGTTGCAGCAAACGCCAGCAACAGGCTACAACCTCTGGGACCTGCCGAGCATCCTGTTGTGGCTGGACCTCCCGCCCATGTTACAGCCAAGCCTCCCCCTGCTGCCCTGCCCACCCACTCCCGTAGGGAAAGCACTTTCAAAGCATCCCACCAAGGCTGTCTCGCTGTGCAGAAAAGCAATCACCACTGTACCCTCAAACCCGCAGTGCCTTTACACTCTCCCACCCGCTCAGCGCCACACACCCACGGACACCTCTCCCCTCGCAGGGACACAGCGGTGGGCAGACACGCACCCCTGCACACCACCGGCACCAACACGCATCTCTGCACCCGCGTGTGGCTGAAGGCCGGCGCTGGCCCACGCGCGCACGCAGCCCCGCACGGCACGTGGCACCGCACAGCAGAGCCAGGCGGTCACCGACACACCGTGGGGCAAACCCTTCCCTTTGCCGGTTAAGGAATTGCTGGCTGTGACCCAAAACTCCTATTAACAAATCAAACTATAAAAACCAACAGAAGCAGCCAGGAGATTTCCCTCCATCATCTGCTAATTTATAGGGTTACTGGTGTCAGCAGTTTAAAAGAAGCAAAATTCTATCAAAGAGCCACTAAAACCCGATGCTGTGCGCTTTAAAACAATCACAAACGTTCATCTGAAAAGACTGCTTGGGATATAATTCCTTGATGTTTAATTATTAATATTCCAGGCAAACTAGTTAAATTCTACTGAAGAGAAGGAGAAGCAATCAGAGTTAAAAATTAGCTGAAGGAGTATCATAAATCATTCTGGGGAGTATTTTGCAGAAGTCCCACTGGAGCTGCCTGCGCTGAAAAGGAAGAGAGGGTCTGCCGTGCTCTGGGAAACTCAGAAGGGAGGAGAGGGAACCAGCTGCACACAGTGCCCCTGAGACACGGAAAGGCTACAGAGCATTCTCCGAAGCAACGCAAATCCTTGCTCCCCGGACGGACAGCGAACAGGCACGGGGACTAGCGCAGCAGCTCCATCTGTCACAGGAGGTGGCTGCTGCTCTGACCTCCCCGGCTGGTCTCAGCAGCAGCTCTCCCGCACCGCCGCACTCTGCCATCAGCCGCCCGGCGCGCGCCGTGGCTTTGCTCAGTCTATACGCTGACTCGTTTGTCAATACATCTCTGACGCTGATTGATGCGCCTCATTGCCCTCAGTACCAGATAAGCTCCTCTTAACACAGGCGTTTCTGTAGCCCGTAATATTTGGAGAGATCACACTTGCCCTTCCAGACCCCACCTGCCCCCTTAGCACCCCCAAACCCAGCGTGTGGGATCCTGGGGGTCGCCGTGACACAAAGCCAAAGCCAGCGCTTGGTGTCCAAATGCAAATCAAGGGGTGATGCCCAAAACTCCTGCCCGTGCTCTGAACAAAGCCTCCCACCTTCCCTCGCGGGGTCAGGGTCAGCCCCAACCCTGACACCACTGCACACCACCTCCCTGCCCGTGCAGCCACACTCCAGCGCCTCCCCTCCACCAGAAGCATCCCTGCCGCAGGCTCCTCAGCCAGGGCTCTGCACCACCTGTGGTACCTGGCAGGGCATCCAACAGCCCTGTTACCAGCGATCATTCCAGCTGCCATCTCCCAACTGGCCACCCCAGCTCACCCACAGCCTCTGCCAGTCACCTTCCCTCCCCTCTCCAGAGCAACCCAAGCCCCCAGCCCCACAGCACCTGCTGCCTGTACAGATTCTGGGTTCAAATCCAGCCTTTTCTACTTTTTTTTTTTTTTTTCAGCTTCCAATTTCTTTTCCAATATGCTTTCAGGAATCCATTCAAATCACTTTGGCACAGCTCAAGGGGGAAGACAACAGACAGCTCTGCTGACCCAACCTCCTGCATCTTACTGGGTTCACAGGAACCACATACTGGGGCCTCTCAGTTCCAGGATCACGCACCAGTTTTCTTCCCCCTCTCCTCTCTCTTCTTTGCAGTTTTATTTTACTTATCTAGCAGAAAATGAGAGAAGCCAAGGCTTCTTGCTGCTTCATCTTGATTCAGTCAGTTTTATATCTCACAAATGCATATGCAGATTTCTCTGCTTCTTTATTTGTTCATTAAGACTTCAATAAAAATGTTATAAAAATGCCCTTTTTTGTTGTTAGTTGCAATTTCTGTTTTAATATGCAAGTTGTGCTGGCTCTCCTCAGAGACTCCCCAAGCCTCTCTGTAAATAATACAGCCGCCCCAGCCTAATGTGCACTGCCTACTGCATATTTACACAGCTATCAGAGCCCAGCCGGGGTGGCAGGGACCAGAGAAGCAGACCAGCTTTTCCTCTGCCACCCCAAGGTGTTCAGCAAAGAGCTCCCATGGCCACAGGCATCACTGCCCCTGCAGTGCATCCCCTACGGGGATGGTCAAGCCCACAGCATCCTTCTCCAGCCCCGCAGGATCCACAGCATCACCGGCAGCAGTGCAGCCTCCTGAAGCAGTCTCAGCCAGGACAGCAAGGAAAGCTTCACTAGCAGGTGCTGCGGGCATCGGATCAGGCCTGGAGCAAGTTGTGCTGAGGCTGCGAGCGCTCTGCTGCATTCAGGGTCACCCTGCGAGGGGCAAAGATTTCCAGCCTGCGCGGATGTCGCCTGGGAGGTCAGTGCTGTGTTTCTAAGGGCCAAACCCATCCGCAGGGACTCTGCTGAAACCTGGGAAGGTGCCAAGGCAGCAGGCAGCCTGTTCATCTCCAGGTTGCTATAAGGCTTTATAGATTGCAATGCCACCATACAGCGATTCCCCAACACTTTAAAAGGCCCTATTATCACTTGCCTGTGTCTTTGTGCAACGCAAGACATTTCGCTCTGATGTTTCCCATATTGAGTGTCTGCCTCAGGCTGAAATTTTGAGGGAAGTTTTAGTGAGAATGGTTCAAACATTTCCGAGAACAAGGCTGTGGAAAAATGCTGTTTTGACGCATCCAAAAGAGATGATGTTCTGCAACTCTAATGCTTCGAAATCTTCCCACCTTCCTGCAGCCCAACAAGGAGCCTGGAGCAGGGCAGGAGGCAGTGGGCACCCCTGAGCCCCTGCCCACCTGAAGCTCCAGCACCATGCACCACTACACACACAGCAGCCACTGCTTCTCCTGAGCTTCTCCCCCTCCCCATAAAGTTATTCCTTAACTCACGAAAACGCTGAAGCTGCAAAGCACCAGGGCACAGCCCAGCCCCTATGTGCGAGAGGGTCCAATCCTGCAGCAAAGCAGCCGATTACACATCACATCCATTCTGGTACAGATCAAGTGCACAGTGCAACAGCACTCCCCCACGTTTTTACCAAAAGCTGGGCTGTGTGGCACTTGGCTGGCTTACCCTGAGCCAGACCTCCCACAGAGGGGGCAGAGCCAGGGCTGGGCAGCCTCCACGGCTGGGACATTCCCAGGGAGCGGAGATCAGCTCCCAGCTGCCCAACTGCCTAACACAAGAATGTTATTTACACCTGACTCAAGGCAGCAGAGCCCAGCATAGGGCTTGTGCTTCAGTAACACAAGTGCCCGTCAATAGCAACCTATGAGAATCAAATTAAATAAGAAGGGGCATGGCCATCAAACACGGGAAAATGAAGCTGTTAGAGACTCAAACTCATTAAATGGCTGTGATAACACTTTATTTTAATGGTACATTTAATTCATACTTAATTCCAGGGGAGCTCCGACAGAAGCCCCTATGGCATCCAGACGAAGAGCAGATAAGCGTGTTGTACTCCGCGCTGAGACAACGAGCACCCGACCGACAACAGCAACGCAGCAGCGGAGCGGGCGCTCGCTTGCAAAAAGAAGAATTTGGTAACTGGCAGCCAGAAACTTCAACTTCTGGAGTGAAAACAGCTCCTGCCAGCGCTGCTGCAGCAGCAAAAATGCAGCAAAATGAACCCAGGAATTAGCTTGGCGTAACTACCTCTAACAGCCTACCAGTCAGCAGTAAAATCAACTTTCTGGTTGCTAATTCTGGATGATTGAACTACACAAAGCTTAAGATTTCTTTATGCCATCATTTTTCACTCTAAAAAAATTCAAGAAAACGTTGGGCTCTCGTGGCAAATGCCTTTTTTGGAAGCAAGCTGCTCTTGTGTATCATATTGTTCTGGTACCGCATCACAATCTATCAAAGTCAGAGTCCCCAGAGCAAGAGAAATCAAAACATCATGAATAAAGTGCAACTTTAAAACTCCAGTAGTCTGACAGTGTTAGACTAAGCCTCCTAACATGCAGCGTTGTATTGATGCTTTCCCCTAATAAAGTCAATGCTGGCCTAGCTTCACTGCCTACAGCGCATTTGCTCAATTAGAGGAGAACAAATAAGGCAACAAGCCAAGATGGAAGTGGTAAACACTGCACCGAGCTCGCAGGGGCTGCTGCACCCAAACCACGGGCAGCTGCAAGTGCCCACTTCAAACCTGCTCTCTGCCTGCGTGCTGCCAGCCCCAGGGCTAGGACGAGGCATGTCCATGCCTCTCCCCTCGATCCTCTGGCCCCAGTGCTGCAGGGTCTGCAGCTCCAAGCACCCACCCAAGTGGATGCAGCACCTGCTGCAGGACCCCGCAGCTCAGGGCAAAGATGATGCCGTGGTACATTATCCAGACATGACATCAGCTCTGCAGCTGCTTCAGGACCTCCCCTTACCCGAATCAGGGCCACTGCTCATTGGGACAGGGACACAAACCCATGCAAACGCAGCACAGGTTTTCACTGCTGTCCCTCCCAGCCTTTCAAAAACACCCAAGTCCTGTTTGCCCACAAGCCGCTAGCACTGCTTTTAAGCATGGTGCATCCAGCGCTCAGCTCACTTGTGCCGCCGGAGCCTGCTGGGGGCCTGCCGGCACTCCCAGCACCCCATGCAGCAGCATGCTTTGGGTCTCCTCGGGGCGTCCCACCACGTGGGCTCACTGCATCCCCCCAGAGCAGCTGGATCGCTCTGATCCTCTCTGACATCTCCAGTGGGCAGAGGCACCCTGGCTGCTGCAGGCAGCTGCGTTTTCTTGCCCTCACGCAGTGCCTCTGGCTCTTGGTTAGCATTTTAAAGGCAATTAGAACAGCTTGAGCCATGAGATTTGTCAGCTCTGGCTCAAGCGGCCAGGCAGCACGGGAGGGTCACGCTATCACACCTCTGTCGCTGCTCAAGTCAGAGAGGGAAGAGGCAGATCAATACCCGATTCACCCACACAGCCCTGGGGAGACAGGCAGGGCACCCTTTTCACAGGTGGAACATATGCTGCAGCATCACAAGCAGCCAAGGATGCCCAGGCTGCAGCAACACAAGCCAGCCAAGCACCTGGCCCTGCTGGGACAGCACTGAGGGGCCCCTGGGATCCCCCACCTCCTGCTCTACCTGGTACACCCTGGAGCTGCCAGATCAGGGCTCACCCCTGCCACCTCCCACAGCTGAAAGAGCATCCCCCAGCAGGTCCCCATTCTCCTGCTGCTGTCTGTGCGCCAGCACCAAGCACTGCCGTTTGCAGCACAGGACAGAGGTACCCCAAGGAAAACTCCCCCTGCCAAGAAGAGTGAGCAGGAGAGCTGGGCAGCTGCGGAGCACGAGAGCTCGGCGCACAGCTAGCTGGATAGAGCCAGGCCAGTCAACACAGAAACCGGCAGGAAACATGGGCACGTGTAGCGGGAGCTGCAGCAGGTCTGGGGGGAGCCAGGCAGATGGCAATGCATGAAGGGGGGAACAGAGACAAAGACCAAGGCAAAAGGGACAACAAAAGGCAGAGAGGAGAGGGGCCATGGGCAGGACTGGCTACATCGCACTCCAGACCAGGAAATGTGATTTACATCAGCCCTATTGCTCACTCCCCAGCCTGTCTCCACAAGGGAAGGGCGACGGCTGCAAGGCTCTGCCAGCCCCCCTGGGGAAGGAAATCTTCACTGCCCAGGAGCAACCAAAGGCCCTGCTGCCACCCTGGGGCACCAGCACAGAGCTTGTGCCAGGCGCCACGAACGGCCCATCAGCACAGAGAGCACAGGAATTAAAAAGCCTTCTGCATGGCCAAGTCCATCACCTCTCAGAGAGTCTCTTCTGGGCTGGCAAATGGAACAGCAAGGCTGTAACAGAAAAACTCCCCGCGGCTCCATCCAGTCTAAGAATTAGATCAGAGCAGTCGAAATCCCCTGGTGCCAAGAGCTCCCAGCCTTGCTGCCGGTGCTGAGCCCAGGGAGAGGTGCAGGCAGGGCGCGTGGGCAGCTCATGGCACCACGGGCTTTGCCAACACCAAGACCTCGGAGACCCCCCGCCACCGAGCGTGGCGTTGAGCGCTGCGGAGCTGGCGTGCTCCCACCGAGGCTGATGTGAACCCAGGTAGGGAAAGGATGGGGCTCAGCTCAGCGGGTGCCCCGCGTTGAACCTGCCTCCGAGCAGAGCCAGGACCTGGCCCTGCCGCGCCGCTAAGGCGGAAGGGCCCGGGCCAGAGCCCAGCCCTGGCGAGCTGCGGCATCGGCCGAGACCCAGCCTGCTCACCCACACCACCTCCCGCTGTCAGGGCTGAACGGGACACGACGCCGTGGCCGCAGCACACAGCCCTCCTGTGATTCCCCCTAACCCCTTTCTCACTGCGAGGGCCTTTCTACGCTCCCATTAGAGGAGGCACACAGGCATTTTTTTTTCACGTTTTAAAGCTCTGTCACATCCCACTGAGCTCCTTCTCTCACCACCAGCTCTAAATCCACAACCCCTACTGTGGGATTTCCACCCGGCTACCGCCCCCGTCAGCGCAGTGGGGAGGGATTACGGCACCTCAGCTCAGCAGCAGCGATAATCCTCTGCCTTATCAGTGCAGGGAGCAGCCGGCGAGAAGGATGGCTGGAGCTCGCAGGGACCCCAACGCCAGTGCTGCCTGCCCCAGCTCCCAGCAGCGGGAAAGAGCTCCTGCCGGGCTGGAGGGTGCCGATCCTGCGGCAAACCTGCTCCAGCCACTGCACCAAACCCAGCTGCCAGCAAAGACTATTTTCAAACAATCGCAGCCCCGTAGGTCAGGGATTTACCCCCAGGAGATCCATGCTGGTGGGGCGAGAGGACCGAGCAGGTGCAGAGCTGCCTTCTGCAATGATGCAATTAGTTAAAGCAGTTAAACCACAACTCAGAGTCAGTACTAAACGAGGAGCGTTTGCTACGATAGACCCTCCTTGCCTCTGCACTCCTGTCACGCCTGTCAGGCACTTACACTCCCCTTACTCCTCTTCCCCTCCGCCCCCCCAGCATGTCTCATCTCCCCGCTGTCCTGTTAACCCCCCCGCCCAGTCTGCCCTATTGCTGGGAACGCACAGGGCACCAGTACAGCAGAAGGATTTAATTGCATGTCAAAATTAAATCTCTTTTGATGAAGAACTATTCAACTACGGCTCTGCCTAATCAAATTAACAAAGTCTTTTTTGATTTTCAATTATCTTCTTCAGTGGAACACTTTATCCGGTGCTCCTGTGATACAGCTGACAAGCCCCGACTAACAATTGAGGTGTTTCACTGCGTTTCAGTGAGGCAGGGTGACCATGGGAGCCCTCCTCCACCTGCCCCCCCTCACTGAGCCAGGAAACAACTGGAGCAAATGCGCAAGGTTAAGTAACATCCACAGCCCCTCGCTGCGGCACAGCCGGACCCCCCGCCTCCACGTCTGGGGATGGACCAGCTCCTCTCCTTGCCAGGCTGCTGCCACAACAGGCCCAGTGGAAGGGCTGCACAGGGTCCATCCCACCCACAGCGCCCACGCTAGTACTGCTGTAACACCCTCCCGGACACCAGAAGGGCTGACAGCCTGGAACACCGTCACCCCAAACCAGGAGCCCAGAGACCGGGGGACAGCCAGCAGCAAGGCCAGCCCTGCCACACCATTCCCTGCCAGCAACAGCAGGGAGCGGGGACCTGAGGGAGCCCACTCACAAGCTGGGGGCAGCCACAGAACCCTTCTCAAGAGGAAACCATGCAGATGCAAGCACCCTGTACCTCTTCAGCAGCACCCGTTGCTGCCCACCTCCCCCGGGCACCCAGACCTGCAGTGCCCATGTGCTCCCCGGCCCACTGGAGCACGCCAGCCCCCAGACTGCAGCACTAAGGCTGGAACCCACCAAAGGGGAGCCCAGCAGGACGGAGATTCGTCCTGCCAGGGCCCTGCATTCACCACTGGCCAATTATCACTCAGGCATCACACTTAAAGGTCACTTAAAGAAGAGAATTGACTTGTGTGAAAATGTTAATAGACTGGTGCATCCATTACAGGGCACAGACCACCTGCCTGACACTGGCAGAGGATGCAGCAGCACCCGCAGTGGAGACCACTCTTGCTAGCTGCCCTGTCTGCACCCAGAAGGTGCCTGGGCCCATCTCCGAGGGGAGCAGCCAGGCAGGCAGCAAGGAGGGGCAAGAGATGTGCTAGCCTGTCAGACCAGAGCAGCAGGCAGCATGCCTGGCAGAGGACAGGCAGATCCTGACAATTTGCAAGCAACAGACAAGCACTGAGGCTGCCCCAAGCTACCAGCCCTGAAATGTGCAGGCCCTGGTGCCTCGAGGGATGGCTCCATCCCCTTCCCCTCCTACCAGCAACATCAATTACCTGGTGAGGATGGAGGTCCCTGTGCTTACCCTCCTGAGAGACCCCAAGGACCTGCAGGAGGTAACAGATGGGACCCATCCCCAGCTCCCTGGAAAGGGGCTCATCCTGCACCCTGGTCAGTGCCAGCTCACCTGGGCACCCCTATGCCAGCAGGGCTGTGCACACACACACACCCAATGGGCCTTGGAGGAGCTCTGAGCTCGCTGCAGCTGGAGAGACACATTAAGCTGTGATGGCAGGACAAAATGTATTAAAAGATGCTAATTTAATTAAAAGAACACGACAATGGCTAAATTAGCAAGTGAAGGAGAACACCTATCTGTAATAAGGGCACAAACACAAGAGCAGGGGGATGCACCGAGGCCCCATGGCAGAGGCACAGGCTGAGCTTCCCCACTGCACAGGGATAGGGTTTGAAGGACCATCTCACCTCCCCGTCCGGCTGCAGACACTCAGTGCACGCAGGCAAGCGCACAAGACTCTTCCCCCGGATTATCCTCCAACTTGCAGCCTTCTCCCTGCCACTGCAGGCATGCTGGGTAGCCTCCAGCAATTCCTCCTCCTCCTCCCTAGCACGGTTTCTGCTCCCGAACACAAGCTACAGCGCATCTAATCCTACCGCAAGGTCTCTGGGGCAGGGAATGGGTTTTTATTGGTACCTTCCACGGCACTTAAACAGCAACCGAGCAGAGATCTGCTTTCTCCCCACAGTGCCGGGGGAGCACGGCCCACACTGCTGCGAGCGAGGGGAAGGAGGGAGCCCCTTCGCAGCTCCTGCTGCCTGTCCCCAGTGAGTTCCCCTGGCAGCTGCCCGGAGCCAGCTCCATCCTGCAGCACTTGCAGAGGTTTGAACGCAGCTTTATTACCTTTTTCGCTTTATTAAGCTGTTTTCAAGGGAAACCATCTTAATTTGTATCGATCTCCAACGGAGCAGTGCCCCCGCCTGCGGGTTGGCAGCGCCCCAGCGCGTCCCCCTCCTCCCTCCGGGCCCCGTCGCCCCACACGCTGCCAGCTGTTTGCCCCGGGGCTCCACGCTCCGGCCCGCGGAGCGGGGGGCTCGGCCACGGGCAACCTTTCCGCAGCGGCCGGGTCGGGCTGCAGCACCGCTGGAACGGCGGCAGGACCCCACCGCGCCGCCCGGGAGGACGCAGAGCCCGGGCGGGCAGGGAGGCGGGCAGCCCCCCGCACCGGAGCTCCCCCGGTGGCTCCCGACGGCCGGCCCGGCCCGGCGCCCCCCGCCCGCTCCCCGCAGAGACCCCGGCCCGGCGCGGGCAGCAGCTGCCACCTGCCGGTAGCCCGATCCCGCGGAGGGAGCCGCCGCCACCAGCGCTCCGCTCCGCTCCCCTCCCAGCCGGGGCTGCCGCTAACACCCACCCACCGGGGGAACCCACCCATCCCCTCCGGTCCCACCCGGTCCCCTTCTGTCACACAAACAAGCGTCCCCTTGCCTGCTCCCAGTGCCACACGCTGCCTGTCACTAACAGGTCCTGGGACTCCATCGACAGCACGCTCCCCCTCCAGGGCCCTGTAGTCCCCCGGGTATAGCATTTGGAGACAGGGCACCCCAATGCATACACAAATCCCCATGTCCCATACCCTTTATAACAGGGTCAGCCTGCGGGGGGATGCACACACAGCTGCATGTCAGATAATCACACATGTGCCAGCCACCTTCTGCAACACAGACCGGAGTGAGAGCACAGGAGGGCTCGCAGGATTCGCAGCAGAGCCTGGAGGCTGGACTGGTTTAATGCCAACAGCTGCAGGATCCTCAAGACCAGCCAGCACCAGCAGCGCTCCCTGGCTGTCCCAGCACAGGAGAGCTGCTTAGGCTGCTGGGGCAGATGAGGGGGGCTGAGCAGCAGGGGCTGGCACCCTGGAAGCCCACCCAGTTCTGCAGCACCAGGCCACAGCACAACCTCAGATGGGACCACACACCCCAATTTTAGGGCTTTGCTTACCCTTGGGGTGACCTGACTGGTGGGCCAGGAACAGCAGCCCATCACTCCTCCTCCTGCCGTCGCTGGGTACGGCAGCAAGTGCGCAGAAAGGCTGGAGCGATGCGTGGACGCTGCTCCTCCAGAACATTGGTTGCTTCCAAAGAGAACCCTCTTCATTGATGAAGGGATGGGCTCCCATTCCCAGGTCTCTCCACTTCCACTCCCTTTTGTGCATTTTCCAAAGAGGGGTTGATCACATCCTGGCAGATGCTGGGAGCAGACGCCTAATGGAGGCCATCTGCCACATTTCACAGGGAAAATTATTCAAACTCACTAGGACTTTAATTTAATCAGCTGGCACTGAAGTGGGCACTGGGCTTTCATGAGAGCAGGTGTGAGCACAAATCAGCAAAGGCAAGCGTTTCATCTCCATTCACCGAGCCCGCAGAATAGGAGCTAATGGTGCTGCATGGCCAGTGTGTCCACAAGCACTTTTCACCAGCGTAAAGACAACTCACACCATGTCTCGGCCACTCTGCTACCGAGGAACATTTCCATTAGGAAAGCTCCTCAGGTAACCCCAGCATTTGGGAACCGCAGTGCACAGGGAAGATTCATTGCAGATGACACAAGACCAGATGGGGCATCGGTTACAAGTGGAAGGAGTCTGCTGGCCTCGCTCACGGGCATGTTCATCCCCACCAGCATCCCTGCAGACCCAGAGTGCTGCTAACCCGAGGCAGAGCTGTTCAGAAGGAAAGAGCAGGAGGGAGCTGTCCCTGGGGACCCAGCAGCTTCATTCGGAGCAGCTGCAGGTGCTGCATGGAGCCTACCCACCTTCCCAGCCCTTTCTCATCCTGGATGAAGCCATCCCACCCTCGCTCCCCCAAATGCTTCCCATATGCGAAGTGACAGATCCATTTACTGCAAAGAAGGGGAAGCGCCAGCCTGGCAGTTGGAAAAGGGGACAGGAGGAAAGGTGCTGTCTGTGCTGCACCCTCCGAAATCCCTGCCTTACCCAAACATGAAGCAACTTCCCTGAGCCCAGCAGCTCTCAGCTGAGACACTCCTGGTGCACATGGTTACCCCCAAGAAGAGATAACAATATATCTGTCAAAGAAAGGAGGCTAACACAACACAGCCTCTGCTCAAAGCATCTGCAGAGAGCTGGGATCTCTCTAAGCATGTGGTGTCTCCTCCCTGCCTCCATGACAGGCCACAGAGGAGGTGCAAGAGCATCCCACCATGGCCTCCCCGCGCACCATGGGTCTGCAAAGGCGTGGTGAGCTCCTGTCAGGGAGAAAGAGGTGAAAAGATAAAAGTGCCAAGTGCCACACAGCACAGGAAGGGAGATGGGGACACAGGTCCTGGAAACGGTTTATTAAAGTCCTCATTTGATCACTGTAAGCAGAATCAACCTGCACTTAGAGAAAGACAAAGCCTCCAGCAAACCGCCAGCAATTTGATCTAGAGGAAAACTTCTTCATTACCCCAAATCTGAGGGCACAATTACACCCAAGCCAGTAATTATGTCATATTACAAATACAAGGCATTTACCATGTTCTCTCCCAACAATCATATCACTTTCTCCCCAGCATTACAGCATGTCCAGACTCAACTACAACACATCAAGCATAAGCTCACCAGTGATGGCCCACACAGACACCACGTGGACCAAGGGGTGCCCATGGCCCTGCCACAGTAGGCTCTGCCACGCTGTTGGTTAACGCACAGCTAAACCCCCACGGGCACCAGCTCCTGCCACATCACCCCCCCTTCCTTTCCACCAACTTCCACAGCCACTCCAACTGGTACGTTCCTATTTACACACGACATGAACAGCATTATCTGCATTTTGGAGCAGTCACCCAGAAGCCTGCTACTAGGACTACTTCAACTACTGCAGGCAGGTCCGCTGTTCCCCCACAGCGTGCCACCGCATGCCCCTTGTCCCTCACTAGCAGGCTGACACCAGAGGATCGCTTGCCTAAGCAGTGCAAGCTCCAAGCCTGGGCTGAGCTCCCCTCCCTGGCAGGGCGCTGACACAGGTGGGATACGGCAAAAGCAGCCAGAGCCTGTCCCTTCGGCACATACACACACCCAGGGCAGTGGGAAGGAGCAAACCCAGGTTCTCTCATCCCTGGGGCTACTGGAAAACTTCACTCACCTGCCTGCTTAGGACCTTTCCAAAAGGCCATGGTCCATCTTAGCTGGAAAAGTCCACGGAGCTAGAATGAAATCGGGCAGAGAGGGAACAGGGATAACTTGGCAGCTGCTCACATTTAGTTTGCACCTTCTTTGCCAGTGTGGAAGGAAACAAACAACCTGTGAAGGGAATGGAGTGCAGTGATTCATTACCCCTGATGTGTGATGATGGCTTAATTATTTTTCTAACTGGGGAGAGACACTTTCTGACAGCAGGTGCAAATTAATTCTCCACTGTTTTAAGGAGTGATCGGCCCAGGACAAGCGGAAAACTGGAAAACCTAATTAAATCGGGAGCTGGGTGGAATAAATGGAGCGGGGAGTTTGTTTGCATGGTGCTGATGGATATTAACGATTGCTTCTGAAGGCACTGGGGCTCCCAGCAGGAAAGTGGAGCTGTCTTAGTGGCTTCATGCGCCTGGCCAGGCTTTGACGATTTGGGGCAGGAGGTATCACAGTACTCCCAGCACACATGACTACTGTGCACAGACGGGCAAAACCAGAGCTGTCCCTAGGGAGAAGCATCTACTGCTTTGCACATGTTGAACAGAGGAGGATGCGTTAGCGGGCTGCCAGCCAGATGTGCAACACCAGGGACCCCCCCGAGTCCCTCCAGGCTTCGCATCCCTCAAGGGCAACAGGCCCCAGCACCCCATTACTGAGCTGGCAGCACCCGCCTGGGCAGCGGGACCAGGCAAGAAGCCTGTCCCATTTCTGTGCAACTAGAGAGGGGCAGGTTAAATATCTTCAGAGGAACCAGTGCCTGGCCTCCAAATCTCCAGGCTTCCAGAAGTGAGAGAGGAGCTAACAGCTCTTCCCACCCCAGCTCCGGCAGCGCCACGTTTCACCGCTGCAGAACAGCGCCTGCACACAGAGCCAACACGGCCCGCTGCTGTGATGGAGCATGAAAAATAACCAACACCTGAAGGGTTTTGCCACGGGGGGGAGCAGCCCAGGACTGATCGGAATAGTGTTAGCTCCATAATCAGGGAGGAAAGAGTTTATGTTGAACGGTTGCCATGGAAACATTATTTATGCTTTCCTGCAGCTCCAGATCCCAGCTCAGCTCCCTGACCCCAGCTGCCTGGCCCTCACAGACGCTGGGGGTCTCCATCACACCCTCCCCTCCACTCATGCTTCAGCCCCCGTACCCTGGGGGCTCAAGCCCCTCCACAATTGCCAGCAAGATCCCCATGGCCTCAGAGGGGCTAAGCCAGCAGCTGCACAGTGGATTGTTCCCCAGCCATGTCCCAGAGCATCTCCAGGGATTTTAAAGGGAAGCAGTGCCTGGAGCCTGCCCTGTCCCATGCACATGCAGCAGCCCAAGACCACCATCCCCTCTGATGGGCCATTGGGCTGCCCCATGCCCAGCAGACCCACAGCCAGGAAAGTATTCAGAGCTCAGCATTTGCAGAGTTGCTTAAGAAAAGCCAGACAAGCCCCCAGCAGAGGAGATCAACTGCTCCCCAGCACACACACCTGCCTCTGCAGCATCCAATCCCAGCTCAGATGATGCAAAGCTCAAAGTGGGGGAGATGAGCAGCATCAGGAGGTTAAACAGCTGCCCAGTTCTCCCTGCTCATCCTCCTGCCTGGGGGTGCTGCTGCCAGAGGAGTTTGCACCTGCCCATGGCTCTTGGCTCCACTCACCTCACCCCACCACTCCAGGGGAGCCCTCCCACCTTCCCCCCAGATTCCTGAGCCTGCCTGCTGGGCTGGTCTGCCAGTCATCCCCTGCTCCAACACATCAGCAATGCTGGGAAAAAGAGCCCTAATTGCTTTTTGTTTTTCTGCTTCTCCCATCATTAAATCCCTTCTTCATCCCTAATAGTTTGGGATTATATGAAGGTTAATATGTTTCAGGTTCCACACAAGTACAGCTAATTAACAAACAGTCCCCTCAATTCCCTTTAATGCCTACACATGTAATGCGATCACTGCAATTACCTGCTTCCCAAAGCCATTACAAACCACAGAAAATTAGCTGGAACAGGTGATAAAAACCTTCTTTTATTGGTTCATAAAAGGAGCTGATCTCCAGGCAGCAGCTCCCCATCATGCAGCTGGAAGGGGCCAACCCCCTCCCCCAGGCAGCCCGGCCAGGATCACTCCCTGGTCCCAAAGAGCCCTCAAACACCATTTACTCCAGCCCCAAGCTTCACCTTCCCTTGGGTGGTTAAGCCCAGACTCACCGTGTCAGACCAGAGCACTTCATAAGAGCCAACCCTGCTTTCTACTGATGAAAATGAGCCTGTAATTAAAGCAAAACCCACCCAGATGCTGGAGGTACCCCAGGTGAGGGAGCAGAGCTCTGCTCGCAAGGGACACCATCACATACATGGTCACACAGGGTGAGAGCAGAACCAAAGCCTGTCCTGGCTCAGGGTCCTTGGGGCTGGTGTGTTTGTCACTGTCCTGAAGCAGAGCTGAGCCACCATCCCTAGCGACACACAGCTAAAGCACCCTGAGACAGGTACTGGGAAAAGGAAAGAGCTGTTCACCATCCACCCCTGGAGGGAAAGGGGAGTGAACCTAAAAAAAAAAAAACCCGACACAGAAAAGCCCTTATCCACCTCCCCATCCTCCCAGAGAAAGAGCATCTTCCACAGACATCATGAGGGACCACGGATAAGCCTCCTTCACCCTCACTTAGCACCAGCCATGCTCTCTGCCCAGGGAGCTGCACTATTCCTGCAGCAATCAAAACACTCGCAGTTAAACTACTTCATGTCTGCTTTTGGGAACCACAGAGGGAGAGACCCAGTGCCAAGGAACACAATGAGCTCTCCGCAAATTGCTCCATTGGTCTATTAGCCCTCGTTAAAAACCTGTACCTATCAGGCAAGTTTCAATTTCCAGCTACTGGATCTTGTTGTGCCTGTGCCTGCCAGATGAAAGAGCTCTCTAATAATCAGCATCTCCTCTGCTCCATTATTTACACTGCAGCAGCAATACTCAGTCTCTCTCCAGAGCCTGTGGCCCCGAGGAAGCACCAGCTGCAGACCCCAGCTGGGCACAGGCCTTCTCCATCACCCATACCCAGGATGAGCTGCAACCTGGCCAGGCAGGCAACGGTGGCAGCACAGGGCAAGCAACGAGCACCGTCCTGCTCTCCTCAGTACCCTGCAGCTACAGGGATGCCCCAGCACCCAGACCCCCACACACAGCAGGGAAACCAACTTCTGAGCAAACAGATCAGCTCAGCAGACACAAGGGAACCCCTTGCCCAGCACAGCTGAGCGGCAGGGCACAGCCCTCCTGTGTGCAGCCCAGGCATCCCCCCACTTTCTGCAGGGGCTCAGCTCCCAGCTCCAGCACAGCCACAGCTTTCCCCAGGGAACCACGCTGCAGCTCCCACTGGACAGAGGCAGAGTCCCTGTGCCAGCAGCATCACTGTTCAGCTCCTGAAGGCAGAGCTAAATCTGAAAGTCTTAGGCCAGTTTTCAGCAGATGTTTGTGTCATGCAGCCACCAGAGCCACACGAGCCCAGCAGGGATATCACACATGGGGCACGATGCCTAGGCAGGTACCAAGCTCCCAGGGTTCCTGCTCATCATGCCCCATCCCACAAGCACCAGCCAGCTTCTCCACATCTGCATCCTATCTTCTCAGCATCCTCCCTGAGTGCCCAGAGCACCCCCCAGTGATGGACCTCCTATGCAAGAGCTTCTTAAAAATGTAAATTGGGAACAGCCTCACAGCACAGGAGGAAAATCACTGTAAACAAAATCTCTGTTGCTGTGGAAACCATTAAAAATAGATTCCCCACGCTCCCCCTTTTGTGCTGGGTATTATACAGCTGGGTTCCTTCATTCCACATTATTATTACTTTTTAATTATGAATAATTTCCTCCCTTCTATAGGAAGATGGAGTAAAAACCAGAACTTTCAAAACGAGGGGCCTTCAGGATATGTTTCAATATGCAAATGAAGGCAAACATGCATTCTGTAGTGTTTATGCCACAGGGTAAAAATCTTTCTGCTTTAACCCTTCCTATGCCACATTCCCTATTTTTTCCCCTTTCCTTTAGCCAGGAAGGCCAGGGTGCCCTCTGTCCCACAGGAGGTTGGCTCAAGGATGAACGCAAGGAGTAGCAGCACAGACGCATGGAATAACATTTCATCCCTGGGGTGACTGTGACAAGTCAGGTGCGGTGCTCTCCTGCCAGCCCTGCAGCACGGCAGCCACTGCCACACTTGTCTCCCCACTTTCCCTGGACACCTCGTGGCAGGGCTGCTCTTGTGGCAGAGACCAGCTTTGCCTTCACAGGAGCACTCCTCGATGCTCAGAAACACTAAGAACAACTCAACTTCTGCTGCCTTGGCCCCTGGTGCGGAGCAACCTGCAAGTATTGGTCGAGCATCATAAGCAGGGAGGAAGGGGGCACAACAAGTCCCCATCCCACCGAGTGGCAGAAAGCCCACTTAACACCCCTGCCCTGTGGCACTCCCTTCTGATACAGGATTCAGTTTCTGAGCCCAGGAATGATTTAAAATTATTTGGAAAAATATGGGACCTGGGAAGATGGTCCCATTCCAGAGCCTGACTCAGTCGCTATTTGCGGTCCTTGTCAGCAGGAGAGGATGCTCCTCCATCGGGAACATGGTCAGCCACCAGCACCATGCCAGGTGCCAGCTGAGGACCTGGCAGCAACACACCACAGGCAGCTCATGCCCAGGCCTGCCAGCAAGCGGACGCCTACGTCCCCCAGCACGCACGGGCCAGGCGGAAGGTTCCCAAGCAGGCTGGCCCCGGCCCATGGCCATCGGTTCACTGGCTCTGCACAAATTTCACACTGCCATGGAGGAGCAGATGGATGGCCCTGGGAACCCTCCCAACACACGCTGAGCAAATGTCCTGCCTGCTCTGACAATGTACTGCCTGGCTCCGCACGAGCCGATGGCAGAGGTCAGACCCCCACGCCTGCCCCGGATGCTGCTGAGCACAGAGCACACAGGGCTACAGGAGAGACATCTGTTTGTCCATGGTGACCCAGCTCAAGATAAGGAGCCACACAAGCAACAGCCAACACTGATGTGTCAAGGTCACCCCAATCTAATTTCATTCCCCCTGAAGGTCACCAGGTCTCTCGATACAAGCAGGAACATGACTTAGGCATCAGGAAAGTTTCTGAAGCCCCATTACACAGCACTTGTAAATAAAGCAGAGCAGCATGGTCTAGCCAGAAGTATTACAGCACAGACAGAAAATGGGCTGGAAAACCACAAACAGGCCTGCCTTTGGAGTGTCTGATTTTCACAATTATGCACAGAAAGTTTTTCTTCAGTTTCCTGCAGATACCAAACTGGGACAGGGCTAGACCTGGGCTGGAGGGGAGAGGCTGCCCAGCAGCAGGCAGGAACCACAACCAGCATATGTCAAGTAGGGGGCACCCAGGTAAGGGGCAGCCTTTTCAAGGCAGGAGAATTTCTTGTGGATCTCAAGACAAAAATGAGCAAGGCCTGCCTGATATGCTACATGGAAAAAAGGCCAACAACATGCCAAGATGCATGAAGAGAGCATCACCTGCAAGACAGTTATTCTGCCCATCGCTGGTTGTACGTTGGCTGCAGAGCCGAGTCCGGCTGCAGCTCTATGTCCCCTGCAGTGGCACTGACTTACAGCCACACACCACACGGAGGTCCCAGAAACAACAGAAACCAACCCTTCCCAGCCCCTTCCTCACCACGTCCTGGGGGTGCCTGCCCAGAGCACGAGCAGCAGCCAGAGGGGCCCGAGCCCAAAACCTCCCAGGAAGCAGCCCTCTGCCAGAGCTGTTCCCAGCAGAGGCTCCCAGGGCGCTCCAGCAGCAAAGCTCTTGTGCCAGCCCATGGCATCATTCACTTTCTTCTTACCAGGCTTCTGAGGGCAATTTTAGCATGCTGCCACCTCCTTCTAGAAATCCTCAGAGAAAACAAGATTCCTTCTCTACAGCTATGAGCTCTCTCACTTCCCATTTTCAAGTGCTTTAGTGCTCCATCTCTCCTGCCGTAACCTAAATTTTAACCTAGCCCCAAGTATCAACACTGAACATTATTACTTATTACAGCTTATGGCTATAAGGGCCATCAGACCTGCCGAGCACAGCGCCCAAGGAACACGGGCCAAAGATGGCCGTGCTCTAATCCCGTGTTCATTCAAGCTACTGCATCCCTGCCAGACAGATATCCGGGTTTGATCCAGAGATGTCAAGTGATGGAGAATCCCCCACAGGCTTAAGCTGTTCCAGCGGTTAATTACCTTCCCTGATAAAAATATGCACTTCATTTCTAGTCAAAATTTGTCTAGCTGGAGCTTTCAGTGCCTGGATCTTGTTATGTCTTTTCCCTGCTAAATTAGAGCACTCTGTACCCACAGAAATCTCTTGATCACAGCCTAAAACAACCTACGTCACAAAGCCACCTCTTAAACTTCTCTTGGATGAAAAGTTCAACCTACTTAGGCTACATCTCCCAAAGCAGAGCAGATTTTCCAGACCGTGAACCATTTCTGTAACTCTTTTCTGCACATTGCCCATTTCACCAGCCAGTGTTGTTCCAGCACAGACATCAAGAGTGGTCTCAGTACCCCGATGACGCTGCTGGCATTCCCATCACACACACAACCTTTCCTCACCCACAGGCTCACTGCGCAGCTACAGGAAACCTTTCAATCGAGCCATTAGCGATTGCAGCCACAATCACCCTAATGCAGAGAAGGGACCTTTAGCATCCCACCCCGGCGCTGGGTTGGAGGGGAAGATAGCCACAGACGACAGCTGCCTGCCCCCACCACCCCGCTCCTGCCAGCTCAGCTTCTGAGCAGGACAGTCCCCAAGCCCCTTCGCCCAGCCCACGAGCTGCACCCGGGCCAAGGGGACAGATGAAGCCGTTACCGCCCCAGCGCCGCTTCCTCCAGGCTCAGCGAGTCCAAGTCACAGGTTTGTCACTGCTGCTCCAGGCAGAGGAAACAGCCCCCCGGGGAGCAAAGCGAGGGCAGCTCCAAGTGCCTTTGAAACACCTTGAGAGCTTCCCTTAGGGGAGGCTCCGCAACCAGAACGGAGACCCAGAGCCGGTCCCCTCTGTACAGCACCCAGAGCCCACGGGACACTTGGCTTTCCACCAGCCCTCCTAGTGCCACCCATGCCAGTGCCCACCTGAAAGGCCACCAAGCAGCACCCAGCGTCTGCTCCCCACCCTGCCAGGGAGCTCCATGGCACCCGAGCCCCTGGCCGACCGCTGGAGAAAGAATGCCAGCACAGATGGGCTGCAAAAAGGGGCACGGAGCTGCAGGGAGGGCAGGAGCCGGACACAGCTCCTCCCGCAGCCAGGAGCAATGCTGTGGGGAAGGCAGGCTACAGAGGCAAGAATTTCAGCACACTGACCTTCACCAGGGGAACAGCCCAGTAAACTGGCTGCATGCAGGGACAGGCTTTTGGGAGCACACTCATCAAGTAAAATAAACCCAGGGCAATCCCTGGCCCCAGGACCAAAGCTGAAAGAAGAGATAAACCAGCAGATCATGGAGAATACTCACAGGTTGCCTGGCTCCCGTCAGCACATCCACTCCAGTCAGACCAGCCACAAGAGAAGAAGGGAAGGTCTGTGCTGGGGACACAGCAATGCACAGAAACCCCCAAAATCCTCCTCAGCTCCAAGCCAGCAGCAGCGTCCCTCCCTGTCGGCACAGGGTGCCGGGGAATAGCCCGGGGAGACACAACTTTCTGTGCTCTCCGTCAGGCAAGGTCCTGCTCCAGCCACAACTGCATCCTTATTTAATTCACAGCAATTATACTCACATTCTGCTAGACAAATAGATTTTACAAGCCCTCAGTTAAATGTGGATAATTACGGCTGCCTGCACCAGGGGACAGCCCTGCCCAGGCTCAGGAGGAAGAATCACATCCCGATTCCACTAATGCTGTAAATTAGCAAGGAGCATCCCAATGGCAGCAGAGTAATTACCAGCTATTGCATCCCCATCTTCCTGTGGGCTGCTGCTCCCGCGCTCCCCCACCCTGCATCTTCCTCCCTCGCAGTATGTGTGTGTTTTCAGGCATATGCTGCTGTTAATGGGGCTTCTGTCACTTCAGCTGCTGGCAGAGATTATTTTATCTCAGGAACCCTCTCCCAGTGCCAGAGCACAGGCTTTCAGCTCTAAATCATCCACGGGGAACACACAGGTGCAGGAGAACAGAACATGAAAGCATCAACTTTTTGGTCACACTGGTTGTGCCAGGCAGTGCCTACCACAAAAGCTCTAAGAGCAATGGCAGGAGAGGGGACCCAGGAGCACAAGCCCTCGTCAGACCTCCAGGAAGGCATCCAAGCTCAGCAGGCACAGAGGGGACACCAGGGAGGAAGGAGAGGGCACAGCTACCCAGATAGGAGCAGAGAAGAACATTTGGTCCCCAGTTATCATGGGGAGGGGGGCGGGGGGGGCTGATGCAGAAGGAGTCCCAAGGCAGGAGGGGAGTCAGGGGTCAGGCTCTGGCTTCACCAAGACACCCAAAAAAACCCACCAACTACAGTGCATGATCCAGAGGGGACATTAAATCTGACCTCTGTTTAACACCCAGGTATATTGAGGCACAAGGCAGGAAAGGAAAAATAAAAAAGCCACTGAGAGACTAAAACAAGCACAAAATTCCCTCTAGAACCCCACTAACCTTTTCCATCTTCTCACCACACTGCTGCACTTGCAGGCTAGGAAGAGAGCTCCAACACAGCCCTCCTGCAGACAACACTACTCCACCCTCCTTGGTGGGCTCTTATAGGGCAGCAGCATTGCTCCCCACCCTGAGCCCTCATTGCTCCAACCACCTGCAGGTGTGCCTGATGAAGGAGAAAGCCTTCTGCAGAAAAGGAGGGAAGCCCCATTTTGGGTAGCTGCCAGCTTTCCCTGCCAGGGACTCTCCCACGGTCTCAATCCCTTCTGAAGCTGGCAGGTAACAGAATGCAGCAGGCAGTGCCCTGGGGAACCGAGGGCTCCTGAGGCTGTCCCTGGGGATGGACATGCCGGGGACCCAGCTGGGGACAATTCCCATCAGCCAGCATGACTGCAACCAGGCTGTGCCACGTGGAGTCCCTGCTCCTCGCTCTCCACATGCAGCCACTGCAGCGGAATAAAGATAAATAAGAAAACCAGAATGAAATCACATTTTTCAAATCCATCTGTCAAAGCTAACCCGTGCAATCCAGCCTCGTGCAGCCCCACACTGACACCGCCACCCAATGCTGGGCAGAGCCACCTTGCACCAGCCCCCGCCGCAGCTGGCTCAGCTGCACCAGACACCCTCAGCCAGCACCTGAGCCACCACCAGCGCTACACACGCTGCCCACAGCGGGGCATGGGGCCACGGTCCATTGGCAATGATTTATTGCGGTGTCACCCAGATGAAGGGAGGAGGACATGGAGCAGTGTCGCTCCCCTCCCAGTGCAGGCAGCACACAGGAGGATGGGGTGGTGCAGGGCCATCTGGCAGTGGCGATGCTGAGGGAAGCGGGGCCACCTCCGCACCTCAATCTGCCTGCAGGGAACCAGCTCAACCCCTCCAGACCTCCTAAGGTCCCAGCTCAAGCTCTTCTTCGGTGCCTGAAGACAGACCAGGCAGCAGCTCTGCGACCCCTTGGAGAGCTCCAAAACGCAGGGACAGATTCAGTGTCTCCCCACTGCTCCCCAACTTGTCAGACCTCCCCAGTACTTGGGCACTTGCTAAGATACTTCAGAGCCTGTGTGTCAGCAAGGCTTAGGCTTGGGATGCCTGGGGGAACACAGTGCGCTTCATTAAAATAATTAGTTTAACATAGGACAGCAGAGGTGAAGGTGAGCAGGGCTCCCCATGCTCAGCACTGGCTGCTGGAGCCCCGCACGGGAGATCAGACCTGACGGCCACAGCGATGGACGAGTGTGCAAATGCAGTTTTACCCAGCATGTCAAGCGTGCATCCTCAACTCACGCCGCATTCCTCTTTGCAGTCTGCTCACAGCCTCTGCTGTGGATCCACGTGATGAAGCTGGGAATACTCCTGCTCTGGGCAAGAAGGCCAAGCACCAGGCAGGCAGCACCGATGGCAGCGCTGCAACGCTGCAGAGCACAGGGCACCACAAGCCGCTTGCAGTCACAGTCCAGCTCCCGGCCCCAGCAGCACTGCAGGCTCTGCCCAGCACTGCCACCATGTGCCAGAGCACCACGGACACTCCTGCTGCCCAGGCACTGTGCTTGCACCCCCGAGGAGAGGGGGGCACCGCTCCATGGCTGGCATGGCAGTCACTAGCATACGGAGGCTCTGCAAGGCTCCTGCCAGGAAAAGCTCGTGCACTTTACCACTGCTGAGAAGCTTCTGTGTTCCTGAAATATCATCTTCCCCTGGGCAACTTCATATGCAAGTCTTGGGACTTGCCGGAGCATTAAACTGACATCTAGGTCAGAGTAAGGAATAGCTCAACGCCTCCAGGAAAAAGGGTTTTCCTTTCACATCCCAGTGCCTCCTCCACCAGCTCGATACCCAGACCAGGAGTGAGCACTTAACATGGGTGACCACTTCAAGCCTAGCGTGAAGCAGGCTGTGGGGGCAGAAAAGGGATTAAAAAAATTTCTGAGACCTGGTGTAGAGATAAGCTGCCATTTCTGGAGTCCTCTCGGCTCTTTATGGTCCCCAGAGCAGCACCTCTGCAGGAAAAGACACTTAGAGAATTCAAAGACCTGGGGGAGCCTGGCTGGACACGGACAGACCGCCTGGACCTGGGCCAGGGCCAACAGATTCCCACTATATTTTGCATGGCAGATGCCGTGTCTCAGAACCAACACCGCACATGGAAGATACATCCTGCTCGGCGATACCTGTGACCTTGGTGGTAAACAGCATCCCCTGCCTCACTGTGCAAGCTGCAGCCCTGCCTGCAGCCCCCTGAACGCTGTGTTTATTTATGAGGGTCCCAGGGAGGTATACGGAGGAGGGATGCATCATGCTCTGGCAGCACAGACTGCACAGCACAGCTGAGGGTGCCTGGACCAGCCACGACCCCTCCACTTCTCAGGAGGGAGCACCCAGCCACCAGCAGCCTCATGGCACAGTCTGACGCCCTGGGGCTGCCCCAGCCCTTGTGGAGCCCCACAGCCTCTGTGGTGCCCACCCCACATCGGGCACTGCTGCCCGTGGGTCTCGTGGGCTCTGGCACTCAGCTGGCAGCTGCCTGCCCACATATCTGTAACGCAGTGGATTGCGTGCACTGGCCCCGCTCCTCCAGAAGTTTAAACAAATAACACTTGCTAGGAAGGACAGCTGAGGGACTGGAGAGCCCCGGGCTCCTGCAGACAGCAGCTGTCGGGTCACTGCCACCCTAAACCCTGGTGGCACTGGGGAAGGGTCAGGCTGGTGCAGCATGTGGGGAAGCGGACCCTGCCCTGTTATTTTAACACCATCACACACATTTCCCTCCACAGCAGTGGGGGACAACGAGTCAGGACTTGCCTGATGAAGTGCCCCGGTGGCTGTGCAGCAGGAGCAGGGCATGATAGATCATAGGAATAAAACAAGGAGAAGGGTGACACAAGCAATCGGCAGAGACTGGCTGTAAATCTCGGTGCTGATGGCGCTGGAGATGAGCTGGCTGGCTTTCGGGGGTGGGGGGGCGGGGGGCGAGCAGCAGAGAGAAGAGGGTGATAACAAGAGCCGTGAGCGGTGCTGGATCCTGCGTCCCGGCTGATGCAGAGGCCTTGCTGTCAGGGAGACAAAGTGGAACCGCTCAAGTGCATCATTGATTTTTAATAAAAGCAGGTAACACTCTGGAAATCCAGCACTCAGCCCCATTTTCTCTTCCCTGGCCGCCCCATCTCCCCCAGCCCCAGCTCGCTCCACTCAACAGCACTGCCCTGGGGCTGGGGATTCAGCACAGACCCTGCTCCTGTGGGATCACCTGATGCAGGGCTGCTGCCTGCCTGGTTCTCCTCTGCTGATCCCTGATAGATGGTTGCAGGGATTTGCATCGACCCTGCAGGACCCGAAGCAGGCACTGCCCGGAGCAGTGCTAGCTGTCGGACGTTGGCTCCATGCTGTCACTTTGCCGGAGATGGGTGCCCTGCTCTGCCACGACAACTGAACCCCGCCGGCGGAGCCCTCCCATTAAACACCAACAGTTGCACCAGCAAGGAGAAACAGGCAGATGTGGGGAAGCCCGGGCTGCAGGACGGGCAGAGGGGACGGGACGGGGCGTGTGTGCGCACCCAGGGACAGGAGCTGCGGGAAGGCAGGGCTGGCCACGCTCTCCTGCAGGAAAGCTTGGCATACAGCAGCGCGTGCACCTCTCCCCCGGCGTGTCACGATGATTGAGTGCAGGATGCAGGCACCATAATGGTTTCATCAACTTAGCTACTTTTTATGAGAAATTTGTTCCAATACCTTCCCTCTCCCTGACTGCTGTCACCTTAACAGATGCCAGACCAGAAAGAATAATAATCCTGGCAGGAAACTTTGAACCGGAGCGAGCAGCTTCCTGGGGAGGGGGGCAGGAGGTGGAAGAAAACTCATTTTTGCAGGTGCTTAGGACCAAGCAGAGCTGCCCCGGCCTGACACTGTCAGTGTTGGAAGATTTGCTCGTGCCCTCCTCTTCCTCCCGGGGGGAAACTGCCTCATGCAGATGTGCTGAAGCGCTCGTGAAACACAGCTTTGGACAGGAGCCCTTCAGCCCCAGCCCCATCCATCCTGCCTCCCGGCCCACTGGACCTGCTCGCTGCCCCAGTAAGCACCTAAAATGCGCCTCCCCCCTCTCTGACACAGTTCCCCCACCTATTTCTGTCCCTGACACCTCTCACCCTCCCCTGCCACTCTGCCCGCTCCCCGAGCTCACTGCCGGCTGGCGAAGCGCCCGACCTCCCGCTCCCCGCTCCCACGCTCTGCTCAGGCGCTGAGCTATGCCCCCGAGCACCCTGCCACTCACTCCTTCCACCCACAACCTTCCCAATTAACTCCAGCACCTGCCTGCCGCCTCCTGCCTGCTCCAGTCAGGCAAGAGCCCACTGCAGCCTGCACCAGCCAGGGGTCTCGGGAGACGCACAGAGCCCCGACAAGGTTTGAGGCACTGTCTTCAGCAATGATAAACTGTGTTATGGGTTAGGCACAGCTACAGGGTCCCCCATGCATCTATGCCCGACGCTCTGCCAGGGACCGAGCACTGGGGCCGCTCGCCCAGCACCGGCAGCCCCATGGCTGATGGATGGCAGAGCATCACTGCAGCCACGGTGCAGAGCACAGCGTGGGAGTGTTTGTGCCAGCTGGCTCTCCCGTTCTTCCCCTTCCCCAGTCTAGAGAGGGTTTTACATTGACAGGGAGCTAAAGCAAATGGTGCCTGAGCGGCCTGCAGGCAACCCTGCCAATTAGCAGGATACAGCCCAGATTTACCACTCACGTGAGCGCTGCGAACAGGGCTGTGGAGGGCCTCGGGAGGTCTGGGGCTGCATCCTCTGCCCCACAGCAGGACTCCAGTGAGGGCAGGGAGACAGGGCAGCGTGGGCTCGGGCAGCTGGCACAGCCCATGCCCTGGCAGCAAACGGGCTGCAGGCAGGCAACCACGGGGGCAAAGATTCACAGCACACGCAGTCCCTTCCCAGAAGATGTAACCCAATGGGTGGTGGGACAGCCCCCACTGATGTCATGTTTCCATTGCCCGGTGCCCCTTGAGCTGCTTTAAGCTGAGTCTGCCCCAGTCCTTGCCTGAGCAACAGCCCCCAGCCTAGGGCTGAGCAGGGGACTGCCCCGGGGTCCCCCACATCTGCCCATTGCTGGTTCTTCCCGGTGCCTCCTCCCTTTCCTTTTCTTTCCACATCACAGTAGCGGTCTCACCATGTGCCAAGAGGCACAACACCAGTGCGCTCCTGCTAACAGCGCCTGTGAGATCCCCCTCACCTGCCTGCACCACTCCTGCTTTCCTGCTGGTCTGCCGAGGCCACGCCAGGCGCAGGGGACCCACGACACCCTTTGACACCTCTAACAACAATTCATAAATTGTTACTGTGCTTGCAGACGCTGACCAGCCATGTCCATGTATGCTGGCTCACACGCACCTGCACGCTGTCCCGGCTGAGCAGAGTCATTGTCATGCTGCTATCCTGCATTTCTTCACCCCAGACTTCTCCGTTCCCTTTGGGAAATGAAAAACTAAGCATCATCATCAATCTAACCAAGGGGGCAGAGATCCTCTCCCCAGCAGGCCAAGCCAAACATTTGGCACTTGATAACAAACTGTAGCCACCTGCAGACCACGTCCCCATCTCCAGCCCCTCTGGCCCCTCACTCTCTGCAAGGATGAGCAGAAGAGCTTGGCCCGAGCCCCTGCCTGTGCAGGCAGCTGAGCAGAAGCTCCCTCCAGCCCTTCAGCTTCTCCATGCTCCCCCAGCACTTGCAAGCTGCAGATGGAGTACAGGTCGGCTCAGCAATAGTCATCCCTTTCGATGCACATCTGCATCTGCCTGTGTTAACAAGCAGCCCAGCACCGCATCTCCTGGACGCACCAGAGCCACATCTCCCCACAGAACAGCTACAGAGGCAGCACGGCTCTGAGAACCGGCACAGGCAAAGAGCCAGCGCCAGACAGAACAGACGCAAATGTGGCAGAGCGGAAAAAGCCATATTTTATTGCACCCCACATCCTGCTGCCAGATTCCCCCAGCCGCCACTCAGCAAGGTCGGACCCAGCCAGCCTGCTTGGTGATCCACCACCTCCTCGGCTCACCGCAGCACCCCGCTCCGGGGGTGCATCTCATCCGCAGCCTGTAACACCGCAAGCGCCAGGGGCCAGCGCAGGCAGGAGGCAGCGGCATGGTGCCGCCACCGGCTGCACCGCAGCACGGCAGGTGGGCAGCTGCGAGGCAGCACAGTCACCTCCTGACGCTCCTGGCCAGGTGGGGACAGGCAGGTCCGCAGGCTCCAGGGACACCCCAGACAGATCTCTGTACCGAGTCCCTGGGCATCACTGACAGCTGGAGCACGCGCAGGAAGCGGGACAGGCAGGAGAGGCAACCAGGACAGCTTCCCCCAAGCTCAGCAAAGCACCGGGAGCTAATCTGGGGATTCCCAAGGCTGCGAGTGCCAGACCTGCCCTCGTGCCTGCCTTCTCCTGCGAGGAGCTGCTGCTTTGATATGAGTCATCGCTGGAAGACGAATTCTATTTAAAGGACGTTATTCGTAGAAAATTGAGTTTTAATAACAGGGCATCAAACGAGAAGAAAATACCAAACTTCCAAGCGGAGCTAAGTTTCCATATGTTAATTTATACAGCACATTCATTGCTTGAAGGAATAAAAATCACACAGAGAGCTCCTCTCTCTGACAAAGCAGTGAAGGGAGCCTTCTGCTCCCTGCTCCTGCCATACCGGAGCATCTCCTGGGCACGGAGAGCCCTGGCCATGGCTACAGCCTCTGGCATGGCTGGGAGAGCAAAGGCTTTGGGCGCACAAGCCACCCCACGCTGCTGCCGCGCTCCCAAGAGCCTTTGGGCTTAGTTTAGCCTGCTGGTGGGAGGGCGGGAGGAGACAGCGCTGAGCTCGCTTTAAAAATAGATCAAACCCTCTGCTACGGAGCCATTTTATTAGAGCAGCACAAGCTGTCGGGCTGGTGACACCTATTTGAACACTCGGGGAAGTTTTCCCAGATGAATGTGAAAAGTGAGAGTGAGGGGAAGAATGACAAAGACAGCAAAGCAGACTTCTTTTCCAATTAAAAAAAAATGGAGGGGAGAAGCCTGCTTGCACTTGTAGCCCCTCACCCCGTCCCCAGCCCACATCTCCCGTGCAGCACTGGGCGCTCTGGGTCCAGCTCTGCGGTGACATCTGAACTTGCTCACACCAGGGTGAGGCTTTGGCTCGTCCCAAAGCTGCCTGCAGCCCGCCGGCTCCTCTGCCCCACGCAGTGCCTCCCATGCCCCCTCCCTCGCCACGTGCCATGCCCGGCTCTGGCCAGGGCCAAGGACATCTCTAAAGAAGAGAGAGAAGTCCCTTCAGGTTTCCCTGTGCTGCAGCAGCGCAGCAGCCGAGCTCACCCCAGCCTGGTACAGCTGCCTCGGAACTTCTCCTGGGCCGATCCCAAACCCCGGCAGCGCCGTGGCTCAGGGACGCTGCCAGGTCCCAAACCTGGCAAGAACATGGACAATCAAAGCAAATCCAATCCCACAGCTCCAAACTTATACCAGAGCTCCCCAGTTTGGCAGGCTGCTGGATGCGGCCACAGGAACCCCAGATCCTGGGGTGCACACCCACTCCGGGGGGCTGCGCCAGTGCAGCCCCCAGCCCATTTGCCATCACCAGCCCTGCTGGGCTGCTGCAACTGGAGAAGCACCTGGTGATGGCAGCTGACAAACCCTTCCAGCCTGGCCCTGACTCAATCCATCACCTCATTTATTTGACTGCCCTCAGCCTCTCCCCCCCTGCCAGCACATGGCTCTGCCTCCAAGGGGGAAGCAACTGTACCAGAGTCCAGCCCTGCCAGAATTTAAAAAGTAATCAGTAACAGGGGTCACCTTTCCCCAGGTGCGGCTCACTCTGCTTCCACTGCCATGAACACTGGATATGGACACGGGAAAAAAAAGCCAGAGATGGAGTACGTTGGCCGCAGGTCTGTACTGACTGGGGGAGCACATGGGATAAAGCAAAGGCTCGTTTCTGCCCAGATGGTGGCACGGCGTGGCTGCCAACCAGAGAAAACACCGGCCTGATGTCAGGGGCTGCCTGGGGAAGGAAAGTGGAAAGGGAGATAGGCAAACACAGCCTGAACCCCGAGCAGGACGGGCTGCTGGAAAATCGCTGCCAGTTCCTCCCCGCAGCCCCAGCAGCACCGGGGGATACAGGGCTGCTGCCTGCCCCGTTGGTGAAGCAGGGGTCACGCTAGAGCCAGCAGCAGGGAGATGCCATGGGAGGCCATGGCAGCAGAGGACACCACACTCTTCCAGGGACCTGAGCCTCTGCCATGCCTCCCGTCACCACACCAGCAACAGGGGCCACAGCTCTGCCCCAGCTCCGAGCAATGCCCTCGCCATCTCCCTCCCCCACCAGAGGCTACCCAGAAGGGGGGTCCAGGGCTCAGCAAGGCTGAGGGGTTCAGCTCGCTGCACAGGCTCCTCCCAGATGGGCACAGCAAAGGGAAATTGCAGGCACTGAAGGGGAGGAGCAGGCTCGCCTGCTGCCCCCGAGCCCAGCAAAGCCTCCCCGAGCTGGAGCAGCCGAGTGCCAAGGACAGGATTTATTGCAGCACGGCTCCGCAGCTCGCAGCATCCAGCTCAGGGTCCCTGTATTCCCCTTTGTGCACACTAAAATTGACTCATGTTTTTAAAAGGAAAACTGGGAGGGGGAGAGGGGGGGGAAAAAAAAACCAGAAATGCCTCAGAATCAAACCTCGAAGAAAGCGTGGGAGCTCTCCAGAGAGGAGGAAAGCACTTTCTATATAATTCACCTTTTGTCATTTAATCACCACCCCTCTTGCTGCCGGCAGCTGAGTGGTACAGCCAGGTAATGGCCACGTGCTGGGAAATCCACGGTGGGGCCTGGGGAACGCTCGCTCCCGTGGGTAAGCAGGTTTCTGCCCTGGACACTGAGCTGCATCAGAAAACTTCCATCCCCTGGCCCAGTTTGCCAAGGAGACAAGCTGATTTCCTCTCTTCTGAAGCAGCTTACAAAGCAGCTGGCAGAACGCCAGGGTCTTTTTAGAGAAATGTTAATGATGCCCAGGGAAGAGCTAATCATGTGTCATAGAAACAACTTTGTGCCAGTCAAAGTGCTACATCGTCCCAGCCCCACACGGGCCGCAGGTGAGGGCAGGACCGGGACTCCCCTTGTGCTGGCACCATGGGGATGCCATGGGTCACCCACAGGTGTCTGGCGATGAGCCCCGTGCACAGGTTTAGCACCTGCAGCTCCCGGGGACTGCTCCTGGTGACAGTGGCATATCCCTCCTGGCTACACCAGACCACGGCAAGAGCATCGCAAACCGCAGGTACGCCTTGGCTGGCAGGACCCTGCAAGCACCAGGGGATGGAGCAGCCGGTCCAGCCCAGTGCGGTTGGGGACACAACCAAGCACTCCTGAGAGCCTCCCAGCTCCCCCCTGCAGCCAGGAGTAGGCAGCAGCCACCTCCTCCCCCAGGGAATAGCACCCAAATTACTGTACTGCAACTAACAAACAGAACAGGGGAGCCTGATGGTCAGCAGGGTGACAGAAATAGCTGGGATGTGCTACGGACCAGAGAGCTCTCCCAGAAAGGACAAAACCCAAACGAACCGATGTGGAATGTCACTCACAGGTGAGCAGGGAACAGGCAAGAGCCAGGGGAAGCTGTCCCCTGCCTGCACCGGTGACCAGCACCTCTGCCTGGCCGTGGCACCCAGCACCTTGAGCCCCGACGGATCCCCAAAGCCTCACATTGCCTTCTGGATGCCCCCACGCCACACTCGCACACCCACCTGCCTGCCAGATCGCCCAGGGAAGTCCTGTCGTTGGGCACAATTTAAGGGAAAAAAGCTCAGAATTCTGTTGTACCCAGAGCACCTTTTCAAGCTGACCTGTCCTCTAGGAAATAACAAACTCCTTCATTTACTTGGGGACCTCCATGGTGTGGTCTCGCTCCTGGCATCTTGCATCAGCCCCTCTGCGTGTGCCAGCGGGACGCCCCAGGCCTGGCTGAGGAAGCCTCTCCTGGATGAGCAAAGGGATTCTGGGGGAATCACTAATTCCTCCAGACTGGCCTTGCCTGCCCCTGGGACTCACTCCTCCTTCTGAGAGGAATCAGCAACAACACAGTAACATTTTGCAAACCACATCTCAGTTTTTTCAGCATTTTGCATCCATTTGTCTTTTAGCATCTCCCCTGACGGGTGCATGACTTCCAGCAGGAATCTTTTCATGCCTTTATGGCAGTTTGCAGCTTACAATAAAGGCCATGGTCTGCACCTCTCTGGCAGCCTGACATCTCCAGGCACGGTGTGGGGTGTCCTGCCACGTGAAGGGCCTGGCACGGACACAGAACAGGACGAATGGCTGCAGAAAACAGCCTTGGCTCGGATGGCCACATGTTGAGCCAGTCTAAACAACAGACTAGCGAACAAAAATATATCTGTATGTTAGGGCTAGTTCCAAGAGTAAAGACAAGAAGACCTAAGAGGCCACAGCCTTCAGCTGTAAGGCCAGCAGAGTTTTATTTAATGCAGGAGGAGTAAATAAAGTCCTCAGCAAGAGGAATAAAGCTCCCGGAGAACAGACCCAGAACTGAGCGGATAAATAACCCAGCCAGCAGGACCTGAGCCATGTGAAGGGAGCCTGCAAGGAATGTGGGGAGGCAGCAGTGGCACAGAAAACCTTGTGTGCCAGGCAGCACGGGGCAGAGCAAGGATTGCCAGGGGGCTGAATGAGATGCTGTGGCAAAATAGTAAAAGGTATTAGTTATGTAAATAAAAAGATAATACAGAAAAAAAAGTGAGGCTGCTAAACAGCATGGATGAGTAGAGATAAAACTAACCTAGGTGCTGCCTGAAAACTGATTGAACAATTAGCTTCAGCTTTCAGGAGGGGTGGTGATTAACACACTGCTGCCTGCAGGCTGCTTTACAGAACAGAGGAACAGAAATTGAAGCTCCAAAGCAGGAGCAAAACTCAAACCATCCAATGAGTTCAAATTAGAGGAACGAGGAAACCTCCATCTCAGAAACCCACCAGAACTGGCCTAACTCAACAGCCCAACCACAGACATGTCAAGCTCCAATCGGCCACAGCACTGGAAAAGAGCAGCACGGAGCCAAGAAAGGAGCCGGGGCAGGGAGAGACCCCCCAGACCTCCCCAACACGCAGAACAGAAGCTCAGTGAAAAACAAGATGAAAATACATGACAAACAGGTAAGATGTAACATTGCCTTACCACAGGCAGCTCATGCCAGAATAAGTTGGTATCTTCCTTCAGACAAGGGGAAGGCGAGCGGCTTGGCCAGCAGCAGCACCCCAGCAAGACGGGCTGGCAAGGGCCGGGGGAGGCATTTGCTGTGCAGGAGAGGCTTCAGCCCAGGGGGGCTGGCAGACCTCAAGACTGGAGCAACCGAACAGCACAAAGTTCAAAATGCTGAACATAAGGACTACGCAAGAATGTCTGCTCTAACCTGGAAAAACACACAGAGAAACATCTAGGTATATTACTCAGTTACAAGCTGACTATGAGTCACCATCTCCTGCATCTGTGAAAAAAGCAAGTGTGTTTCTAGGCTGCCTGGCAAAGAGATTTCCAGGAGAAAGCAGGCAGCATCCACACTGCTGCGCGATGCTTTGCTGGGGCTGGATCCGTACTGCTGGATGACCACATGTGAGATGGGTTGGGATGGAGGAGCCAGGCAGGACTGCCCAGGGGATGGAGAGCTGCTCCGGGGAGCGGACAGAAGGACAGAGGAGCTCATCCAACCCCAGCCAAGGCTTCTTCTCTATAAATATGCAGGGAGTAGGCACCAGGGAGGGAGAGGAGCTGTTCAAGCTAAAGGACAATGTCGGCACAAGTATAAACGGGTGTAAAAGGCTGCAAAGAAAGGGAGGCAGGAAGGAAATAAGGAGGTTTCTGTGCACAGGGAGGGACAGGCACTGTATGGATGCTTGATCAGGTGAGGAAAGGGGCTGCAGCTAGGACTGCCCAGACAGCAGGGACCGGGCTCCGGGGTCTGGGCCTCTTCCTAGAACATGCCTTTAAAGTCCTTTTAAATGGTACTTGGATGTTTCACTGTTTCTCCTACCAGAGCTGACAAGTGATGGCCCACAGCTGAGCAGCCCTTTCGCCCGCAGAGCAGTGACCGCCCGCTGTGGGGAGCGGGCAGAGAACGGCAGGTTCACCCCTCGACACCCCCGGCTGCTGCCGCTGCAGCACCAGAGCCCCTTCCCACTGCGGCCCTGGAAAACTGCAGGCCAGGCACCCCTGCTCCATGCGCTGTCCAGATTGCTTCCCTAACTCCGTGCAGAAATCCAGGCTGCTAATCAGATGGAAAGTCTCCATCCCATAATAAACAGAGTGTACTATTTATAAACCTGAAAACGTCTTTATTATTATTATTTTCCCCCAGAAAAAAAAAAAAAAACCACCTTGCACAATACTGTTAAATACACCCCACCAAGGACTCGCAGGTCTGCAGCGCTGGTATCGCTTCCCCAGGCAGTGCCCAGTGGAACAGATGGCAGTGTGGGCGTTAGGTACCAGCCTCCTGGCAATCTGAACATCTGTTACCGTTAGAAAATGCTAATTGCCATCAATCAGGACAGCACCTACCCACATTTACATGCAAGCACAAAAAAATTACGTCTAAATTTCTCCGAGTACAACACTTGCTGCATGTTAAGTAACTGGAGCTGCTCAGATGCTGCAAGGCAGCTTGGCACCGGCGGCTGCGGGCGATGCACCACATCTGAGCACCCAGCCTTCCCCAGCAGCACCCGCAGCGTGAGGGGCAGGGGACCCGGCAGGGCCCGTCCCCTCCTCCCATGCTGCCCCATTCCCGGGGCAGAGCCCTCCAACCGCAGCCACCTCTGCCTCCGCAGGCAGCTCTCCTGCCCGGGAGCACTGCCACCGGCACAGGGCACCCCGGGGAGGACAGTCCCCATCCCCTCTGCAGATGCTGCAGGGTACACGCACCCTTCTTTTCCACGCAGTGCTCCCACCTCACCTGGACACGCCAGAGCCGCAGCGGGAGCGCTCTGCTCCCAGCTCGCTCCCTCTGGTGACTCCAGAGCAGCTTTGGGTCCCGCACTCTGACGTGCTGCACTTGCAGACTCACAAGACCCCCGCGTATCCTCCGCTGCTCCCCTTCGCCATGCTGCATTTCCACATCCCAGCTCGGAGAGGCTGCCTGCTCCACACAGCTCTTCCAGCCAGGCCAGCAGCATCTCACCCCACAGGTCACCATGATGGACTAGTCAAATCCAGCTGGGAACTGCCCAGTCCTGGCTGGTCCCTGTGGTGCACCCTATGGGAAGGTAAGGCGCTCTCCATCCCCAGAGATCACAGGAACAGGCCGGAACAGAAACAGCCCCACTGCAGTTTATCAGATCACATTACAGGAATTGTAGGGAAAGGTTCGGAGAAGCCCACATCGGTATGTCTGCGGGCAGCCTCCTCCTGACGGTCCCTGCCAGACCCAAGGGACGCACAGCGCAGCTCCCTCCTCGCCCAAACCCCTGGCAGCCGAAAGAGTGGCTGAGCTGGGATGGTGTTGGGAGCATCTTCCCTCGGAGGCAAGAGAAGGCACCGGGGCACCGGCTGCCGGAGTGAGATGACAATTCCCATTTTGAAGAAGCGGAGGTACAAATCTTGGATGGCAAACTCCGACACAAAGTTGAGCAGAGAAACATGAAAACAAGAAACCTGGAGTGCAGTGATCCCCAAGACACACCTCTCTCAGCAGTGGTCCCAAGGGACGCTATGTCAGCCAGAGCCAGTGTGCCGGCCATGCTCCTCACCCCGAGGCGCTGCTGCGGCCCCCGCCTCCCTCGCAGCAGGGAGCTGCGCCGGAATGCAAATGATGCTCCAGGCTGGTGCCAAGATCTCCTTGTTCCTTCCTCAATTTAGGACACCTCTCGGTGCTGCAGCCTTCACGTAGCTGGTAGGCAGCTGCAAGGGTGTCAAAGGAGCGTGCTAATGCTGACCCAGGAGTGACTCTTCTTCGATGGCAAAGGCAAAGCTCCAAGTGCTGTTTCACCCACGCTTAGGCCTTTTCTCTTAGGGCTAAAGTCCTAGATTGTAGCTGTGAGACAAACTTCATATTGCAAAAGCCTTTCTACCTGCTACACTCTCAGCCATCCTCAGCTTCTGGCTCACAGAGGCAGTGCCAACACAGTGGACATGGACCTTTGGACACCGTTCCTGCCAATTTTGGGGGCCGGTGAGTCAGGGTGGAGCCTGACCTCCCACAGTGGGGACCAGGGCAGGCAGCGGCTGAACAGCCCCAGCCCCAAGGGCAGGCACACTCTGCTCACTTTCACCCTGCTGTGTCCGGGGCTGCGTCCCGAGTAGCGATGCCAGACCCAGCCCCGCGCCACACCGGAGGTGGTGGGGGACAGTGAACCCCGTGCCACGCTTCCAGGGAGCAGAAAGCCCTGCTTCTCACAGAGGGAGGTACATCCCACCTCATGCTCCACCCTAATCTACTGGGTTGGGGCCATCCCAAGGCAGAGCAGAGCAGGGGGCTCACCTCGCCGCTGCAGACCCACCCCAGCGCTGGGGGAGCACAGCGCTGTTCGTCCCTGCCCTTCGGGCTCAACACGCCCACCAGCACCAGTGCACTCGCCAAGCGGCTCAGCCCTCGCGGGCATGACCCAGCCTCCATCCCGGCATGCCGCCACACACCCCCTTCCTGGGGGCTCAGCACAGGCAGCCGCACCCTCCCACAGCACCCACCACGGCAGTGGCATGGGGGCTTCCCCCCCACGCCTGGCCCCAGCCACACTGACTGCAGACACCGCTGCCTCGGCTCTTGGGAAAAACTCAGGCTCTTCCCAAAGAGGAGGAAGAGGAGCAACCTCACTGCTGAGGCAAAGGAGACGGAGGCATGGGATGGAAGAGCTGTAAAGGAGCGTCAGAAGAGCCTCACCAGACATGCCGCGCTCGTCCCACGGCCGAGGGGAGTGGGGAATTGCAGTGCACATTTAATTTCCTTGCAGCCATTACGTCATGGTTTTTGGGCTTTGGCTTCATCCCCTGGTTCACCCCACATCCCTCCCCAACCCTGGCTCCGTGACAAACTCCCACCGGCGCGAGCAGGTTGCAGCACCGCTGCTCGCTCCCCGCAGCTCCCACCATTACTCAGCAGCCGGGGGAACCACTCAGAGCTACAAGGTCACTCAAAAACACCATCTGTCCAAGAACCGCTCCTTGCCCTGGAGAGAGCAGGAGAGAAATTATTCCAACACGCTGAAGGCCACTGTCCTTCCCTCTGCTGCCCCAGCTGCATGCCAGCATCTCACAACGCTCACTCAGCCCCAGCTGAGTAAAGGGGGGGATGACAGCATCCCTGCCCAGGGAGACCCCTGCCCATTCAGCGGCGAGGCAGCCCCAGGCAGGCAGCGCCCAGGCTGGGGCAGCCTCCCACACCGGGGAGCAGAGATCCTTCATATCACGAGGGCACCCAAAGCCTCCAGGAGCAGATGGGAAAACTTCCCAAAGTGCCCAGCTGCAGGGCAAGGGGTTTGGTGCTGAGGAGTGCAGGGAGGCCACAGCTATAAATACAACCGCCCCGGGCAGGCAAAC
The DNA here is from genome assembly GCF_949628215.1 of Phalacrocorax aristotelis. NCBI lineage: Eukaryota > Metazoa > Chordata > Aves > Suliformes > Phalacrocoracidae > Phalacrocorax > Phalacrocorax aristotelis. The sequence goes on from NC_134291.1 coordinate 5,835,595, forward strand.
ACACCGAGGCTGCCAAGATAAAATACATTTACCCAAGCCAACAAGCTGGCAGTGGGTCGCTGCCCAGGCAGCAGGCGAGTGAGGAGGAGTGTGGCCGGCAAGCGGTATGGAAACGGCACCTGGCCAGCCCCGCTCAGCCGCATGCCCCATCGCCTGTGCCAGCCAGAGGCCACTGCCGCCTCCCCAGCCCCTGGCTGGTGGCCCCCTCCAATGCAATGGGCTGGGGTGCAATGGTGGGGGTGAGACCTACCTTGCACGGGGGGAACCAGCCACAGGAGTGCCACGACAGCCCCCAGGAACCGCCTGCTCCAGGCCCCCTCCCTCCAGCACTGCCCAGGGACTATTTATGGGGAGCTGAAGTCACTTGCACTTGGGCTCTGAAGTCACATTCGTCTCTGCTTGTGCTACTTCTCCTGCGCTTCAAAGTGTCACAACATGGGTGCTATCTTTATCGAGGTGGTTGTCCCCCACACGCTGTGTCCCAGATGCACTTTCGTAGCTGCTCGCAGCCAGGCACTTTCCCAGCCCTGTTTTCTCGCCAGGAAAGGCACAGCACAGCGTGGGGCTGCCAGCGACGGCTGGGCACTGAGCAGAGGGACTCTGACTCACACCCAGCCCAGCCAATAAATAAATATTTGACTTGAGTTCATTTGCAAACTTAATATCGGGGAGCATGTCCAAGGCACTCAAGCGGTGCTCGGAAGCGCATCCCCCCGCTCAGGGCAGTGCGGCCGCCTCTGCCGAGGGGGTAGCAGCAGCGCCCAGCTGTTCCCCCCAGCACCGAGCACCCCAGTGGCTATTTTCCACATTCAGCCCCAAAGCCCTGTGGCTGTACCCCACCTCTGCAAGGCCCCCAGCTGTGGCGCGGACGGCAGAGGCGGGCACTGCCCCCTGGGGCTGCACCACAGTGGGGGTGCCCAGCGGGTACCTGCACCTCAGTGGTCCCGGGACCCCATGCTGGCCCCAGTGCCTGCGGGCTGGTCCTTGTGGTCCCACAGCGAGCCCCACTGTGCACGAGATCCTTTCCATATGGGAGCAGCCAGCAGAGCTGCCAGCTCCCAGTTCCAGCGCTTGCCGCTACATCTGGAAACTCTTCTCACCCTTAATTGTTCTTAATGCTTTAACACGCGGAGTGACTAATAAGACACTAATTGGGCGGCGTTAGCAGCAAGAGACAGAGTGGGGAGCATGGCTGGCAGTGCCCTCTGTGCCGAGCCGGCGCTCTCCCAGCCACTTAGCTGCTGGTGTGCCGCAAGTATCATAAATCACTACAAACCCACACGCTTTTCCCTTCTCGGCCTTTTGCAGAGCGGTGGGAAACCTGCCTCCAGTAGCAGGGAGAGCAAAGAGCTGCAGATTTTAGCTCGTCTCACAGCCACCTGCACCCCAGGAGCAAGGGGAGAGAGGACGCAGGGTCCTCCCCAGCAGCCATCTCCCGCACACTTCCCCTGCAGAGAGCAGAAAGGCACCCATGGCTCCGTGATCCCTGCCATCGCTCCCCTCTGGCACCCAGCTCACTCCACCGCTGCCACCTGCATCACCTGCCCCCACCTGCCTGCAGCTCCCGTGCTGGGTACCACCGGGACAGGCTCCCACTTGGCATTGCTCACGTCGAGCAGACATGAAAAGACAAGTGATGAACGGCCACAGGGAAAGCACCTGCTCCTGCGTGATTTACGGCAGCGGCTGCTGCTGCTGGGGAGCTGGGGCAGAGGACGTCTGCATTTGGGACCCCCCACACCCCAGAGAGCTGTGGGGTGACAGCCCAGTCCTCAGGTCCAACCTGCCCAGGGAGCTTCCCGGGGCTGCCCCCCCTGCCTGCATGTCTGCCGGCAGCATTGCGCTTGCTGGAGCTGCTCGGCAGCGGGAAATAGGCACAAATCTTGTTACACACTGGCTAAGCCTCCCTGGGCATGTTTTCTATAAATCTCTTGGAATTTATTATATGATAACTAGCCTGGAAAAGCTAAATTAAATCCACAGCCAAGAAACTGACTTTCAAGTGTGACCTAATTTACTTGCTCGGAGGGGTGGGAGGGAGCGGGGATCCCGGTGCCAGTCATTCCCGGGATGACCTCCCCATGCAGCCGCACACCCCCGTCCTCCTCCTCGCCATGACTTTGGGGACGGAGCTGCGCAGCCTTTCATGTCTGAGCGGATCTCGCACTCCCACTCGCTGGAACAAAAGCGCCTCGAGGGCTCCCCTGTCAGATGTTTCTCCATTGCTCATCTTTAAGCCTTCCTTTAAGGAGCGCTATCCTCCCGGGGGGCTCCAGCGGGTTTGGGGATGACGAGGAGCATCATTGCAGGGGTTCTGCATCGGCACATTCCTCCATGCTCCAGGCTGCTCCCCGCTGTCCCAGCGAGCCTCTTGCACGGCACCTGCACCCTCGTTTGAGGTTCTGGCCGGCAACCCAAAGCCTTCATACAAGGCCCCATCAAGAAAGATGGCTTGTACGGAAAGGAGGTTTAAGAGCAGAGGAGAAAAGAGCAGGGAGAAAATCCAGCTGGGGAAGAGGCCTGGTGGCTGCCCACCTCTGCCTGGGCACCCAGAGTGCGTCCTGGCAGCAACGGCTGTGCCGGCCCAGCCGAGAAAGCGTGTTCCCCTGGGATGGACACCTCCCTCCCCATGCAGGGGCACAACACGCATCACCACCGGCTTAACAATCTGACTCCGAACCCCCACAAAAAGCAGCACAGCCCCAGTCCCAAGACCTGTACATGGCCCAGCACACCCCAAGGTCCCAGGAGAAACTCCCAATGCTCCTGCTCTGGACAGGGCAAATGTAACGGGCCGGCTCTGATGTATCATGCTGTTGTGCGGCAGCCCTGCACGGCCCCTCTTCCCGCTGTGCTGCGGGGTGCAGCCCCGTGCTTCCCCCTCCAGCAGAGGCCAGCCAGGACTGTGCATCCCCCTTGCCTGGCCATCCCTGCCCACTCGCTGGGCTCACATCTCTTTGCAGGAGCAGGTTGCATGAGGCAGGAGCGCAGCACAGGCAGCGCAGGCTGGGCCCACGGCGAGGGCAACGTGGGCAGAGCGGGACCGCGGTGCTCCGGCAGACCCGGGGGTGGGCTCGGGGCTGGCACGCAGGCGCGTGCTGTTGTTCTGGAACGGAGTGCACTGGCAGAGCGGCATGTGGGAAGCTTGCATAATAGTGCCAGCCCACACTACGCCTGCTCCTTCCCAGCATGATCAGCCCCTTGCTTTCATGAGCAATAACATCCACCCAAAGTTTTCTAAAAGACAAAAAAAAAGCTTCAAGGTGATACACAGAGCTCAGCTGCCTTTGCTGCCTTCAAACTGATTAATGCAGCTGGGGAAATCCATCTGCACAGCCTCTTCGCAGAGGCAAGGCTTCTCTAATCCCCCGCTCGGGACGACCTCTGCCCCAGCCGAGGGACGAGGATTCTCAAAATCCCGCTCCCTGCTTGATGATTTCTGAGCATGCACGTGGGACCAGGGCCAAGCCGAGGAGCTGGCTTTTGGTGAGCAGCACTGCAAGGCGGGGATGCGCAGCTCCCCAGCGCCAGGACCCCTGGGGTGGGCCAAGCCGGATAGCGATGCACAGCTCCGCCAGCACCTGCTCCTGCCCGGGCGCTCCCCTCAGCCCACACCAGCTGGGGGAAGAGCAGTCCTGGCTCCGGGGGTCCCTCCCAGGAGAGGCAGCCAGCGGGACAGCACACCTGGAGATGCATGCAGTGGCAGACAGTACGTGGCCCATCCCCAAGCAGCACCCATCCCTGGCCATCGCAGTGAAAGCGTGGCTGTGCCAGTGCTACCACAGCCCCTCCAAGCGCTGACTGCACCCTCAGGTACTAGCAACGCTGGGAAGAAATGGGGACGATAGCTCGTCTGGAGGAGAAAGTCATGCTGCCTCCGCTATGTTTAAATTTTAACTACTTGTTAAGCTGGTGCAAGCCCCCAGTGCAGGCTGGTGTCAGCACAAGGCGGGCTTTTAGTCCATGTAACATGAACTGACAAGGACAGGTTCAAACCAGACCAAACAGAAACCACGCAAACAGCCGTGGTGGGTTTTTGCGGCACGGTCTGTGCCAAGAGCCGGGTCTTGGCAGGTCTGGCCGGGCTGCGACGCACAGGGCTGTGTGTGCATCATGCTCATGCACGCCCCTGCCCGTGCAGGGGGTCCACTGAGGTCCCGGGTGCTCCAGGGCTCCCGCGCTCCTGCAGCAAGCAGAAAGTTGATGGCCAGGACTGATCCCTGCAGAGCAGCGGGGAACCCAGCCCGCAGGGCAGGACCAGATGCCCCTCACCCCCTGTCCCACGAGAACCGGAGCTGCTGTGGCTTTTCCCTGTGATGCTCCCCTTTGCCAGGTCATGTCACGAGAGCCTGGACCTCGGGCACTTCTGCCACTGCAGGTCGGCACAGGATCTGTTCCCAGTGCTGGTGCAAAGCACACAACAGGCTGAATCGTGGGCTGCTGCCCCAGGCACGGCCCACAGGAAGCAGCAGCTTCATCCTCAACCAAAACCTGTCTCCATGCCCCCCCCCCACCTGGGCTGCTCGGTGGGAGCGACGTACCTGGAGGCCAAGAGCAGGTACTTCGTGGTGCGGTCGCAGGTGAGAGCTCACGCTCGCGTTCGCCCCTCAGAGCCGATGGGAAGAGCCGTCGGGGTCTCACAGCAGCAGCTTCTCAGCCTGAAAGAGAGAGGGAGAGGCTCCAGTCCCGTCCCTGTGTAGGCATCGCTGCTAATAACGGAGGAGGACGCGGCAGAGCTCAGCGCCTCTGAACACCACGGCTTCCAGGGACTCACACGCCACTTGTCCCACTCTTTTCACAGCACAATTATCTCACGGCTGGGGAGCAGCGTTGGACCATGGCCCGGCTGCCCAACACGCACAGAGGCAGCCTGGCAGGCAAGACCCTGATCACTGGCAAAGCCCTCCAAAGGCGGGGAAGTGTGTCTGGCCCTCGGGAACCGGGCATGGCTGCAAGGGGTGCGCAGTGGGACCCCGGCTCAGGGGTCCCCAGCTGGACCATATCCCAGTCTCCACACTGATGCAGGATACTGATGTTCCTGCCTCTCTGGGGAGCACAAGCCCTGGCCTCTGCAGAGCACATGGGATGGAGACAAGAAAAGGCCATGGCTTCTTCCAAAGGGAGAAAAATACCCCTCAAACCACCCAGTGCCCCCCAAAGGCTTCTCAGAGGCTGCCTGCAGTCCCACATCACTCTCAGCAGGTCTGGTTTGGTTTTCCTCGACCCAGGTTGAACGGGAGATAATTTAACAGCTTGTCCCCCATTGTAATGGGATTTTTTTTCCCTTCTCCCCCCTGGGCAGCCCATCCATCACAGCACTGAGCGGCAACGTCCACCCTGCGACCTCCGCCAGGCAGCCCCCCCGCCCGCCATGAGTTATGATGCCTGCACCGTGCGGCGGGATGGGCTCGGCACGCTGGCTCTGTGCCGGGAGCCGAGATTTATCCCCTTGGCAGAATAGGGGGCAGAGGCCGGGAGATAAGTCACAGCAAAGCTGCAGGAGCGTCTCTCAAGGTCCCCCAAGGTTGGCTCATTAAAAAGCAAGGAGAAGAGGGAAGAAAAAAATGCCTGCAGTGGTGTGGCTCACGAATCACCCTCCCGCTTTCAAATCAGCCAAAACCAAAAGAAAAGTGAATGGGAGCCAGCAGCCCCAGGTTGGGTCTGCAGCAGTCCCTGGGGAGGCTGCTGGCTGGGGCCATGCGAACCCACCAGCATCCCCCAAACACCCATCCCAGCCGCATCCCAATAAACAAAGCAGTGCAGTGCCCAGACAGGGATGCCACTTCCCACAGTGCAGGAGCACTGCAGCCCTGGGGAAGGGGCGAGAGAGCCAGTAAGCAGCTGATGGGCAGCCCACAGAGGGTCTCAGATGCTGGCCAGGGAAGGACATGGAAGAATATGGGCAGAGGGGTCCCAAACATGGCACAGAACTGCCCCTGCAGCTGCCTGGCCTCCTGGGGGAGGAGATGGCCAGGGCTGCAAGGCGGGCACGTTCCTCAGGCCACCTCCATCAGTGCAGAGAGCAAGCAGGCATGCAGCCCACAGTTTGACAGTCAGCAGGTGCCCTTGGACCTACATCGCCACCCTTCCTGCAGCCCCACCAGTGACACCCATCTCCTGCTCTTCAGGCTCCAGCATCCCCGGCTGCCAAACATGGATGGACACCTCTGGTAGCACCCATGCCCTGGCCCCAGGAGCAGGCTGGAGTGCACACTGGGACCAGCGCCTGCAGTCATCTGGCTCTGGGGTGCAGCCGTTGGGCTCTGCCATGAAATCCGGGCTCTGCCATGAAATCCAGGCACGCCAAGCATGCTGCTGGGAGCAGGCACCATCCCCATGTTGGGAACCCCTCACCGCGTTTGGGGAGACACCACAGAAAACCTCCAGAGAAACGGTGAACAGCACAGAAACTCCCCAGCCTCCCCAAACTTGCTGGAATTCCCCTTCCACCTGATTAGTCCTGCTCATTAGGCTCCTGATTAGCACGCAGAGCTAGAGCACCGCTCAGCACAACTTCATGCTCCCTAATCCCTCCATCCCAGTCCCATTTAATGTTGATCTGTCACCGCCCGATCCCCCAATCCCCCCAGTGCAGGAGCCCCTTTGCTGTCCTCTCCCCAAGGCAGCTGCTGTCACAGCCCCTCTTCTCTCCACTTTGGGTTATTCGTGCATTACCAGGAACTGCAGCAGAGCTGGCGGTTCAGCAGGGATTCAGCCATCCTGGCTCCTGAGAGGCTTTTAAATCATACATGTCTCCCCACTGCTTACCCCCGATGTAGCCCCCACCACACACTGCCAGCCAGCTGGAGAATGGAGTGGGCAGCTGGGACATGCACCTCCACACTGACCAAGCCAGCATCAGGCACCCCACAATCCCCTGGGAAAGGCAGCCAGCAAGCCCAGCATCTCTGGGGGAACTGGCCCAAAGCAGGTGCTTGAGGCACAAGATGTATTTAAGCCTCCAAGGGAGCTGGGTGTGAGGGCTGGGAAGAACACGAGGATCATCTCCTCCAAGTTCCTGCACCACACAGGGCAAAGAACCTCACCCAGAAATCCCTGAAATGGCAGCTCCTGCCCAAGCCCATCTTTGCTCTCAAATCTCTTCCCCGGGACTTCAGCAACCAAGACCGCTCTCCCCCAAAATCCCATCCCAGCACTGGGCAGCATTGGAGGCAGCAGCCCTGGGTTTCCTCCATGACACCTTATTTCCAACATGAACTCATTTAGCTCCAGCTTCCATGTTTGCACTGCAGGGTTTACTCAAGACCCAAAAAAATCCCACGCACATACAGCAAGCGCAGGACATGATAAACACAGGGAAAACCCAACAGCAGCCCTAAAACAAGATGAACACAGTAATATCTTTTCATCACCTTCTATTTTCAAAAGCACCCCATGTGTGTGCAGGGAGATGGGGCTGGCGCATTCCCCACCGGCAGCATGGGACCAGCAGCACCCCTCAACCACCGGCAGTCAGCCCTGCTCCTGCGACATCCCCCCCAGCAGCAAAAGCGGTCCAGCCCCAGGAGGGGTGTGAAAGTGGATTGCCGATCCCCACAGGGCATCTCCCCCAGGAGACACCAGGCTTTTACTACGCAGTAAAATATTGCGATTAGATCTACAAGCCAACCCCCGGAAGGCTAAGAGGTTTTATCAAAGCCAGCAGCACCCCTGGGAGGAGGCAGGAAGATAAGGGCAGCTGCCCACTGCATCTGCAATCACAGGGCCAGCCTGATGGCTGCTGCTGCGAGGGGGTGCAGGACCAGGGCTGCGCCTGCTCATTTTCGTGAGGCTGAACCCCTGCCGCTGCCCCCACAATCCCAGGAGAATGCCTGGCCCTGGCCCCAGCCCAGTGCTGTCTGTTGGACTTCACTGTAGCAGTGGGGTGATGGAGAAATCCCCCTTGCCAGGACAGTGCTGGAGGGGACAGCCCGGGGGGAGCTGTGAAGGCGAATACCTGCAGTGATTTTTCCCTTGGTTGCAAAGGAGGGGGAGAGTGGAATTTTCTTTCAGCAGAAAACGCACTGAAGCAGCACTCTGAGCCTGTGCAGCCCGAGATACAGCTCCTGCTCCAGCCCAGATCAGGAGCTATTTCCCACTTATCTGTGCCGAGCCTGATATCTGTGCAGCAGAACACGGCACTTGGTAATAGGATTTTGATGCTGAACAGAAGATGTTTTTTCCCCGAGTCTCACTTACGTCACACCTGGAGATATCCATGGCCATAGAGGTGACACAGAGGAAGGCTAAAGAGTTTCAACTCTTGCACTGAGGGAGCAGCTTCTCCTTTAGCTGCAAAACAACAGAATTAAAGCAATCTAATATTAGCTGCCCGCTCTGTGCCCCCGCTCCGGCACTGTTCTAGGGAGAGGAGGGAGAAGAGCATATCCCTGCTGCAGCATCCCCGCTGCACCACTGATCCCACCGGCCGCAGCACCTGGCTGGCAGGACTCTGCTCCTGCCCACAAACCCCCGTGGGAGCAGGCAGAGCCCTCCGGCCCCTGGGGCTGTGCTGGGGGCTGGAGTCAGGCTGGTGGCCCACCACTGGGTTGGGGGAAGCCAGCACCCCGCAGGCATCAACCGCTCCCAATGCTCCCCCAGCCCTGGGCTCCGCTGTCAGCCGCATCCCGCGCTGCGGGGACCACCCACACACAGCAGCAGCAGCGCGCAGCCCGGCTTGGGTGGCAGAGCCACACTCACAGCTGCCTCGGGGAAAGGGGAGGAAGGCTTATCACCTCCCTGCCACCCTCCTCCCTGTCTGAGCAAGAGGAAGGTCCCACGCACACCCGCTGCCGGCGCTGGGAAAGTCTCTGCCTGCCACAGACAAAACCAAAAGGATGGGAACCACCCCCACCAGGCGCAGGTGACATCTCACCCGTGGGAACACTGCCGGCGCGGCGTCGGGGCTGTCACCGCCTCCCACGGCGCAAACCGGGCGGACGAAGGGCACTTGCAGAAAAGCACCAGGCTGGCAGCTCCGAGCACCCACAAGCAGCAGTAGGGAGAGGAAAGTCCAGCCAAGGCCAGGCCGTCTGTCAGCGTGCCGCAGCTGGGCACCGGCAGGCTCGAGCGGCCAGGCTGAGAGCACGCACGCTAAGAGAGGCGCATGGGGTGCCCGCTGCTCACAAGGTGCACCACAGCACTCAAGAATCTCTGAGCAGGCTGTGAGCAGGCTCGGGCTGAGCAAGCCAGAAGGAAAGTGCTCATTAGGAGCGAAGCAGGGAGGCAACTCGAGGCGCCTGGGGAGCAGGATGCATCCCGCTCATAGCATTTGCATTTTCCTAGTCCAGCTCCAGAGAACAGGGAGTTATCACAGACTTAGTAAAGAGTCCCGCCGCACTAAAGGTGCATTGCTATTAGATAGAAGAGCCAGGAAAGAAGTGAAAGACAGGAGTGGAAGGAGAAACCTTCTTGAACAAAAGGACGGAGAAAACAGTCCTGGGAAATGCCACAGGAGCCATCAACTGGGGCAGGGGATGGAGGGGGTCTGTCAGCCACCCCCTAGCCCCCCCTCACTGGCTGGGAAGGCAGCCTGTGGGGCAGAACCCCCCAGGGCATCACATCTCTACAGTCCTGCAATTTTGTTTTGAGTTTTGCAGTTAGGAACATCACCCTCTACCTCTTTATTTGTCCCCTGATGCTCTGAGGCAGTGCCGTGGCTGTGAGCAGTTGGGATGCTTCACCATGCACCTCCAGCGGTAGGAATAAGGGCCCATGCAGGGCTGTGGGTACCTGCGCCTCCCTGGGAACCCCCGGGTCTGGGGCACGGCTCCCAAGGAGCCTGAGAACTGCTTCACAGATGCACCCTGCCCCTGACACAGGCAGCAGTGACAGCCCCCAACATCAGCCACAGTGAGCGGCCCCAGCACCGGCGGTGACGGCCAGAAGCTTGCCCACACTCAGGTAAGTAGGTGCCCATGCCAGCCCTGCTCCAGCTCACATGAGGAGCGCCCATGGCACCTGCAGGAAGGGAACCACGGTGCTGAGCAGGCGAGGCAAAGCAGCTGCAGCGCCGAGCCATCGTGGACCCCGTCCCGCATGGACCGTGCTCGGGCAGCACGGGCAACGCGTGCCCAGGAGCCAGGGCGGGCACGAGCACAGGCAGCACCTGCTGCGGGGGGACAGGGATGCCAAGACAACGGTTGCAGCCTGTTTTTCTGCACAAGTGCATTAAGTATTCTGCACAGCACTTTTGCTGTAAATCACTTCCTATTCAGGCTCACTGCTGAGGGTCTCTGAAGGTCGATTTTCCATGGTTATGACAACAAAAACTAAAATTGGGTCAAACCTGAAAGGTATTATCTTCCTCCAAGCTGCTAAATGCACAATAGTAATGAGGTTGGTTAAGCAATTCACCCACAGACTGCATTATTTGCTCTGAAGATGTATTAACCAGTTAAATGAGCGTGATAAGGCAGCTCTGCTTATTTCTCCCACCAGCCGCACAGAAGATCTGAGGTTCTGGGTCTCCGTATCCCAGCTAATAACCGAGACCGCAGACATGCCGACAAAGGCAGCCGGCGCCGTGCCGCTCCGGGCCAGGCTCTGCCCAGCCTGACCCACGGGGACACAAAGGGAACTTTAAAGGCATCCAGCAGCTGAGAGCCATTTGAAAAAATAATTAGACTTCCTCCCTCCCCTTTCTCTTTCTTCTTCTTAAATGCTCTCCCCCATCCAACCTCCTGGTGAAAGAGCACAAACCCACTGCCCGCCCCAGCACAGGCAGGGTTTAGCAGCAGCCCCACTCCAGGACAGGGGTTTATCCCCAGCAAATGCGTGGCCGACCCGGCTGCCCAGTGGCTGCTCCTGCTGCTGCCGGGGCGCAGGACCGAGGAGTCAAAACCCAGAAACCCCGCCGCCCATCTCAGGGTGCTGCTCTTCGCACCATCGGAAGAGCCCTCACAGCTGGTACCCGATGCATGCTGGAAGCTGCCCATGCCCACACCAGAGCTCTCCATACCCACTGCGGTGGTGAGGGGCAGCTGGGCAGGGGCTGTCCGGGCACCCACCCCGGGAGCCTCTGCCCCAACGGGGCAGCGGTGGCAGTTGTGGGACGCAAGGAACATTTGTTTTTACGGGATTTCTGCTGCTTTTCCTAAAACAAACACCCATTAACGTAAATGTAACTGATGTAAACAAGCATGACCCTAAAATCCATGTGCAGCTGTATGTAATGGGGAAGAGGGAGGGAGGAAGGGAGGGAGGAGAAACACTTTAATTAATCCCTAAAATGAATGAGATGGAAAAACTTGAACTGCACCAAAAGCATCTGGTACTGCTGGAGAAAGAGACTGCCCAGGACAGAGGGTCACATTCTGCTGCATAACACACCAGTAGCACCGGGTCTTGCCCCGGCCACCCCACGGCACCAGCCCACTGGGGAGAGAGCCGTGCCACACCCACGCCACCCAGGGGGGAGAGACCAGCAGTGGTGCCAGTCCCACGTGCTGCAGCCCCGAAGCCCAGAGCTGGGCACAAGGCAGTCCTGCCTGCCCGGCCGCTGGCTCCCCAACTCGGCTCTGCTCCGGCGGGAGGCTGACTGGAGCATGTCTCGGTTCTCCTGTCCATCTCCAGGTGGGCAGAAGGAGGCCCCCAGCTCTCCCCAAGCTGGGTACCTGCAACCCGTGGCCCCGTGGTCCTGCCGGGGCAATCACCTGGTGCAATTTCAAGGAATTTGCACAAGAAGGAGCCCAGCAGAGCTCAGGTTCTCATGGGCTGTGGAAGCCAAACCCTCCCAGCCCTCACCAGGCTGGTTTTCACAGCACAGTGCCCAAACAGCTGTTAAGGGCAGCTCTTGGGGTAGGTGGTGGGTAGGAGGGCAGAGAACAAAAAAAAAAAGCTGAGTGCTGCAGGGTGATGGCCATGCCCCTCATGAGCTGCCTGTGGGTCCCTAGCTCCATCCCCAGCGCAGGGAGGGTTTTCAGAGCGCTGAGGAGGCATGTCTGCAGGACCTCTGCAGGCAGCCTGCCCCATCGGAGGATGGGAGACTGAGGAAGGTGGTGGGAGGCTTCCACCACCCGCAAGAGGGACCCAGGCACCAGCCAGGGAGCACGCAGAGGAAGCACGGAGAAAGCCTCGATGTGTCTCTCCCGGTGATCCAGCTGGTGCTTTGCCAGGAGGAAGTAGCTGCATGGAGAAATGCCAGCACTTTCTAGCACAGAAGAATAAAGGTAATCTGAAGCAGGATCCATGTTGACAGAAGCTCTGCGACCAGCACTACAACCTCCACCAGCCACCTCCCATGTGACCGAAATACGGCTGCAAAATGGTACCTGAGGAACAAGGAAGAGAGAGACCACGGAACAGATCCAAGGAGCTCCAAGAAGGGAGGAAAAGGGGCTTTTTCACAAGGCTGGCAGTGGTCAAATGGAGCGGCATCAGCAGATCTGCACAGTGTAATGGGACAGCAGTGGTCCACACGATGAGCTCTTCCAGGCCTCCACCGCAAGCTGCCAGCGCACAAGGCAGCTCATCAGGAGTGGCTATTTGAAGCCAAATGCAAAAAAGGTTGAATAAACTGAAAAGACAACATTGGTGCTCCTGCAATTTTAAGGTCTGCAAATTCAGACCGCACACAGGATCTCCTGCTGAGAGCAGAGCAAAGAGATGGAGCCCAACCTGTAGCATCACCTCCTGAGCTCAGAGCAGGGGCTGCCCAGGGGCTCCACAGCACAAGGCAAGTGGAGACACATGGTGCCCAAAGCTATGCAAGGAGACCCAGTCTAGTGCACCAGTGCCAGGGCCTCTGGCAGAGGACAGAAGGTACCAGAGGGCCAAAACACCACTGCACAGAGGATCCAAGATGCAAGAGATAAGAGACCTGTCTTGGCTCTGCCAGGTTCTAGACAGGCATCACCCCAGGAGAGCTGTGGGCAGCGTCACCCCGCTTTGCTGCCCGTGATGCCACCTGCCCAGCGGGGCAAGGAGAAGGAAGAGGGAGAGACCACACCTGAGGCTGGTGAGAAACCAAAAGGGCAGCAAGGACCTGAGCCAGCCCCCCAGCAAACCCACCACTTCGCCCTCTCCCACAGAGACCTCCCAGCCCTCGGTCCCACGCCAAGGGCTGGGACCGCACCGCACCACTGTCCTGGTGGGGAGAGGCAGGAGGACCTGAGCTCTGCCAGTGTTGCCCTCCTCAGCGCAAGCAGAGGCAGGTTACCATGCAGCCTGACTGCACCCAGCCCCTGTGAGCTGCGCAAGGTCCCCATGATCTGACCCCAGCAGCTTGCCTGTCTGCAGAGCTTTGCCTGCTTCCCTGCCCTGCCCCTGCCTGCACACACACCTTGGGCTCTCAAGGTGACAACCTCGGCTACCCAGGGATGTGTTCATTATATCTGTCCTGCTCCTCCTCTCCTTAAGGATCTTAAACCCCTTTCCTCACCATTGGCCACTCACTGGCCATATTTTAGAAAAGCTGCCCCACGATCAGCAGCTGGAAACCCTGCGGGGCCAGGCACCAGGGAACTGGGGAATCCCTAATCCTGGCTTGAGGGGGACTCCAGACCCCCAAGCCACCCCATGGGAGAGCTGCCGCGCTCAGCCCCAGCACACCGGCAGCTCCGACCGTGCTTGCACTCTGTCACACACCTGCAGCAGCCTGAGTTGGGGCTGCAGTCCTGCTGCTCCAGGCCAGCAAGGTCCTGAGGGACCGTCCTTGATCCCAAACCTGGAGAGCGAATATTCAACGTGGCTCCTCCTGGAGCAACGCTGATTACCAGTGCTGCTCCTCCAAGAGCTATGGCAGCTTTTCCAGTTAAACTGCCAGCTGCAGCCCCAACACAGCACGAATTGGCGGCACCGGCGAAACACAGGTGCATCACCGGCTCTGGTGCCCACCTCTGCCATGGTGGTGGAAGCCAGCCTGCCTGGCACAGTGCCCTGCTCTGGGAAGCACCAGCCCCTTTTTCCTCACCTTGGTGCGACTTTCATGCTGCCGAGGCTCCTTGGCAGCAAAGGCTGCGGGACAGCCAAGCGGGACGATGGCACCCCCAGGACTTGCCCAAGCACTGGTGCCGGCGCCACACAAAACTCTGCACCTTGCCACCCCTCCCAGCCGCCACGCAGCTCCTGGCGCTGTCTTTGGAACCAGCTGCCGCAGCGCACGTGTCCTCCTCCCTGCCCTTTCCAATGCCGCGGGTGATAGGAGGGAGATAGAAATGCCAGGAGAAGCATTCCTCATTTTGAGAGGCTGGATCATCTGAAGACTGGAACAGCCCAGAGCTCAACAAGACAAGCCCCAGATTTATGATGACCATGGACAAAAAGACAGAAAAGCATTAGTGAACCTGGTTAAGACCCCATGGGAAAGCTGACAGAGAGATCTGAATGACCCGGCAGCTCCACCACTCCGTGGGAAAAACAAAAGCAACACAAGAAAGGAGCCCAACAGCCCCAGGGACCAAGGGGAGCAGGCTGCCAAGGGATGGGGCACCCAGGGCCAACACTGGATCCCTGCTCAAGGAGTGGGGACCAGGCAGATGCTGGGACACCAAAGCATCGCTGCTGGAGCACCCCGCACTGCCTGCGGCACTGATCCAGCCTCGCCCCCCCACCTCCTCCTCCTCCTCCAGGGCTTCTTCCTCTCCTTCCCCTCTTTGTCATTCCTCTCAGCTCACGCCTCTTCTCTGCTCTCCTTCAGCTGCTCGCTGCAATAATCCAGGGCACTAACGCCCCAGCAGATTGCTCTGTGCCGCTCCCCAGCTGCTGATGACCGGGGTTTTAATGACTCCCCCGGACGTGGCAGGGGCTGATCCCCACCTCCGCTGGCTGCCAGCAAGGCTCCCCCCGCTTCCTCCTCCATGAAACACTTGTACCTAATGAGGCCTGGCCACACTGTGGAGATGAGCGAGGAGCATCCACCACCTCCAGGCTCAGCAGGGGCTCAGCCCAGGATCTCCTCTTGCCTCGTACCTGGGCTCTCAGCCACCCCAGGGACCCACGTAATCCCCTCCAAAGCCCCGGCACCACAGGGCTTCCCAGCCCCCAGGACAGGCGAGCACAGCCAAGGGCACCAATGCAGCACAGCCAGAGGGGCCGCAGGCTGACAGCACGCCGTGTATTCCTCAGGGACCAGGTAGGGACAACTGCGGCTCAGTGTCAGACAGACGGATGCTTCTCAAAGCATCACGGCACGGGGCTCTGCAGAGGCAGGGACTGGGCAGGGGACCGAGGCTCTGCCTGCCCCGAGGACGGGCAGCACCCTGGGCTTCAGCTGCCCACATGCCAGCATCTGCCAGCTCTCAGCACAAGTGTGAGTGCCCTGCCAAGGGCTAAAGCTATCAGCAAGAGCAGTGCAAGGGTTCCAGTGCAGGACAGAGGGCAAGGACCTCCTCCCCAGCATCAAGTCCAGGTATCGCTCAGGGGGACCTCATGAAATTCAGGAAGGAAAACGCCAAGCCCTGTTGCCAGAGCAGACCTACCCACAGCCAGCCAGGCAGGAGTACACTGCCGGGGGCAGAGGGATGAGCCAGCAGCGTGCCCCCCAATCCGGCCCTGCCATAGCCCCCCGCAAGGCCATGTCTAGATCCTGTGTCCAGCTTTGGGCCCCCCAGAAGGCCATGGTGATGGTTGGAAGCTGGAGCACAGGACACAGATACAGAGGGACATGGGGTGCTCAGTCCAGAGAAGGGGAGGCTCAGGGGAACTGGGGGGGTTATGGAGAGGACAGAGCCAGGGCAGGCAGCAGGGAGGGCAGCGGACCTCCATCTGCAATATCCTATTTCCTCACCAAATCTTGCCGTCTGCATCAGCAAACTAATTGTAGAGGCAAGCAGCAGTCTCAGCGCAGAAACCCCAGCAGCCACACCATCCAGGGAACACAAAGCGCAGGCAGTGCCAACCGCCAGCAAGCACAGGCAGCCAGTCCCCTGCCCAGCATCACTGTGGCTTAGCACCTGCCCCAGCTGCAGGGAGGAGAAGCAGAGGAGCCTGGGGGTGCAGGGGTTACCCCCCGTAGCCTTCAGCCCAGCCTGACCCCTTGCAGCCCAGCACACCACTCGCTGCCAGGCTGTAGGTCCCTGCGTCCCGTCCTTTAATTAACATTCCACATGTAAAGTTGGGATTGTAATTACTGCAACTGATTAACAGGCCGAAGGTAGCCCATCTCCGAGGGAGCAGATTAGCAGAGGCTCTCTCGAGCTCCTGCTCTCACCTCGGAACTGTCAGTGCATTTTAAGCAGGGGCCCAATGCCCCGCAGTCCGTGATTAATGGGTGAGCTGGGCAAGGAGGATGTGCAGTGACTCTGTCCCCGCTGCTCTTCCCACGCTCCCCCAGGGCAGGACCAGGATGGGACTGGGCTCCAGTGGCCAGGGGCCATCAGAGGGGAGGATGCTGAGCAGTGATTCCCAGAACGTCCTCTCCCCGCTGCTGGTGTGGCCCCTGCCCAGGCACCGGCACCAGGCAGGGGGAAGTAGGACATGATTCCCAGGAAGCCAACGACCCTGTGCATGGAGAGAAGAGCACCAGCTCAGACCTGCAGAGCAGAGAGGAGACACACCGAGAGCAGCTCCCCAGTGCAAGAGGCAGCAACACATGGGCAGGAAGCGACACTGACAGATCCCTGCCTGTTCTCACGTGTGCTGATTGTGGGGCTGTTTCCCTGGGGTCTGGCTCTAACCTGGCTGGGGCAGGATGCTCGAGGCTCAGCCAAGCCAGGAGAGCCCGCGCTGCTAGGGCCATGGCACAGGGAGTTCACACCTTCCCCACGAAACATTCCCCTTAATGAGCTATTCCAAAGAGTTCAGCTGCCAGAGTAAACTCCCCCTCACCTTGGCTACTTGTCATCCCAGGATGCAAGTCACTGGCCTGTCCTCACCCTGGGGTCTGCAGAGCTGTGGAGCCAGGGTGTCCTGTGCAGCCAGGGTGTCCCATGGGAGCACGCCCCTCCCCTCCCACCGGGGCTGCTCGCAGGACAAGGCAGTGGGAAGCCCTGCTCCACGGCAGCCCCCCCAGCATCCAGCACTGCTCCATGGCAGCCCCACACCCAGACAGCCCAACTGCCCACCTCCCTCCTGGTTCCTCCTCCGGCTCTGCCCATGCTGGTGGTGTCACCTGGCCACTGAATCCTGCACCAGGGGTGTCACAGCTGCTTCCACTACCGGGAAGAGCCGTGCCAGCACTCGGGACACGCGCCCCTTCCCCTGCAGTTGGCCCTGTGCCGCAGGTCCCACTGCTGCCCAGCCGCTCCCCTCCCAAGCCAAGCAGCTACTTGGCTGGAGTCCCCACGCTTTTTGGATGTCAAAACACATGAGAGCATCCCACAACCCCAGCTCGCCCACTCCCAGCTCACCCATGGCTTCAGACCCCACACTGCTCATGCATGATCGACCTGGGGTGTGCAAAGGGGAGCTGCCAGCAGGAGCACGCCCAACGCGACTCCAGTAATTACAAGCAGATAAGGCTATCAGCTGTAATTAACCACTATCCACAGGCAGACCGATCGGCTGCAGAGACTTTCTTCCCTTCTTTTCCCCAAGACTGCAAAATAAATTATCCTGCAAAGTTAGCAGAGGCTGAGCTATGGAAACAATTAAACAAAAATTAAATCTAATTCATTTATACTCTGGGCACAAAGTGGATAATGTGGGGGTTTTCTTCTCTCTCCTCTCTTTGCCTTGGTGTTACAGAGGACTATTATGGGAAATTAATCACGGGGAAAAGCAATGAACGTGATCTATCGCTCTTTAAAAGTGCACTGTAGTGATTATATAAAAATCTATTAGAGAGGCCAGGAAATAGAAGAGTGACACCATTTAAAAGGAAAAAGGAGACGGGGCTGGTGGCAAAGGGATCGATTTCTTAACAGACGGATCCGTGACAGAGGGAGCAGGAGGAGGTCAGGCCCATGCCACCACAGACTCCGGGGGTGGTTGTGCAGACCGTGGCCAGCCCCTGTGCTGGGACGGCTTCGGGTGACACGCTGGACCCCGGGGACGCACGCCGCTAAACGGTGCTCCGCTTCGCACCCCAACAATGCAGCCTCATGCCCCACAGCCTAGCTGGGGCTGCCACTGCAGGACGGGCTGGCCCCACAGCGTCAGGGCTTGGGCTCCCACTGAGCACAGTCCCACAGCGCCTGCTGCTGCCAGCATGGGCAGGCCACGGCAGCGTACACCTCCATGGCTCCAACGTCTGCCATCCTCGCAGATGCCGCACAGGCTCTTTGCCTCGGCACATCCTCCCAACTCCTGGGGCTCCAGTGCTTGCCGGGGGCTATGGGGGAGAGAGCACAAAGCCCGGGTGACAGCCAGCGCAATATCAAGGAGCCAGCTCTGGGGTACATGGATGCCCATGGGAGGGAATGGCACACCACCAGCTGAGCACACCTGTCCGGCCATCAGCCACCAGCAGAAGATGCTGAGAGCACAGTGCCAGCAACACTGGCAGTGGCACCAGCAGCGGGTAACTGCCCTGCCCAGCCCAGCCCCAGTGCCCACCCCAGCTGTGGGTGTCCCAGCCGGAGGCAGCACTGGTAGCTCACAGACCCCGGCAGGCGGGGGCAGAGCCGGACACATTCAGTCGGCTCTGGATACCCCTCCATGGGCACGGGCCTGGGTTTCACTGCCAAACAAGCATAGCTTCGGCCCCTCCTGCCTGCACTAGGACGGCTGCCCCTGCGCAGCTGCAGCATCACATCACAACCCCTCACAGCTTGGGGGGGATCCTGGCACTGCCCCCCATCCAAGGGGTCCCCAGGAGAGCAACCCCCATCATTAACGATGATTGCAAGAGCAGGCTCTCACTGCACTGGCAGTAAACAAGGCCGATCTCTGCCCAGCCGCCCCCAGCACTGCCGGCCCCCCAGCACACGCTCGGCAGTTTAACGGCTGCGATAAAACCTTCGCCGAGGCAGATTCCACCATAAATCCTGGCCCGCAGTGGGGCCAGCCCTGGGCCAGCCTGACGCTTTAACGACACCATCAATCCCCAAGGAGCTGGAGGTGGAGCGGGGGGACGCGTAGGCTCCAACCCCGACACATGGCCAGGCAGGGGCCAACACCCCCAACCCCATGGTGAGGGGCTCAGGGCTGCCCTGGAGCCCCACAGGGAGCTGTCCCGGGGCCGGATCCGCAGCCGCCTGGAAGGGGACAGAGCACCCCTCTGAGGGGCCCCAGCCCGGTCCCGGTGGGTGCTGCACCTCAGGGGTGAGGCTGCAGTGAAGTAGCAATTTGCCGCTCATCTCCCAGTGTGCGACGGCAATCCCACGCCAACAGGCAATCACACACCGACGGGCTCACCCACAGCCACCATGGCCTCCCAGGGCCATCACCCCTGGACCAACAGTTACCATCTCTCCACTTCTACATTAACACAGGCAAACGCCTTTATGTGAATTCAATGGAAGTTTCTCCTCCCCACCAGGCAAATGCAAGCCAAACGCACCACTTGCCCTCCAATGCATCTTTTCAATGATTTGGAAAAAAAAAAAAAAAGTGGAAAAAAAACCCCTTTGATCTCAGCAGCCCATTTGTTTAGCCCATGCCGGGATTTAATTGAGACGGGATGTCCTTGAATAAATGCAGAAATGTCCTCGCTCCCCGGGAAGTGTGCTGCGAGTTGTGCAATCCACTGTATGAGGTTTTCTGCTCATCCAGGGATATTCTGGGACAAGACAGCCCCAGGGCCACTGCTGCACGTTGCCCATCCATCACCTGGTACCCCAGAAGCAAGCAGGCTGCCGAACCATGAGGCCAGGCAAGGGAGGCACCAAGCCCTGAGGGACGGGTGCTCCCAGAGGCAGGTGCTCACAGGGCCGGGGGACACTGCTCTGCCCCCAAACCCAGCTGGGAGGGGAGAGAGGGGGCCAGCTCCCCATGGCCACTGGTGCCCCACAGGGATGTGTCCAGAGGCTGGAGCAGCCACGTGCCCCCGAGCATGGTGGGACGAGGATGGGGGCTTGCTTAGCGCTGGCAGAGGGTCTGCAGGTGGGATGCACTGCTCTGAAGAAGCCAAGTCACAGCACAACAGAAGGCGAGGGGCTGCCTGTCCCCAAGAGCTGGCACTTGTGCCCGGGGTGCCGGCACCATCCCCTGGCAAACGCCTTCCACGCTGCCAGGCTTGGCAAGAGAGGAGGAGCCGCAGCAGAGAGCCCATCAGCCCCGGCGGGCAGGCAGCTTCCTGCTCATTTCCTCCCAGCCTGCCTGCGGGCTGCCAGCCCCAGCCAGCGCTGAGCACCCCGGTCCCCCCCATCCCTCTTCTGCCTAATCCCCCCTAGCAAAGGACAAACGCATCCCTCCTGCCCACCCTGGCTTTTAGCAGCCACAAAGCCTCGAGCTGAGGAAGGGAACCAGCCCTGGTGATCACCCCACACCTGCACACCTCCAAGGAGAACTGGAAAGGGACAACAAAGGTGGGGAGGGGGTCCCTCACTGGTAGCACTATGCCCACAGATCTGGGTCTTCCCATCTCCTGCCCCTCCACCCCATCCAGCGCAGCCAGTCAGGCGCTGATCAGCCAGCACCCTCCTCCTCGGCGCAGCCGCGTGGGTGTCTTTCCACCACGCGGCTCCTGCTGCAAGGCTCCCTAGCTGGGGAAGCGCCGTGCTATTTTAATCCGGCACTCTCCCATCCATCCCAGCGAGCCTGGCTGCAAGCGCAGCCCGGGGAGAGCTCTGTCCCCCTGTCCCCACAGCCAGCTGGGATGCGCTCGGATGAGGAGGGGGCTGGAGGGCACCAGATCCAGGAACAGGGATGGCTGCAGCCCACCTGCTGCCACCTCAGCCCCTGCTCCACCGCCACAAGGGAAGCCGCAAGTGCAAAGCTGCAGCTGTGGGCTGGGACGTGTCTCCCTTTTCCTAGGGGCTGCCTAACACTGCGTGGGAACTGGGGGCAGAACCGGGGCTGTCCTTGGTCCTACTGGACAGGAGAAATGATTCTGACTGTGGAAGGGAATTAATGGTGATAAAGGTGAGCGCAGGGAGCTACAGGAGAGGAAACAGGGAATTTCCAGCTCATTAAAGCATTGGCATCCTTCAGCCCTTGGTAACAGCAGCTCCTTGTCTCCTCATCTGCTTAAGTCCTTGTCCTTCCCCTCCCCAGGGCTCAGCTCCACAGCCATCCCACCAGCTCATCAACCCCGCGGCCAGGCTCTACCACCAGCACACGCTGGCGCAGAGCAGCAGAGTGCCGCGACCAGGGGATGCTGGGTCCCTGCGCGGTGCCCAGGCTGCAGCTGCGCCTGGAGAGCACGGGGTTCTGCGGGCGGAAGGGGAGCAGGAGAGCTCTCAGCCCCTGGACTCTGCTGGCTGAGCTGCGGCTAAAGGCGAGCTGATTAAAGCAATTAGGATTTTAAATAGTAACATCAGAGTGGCTCATCAGCACTGAAGAGGCAGTTAAATGATGAGTCTGAGGATCCTATTTAGGGATCTCAGTTGGCTGAGGATCTTAAGTGAGGCCCCAAGGCTCTCTTGCAATGAGAGGGGTCCAGCTGGTCGCTCAGCACAGGGGCATCCTGGGGACCCCACAGACCCCGCAGCCTCCCCAGCACCCACCCGGGCACATGGAGCACCCTGGCCAGGGGGTGCTGACGGGGACAGCCCCATGTACGCAGCCATCCGTCCCCTGCCCTGCGGCCACAGCCAGGGAGGGGACCATGCAGCAGGGGCACCCTGTGGCACCAGCGCCCCGGGCACCCAGCGCTCCCTGCAGCAGCTGCGCCAGGCTGCGGGGCACACCAAGGAGCACCTGGCTGCCCACTCCTACCTTCCCTTAAGCTTGTTATTTATTCTCTCTAATAAAGGCTCTGGGAAGGGAACGT
This sequence comes from Phalacrocorax aristotelis, assembly GCF_949628215.1. Lineage (NCBI taxonomy): Eukaryota > Metazoa > Chordata > Aves > Suliformes > Phalacrocoracidae > Phalacrocorax > Phalacrocorax aristotelis. The sequence continues at coordinate 5,857,349 of NC_134291.1, forward strand.
GGAAGGAATTCAGCAGCACTTCTCAGGAGGCAGTTCTGCACACCAGCAACCAAAAAGTATCTTTTACAACAGATAAAGCACAACACAGACATTTTGTCTGCTTGGGCTCAAAGACTGATATGCCAGAGATTTAAGGCAGTCTGGTGGGAAATCCGTCTATTTTGGTGTATATGAATCTCCAATCGCAAAGGAATCTGGACACAAATACAGATGCAGGAACAGCATAAACAGCCGTGAAACGCTCCATTCCCTTCCCTCTGCTCTCCAATTTCCTACACTTGCATTTGTTCCTCACTGTTGCTGGCTGACTCGGGGTGCAGACAGGTGCAGTGCCTAGCCCAAACACCTGCCAGGCCCAGTGCCTGGGGATGTGGCCCCCAGGGATGACAGAAGCAGCAGGGATGCCTGCAAGGAGCTTCCCAGTCCCATCCTGATGGGCACTGCAGCTCGGGACTGGGCTGCTGCTCCAGACCCCCCCATCCCCGCTCCCGTATCTGCATCCCAGCAGGATGGCATCGCCACGGAGGGACTCCACACCCCCAGGCTCCCAGGCTCCCTGGGACTGGGAGCATGCGGTGTACACGGCACTGTGCTGAGCATCACAGGGATGGGGCCGGTGCTGCAGCCAGGGTGGCAGCAACAGCTCACCCGCAAGCAGGGCAAAAAACCACAGTCTTGCAGAGGGGCAGGCAGCGCAGGGGAACACCAACACAGGGTGGGCCCACTTGCTCTCAGATGGGGGGAAAAACGGAAAAAAGAAACAGGCAGGAGTGGGGAGGGCAGGAGCTGCAGCCTGAGCACAAGCCACTTGTCAACTTTCTTGCAAGCTCCAAGATGCTGTAGGAGGGTACTGGCACAGGCATATTACATTTATTTATAGGCATTTCTGTGGCACTCAATTAAATGCTGTGGTGGAGATATTGCAGCATGAAGAGTATTTAGAGCCGTTTAACACCTCTTAGTCGGCAAAAGCCCATCTGATTCCTGCAGCGAACTGGGAAAGTGCACATAGCAAGGGCAAGAGCAAGGAAGACTGCCCTTTCCCTAACCCCATCTCCACTTGAAGAGAGGCGGGACCACTGCACTCACGGCAGCGCATCCATGAGCCTCACGCAATGCTCCACTGCTTCTAGGTCAGCAGGCGAGGGACCAGCATCCTGCAGCAAGACACGTGTCCCCACCCTGCCCAGCACCTGCAGAGCTGCTTCCCTCCAGCTGCTCCTGGGCTGGCAGGGTGCCAAGTCCCCGATGGCAGGACGGCCAGCCCCAGCACCCATGGGCCCTGCCTGCGGGGCGCTACGGCAGTGCTCCTGCCCGTCACACCCCCCAGCATGCCCAGAGGTTTCCCATGCCCTGCTAAAGGACAGGACCTGCCCACAGAAGGGCATAGAAATTCCTGATGCTCAGGAAAGGCTCCTTCACAGCCTTCACTGGGTTTCTATTAACCACCCTGAAAAACCTCACTGCAACTTATCAGGACGGTGAACGGCTGAGCCAGTAAATCTCTAGATCTCAGGAAAGCCGTTGGGGGAGAGAGTTCAAAGGAAAGGCTGACAAGTGCATGCCAAGGTTAGCTCTAATTGCATGACTCCAAATTCACCGGTGGCACTTTTGCCCTCTGATCTGTTTGCTCCCCTCTCCCGCTCTGCCTGCAGTTCTTGGCCTGCCCATTTCCTGGCCGTGCAGCTCCCAAGCGCAGGGGTAAGACGTCCGACCATCCAGCCTCGTGCCCCCACCGCTCCTCGCCAACAGCAAGCTCAAGTCACGCAATGGAAGTGCGCAAGGATGAAACGCATCCGCAGGAAGATAATCCAGCCCCGGGCAATGCCAGCAAAGCACCACCAGCCCCTAGGGCTGCCGCCCCCAAGGGCGAGCCTGTTCCCACAGACTTTCCCACACCATTCCCCTGGTGCCAGGAACCCCGAACCCACAGGAACCCCGGCAGTGGTGCCTTTCCTCCAGCCCAGCACGTACAGGAGCCCACTGTGGCCGCTCCCAGAGCGCCCAGTGCTGGGCAGCAACACCACGCACCTGCACAGGAGATGCCCTTCCTTCTGCTCAGTAATAGATCTGCAGAGTCGCAGCCAGCGGAGCAGCAAGCATCATTCCCCGGCCAGGGGCAGGACGGGGCCAGCAGGCGCAGGGTGGCGAAGGCTCTGGCCAGGGCTCGCCCCACCAGCTGCTCCTGTGCACCCGGGCTCATGTCACTTGCAAATGGATGCAATTAAGTTGATACTGCAGTGGGACCATAATTGCTGTTTCCTTAGCTTGGCAACACGACCCCGGAAACCCCCATTATACTAATCACTGTCAAACGAACACAATCGCAGAACACATAAAAACCTGGTGTACTTCATGGTGAAATATAACACCGCAGAAGGCTGAACTGTGCCATAAATCTGCTTAGCACTTAACACTGCCTGCTAAATGGCCCCGCTTAATTATAGCTCTATAAACATGACTTTATAGCAATATCAATACAGTCAAAAATCAATCCCGCTGATGGACAAATGGACAGACTCACGTCCTGCTGACCCCAGGGCCGGGCCTCTGCCATTCTCCATGGCACGGGGCAAGCTGGGCTCCGTGCTCCCACAGCTTGGCGGGGATGCCTGCGGATGCGCTGCTCCCAGGCGGCTCGGCCCCGCTCCTCGTGCCCATCCCAGGCATGCCACGAATCCACTGGATGCTGTTTCCAACTTGCTTTTGCCCAGTGTTGCGCCGGAGCCACAGACAAGGCATTAGCATTACAACCCACACTGATCTTTGTCAATTATGCTACAGTATTTGAGCTCTAACCAGCTTTAAATTGAATCAGGACAAAATCATCAGTATAAAAAGAGCCCGCACCAGCCTTTCAATTCCAGCACTGGGAAAAAAAAAGTTATACATTTCATAATGGCCTTCTACCCCATAATGAACAGGAAAAATAAATTAGATTCCCAGCTAAGGGTATATTTATACAATTTCATTATGTGCCCATGAGCAAGTCTGGTTTTCACCAAGATAAAAATGAGCTCTCAGCAATGCTCGTACTAAATAAATGCAGTGATTTAACAGCTTAACAAGGAGTGCGATAGAGGGGTTGAGGAATGATGTCAAAAATGGAAAATAAAAATTAAAAAAAATTAAAATGGTCACCCTTCTTGAACCGTACTAGTGGTGCTGGGCCGGACTCCACCCACTGCCCGTGCCTGGCATCTCCGGGAGTGCTCGCGGGCCAGGGAGACAGGAGGCAGCGGCACTGGGACCACAGGCGCATCCCCGGGCTCTGAGCACGTGGCATCCCACCCCACTCAGAGCAATACCAGGGAGACACCCTCCCCCTGCTCCATTTTTTGGCTGCTCAATGTACAAGTGATCTTCGTGAGCCAAAAACAAAAAATCAGGTCCCCCTCCTTGCTGGCTGTCGGCAGGGCAGGAGCAAGTCCAGCTCACTCCTTGCTGCCACACCATCCCTGTGGATGCCAGGACCATGTGTGCTGGCTGCCCACAGGAGCAGTGAGGATTTTCGTGGCAGCTCTGGGGCTGGAAAGGGATGTTTGCAGCCTGGAAGTTGCTCCCAGACTCTGAAATGTTCAGGTCCAGCAAGGCTCCTCTCCCACTGTCGCCTGGTGGTGATGCTGGCTGGCCGTCCCAGCAAGCTGCTCCCGCACCTGGCCGCCAGCACTGCCCTGCTGACAGGCTGTGAGAGCGCAACACGCTCGCCATGGGAAGAGGCACTGAGGAAGCCAGGAGCTCACTGGCAGCTCGCAGGGAGCTTGCCCACTTGGCTCTGCAGGTTTGCAGGCAGCGCTACGCAGCTGTGGTGGGTCACGGGGACGAAGCAGCCCTGGCTCCATCACCCCACTCCTCCAGCATTGCCACGTGCGCAGCCCCCGGTCCCTTCCAGCCAATTTCACCAAACCCAGAGGGAAATTGCCAATTACTTCCTCTGAGCAGAGCCTGTTTAACCAACTTCCTATGATCCAATTCAACCATGAGCCGAAACCCAGGCTCACTTTTCCTGCTCTGCTTTCAGCTTTTCTGCTCGTGGAGGCAGCAGCGCGTCCCATCCCGTGCACGCCCGCCCCAGTGAATCTCACTTGTGCACAGCCAGGAGGGGGCCCGGCCAAGCCACCCGCACGTGTGGACGGAGTAGTTTGGAGAAGCATCTTGCCCTTTGCAAGGTTATCTGCTCCTAGTGAAGGCTCCTCCATCCCACCTTCTGCTGCTACTGAAAAGAGCGTGTCAGCTCCCCCCGGGCCCCCATCCCGGACCACACATCCATCTGGGCTCAGCATTGTGTGTCTTCTCCAGCACAGTCAGGCTGATCCTAAATCCATAACCCACACTTGAATAGCTCATCCATTTAATGGCAGATAGCTGCCAGCAGGCAAATCTGTCCTCTCAGCAGCAGCAAAACCAGAGCTAAGCAGTTGCCTTTTTTTTTTTTTCCTCCCCTTTTTAAATCAATTGTGAGGCCACATGGTCCATCGGAGTGATCTGGAGACCAGGAGCCATCTCCAAGACAGAGCTGGCTGGCTTGGCTGCGTATCACAGCTCTCCTGCCACAAGGTGACATTTCCCCCTCCATCCTCCCTACTCCAGGGAGCCGGGAGGATTAATAGTTCAACAGGGCTTTGGAAATATGTGTGCTGAGAGTTATGAGCCTGATTCATAACAGGAGTCCCCTCCCCTGTTACAGAGATTAATCACCGGTGCAAATGCAAACACCATTTGGGCTCAACCATCCCAAAACGCAGCGCAGCTGGAGGAGAGGAGCAGCACCCCATGCCGCTCGCACCCGCGAGCTTTGCAACGCGTAATGCTGACGGAGACTTTTGTCTGTGCCTTTACCTTGAGGTATGGAAAAATTAATTTGTTGTGGAAAGTATCAGTTCAAAGCTACCGAGCGCTTCATGCAAACAAGGCACAAGCCCTGGAGCCTGCCCCCACCTCCTGCTATCGGGAAGAATTACTGGGCAGCCCTGAAGAAAGCTCTGCTCCAGCCCTCCGCACTGGAGACTGGAGGAACTCAGCCCATATGGGCATGGGCTGCTTAACAGCTGATGTATCCTTAAACACCTTAATAAATGTATCAGGAGCCCAAAATTGGCTCCAGAGGAATGGTCCCCCTCCCACCCCCTTGGCTGCAGGAGCAGCGGGGCAGCTCCCGGCGGGGACGAACGTTGCTCCCGGCCGCACGCTGCCCTGGGTGCCTGCCTGGCTGCTCCCCTGCCCGACAGGGAGCTATGGCTGGAAAACACATAAACCCAGCTCTGCTAATCCTGCTAACGGCGCGGCTGTGCGCCCGTCACGTTCCTGGCTGCTCTGCCCCGCACAGAGCAGAACTGGGTGCCTGTGCCTCGGCACCAGCGGGCAGAGCTCTCACCAGTTATACCAGCCTTCCCGACGCTGCACCTGCTCAAGGGATGGAGATCTCCTTCCCCAGGAAGGCAAGGACCAGCCCTGCAATGGACTGTCTTGGCTGCTCTGCAATTAGCTCCTCGTGTCCCTCTAATATAAACAATGGCCAGATAATTTTTAACACACAGCTTTACCCAGCCCCAACCAGAGCAGTTTCCCAGATTGCTGGAATCCTTTACAACCCCCTGAAGGATCAGCAAATGATTTTTCACTCTTTCCTTTCGATTCAAGAGAAGGAGAGGGATCTCAGCTCAATAGTAATTAGAGTGAACTGCAGCTTTTAAGCAGTCAAAGCTCATGTTACCACTGAGATGCAAGAATGATCTAATCAGGCACCAGGGTCAGATAACCAAAAAAGTAAATCCTTAAGGAGATGATAACTGTTCATACCTGCCTCGAGCCGAGCTGCCCGCCCTGCCTGCAGCTACTGGGCCTGCGGGAGATGCAGGGAGGGGTGTGATGGAGATCGCACGGCAGCGTGGGGGAACCCACACAGGGACCCAGACACGGTGGCTGGAACCTGCCCTCACCTCTGCACAGTGCTCTGCCTTCCTCCCCTGGAGGAGGAGTAGAAGGACTCCCGCACCTCCCTGCCAGCGTCGGCCAAGGGCAGATCCTGCCCTGCCACCTCCCCAGCCGATGGCAGGGGTCTGATGCCAGCTCCCTGCAATGGATGAAAACAAGCAGCTGTCAGGGGACACCCCAACTCTTCTTCCAGCTGTCCCCCCCAGTCCCACCCCTGCAGACCCCCAGCTCCCCAAATGGGGCCACGGTGCTGGCAGAGGGGTCCACCAGTGCTGGAGGGGAAAATGGATTTGCTTTCCCTGGCTGCCCTCGCTCTGCCCCCCCAGCCTTCCTGCTGCCCCCTTTTGCCTCTCTGCACATTTAATCTGTTCCTCACCCCAAACCAAGGAGGATGCAAGTTCAGTGGGGTTGGATGCTACAGATAAGATTGCATCTGTCTGGGTATAAATAATTTACTGCTTGATGGTCAGAGTGAATTTAATTAGTTCTTGTTCTCCTGATAGAATCAGCCCACCGCTGCTAAAGCATTTCACTCCGAATTAGCCTGAAAAGGACTAACAAGGCAGTGCTAATTTTACACACACGACATCCCCCGCAGTCTCTGAAAATACAGCTCCACGGAGCACTGTGCACCACCGTCCCCATGCGGGGCTGGGGAGAGGGATGGCGCAAGGGAGCAAGCCAGGGGCAAAGCCTGGGGAAGGAGGGAAGCAGGGTGGGCAGAGGCAGGCAGAAGGTGGGCATCGGCTTGCAAACACCCATCCCTTCTCCTTCTGCTCTACCCTTACTTTCAGCTCCTGGGGGCTGTGGGGAGTGGGCAAGGGGATGAAGACCTTGTGGCTAGTAGAGCCGATGCTACTGCCCACCAGGTCCCCTCCTGCCCAGGGAAGGGGCTCCCCAACAGCCCAGCACCTGCCTCGCCCCAGCTCCAGTGCCTGGGGTCAAGCCAGGCCACTTGCTGCAGTCTTGCCACTGCCTTGGAAAATCACTAACACACATCAGCACACCCTGGAGACAGGCACCCTGTCACCTGGAAGGGAGAGGAGAGAGGGGAATGACAGGCCAGCCGCAGCCACAAACCCCAGATGCAGGAGATGGGCACAGAGCTTTCCAGCAGTGCCGGATCCCAGCAGCCCACCAGCCCTTGGCTGCACCCCAAACCCCAACAGACAGCTCTGGCCCCCCATGCACGGGGGCCCCTCCACGCTCAGCGTCCCATCTGGGCACTGGCTGCAGAACGGGGCTGTCCCAATGGGTTTAGGTGCAACCCAAGGAACAAAAGGCAACAGAAACGCTCTGACTCCAAACACCAGCTGCAATCGCTGCAGGCCCCGAGAGCACGTTGCTCCAGGCTGCATGCAAACACATCAAAAAAGTGGTCATGGCCCCCAAAAGCACACTGCAGCGGGGGGAGGGCTGGCAGCAAAGGACACAGAGGCAGCGTTAGCCGATGCAGTGGGCAAGGACGCCGCAGCCTGCAGCGTCGGCTGTGCCGGTGCTCTGGTGGGCAGCGGGGCAGGGCAGCGCTCCCACAGCCGTGCCAGCCGCCCATCCCTGTAAAGCATCACTGCGTGTTTTCCCTTCACTCTGTAATTAGACCCCAGTTTCTCCTCTAAGGACAGAGTCTCATTGACCGTAATGCTTTACTGGTCCTGCCTCCCTCCTCTGACCTACCCTGTCTCCACCACGATTTATGCTCCACATTAGCAGTCTACCAGAGCTGCTTCCCGCGTTGCCGGGGTGAGGTGGCACTGCAGCCGGCTGAGCCGTGCCGAGCCCCGCCAGTAACCCCAAACCCCACCAAACCGCTCCAGGTGACACCCGCCCCAGGCACCAACCCCTCTGCAGAAACAAACCTGGGACGTTTCTGCCTGAAAGTGAAATTCTGGGGATATGGGGCCAGCAGGGAAAGGCTGAGTGAGCACTTCCAGCAGCAGGGATGCTCCGGGCTGTGCTGGAGGGAACGTACAGGGGACTGGGTGCTCCTGCTAATTTCTGCCTGGAGAGGAGGGAGCAGAGGGGCACCTCCACCCCAAAGCCACCCCCCAGAAGCTCAACAACCGCCCTCCGCACCGGGACAACCGCACTCCTGCACAGTGAACTAACAGGCTCGTTTTCTCCACTCTGCTCCTAATCGCAGGGCTCTGGCTTTAAGCCTCTAATCCAACATGCAGCATCTCACTCAATAAATCACCCCGTAAAGGCAAAGCAGCCAACAGCTATCGGCAGCTGTCAGGAGCCTGCGGGCAGAACCCACCTGCCAGAGCTCGCGACCTCTCCCTTCACCCCACCAAACGGCTGCTGGGCCACCGGCGACGCAGACAGGGACTGCAGCAACGCCACGCGGCGCAGGCAGGGACAGGGTACAGAGGCGTCCCCGGGGCTCGGCAGCATGAGGGGAGCGACATCCCTCCCTCCTCGAACTCATCCTCCAGCCCCAGTTCAGCCCCAGAGTTGCTATCCCCCTGCCAGCAGCACGCCTGTATGATCTTGCCGTCTCCCCTATTTACATGTAAGCTGGGCTGACAACTCCTCTTCATCACAGTGCCAGAGTCTTCCTCGGAGGCCATGCATCTCAAGCAGGACAGCACCATAAATATTGCATAGGAGGTGTTTCTAATCTAGTTATGGGTTCAGCCTCTCACACTCTTCCATCAGGGAGCCTTGGATTGAAATTGAAGTGTATTAGTATAATTTTATCAGGTTTTATTAAGCCTAGGGTCTTACGTTTTTGATATATAGTTTTAATTAAGTTTTAAGTCAAAGAATGCAGTCGCTCGTATTTTATCTTGCCATGTCACATCAGAGGGAGGCAGTTAATCAGCACGTACAAAAACTTCCCATCGCCAGTGATGAACGTTCATGAACTTTGCCTGCAGAGACCGTCTTCCCTCCATCACTCACAGCAGGAGCCCACCACCTAACCGACCCCTCTGCCCAGCTCCAGCTCCCCCGCTCCCCATGCCTGCGCTCTCCTGCCTCCAACACCAGTGCTCCTGCAGGAACGCGCACAGGCAGGGAGGGAAAAGCCTCCAGACAAGGAGGGGGGAAAAGGGAAGGCAGCTGGCACCGGGGGCTGTTCCCGGCCCGGCTCAGCAGCAGCAGCTGCCGCTGCCAGCGGGAGAGTGGGCACTTAACCAAGAGCAGGTACTGGCAACACTGGCGAGAGGCACCGCCTGCCCGCGTTGCCGTCCCGCTGGGTCCTGCAAGGGGATGGAGCCAAGGGCGATGCTCCGATTGAGCCTGTTATCCAAAGCCCCCCCACAACCCTTCCCTACCGAGAGCAGATGGGCAAACCCAGCGTGCAGGACTGTGCGCAGCCGCCCGCCACACTTACCCACCCGCCAGCCCGCGTCCCACAGCGGCAAGGAGCGGGAAGAGGGGAGCAATGGCCAGGAACAGCTGGGTGCTCATCTCTTGGCCAAACCCCTCTGGACCTTCAGCACCCCTGGGGCTCCAAAGGCCAAAGGGACCCTGCCCCACAGTGCAGCCATGGACCAAAAGGCCCCGTCTCAAACCACACAGCATTTTGTGCTTGATTTGCTGCTCGTCTGCAGACTCCTGCCTTCCTCCTCAGCACACGCACGCCAGCCAGCCCTTCCTGAGAAATCAGAAACCAGGAATTTCCCAGCCAGCGGAGCAGCACCGTGCCAGCCACCCACCGCAAGCACGGAGCCAGACCCGTTCCTTCCACGAGCCCCTCCCCAGCAGCAGCCCTCTCTGGTTTTACGGCTGGGCCCTCCCCAAGCATCCGTACCTCAGCCTGGGGAGACTTTCAGCCACGCGCCCATCCCAGCTCCAGAACAGTCACTGTTCCCTCGGAATGAACACGGGGCTCCGGACTGAGCCAGGGACCAAACCTGGATGTTTCCCTCCAACATGGGAAAAGGGAATCCCTACCCTCAGCCACGGGGAGTGCCCCAAGCCCACAGCAGGCACCCAGTGGGTGTAACAGCCCCCCAGGGACGGTACAACCCCAGCAGCTGCCAGCCCCAGCACATCGGTGCTACCTGGGCCACTCGTTCTGAGGAACATCACCATCCGGGTGCACATGTGTCTTCTAAATTTAAGAGCAGTATGGGGGCACAAGGTCTGTGCCTATATGCCAGCGAGAGCAGCAGATGGCATTGCAGCTTGCATCGCCACTGCTCTCACCCTCCATGGCTCCCTGGCCTGGGGAGGGCTGCTTCTCCCCAAGAACCCAAGGCTACAGTGGTGGCAGATCACCACAGGCCCTTGGGAAAGGCTGATTCACCCTGTCTGGAAGGAGCTGCAGAGGCAAGGTAGAGGAGAGGCTTCCCAACCATCGCTCCGCCTGGGCACCGCAGCACACCCAGCTGCAAGCACACCCTCCCCACGCACAGCTAGGGTGCCCACTCTGCATCGGCCCACACACACCTTCCCCCAGGTAGGAGCCAACACAAACCCTCCGTTGGCGCAGCTGGCCAAGCTCGGGTCTCCAGAGACCTGACCCAGAGCATCCCCACATCCCTCAGCAGTGACAGCCCAGGCAGCAGAGCTGCAGTGGACAGGAGCTTTGGGACACAGACACACACACCCCCCATGCACATGCCAAGCTTCCCCTTAGCTGGGGAGCAGAGATCTCAGAGGATTTCTGAGGATGAAGAAGCAGCAGTCCAGAAACATTTCAGGTCCTGGAGCTTCGCTCACGCAAGAAGCGGAGGAGCTGAGTGCAGACCTGTCTCTCCAAGTTGAGGTGCTTAAAAATTTATCATTGAACTTGCAGAAATGAACTCAATTAAAAACCATTTTAATGGTATTACATTAAAAAAAATAACTGTCATATTTCCCACGTCAAGGTTCCTGTCTGTAAGAGCAGCAGAAACCTCCAAGCGTAGCATTACAAATGATGGGGTACACGCTGTGCCAGTAAAAGCCCGCGCCACCAGCCAGCGCACTCCGTTTTTAAGGGAAAGATGAATAGAGCGACGCAGCCACGTAACGCAGCAAGCACAGCCCACGGAGATCCAGTGAGCCTCGCATCCCATGCAGTTTTGCTCCCCAGTTTGCTCCAGGTCCTCCAGCAGTGAGGCTGGAGGAAGGACGGAGCTGCTCTGCTGCCAAACGGTGCTTGATGAGCCACCGGCAACAGCAGCAGCACATGGGCAGCTCACCACAGCCCTCCTTAGGGGCTGCAATGAAGCAAGGACCGTTAACGCAGTGGACAAGGGTGCGAGGCGGGGTAGGGGGTACCTGCCAGCTCCGCTCCATCATGGGATGCCCCAACAGATCACACTGGTGGGGATGGGTCCTGCCTCACACACAGACCCCACAATTACAGCCCTGTCCCCACAGCAGGGCATCCCCCACTCCGACACAGGCAGTCTCCATCTATGTTAGGCTGCTCACGGAGAGCTCCAGTTTCTACACAGGAAGGAACCAAGAGAACCCCAGGGGCTGGGCTGTCACTGCTGCTTGCTGTGACTTCTGTCGCTGCTTCCCCAACTATGCAGCCCTTGTCTCTCAGTGTCCCCATGCCCAGACCTCTAATTATTGCTACTGCCCTTTCCCAACCCACGGCCTCACAGCCCGGGCTGGTGCTGGCCCATGTCCCCCAGCCCTGTGGGGTCTGCACTGGCCAAGAGACCCCCACAGAATGGCCAGGTGCAGGAGGAAGGCGGTGGCCCTGAGAGCTCACCTGGCCCCCAGGGGAGCCCTGGGGAGGGGGTAAGGGGCCGCAGGAACTCTCGGCCCTCAAGCAGAGCCCACTACCCTGTATCCTGCTCCAGCATCCCGCTGCTTTGCTGGAAAACCACATCTTGTCCCGGGGATGAGCCGAGCGGTGCTCACAGCCGGCCCAGCAGCACATGGCTACAACACCAACAGCAACTTCTTTCCAAAGAGGAGGGGGGGAATCCCAGGAGGAGCAGGAGTGATTCTGCTCATCAGCTGCAAGACTGATAGACTTGGGGGGATGGGGAACATATTTTGCATTTCCTTCCTTCTCTTTTGCAAAGAAATAGAGATTTGGGGTTGGATTTGAATTTCATCCAGAAGAAAAGAATTTTCTTTGAAAAGAAAGCCGTTGGATTGCTTAACTATCTCTGTCCCCACGTTCCCATTAAAACGGGATTTCAGGCAAAGAGAGTTTCAAGCCAAGCAGCCCCCACTCCTGCTGAATCAGCAGGAGCATGGGTTACCCTGGGGCTGCACCGTCCCGGGGCTGGGGCAGCCGCCTGCCCCACCATGCCCCATCAGCATGGGAACCCCGACTGCAGCAGAGTCACCGTACGCCGAACAAGGGCGGTTCAGGGCAAACAAGCAGCGGCCGCGCTGCAGCAGGGGGAGACAGGCCACATCCCAGAGAGACCATGTGTGTTCACAAACTCAGCCGTGGCAGAGCAGTCCTGGGCCACTCTTCGGCCCACAGCTGCTGCAAGGCAGAAGGTGCAGACAGAGCCACATCCAGGCTGGAAAGGATTCCTGGGGAGCCCAGGGCGCAGCCTGCACATGGCTCCTGACCTCACAGCTGCTGCAAGCACATTACCAGCCCGGGGCAGGGCTGCCCGGGGTGCCAGGCGCCCAGGTGCCTTTGCATCAAATCCCCTTTGTTTTTAAAAAAAGGCAAACTCAGGTGCTTTGCTGAGATGGAGAAGCCCTTTCTGCTTTAGCACTGTTTCCTCGCTGCTGGTGCCCCGACACCCTCCCCTCACCACAGGCACCTCAGCCCCTTGCCTGACAGGCAAGAGCATCCTGCCTGCATCCCGCTGCCTGCACCCGGGCAGCGGGAAGGCCACTTCAGCCGGTGCCCAGCTCCAAGGCACCGCACCAGCAAAGGCCTCCCGCACACACAGGCACCGGGCGTTGCTGCCTGGGGTCTCCTGCCTCCCGCGCTCACCGGGGACGTTGCCGCCTGGCTGCAGCCCACTCCCCACGGTGCATGCAACACCCAAGCCCGGTGCCCGCTGCAGCGGCGCGCTGTGCAGCACGTCAGCCGCCCGCCCTGCATCCCCTCCGCCCACACCAGTGCCAGGCGGGTGCAGCGGTGCTGCTGCGAGGGCCGCAGGCACCCGTGCCGAGGCTACAGATAAATTTTAACTGGGCAGCAAGAAAGCAGGGGAGAGCAAGCTGGAGAGCGAGCGCACTGCGTGTCATTTCAATGCGTGTATTTATATCCTTCACCGACGCAGCATCCCTTTGTAAAGCCACGGAGCGTGTATAGTCAGGGCTGTCAGTTCAGCGGCATGTTACAAGTGTTTGATATGGAGATTTTGGCAGTGGGAATGGATGTACCTCGCTGAGAGGTTTATGTAAAATGACAGCTTCTGGAAAAGGAAGCACTCGGATATTAAAAAAATAAAAAGTACAAACAAAAGGAAAGAGAGGCCTTCCGCTCAGCGAGTCCAAAACGGATTTCTCCTCCCTGCCGGCCCGCAAGCATCTCCCCACCGCAGCCAGAGGCAGCGTGCAGGCAGCGCACCATCTGCAACCAGCCCCACCAGCTCAGCTCGGCTGGTTCAGGCTTCACACCCGCACTCCCCCAGCTCAGACCGCTGCCCCATTTCCATTTCATCACTCCTCCTCTCCCCCTTGTTTACGGGGCTGAGCCTTTTATCGCTGGCTGCGCGTGGGCGTGCGCGGGCGGGCGGGAGGAGGATGCCTGGAGAGCACTGCTGTCAGCAGGCCCAGGGAGATGCTCTGCAACTCCTGCCATCGCAGGGCTTGAAAGTGGGGGATGCTGCGCAAACAGAGCGACGCAGCAGCCGGTCCCCCCGTGGCAGGTGTCCCCCACCACGGCGCCGTGCCAGGGGATGGACACCGAGTTCTGGTCAACGAGCAACTCCAACACTCATCTGGGAGTCTCTGCCGGCGGACACAGCTGGAGGCACCGCAGGAGCAGGTGGGGTCCCAGCCCCGGACAGGTCCGGACCCAGGTTCCCAGGCTCCCCCATCAACTCCCACCAGTGCTGGCACCTGCTGCCCACCTCACCTCAGCCAGCTCCAGCACCCCGCAGCCGTGCGATCGAGGGAGGGAGCCAGCCCCCCCGGGCCGAGGAGGAAAGTGGCTGCAGCACCCAGCTCTGCGGCGAGGCCAGAGCCTGCCTCACGCCTCCAAAGCTGCGTTTGCCCCAGCGTGCTCTGCCGCAGCCAACTCGCTCCTCCAGCTTTACACCCTCCTCCACCGCCTCTGGCCCGGTGGGGATGCGTGCCCATGGCCAGGGTGGAAGCAATTCCTGATGCAGCTATAATGATCCATAAAGAAGCTGACTTGTTTCTTACCTCTCCGAAATGAAGGATGGTGATTACCCTATATCCCAGTCCTCAAAGCTTAATCCAAATTGATGGCCTCCCAGAGATTGCTTCTCTTGCCTATCACCCAATCTAATACCCAACTGTCCCCTACCCGTGTCTACTCAGTAGCAAAACGTCAGAGTAACTCACACAGGCTCTGGACGGAAAGACCATTTATCCTGAAGTGAAAGGCTCCTACACGACACATTAAATTAATGGTGTGTTGGGAAGAGGTGGCAGCACTAGCCTTGCCTTCCTACAGACCCCAGGCAGCAGAGCAGGGGTCTGCTCGGATCCCTTTGGGAAGAATCCCCTCTGCAAGCCCCCAGCTGCTCCTCAGGGCCTTTGCAGTGGATCCACAGGATGGGAGAGGACCAGGATGACCCCAAAACCCGTCTGCCCAATCCCTACCATACAGCCCAAATTCTAAGTCATATCTCAGGATAAATGCAACTCCAGACACACACAAGACTGTCACCACTTTGCACAAGGGCTAAGGCAGAAGGAAACAGCAGTCCTCAAGTTCTGACCTAGGTAACGGTCTGAAGCATCCCCCTAACCCTGCGGCTCCCCCAGCACGGAGGAAGTTCAGGAGCAAAAGAGCATCTATGGGCTTTGAAGGCTGCAGCAAGAATTTTCTCACTAACCACCCATCAGAGCGGACTGCTGCAGGGAAGAGCAAAGCTCTTTCAACAGCACATGCTTGCAGAGACCCTGGTTATGGCCACTGCTCTGCACCTACACACCAAGCCAAGCAGCAACCACGAGGAGCTTTCATTCCTAACAGCCATGCCAGAGACCTCAAAATTCAGTGTCCAGCTACTCTGCTCCTCCTGGAGCGGGACAAACCATCTGGCTGCACCAGCCACGCAGCAGGATATGGCCACATGGGACGCCAGCATGGGTCTGGAGAGCAGCACTGTTGCATCCATGCACACCTCAGGCTCCAAACCCTGCTCAGGCAGCAGCAGAGCAGCAACACAGCACCCCTGGGGGAGACCCTGCCCCACACTCCCACCACACAGCACCGATCCATCTCAGGAGACCCAGCTCCACCAACGCCCAGCTCTCTCCCTGACCAAGAACATCTCCCCAGTGCAAGCAATCTGCCCTCAGGCAGGAGCCCAGAGCTCCCCCCCCAGGGCTGCAGCCCCTGCTCCCCTCCCCAGGCTGGGGTATGGAGGCACTGACACGCAGAGGGAGCAGCGCTGCAAGGCAGGCCCTGGGCTGGGCCAGCTCCGGTCAGCTATAAATATCCTGGAGCTGAAGTGACAACAAAGGCTACAGCTGACCTGTGCACCATATATCATGGGGACAGCACAGCCACAGAACTTAACTGCCCTGTATTTCCCCCCGCACTTTAGTGAGACCTGGGAGAAAGCGCTCCCTGATGTCCCATCTGTTGGCAGGATCCACTGCTTTTGTCCCTCCGGTGCAGCCAGCTCCTTGGCTACCCGAGGAGGCTTGGCCACAGGCACTGGGACAGAAATCCATGGGAGGTGACAGCTCTTCCCCTGCAGCACCATACACAGACCACCAGGCTCCAAGCCTGTCCGAGGTCCGAAACTCTGAGCATCCTCATTACAGAGAGCCCCCCCACTGACCTCAAGCATCGCTGAGCAGGAGCCTGAGCATCCCCGGCTGCCAGCAGCCCTCTCCCCTCGGCCAGCTAGCGTTGGGCAGCTCTCCCTCGTGCCGGCCGGGCAGCGTGGGCTCCCACAGCCCCAGCCCCAGGCAGGCGAGCTGATGAACACTCATACATCAGCCGTCCCTTTTGATCACTTAAGATATCCTCATTTCTACTGCACCACAGGTGTGCATGGCACTTAGAGCCAGAGAAGCAGCCGAGCTCCCTGCCAGGCAAGCTTACTTTCTAATTAGACAGATAACAGCAAATCATGACAACAGACCACCACGGGGAATGGCAGGGACTGCTGCTCCGTGGACAGCAGGAGCTCTGGGGCCTTTCTGACAGCAACTCCACTTGCTCCACACTCACTTCCCGCAGCCGGCCATGGGAACGCAGCAGCAGCCCGCGCTGCAGCCTCAGCCCCGGAGAAGAATCCAGCAGGAGGAGGAGGAGGGAGAGAAGGGAGCTTCTGGAGGGCAGCAGGGTCACTTCACCTGCTCCCCACCGCAGCCCACAACGTGCTCAGCGCCTCCCCAGGCACAGACAAGAAGTCCACGCTCCCACAAGTATCCACGCTCCCAAAGAGGCAGGCAGGAGGGAAACATGCTCCATGCAGGATGAGGCCAAAGCCACACCGTGCCATGGGTACTGGTCTGCCCTGCAGAGCACTGCAAGCCCTGCTTGCTTGTGGGGGGAGCACCCCCAGCAGACAGCACCTACCACAAGTGCCAGGGCAGGGGTCCACAGAGCCGGCACACCTCACCCCAGGGAGGGACACCCCATCCCAGCTCTCCCTGCCGGCTCTGGCACTGACCCAGTGCCCGTCACACCCCAAGGGAAACTTCTGCAGGGAACAGACAGGGGAGCCCCGCACCCCTCAGGGCTTGCACGGAGCCGGAGAGTCGCCAGGAAGCCCGGGCAGCCTGACTCACCGGCTGCACGCCCGGCACTGGCTGTCATCGCCCCCACCGCCGTGGTGGTGGGTGGCTGCGCTGGGAGGGGATGAGCCGGGACGGGGCAGGGGGAGGCACCGCGGGGAGGGTGTCCCCAGAGGAACAAGGAAAACAAACGCAAACCCAAGGGATATTCACGGAGCTGCCCCAGCCAAGGAGCGAGTGCAGCCACAAACGCGCCCATCCAAACGGGATGATCCCAGGCAAATCCAAGCGCACCCGAGTGCTGCTCTGCTCCCTCATCCTCCCCAAAATTCTCCTCAAAACCAGACGTCCCCTCGCGGTGCAAGGCTTCGGTGCGTGCGTGCGCATGTGTTTTCATCCCAGTCTTTAAATGAGGTCTTTGCTGAGAATTTACAATTCCCTGATGGCCTCAATCTTGCAAAGATTGCTTTTTTAACACTGTTGGGCTTTAATTCTAATAAGCCTCCTCTTTATTACAGAACCAGGTCACATTGCCTTGACACTGCAAGAAAATCTTTCATCAGGAAGGAAAACTGAGAAGGAAAAAGAGAAATAAAGAAAGGGGGGTAGGAGGAAGAAAGGGGAGACAAACAAATAAAAGCTGCTCACTTCATCTGGGGGACTTTTTGAACCAGGCAAACAGCCGGCGGGCCAGCAGCGGGGCTGCCGGGGAGAGGTGCCTTCCCGCAGCGCCACTCACACCCCCAAACGCGCAGAATTATTTCTGGTGCGGCTTCACCTCCCACACACCCTCCCACCCTCCGCTGCTTAAAAATGCCGAGAGGAGCAGGAGGGGAAGCTTGACAAAACTTTGACAGACATAATGAGGACAGAGTTCAGCCCTGCCCTGGACAGATGGCCGTTATCACCAGCCCGGCGGAGGGCTCCTCATTACCTGGCCAGCACCGTGGGGACGGGAAGCGGCACAGCGGATCAGAACGGCAGCTCCAAGCACCCGTGAGACCCAAATGCCCCTGCCAGCAGAAATCAAAGCCCTTTGCTGGCAGGAGGAGGCGGCAGCACAGCTCCTTCCCATCAAATACAACTGGTCGAATATTGATTTTTCCCTTCTGGAGGCTCCCCACCCTCCAGCGCCCTGACAAGCACCAGGCCCCTCAGCTGGTCAGGGGAGTTGCTGCCTCCTCAGCTCCCCAACTTCTTGGGTTTGCCTGGCTCAAGATGCGTTATCACAAAACATCTCCTGTCGCTGTCTTATGTCATCGCCATTGCCATGGAAACGGGCTGATCTCATACCCCACCTTGGCTCCCTGCGCCTGCAGTCCATGGCCTCCCAGCATAGGATCGGCAGAGGGCTCATTCGGGGCTCATGAAACCCCCTGCCTCCATCAGCTCCCGGCCAACGATGCCCTATTAGCCAAAACGCAGAGCAAGCCGGGATGCCGGGGCACCGGTCCCTGCTCCCAGCGCCTCCCACCGCCTTCCCCATCCCGCTCAGGGCTGGGCAGGCAGCCCCGCAGCCCCCCCACACCCCACAGGAGCCTTGTGTCATGCAGCCGGGACCATCCCAGGCTGTGCCAATGCACAGCAGCGCGTGGCCGCAGCACATCACAGGAATCCCGCAGGCTGGCGAGCCAGTTAATCTCTGTCACTGGCGGCTCGCTGCTGCCTGTCGGGGGGGAAGCCTATTCCCATGCCTGCACTGGAGCAAAACTCTCACGGCGTGTGGGGGCTGCACAGTGATGGGGGGGGGGGCCCATGGTAGCACATCCCCTGCAAGAGACATACCCAACCAGCACATCCCTGGTCCCCAGTCTGCTTCACGGGATGACTGCAAGGATGCTCCTGCACGCTACAAGCTACAGCCACTGCAGTGTCCCATGACACATGCTCACGGGGCTGCCAGGGCCACAAGGGACGTCAAGAAAGCAAAAGAGATGATGGAGGCCACCGGCACCGGCCAGGCCACTATGGCGCAGCCGCCCTCAGCCATCCCAGCAGCCCTGATCTGGGACATAGGCTGCGGCACAGGCCGCCCACAGCCACACCTGCACAAAGCCACCAGCGCCCACCACACCGTGCCCCCAGCGGCAGCCAAACCCAGCAGCCGATCCCAGCACAGGAGGCTCCAAAACCAGGCTCCCAGCGCTGGTACAAGGGCAGGGGCCAGCAGTTCCCCTCAGCAGAGGCACTGCAGCAGGAGGAAGCAGCTCCACCTGCAGCGAGGTTTGCACTGTCCCAGACAAGCACCCAGAACCTAAGCTCTGGTTTTGGAGGTCAGAGATTCGATGGGGCTGTTACACCATTTAGCATGCAACAGCATATGCAGAGCAACAGCCGCACGAGGTGCATCACTGCAGAGGCAGCTCCGCTCAGAAAGCACAAGTATCTTTCTCCTACGCTGATGGGGACCCACACCTACCTTCCAAATTCTTCCTCCTGGGTTGTTTGTTTAGCACAGGAAAGGCAGGGCTTTACTAAGCCAAACAGCTCAAGCACAGGAGCTGAAAATGCCTTTTCCAGGGTCAGCAAAGGATGAGACTCCTGAACTGCAGCCTCTCCCCCCACAAGAGCACAGCCAGGATTACAGCGGGGTGGGGGGGCAGGCTGTTCCAAATGTAGATGTTTTAATTCTCAACGCTAGCAGCTGTACTTAAGGCAAGAGAGGCAGGGAAGCCATGCACAGGAGTAACCATGGCAACTTCACGGAAGTTAAATAAAAACTTCTTTAAAAAAAGATAACGAGGTCCCTGAATCATGCTTTATCAGCTATGTTGCTATAAAGATCGAGATACAGCCAGCTCAGGATTCCTAATTACTTCTGCAATATACTGTAGATAGCTTTATTTAAAAAAATCTGGCTATGCGTATAATTATTTAGGCCCCTCTCCATACTGGGATTTGCATATTCCATGAAGCACCTTCCCAGGCAGATCTGCCTGCAAGAGCCCTCCCATGCAAAGCCTGCCTGCTCGCGGCTCTGGGGGCTCCTGCAGCTGCGCCCCGAGCCCTGATCTCACTCAGGGGGCACGGGGAGAGCCCCACCGGTGCCGCCACCCCACCACACCAGGACACTGCTGGCATGTCCTCCTGCCATGGCATTGCCAGAGCCTCTGGATCCCAGTGGGAGCATCCCATGCACCCAGCCCCAGCTGTAACATGGCTCTAGCTGACTACAGCAGCGACGCGCTGACATGCAGATTACCTGGGCTGCCTGCAGAGCACCTCGGCGCACAGTGATGCTCCCCAGCAGCATCCACCATTTGTACGTGTTTAACATCCATAGCCACACACAGAGCCCCGCACAGAGAGCACCGCAGCCCCTATCCCATGCCCGCCAAAGAGGGGCTCAAGCATCAGGGCTGTGACACCCCAGCGTTGGGGTGTCTTGCCAGGGCCCAGAAAACAGCCAAAAGCAGCGTTTGGCCCCAGTTCAGCCAGCAGCTCACACCAGCTCGATGCCTGCTGCAGCGCTACAGCAGAAATTCCTTCACTGCCCAGAAACCAAACCACAAGTTGTGAGAGATCGCTAAGCCTTTTTTCCTGCAAAACAGACTCTCGGACAACCCCAGTAACTCCTGGAGAACAAACAGACCTTCCCAGCCCACAAACTGACAATGCTCAATCGCATCCATGACCCAACAGCACCATGCCCATCAGGCATTATGGACCCACATGCCGCTTGGGGAAATTTCATTAAAACCCACAGTTTCCATCAGTCACAGCAGCAAAGGTGGCTGACGGAAGATCTGCCAGAGCCCAAAGGTCTGTCAGTACTCCCAGTGACCTGGGGGCTCCCAAACCCATAGGCACAGGACACCAGTGCCGTCACCACCTGCCTCCCCTCCTGCCACCGTGCAGTTTAAGCCCCTAAGAAAATGGCACCGAAAGCTCCCCGCGCCCAGCCGGGCGCACAAACCCAAACCCACCCAGAGCGGACCAGGACGATGCAGCAGCTCCATCAGTCAACATCGCGCCGTTTCCCAAGAGCACGTGGCGCCTGCGGAGCCGCCCTGCTCAAGCATCCACCAACAGGGACGGGCGCACTCTGACCATCGCTGCCTCGGAGCCACAGCTCCCTTCCTCGTCCCCTGCCTGCAACCTGGCAGGGCAGGCAGCAGGGCCCTGGCAGGCAGACCCTCGCCACGGGGCACTGCTGAGAAACAGGGTGCAGGGGGGATGGGGTGCAGGGAGAGCACTCCAGGGCTCGTCATGCCCTTGGCTCTCTCCACCTGCCCCAGGGATGCAGGACAGGGAGAAGCCAGCCCAGCCACCCCTGGCTGCCTGCAGCAAGGACCAGCACCGCTGCCTGCCCCAGCTCCCGCCCCGCAAACAGGGCAGCACCCGGCATGCACGGCCGCACCTTCACAGGGGTGCCGATTCCAGCCAGCGCTGCCGGCCGCTAGGCAAATCCCCCAGCACAGCACTGTTAACTGATCGCACTTTATCACGATTCCATCTGGACTCCAGTTACCAGCTTAAAAGTAATTTTTCTTTCTCACTGGCCAGTTCGCAAAGACATGATATTGAACAAAAGGATGCCGGGTCTTCTGCTAACGAGAGGGATGCACCGCGTGCAGGTTTAAGTAGTTATTTGGATTCTTTATTTTCACAGCTTATGGTAAGACTAAGTAAATTGTAAGCGTTATTTACTGTGTTTTTAAACTCATTAAATTTAAGCTGATTTCTGAATGGAAATCAGAATTCGGTTAAAACATGGGGGGAAAGTCAGCATTTTGTAGCAGATTATTAAGTAAAGCTACATTAAACACGTTGGAAGCACAAATATCTAGGAATAAGTTCTATATTTTAAAGTGGATTTATTCAGCAAAGGAAGTATCATCTGTGGTCCAGGAATTGAGGAACCAGTTATCAAGGTCAAGATTTTATCAGTAGCTCTCAGATTCTCACACCTATGTTTTACCCAGAGCTTGATTAAGAGTTTAGAAATCTGGAAAACTCCCCCTTTTTCTCTGGCTCCCTGCTTTAGAATTAATTGTTTATCGATCCGACAAGAGGAAAATATTCTCTGCCGGCTGTGGAGGAGGCGAGCCTGTTGTCAAAAGTTGTTTTATCACTTCCATAAATTCTAGTTGCAATGACTTCCTCTGGTTCAATAACGCCGGTTTCTCTAAGCACCGGCCATGCACATGCCCTGCTCACCAACTCCGTGAGATGATTTTAGCAGATTACAGGAACTCAGGCCACTGCCTGGATTCCCAGTTGCAAGAAATCCTGAATTCACCACACTTCCCAAAGGGAACGTTAGTGGTTCCACTCAACCCCCAGTAAGTCCAGGGCCTCTTCTTTTAACCCCATTTGCACCCACCTCCCACCTGGCAGAGCTGAGGAGCTGGGAGGGCACGCCGGGCACTGCGGCACGCCAGGCACTGCGGCACGGGTGCGAGAGGGGGAGAGGAGGGAACCAGCTGGGGCTCAGCAGCCGCCGTCCCCACCGGCCCACAGGCCCTAGGGGACTGCGGGCAGCATCTCATCCACCCCACGGCAGCGCCAGCCAAGATGGCAAAAGAGCCTTTTTTTATTTTCCCAGATAGAAAAGCATCCCCGCAGCAGGGGCGCAGGCAGCCTGGCAGGGCCTGCACGAGCACACAGTTCCTTGGGAAAACCAATATCAACACACTGGGAGAAACCAGCTTTTCCCAGCAACAAAACCCTTCGGGACCCCCTCCCCACTGCCGCAGGATCCATCCTCGCAGCTCCTGACCCCGGCAAGCGGCGCGGGTGCAGTGCGGCAGTGACCGAGCGCCAGAGCCACTCTCTACCCAGGAAGCTCACAGGAGCAGAAACAGCTTCAGTTTCTGAACAGTAAAGCCAAAAAACAGCTAAAATAACTAAAAATAAACCACAAGAGCAACAGCCAGCCCCACACTGGGCAGCCGAGCCTCCGAGCTGGGGTCCTACACGTACCAGCACACCTCACCACCAGCAGCACAGCTGCATACCACAGTCATAAATAAAATAACAGCTCTCCTGCCACAGTGGCCTGAGGAACACAGGAAAAGCCACAGAGGGAAAACACAGCCTGAAAGGGAGCCAGCAGAGCTGGTGGTATGGGGACGTGGGGACTTGGGGTGGGATGACATGCAGAGGGGTTTAAAATTACACAGATCCCGCTGTGCTGCTGAGGCTTGCCTGCAGTCCGGGGCTGAGAGGGGAGGTCAGGCGATGCCAACAAGGGAAAAGGATCAAGAACTGCCCAGCAAAGCCTGGGACAGGCAGGAGCCGCTGGCAGGACAACCCATGCCAGGCAGCGAGGGGGGAGCACATACACAGCGGATAATGAAACATGAAAAGGGATCCCGCGCTTGTGTGCTCATTTCTACCCATTAGAAATTCAATCTTGTCTAGTCTGGAAGACACAATGATGCCTGGAGCATCAGCGTGCAAGCTGAGCAAAGGAGAGAGCTAGCTTTAGATTGGTTTATTAAAAATAAAGTTAAAAAAAAATTTAATCTCAGTAACTAATGAAATAACAGAGAAGAAAATTTTGCTTCCTCGTCTGGTATCTCAGCCTGACAATTAATTTGCAAGAACGCATATCCCAAAATACCTCAAACGATTCCAGCAGAAAGCCCTGGAACAGCACTGACAACAGCCCCTGCCTGTACTGCGAAAGGTTAGAGAGGGAAAAAGCAGCTGCTGCCGGCAGCCCTGAGCATCCCAGCCTGGAGAGGGAAGCCGGAGTATCCTGCTGGGAGAAGGCACCAGAGCACTGGGCTCAGGCTGCTGCTCTGCTTGCTGGCAGGGCACAGGCACTCCCCAAGGGCCCCAGGGGCAGCGAATCTCCCAGGGCAGCCGGAGCCAACTGCCCACAACAGCCAGGGCAGGACAGGGGCTGGGGAGGGCACAGGAGGGTCACTGCGGGCTCTGAGCTGATATGTGGGAGGCCTGTCAGCTCGCACGCTTGAAAATACGTCTCCTTTCCACTTCATTGTATTCATCACTGACCAGCAAAAGGCGTTCAAATCCATTTGAAAGAAAGCTGCTCTGCAGGTCACCTTTCAAACCCAGCTGAGACACTGACTCACTCCACAGCCTCAGGAAAGGCACCTCAGTCTCCTCTACTTTCTTATTCCAGATGTGCAAAAAGGAGAGATGTTGACAACCCATCCACCCCCCATACCTCTGCAGGCTGCTCCGCGGTGATGCCCGAGGAGCTCTGGGCTCCCAGCACCGCACGGCTTCAGCTGCGCACGTCCGCGGCTGCACCACCTCCAGCTCAACCGCTCTCCACTGAGCCCAGTCTCAAACCTCACCACTGGCTCCCCTTCCTCTTCCACAGTTGTTTGAAAAGAGCAAATCATTCATAAGAACTAATTATTCTGTGTACTCTCACCCCTTAAGACTGTAAATTAAAAGAGAATTCAAATAAATTAAGGAACTTCCCTCATGCCTTTTATTATCTCAATAACCTTCAGAGGCATTTATCTGCCATCAGCTGATCCATTTGAAAAATTGTGACGACAAACTAATTTAGTAAATGCACACACTAAAAACCTTTATTGATACACTGAATGAGCAAATACAGCCTGTGCTGGACAAGCTGCTTGAGCCACAAGTCTGGTGGGGACATTTGCGTCCCCCTTGAATGCCCAACCCAGCCAGTGAACGCTCCAGCCCCGCTCCTGCACTCCCCACCAGCCGGGGATCCCTCTCAGGCATCTTGGCAAACGAGCTAAACCATCCCACCCAAGGTGGGAAAGAAGAAACCTGCTGCACAAGACAGGGAGGCAAAGCATCAGCAACCAGCAGCAGCACGGAGAGACGGGCTCCACCAGCAGCGAAGGCAGCGTGTAGGCTGCCCAGCCATCCCACTGCCTGGGACATCAACGTGGTAATTAAGGACGACATGTTCTAGTGATGGGAGATGGAGAGACGAGTGCAACTGGGAAAGAGGCCCTTTATTTTGAAAAGGAGAAAAAATGCCAGCCCTTGGCAAAAAGGGACTGTGTAAGAAGGGAACATACGGAATACGCACAACTGGCCAGGTTTGGGAAAGGAACACTGGAGGTGTCGGTTTTCCAAAGGCAGCAACCTAAAACGTCCTAAAGCCTCCTAAAACCTCCCAGCTTGCTCAGGTGCCTCTCGTTCAGGAGCAGCAGGAAGGGAAGGGACGGGCGCCGCAGCAGCCCTGCAGCCAAGCGCGGGGTGCCCAGCAGAGACGCCAGCCTCGTGCTCCCGACAGCGCTGCCTCGTGCCAAGCAGGCTCCCGGGAGAGACATCTGTTGGCTCCTTCAGTGCCTCCAGTTCTGCGACATCTGTCCCATGTGGTTCCTAAACTGGAGAAAGGAGTGAGAGGCACGACTCCTGGGCTGGGATGTTTCCCAGTCCCATCCCAGTCCCTCTGTGCCCCTTTGGGTACCTGGGGCTGGGCTCAGAGCCACAGTAGTTCACCAGCCAGCTGGCCTGTGGGCTCCAGACCACTCATCTTCAGTGCTCCAAAACCACCCCCTCAGCTCACTACACAAAATATACGTGCCTGTGAGAGGATCCCACAGCTGTGCCCCAAAAGCAACCACCTGAACCCTGGCAAAGATTTACCTGATGCTGCAGCAGAGCGTTTGTATGCCCTTGTGCCAAGGCTTTAAGCAGTGCTGAACAACCCCACAGATCACTTAAAAGGGGGGTGGAATCTCCTGTATTTTCTGTGAAATAACAAGCAGAGCTTTGCTACAGCTCCTCAGAGCCAAGAACAAGTTCCCAACCACTGGCCAGCTCTGGGCAGCCCTGCCAGCCCCAACCCGCTGCAATCATCCCTCCACGAAAATTATCAACTCCAGGCTCTTTCTCCATCTATTAGCCAGGAAAATAGCCTTCATCTCTTGCTTTGTGAGGCTTTATCACGCCTCAACCATTTTAGCCTGAAACCAGGAAGCTGTTTGGGGAACAGAGTGCCTTCATCGATGTTTGCACAGCACCCAGCACAGCAAGGCCTCCAGTCTGGCTGCAGCCTTTGGGTACCGCTGGAATGCAAATAACACCAGGGCAGCAGAACACACCCTTGAAGTGCTGCGAGACCAGCCATGAGCCCCAGACATCCCAGAGAACGCCAGGCAGAACTGGCAGGGAAAAAGAGGGAGGTATTCCCCGACCTCAGAGCCTCCCGCAGCACACAGCGACCTGTGGCCACCCTGGACTGTGCCCCCCAAGACACGCCCAGCCAGGCTGGCCCTCAGGACAGAAAACCAGGCAGCAGGAGCCACCCTGCCCACAGTCAGGCTTCCACGGAGGCAGCGAGCGAGTTCCAAACCTTCATGAAAGGCAACCGAAAATAGTCGGTGTTGTTAATGTCATGCTTACTGGAGTGAGAAGCCGAGAAATCCCTGCTTCCCTGCTCTCCCCCCATCCCTCCGCCTGCGCACACACAGATGCTAACGAAGCCTCCCCAGTGCTCTCCAGGCTGCTCCAGCCACAGCAATGGGTCTGTGCCCGCGACTCCTGCCGGCACACCGCCCACACCCCCTGCCAGTCCCCACACGGGGCCTGCCCAGCGCCTCGGCAGCACGGCCGCTCCCAGACCCCCACACCACGTTTGTTTACTTCAAACGTCTGCCTTTAAGCGTTCAGAGGCGATGCTGCCCCCGGTGCAGCCTCCTGGCACGCACACCGACAGGGGACCACCGGCATATGGGCGGCTGAATAACGGTGCTCTGCATTTACACCCACAACACAAATAAACCAGGTGACTCCGAAAGGCCTTCTCCATCCATCCCTCCCCGCACAGCAAACCCTTAACATGCCGGCACAGCGAGCTCGCCTTGCGATGAAATCCCTGGAGGCAGGCAGGGATACAGGAAAGGAAAAACCCAACGAAAGCTGTGCAAGCTCATGCTCGCTCGCCTGGCTCTGCCTGTTCGCAGCAGGGCCGTGCTGTGCCCCCACGGCTTCGCCCACTCCCCGAGGCTGGCCAGAAGAGCGGGAATCTCTCTTCCTCTTCCTCTTCTTCTTCTTCTTCTTCCTCCTCCTCCTCCTCCTCCTCCTCCTCCACCCCATTAATTCAGACTCCAACTTTTTCTCACAATTTACCTTCACCTGAAGGGTGTGATTTTAATTAGCGTAACATTCCTGTTAACAACGGCACCTAATTAAGACATCCGTTAAGGACCTATAACGCAAACTTAATGAGAAGTTGTGCCAGAATCCTTTCGCAGGCAAATCAAACGCTGCCGACTCCAGCTTGAAGAGACGTTGTTAACGGGAGGGTTCAGTTACCGGACCCGAGCTCGGGCTCCCAAACCGCGCCACCCCCCCACCCCCTCCGCCGCAGCGAAACTTCGTCCCGGAGCGCACCGGGGCAGCAGCGCGGTACCGGGGAGGGCGCTGCCGCCGAGCCCCCCCCCCCCCACCCCGTCGCGCCCCGCTCCGCCCGGAGCCTTCCACCGGGATGCGCTCCGGCAGCGCCACCCCGGGGCTCCCGGGGGGGCTCCCCGGGGGCTCCCCCCCTCCAGGGCCACCCCGAGGGAACTTCGCCGCCCCCCTCCCCCCCGAGTTCCCGGCGCACGATCGGGGTGAGCTGCCCCCACCCGCCCGCAGCCTCCCCGCTCCCGCCGGGCGGGGGGTACCACCAACACCACCACCACCACCGTCGCCCCCCCCGCCCCCCGCCCCCCTTCCCGGTGACTCACGCGCTCAGCGGTCCCCGCCGCGGCAGCGGAGGCGCAGGGCAGCCGCGGGTCCCCGCCCGCCGAGCGGCATCTCCCGAGCAGCGGCGACCGGGGGCAGCCCCGGCGGCGGGAGGCGGCTGGGCTGAGCTGAGCTGAGCTGAGCTGGGCTGGGCTGGGCCGTGCCGGGCCGGACCGGGCTGGGCTCGCCTCGCCGGGCAGCCTCACACGCGGCTGCGCCCGCACCGCCGCCGCCCCCGGAGCCGCCGAACGAACGCGCCCGCCCCCGGAGCCGCCGCCGCCGAGAGCCGCGGGGAGGGGGGGGGCACGTACGGCCGCCCCCGCCCCGCCCCGCGGCTGCCACCCCCCGCTCGGGATCCCCTCCTCCTGCGCCCCCTCCCCCAGCCCCCACGCTCAGGACACGCTCCCACGCCACGCTCCCCCCTCAGCGAGGGGCTCCAGGCACGGCCCCACCCCGGCGAGGCTCTCCCGGCCCGGCAGCGTGCTCGGCGGGCGCTCAGCACACGCTCCCACCTCTGATCCGGAAAAAGAGGCAGTTTTTTCCTCCCTGTTTTGCCCCCCGAAAATGAACATATCACAGCCCCGATGAACGGGGAGCTTATTCCCGCAGTTCGGCTGCGCTTGCTGCTGCCTGCGAGTAGGCAGGGAGCTGCCCCAAGGGCCTTCTCTCCATTTTGCCATGCGTTCAGCAGCGCCAGCCCATGCGGACCCACTGGTGGGTGAGGAGCAGACACACACACACCCTGGCCGCTCTGCGTCTGAGTCCCATCACCACGCAGGATGCCCGAGGGCTGGGTGGGATGCCCGGGCCCACTTCAGCCACCTGGCAGGATGGCAGCGAGAAAGGAGGTTTCTGTTCCCCATTGCAAACACAGGGAAAACCAAGGCAGTGCTGGAAACCCTCAGGACGTAGGTTTCCAGCATACCCCAGATTCACCAAAGCTCTGTGCATGTCTCAGCCCCTTACCCTTCCTTCTCTTTAAATCTAATTTAAGGACCTCTGGGCATTCCCACAGCAGCTGGAAGCAAGAGTCCTTCCTTGAGCGTTATGCAAGAGCAGACCTCTAGCATTCCCAGCTCTACCCCATTCTCCTGCTGTTCACCTCCTCCCCCGGGAAGCCGGCTGAACACGGTGCAGACCTGCATTACCATATTTTGCAAACCACAGGCTGTCAGAGGTCCTGTTGTTCTGCCCTTTCTCCTCTGGCTCGCCAGCAGATGCCACCTTTCTGAAAGGGCCATAAAAGCAGTGGCTGCTGTGGCAGTGCGGGACCCTCGTACCAGGTGTGGCCGGGTGGCCCGAGTGCCCCCCCAAAGCCCAGGGTAAGTTACACAGCACAGCAGCAGCAAACTGTTCCTTGCAGACCTGCCAGAGTGGCTGGATGGGGCTCAGCAGCTTTTTCTGGCTCAAATGATCTATTTGTAGTTCCCAACAGTTAAGACTGTGGTGAACCTCCATAAGTTATATTTCCTAAGAACTATCTGGAATACCTGCACTCTGCTTAAGCCATCTTTCACTCCCTATGAACTTAGCACAGGGTCCCTCTTTGAGATATTATCAATATCCTGCAGAGTCCATGCACAGCCCCCTGAAAACAGGCACCACCACCCCCGTTCCTCCCCTAACACAGTTTTACTTTCCTCCCAAGGGCTTTGAGAAACACTCCAGAGAAAATCATCAGGGTTATACACAGTCATAACGTGAATGAGGACTATAAAATGCGCCAAATGCACCTCATACATCTCAACATCCATTTTGTATGATAAATGTGCATATTTTTAGCCCTCCAGGATGCAGTAAGCACCCGAACCCGAGCCTCGCTGCCCTGTCAGAGCGGAGCAGCCCTTGTTCTCACGACCTGCCAGACAAAGGCAGCGCTCAGCCAGGATGGCTCCTTGCTATGCCCTGCTGTGCTGTTTTCTCATGGTTCATTGAGGCTGAAGATGCTTTAGGCAGCAGATTTGGAGAATGAGGAACTGGGAACACGGGAGAGAGCAGCTCTGCAAAATTTTCTCTGCATTTCAAGCCTCTGAGCTGGGTCCCTGTTGACATCTGTTCCTAGAAATGCAAACTGGTACCAGCTCGGGAGGTGCAGCCTTGCAAACTGGAGGTGTGCGTGTGCTAAGCAGAGCGGAGGAGAGGCGGTGATGCTGCGGGATTGCTAGGCAACCCTGCACTGCCCAGCGGGAAAAGGCCTGAACTGAGCAGCGCGCCCAGCCAGGGCTCCTGGGCAGGGAAACACTGAGAGAGGAACCCACCGGGGGAATCTGGTCGTGGGTCTCCGGGAGAGCAAGCATCTGAACCTGGCTGTGGAGAGGAGGAGGAGCAGACGGAGGATAATGGCAGAGAATGCGTGAGAGCAACAGTGGAGGGAAGAGAAGCAGTTCGAAAAAGCACAAGTCAACAAACCCCCGCTTTTTGGCAGAGCTGTTACCTGAACAAGAGGAAATAAATATTTGTTTTTCTTTTTTTCTTCATTTATTTCACAGTCTGTTTGGTATTTAGGGCCTTCATTTGGAGGAAGTCATAGCTGTTAAATTACTGCAGCTTTTTTTTATTTTTATCCTTAACAATGACGAGGTTTTCCTTCTCATAACCGTGGCTGGAGTAAAGAGATGACAAGACTTGTTGCAGTCCTTTCTTGGGTTTTTCCTGAATGCAGATGCTGTGAGCAGGAGGCACAGCAAAACCCCAGCACCTGGTGATCCTCCCAGTCCCCAGGGCTCAGCGTCTTGTCCCCGTTATTCCCTCTGCAGAGCCCCAGCAAGGACAGTGCCAAGCAGCCAGTCCCAGATCTACAGAAATCACTTCTGAGAGGCAACAGATGGCACTTGCTACCAGGAAGAGAGGCAGGAAAAGGAGGTGGCTGCCCCTCCACATCTTCCACCACGGCTTGGGCTCTCAGGGACCCTTGACTTCAAGGTGCCCAAACGAGGTCCAGCCCCTCCTCATGACTCTTCCCCACAAAGGGACGTTTGCACTGTGTTCAGCTCTGACACAGCAGCAGCAGCTCAAGCCTGGCCCTGCCAGGAGGTTTACCCACATCCACCGGCACCAGCACCCGTCCTACCTGCGCAGGTGGCGGGGCGGTGCGGGGCCCACTGCCCGCCGGAGGGCTGGGAGGCACTGTGCCAGCTGGAGCTTTCCCCAGAGCGCTGCCAGAACACCGGGTACCTGCACCGTCCTTGGCTGCGATGGAGAGGGTGGGATGACATGGCAGGACCCAGACTTTTTTTTGGCAAGTGTCAGATGCCCTGACCCAAAAAACCCGAAGCGGAACGTGCAATACACAACGAGGAGCTGAACGCATGCCTGGTCGTGAACACACTCAGCCTGCAAAGCACTCTCCAGCACTGGAGAGAGGAGAAGGGAGAGCCATGCTAATGTTCTCAGAAATAATGCTTTTTAAAATATAATTTACAATAGATTTCATGGCTAAGTTATGCAACATAATGAGCAAATCTAAAATGTAATTGTCACTGCACATTAACAGCAAAATCCTCAACCTCTATTATACTAACAAACTTATTAAATCAGTGAACATTGCATTGCATCAGTCAATTACTAAAACAATGCCAACATCAGTAGAACAATCTGATATCCATTACGGGGGGAGAAGGAGCGAGGGCGTGCAACCAGGGCTGCCTGTAGCGCGGCGTGTTTTCAAACATTAAATGTATTTACGTCTTTGATGCAATGCTGCACCTGTTGGGCGTTTTGCAGCCGCTTGCCCTGTTCCAGGAGAGGGAGAGTAAAGAGCCTGAAGCCATCTCTGTGCTCAGACCCCAGGTCCTGCCTGGGAGCAGGAGGCCAAGGAGGGAAGCGCAGCGAGCCTCACTGCTGGGATTTCCTCAGTGCCACGCGATTGACTCTGCAGCATTAGCAGCGCTCAGTGTCAGAAAACACCGTGCAAAAAGGCAAGTCTTAT
Source organism: Phalacrocorax aristotelis (assembly GCF_949628215.1). Classification (NCBI taxonomy): domain Eukaryota; kingdom Metazoa; phylum Chordata; class Aves; order Suliformes; family Phalacrocoracidae; genus Phalacrocorax; species Phalacrocorax aristotelis. The sequence goes on from NC_134291.1 coordinate 5,888,613, forward strand.
AGAAAGCAAGGGACACACTGCAGCAGGTGCTGCCGAGCTGCTTGGATCCCTGCCTCCCCCCTCCTGGGCACCACAGACCAGACCCATCACTGCCTCTGCCCCCGGCTCTGCCCCAACTCTGCCCTCAGGCAGAGGCAAAGGCTTATCCCCGGCTGCCCACCTTCCCAAAGTATCCCTGGAGCAGAGCTGTGGTGCACAGCAGGTAGATGGCCAGGATTCAGCCATCACGTTGCTGCTGCTCTCCGAGGAGCCAGCGTTGGCCAGAGCCCGCGGTCACAGCAAGGTCTGAGCTCATTCCTGGCTCCAGGGCGACGGCCACCTGCGGCGGCACACATTGTCAGGGAAGGGCATTTGCTCCAACAGCAGGACAGGGCATGCAAAGGCTGGCAGGGATTTTGCCCTGCAGCCTCCAGGCTCTCGCCTCCCATTTCGACTCCATGAAATCCCGTTGCCACCAATGCTATGTCCTTATGAGACCGTTAAATGTGAAATAAGGTGAGCTTGAGTAACCCTGGAAAGATGTCCATGCAAACATCTACAGCAAAGTGTGCCTCGCACCTCAGTGAAGTGATTTGACACAGCACTAATTATGCAAATTAATCATCAGTAAATCAGGTACTTGTTTATTTATTTTTTTTGCGTTTTGCACAGCAACCAGGCAGGAGGAGCACCAGGAGAGAAGAGCTGCTCTATTTCATCTGAGAAGAAATGTTTGGTAACATGTTGCATGATCCAACCTCCCCACGTTCTTTTTCAGATTAAATTCTGAATTGATTTGCTGGTATCATACCGCTCGTAGCTCTCAATATGTCATGGCAGCTAATGAACCATGCCAGGGACACATTTATAACCCACTATTAGCCACTTCCATCAGGAAGGGATTTTTTTTTCCTTCCCTTTTTCCTCTGAGGTTCTAAAAGTTACAAAACTAAACCAAACCCACAAAAACAAAAAAAAAACACAAATGAAAAAAACCAAAATCATCATCAGCAAGCACTGCTACTGAAAGTCAACCACTTGTGTGCTTTCCATTCCTTCCCCATTGGGACCTGGCTCTCAAGTGGCCACAGAAAAGGCCCGGGAAAGGTGACCCAAATCCCGCTGATTTTCCGCAGCCCTGGCTTGCCTGGAGCAGGTTCCTCCCCTTCCCCAGACCTTCACTCTCCAGGTAGAGAAGCTCAAGCCATCTTCTGAGCAAAGTTGTACCGACACCATCTACAAAACCTTCCTCAAACAGCATCCCACAGCCAAGCCGCCAGGACCTGGACCAGAGAAGAAGGGGCTTCCGTGCCCTGTCCCCGTCTCCCCCACTGCTGCAGCTGGAGCCGGGATCCTGCTCGGAAGGAGCCCCAGTGCGGAGCAGGGAGGTGCCGTAGGAACAGACCAAGGGGCCGCTCACCTCTTGCAGCAGGTGCAGTGTGCGCACTGCAGGGAGGCAGCACTTCAGACAGGAGCCGAGTTCCCCTTGACTCCAAACACAGTGCTTCAGGATCGTAGAGACAACTCTATCGGGGGAACAAGAGCTAATTAAATTTACTGGGATCATTGAAGAGGAAATTATTTAATATTCTGCACAGAATTTAATATCTGAAAACATGAATGGCCTTGTTTCATCAGAGATCGGTTCCTTCCCAACATTCAAGTTTACTTTTCACAGCCAGCCCCGCCGCCAAGGGACGGGCAGGGACGGGGGAGGATGCTGCCTGCAAGGAACCGCGCTGCCGGAGCCGGAGAGAAACAAACAGCAGGAGAGCAGAGCGTCGCCAGAGCCACGGCCGCATCCTCAGGTGCTCCCGATGGAGCAGCAGCTCCATAATCCAGAGAAGAGCAGCCTCCCAAGGGGCTCTGCTGGCTCTTTTGCGGGAGGATCCTTCTGCTCCCATCCACAGACGCTTCCACGTGGGGCTGCCACTCCTCTGGTGAGCACCTGCATCCGCATGAGGCCTTCAGCTTATGACCTTACATGCTGTCATCTAGTCCCATTTTAACAGCCGAAAGGTTGCGACTTTTTAAATCCCCCCCAGTTCACTCCTCCATCCAAAGAGGAGCCTGGGCTGAGTGCAACAGCATCCAGGGACAGGACAACTTTGCCACAGGGAACCTTTGCCTTGGCCGTGCATCCCTCTGGTGCTGCTTACCCGGACCAGCCTCTCCAGATCAAGCACCTTTTGTGCTGCAGGAGGATCCCACTGTTTCGTCTTCACATGCTCCATGCTTGTGGCTCTTCAGCTTCTCCTGGTTGCAAAGACCCCCTGGTCCCAAGGGCTGGCAGCCACCTCCACACCCGCTCCAGGCTGTGTCCGTGCAGCAGCAGAGTGCCAGCCCGGAGGTGAGATGCCAGCAGGTCACCTTCCCACTCGTGCTGGGTGGTAGCTGGGACACCACAGGAACGATGCCCTCGACACAGCGAGTTTCCCTGTTGCAGCTGAAGCACGCTACCTGCAGCCACTCATCTGTAATCGCTCTGTCCTTGTCCCTACAGCCCCACTCCCTCCTTGGCTGGTTAATTATTTTCTAGAAGCAAAATATCAGACTTGCTTGCTACTGTTAAGGAAAACCTAGTGATTGCTTCCTGGACGGCTCCCGAAACGCTGGCCGCCTGTTCCCTCCAGCTGACTGATGCGGCCAGGTCTCTGCTGGGATGGGCACAGCCCATTTTACCTCGCCCAGAACAAGCAGCGGGAGGGACCCCTCCAGCCCCCCAAGTCTCACTTCGGCGTGGGGGATGCCATCTGCCCCAGCTCCCATGCAACCAAGCCATTGCCCATAATCCACCTTCCCTCGGTGCCAAACTGAGCTAAAGGGAAGGTGCCATTCAGCAGCCCCGGTGCTGCGGGTGCCTCCCTGCGACTCTGCCCCCAGAGGTGGGCTCAGACCCTCGGCACCCTCAGCAGAGCCAGCATCTCTTTTCAGTGGAGCAGCAGCCACCAGGGTTGGCGCAGAGCTGCGCCAGCAAACCCCCAGCCCAGCAGCCACAGGGTCTCTGGTCCAGAGCAGAGCCCAAGGAAGTGCCAGCCTTGTACTGGAGATCCCAGAGCTCTGCCCCTCTGGCTCCCCATTTCCTTCTCCTCTTTCTGCCCTGATAACATCTCTTTCTCTCTCACACACATGAAAGTGATTATAAGTAGCAATAATTTGGCTTCTGTATTTATGTCACCAATACCTTCAGCTAATTCCTGTAACTGCCAGCATGAAGCACTAATACCTCTACAAAAGACAAAGCAATTATTTCTAAACATAGCTCCCTTTCCTTGCGTTGTCACCATGCAAATCACCAAAACCCTGGTCCATTGTCAGCATTTTTCTCTAACTAGCAGGGGAAAAAAAGATAATTATTTTTCCCCAAGAAAAACCCATATCCAGTGGCACCAAGCAAGCAAACACACCCGCACCCCTACTCTCGCCCTCCCAGGTCCTGCAGCAGCCCACCCTGCACAGAGTAAGGCATATTTCACTTAGTGGCGATGTATGGAGTGACACAAGTCCCAGCCTGCAGCTGGAGGGAGGAACAGGCATCGCCTAGGGACAGCCCAGGATGGGGACATCACCCTCACAGGGACTGAGACTCTCCAGACCCTTAGTCAGGAAAGCTCTGGAGGCACCCCTCACCTCGCAGCACCTGTCTCTGCAGCAAACACCATCTGGGTGACAGGGACCCAGCTGGGCTCAGCAGCCCCTTGAAGAGGTGCCTGTTTTCAGAGGACAGACAAGCAGAACGCCAAGCACAGCGGACAGGAGCCGGTTCTCCCAGGGGCCCCAGCACATCAGCCACTCAACTCCTCTGCTTCTGCTGAGAAACCCCCTGCTCTTCCCCAGGTGATGGGAACATGCCACCGCTTGACCCAGACACAGGCACATTAGCGGTGCTCCCAGTGTCTCTGTCTGGATGGAGACACACTGTCTGCCTCGGGACCCTCTGCAGCACTAGACCTTATTATCCTATGGGTCTGCTTGCAAGAAATTAAAATGAGCCATAAAATGACAAGTAAAGTGAAATAAGGAATGTAAAGAGCAGGGAGAATGTAAATCGTGTCATTAGCATATGTACAGCACTTGCAAAGCGCCTGTTCCCCACCTGATCAGTGCAGCCCCCAAGGAGGGAGGGCTCCCCACCACCCAGAGATGGGGCAATGCCTCTTCTACATGAGGGTCCTGGGGGTCCCCTGCCCCAGCCTGGGGGTGCTCCTCTGGCCCCCCTCTCCCAGGTGCCCACCCTATGGAGCCATAAGGCATTCAGGGCCCTTGAACAAGACGTGGTACTCCCAGCCCCACGCATCGCTCCAGGTTTGCACAAAGCTCCCAGACCCATGGGGCCAGGCCCCGCTCCCGGCCGGGCACACCAGCCCTGCCAGCCCCTGCTCCAGAAGGATACGGGGCAGGAGAAGGAGCCGCAGAGTTAATGAGCAGACGCAGGCTCCCCACCAAGGGCTGAAATGATCTGGTACCTGGAGGCAGCAGCACACCTGGGTGACCTACATATCCATTGCTGATGGAATATTTAACAGGCTCTTTTCAATGGACTGTGGATGAAAAACCTTCAGGCTCTTGCACGCAGTGAAAGGTGCATAACGAAGCCTCTGTCTCTGGAGACAGGCCCTGCTGCCTGGCCTCGGCTTTCAGAGAGGTTTAAGGGAACGAACAGAGGCTGAGCAGGGAGATACAGGAACAGTAGCTACACCACTGCTCTTGGCTTTTGGCTGGATGCTCATCAGCATCCCAAATCATAGAATCACAGAACAGTTTGGGTTGGAAGGGACCTTTAAAGGTCATCTAGTCCAATCTCCCTGCCATAAGCAGGGACATATTCAACTAGATCAGGTTGCTCAGAGCCCCATCCAGCCTGACCCTGAATGTTTCCAGGGATGGGGAATGCCCCATCCACCCTCATCATAAAAAATTTCTTCCCTGGCTGCTCTGTAGGAAAGCACCAAGGATGCTCCCGAGACACCCACACGGGCCGGTCCCAGGTGACAGAGCCGACTCCAGAGAACAGGCAGCGGGCACTGCAGGGTGCAGCGGTGCCGTACGGATGCACTACACCCACAGCCCCCACCCCAGTTCCTCAGCTGGAAGAGCAGCATCACAGGGGAGAGGACCCTGACCAAGAGACAGACCACAGATGAGGGAGAGAGGCCAACTTCTTATGAAATGCCCTTAAAAGTATTTTCATAACATTTCATATCCAACCTACAGTAGCACCTCCAGTAATTAACAGCTAAGTTTTAATTAAACATTGATTAGCAACTAATTAGTCTAATGATTAGTCACCTGAAGGAGACAAAGCAAAATACTGAGACTGCCAAGATAGGAGCGGGAGAAAGCAAATGATGAAAGATGAGAGGTAGCTTAAATTCCTTTTCTGCTTCCCTCTGGGCCAAACGTTTTCTCTTATTTTGGTCCTTCACAAATGAGGCCTTCGATGTGAATTTTCCTAATTGGGGCAAGTCTGATAAAGTCTCAAGTGAGTGATGTGGAGGAGACCAATTTTTTTCGTGTTTCCCATCAGATCCCAGCCTGTTAATGCAGCTGAAGAGCCTTTCCCCACTAGAGCAGACTCAGTCTTTGCTGCCATAAGGAAGTCGGGGGGACTCCTGTGCCTTCACTCCTGCAGCATCCCGATGAGAACGCCACAGAGTGTACAGGGAGCACATGGGCAGTGCTTGCCCCTGCCTGCGACAGCCTTGCCCCCCTAAGACACTGCTTCACTCTCAGTTTCTCCCAGACAGAGACCTGGTCTGTTACGTCCTGCCCAGTGAGGGGGGTCTCCAATCACTCTGCTCCCCCCTCCGCACACAGCTGAGCCTGCCCCTGCCCTGCAACAAGCAGCGCTCTGTCAGACCAAGCTTATGGTGGGCTGGGAGGGACCCTGGGCTCTGGGACAGAGGAAGAAAACACCCTGGCAGGTGAAGGCAGAGTCCATAGTGGCAGCTGGCAGGGCACTGCACACCAGGGCTGGTTCCCAACCTCCTCTCAGGGGATCTGGGCTGGAGGCCTGCTCTCTTCTGCCCCCCTCGTGTGCTGTTTCGTGGTGCCAGGCTCCACAGGTTTGGTACCCAAGCTCATTACCTCCCTGCTAGCCCAGGTACCTTTGCACAAGTTGCAGTCATGCCTCCAGGCTGCTGACCACGCACAACACCAAACACTGCACACAGGACATTGAGTTCATGTCACGCTGATAAACAGACTCAAAATACTCAGCCCTACACAGTCATGGCTTTGCACTTACAAGAAGCCACAGGGTCAGGTCAGGTCCTGAAAAGAAGCTTCTCCATGTGCCAAGGGCTGCTCTGCAGTGGGTGTTTAACACTGTCACCCTGAACAGGCTCTCTGGGTGACGGCTTCTTGGTGTGCTCTCACACGGACACACGGACGCGGCTCCGCTCCCAGTGCTGGCTGCGGGGAGGGCTGCCTGCCTCAGCACCAGTCATTTACCAGGGCACTGCTGTTACAAGGATGTTTATTATTTTGCCATTTGCTTTTGTGAGATAATCCTATTTACCTACATCACTTACACCTCAGAAAAAAAATCACTTCTGGCTGAGGGTTATGGAAGCACTTAGAGCCGAGCGCTCCCCTGACACAGCTGTCCCCGAGCTCTCTGCCCCCCCAGCTCCCTCCCCAGGGGTGACAGCTCCCAGCTCCTCTTGCCAAGCATCCCCAGGTGTGCCCAGCAGCTCTGCAGGCTCACAAGCAGCCCCTTCCCCTCCCTCCTCCTATCCCAAATTTCTTGGCCCTTCTGCAAGTTTGAGCCTTTGATTCTTTTTTTTTTTTTCCTCTCCTTTTGTTTCCTTCCTCCCCAGGCTCTTCCCAGGCTTCTCTCTGGAGTTTTATGGGAAGGTGAAACAATAACACAGGTTATCGTAAGGAACTTGCAAATGTCATGAGGGTCAGAGCAGAGCTGGCTCTGGGCCACACTCGCCTCAGGAAAGGCTAGATGGAGAGCGGGTGGGGAGGCGATTGCACCACAGCACTGCCCAAGGAGCCTGATGGCATCGGTCCCGCTGCACACGGGCAATAAATCCCCAAGGGAGGTGACTGAGAGGCAGAGGCCAGGCAGGCTGGTGGTGCGCTCGGGTGGGGCAGGCTCGGCAGGGGACATTCCAGGACGTGTGGTCTGAGAGACAGGCGTGATTCAGGAGCCACCCATCTGTCCCCAGACAGTAACAGGACACACAGCCCAGCCTGGACAGCAGAACCTGAGCAGAGGCCCCTGAGCCTTCGGGGAAGGGGTGGGACCCACAGCAGGGGAAGGGAAGGGTTAAACACCATACCCTCATCCCCTGCCTCTGCATCCACTGGCAGAGCTGCAGGTATATTGATTGCTTCACACACCTCATCAGACTCAGATCGGTACAAATCAATGGGGTTAGGTCAGGGAGAGAGGCCGCTGAGTGGATACTGACACCCTCCTCCTCCTCCCTCCTCTCTCCGGGAATGGCACCCGCTGGGAAGCTCCTGTAGCTTCCCCTGCTCCTGCACAGGTGTATCCTAAGAGCCTCTTTAGGCCTCTTTGCGAAGAGGCTTCTCAATCCCCTGGGAGAGGGGGAGAAGAGGCAGAGACCACAGCAGCGGGCAAGGGCCCGGCAGCTGCCTTCTCCTGGAGGGAGGGACAGAGCTGGGCTGCCCATGGGGACTGCTTCTGCTGCACCCGGCCACCCTGCAAACCAGAGACCTGGGAATACCAGCCACAGCCGGGAGATGCCCAGCCATGCCAGGAGGAGCCCCAGCCGCCTGCACGCCCCCCTGGTCTCCCCATCCCAGCCACGCTCACCCAGACAATCCCAAATATGCCCAGATCACACCCATGAGCTTCATCCAGCTGAATGTATGAGATCTGTTAGCAGCAGGGAAACAGCAGCTCTGTCTGCAGCTGTTTCATCCTTCTCTACAAAGCAATCTGCTACTTGGGCTCCTCTGTTCTTCCCTCTTATGCAACTGCACAAAACGTAGAGGAAAAAAAACCCCTAGATGCTAATTTATCTGAGGAGCTCAAGCAGGTTTGCACAAGGCAGCAGTTTCAGCAGGAAAAAAAAAAAGAATAAGAATAAAAAGAGAACAGCCATGTCTGAAATGCCGTTTCAGAAACCTGCCCTCCCTCCCAGGGACTCCTGCCCTCCCCAGCTCCCTGCGGGGATGCCTGCCTCCTGCCTCCACCTGGCTCTGCCCGATGGGCTGCCTGCACCCTGGCTCAGCACTCTCTGGGTAGGGGTCCAGCTCTGCTCACCCTCTCAGAGAAGACAACAGGGGGGTGGAGGCTGCAGCGGGATCACACATCAACCCAGCCACCTACCCCGGGGCTTTAGGTGCTTCCAAGGTGGCAATCCCCAGGGATGTGCAGGGGGACCCCAGCAGCCGGCCCCAACCTCAGCACCTCTCCCAGGCTGGGACCAGGCTGCCCAGGTGAGCTCAGGCACTCAAGGAAGCTCATCTGTGAATTATCTCAGGCTCAGCTGCTGTGGCAGAGGTGGAAGAGCTCAGGGCAGGCAGTTTGTCTGTCCTCCCCAGCCACTGCCCACCACGCCCTTCCTCCCACCCAGGGAGCACAACCTGAGCCCACCAGCAGCACCTCACAGCCCAGCTTCTCTCCTATCATAGGGACCCTTAGCAATTATAGGTTTAGTGGTGCAAAACATAGTTTAATAGCAGCCAAGGCTGGTGGGATTGATTTCTTGTTTTGTTTTAAGTGCAGCTAATCTAATAGTTAATTTATTTAAATTGATAGGGCAGAGTGAAATTATATTTCTATCTTCTCTGAATAGATTTTCCAGTGTCTGGTGACCCAGGCGAGCTGAAGAGCTGGGCTAAGGGCCCTAACATGCCTTGGAATAGCTGCCTTGATCAGCTTGTAATATTTTTCAATTCATTACTGTCATTTTAGCAAACAACTAGTATAGATTTTTTGTTACAACAGCTCTTAATGTTAGTTGTGTGTAAGCTGGTACATGCCTTAACCACTTACAGTAAAGCTTTCCTCCAAACCACCAAAACCAGTCCACCGGGAAGGGGTTGGAGCTCCCCAGCCGCTTCCCCACAGACCCCCAGCCGGCCAGAAAGAGAGGGTGAGGCATCCCTTGGCACAGGCAGCCCAGCGTGGGGGCTCATCCTGCCGCGAGAGCCCCCATTCCTGGCCAGAGGCTGTAATTAAAGTGTTTCTGGGGATGTGCTCTGCTGACACTCGGAGCTGGATCGGCAGTTCACATGCCAGAGCTGCGTTCTGCAGCTGAGCAGTGGGAGGAGGGAGCACGCTTGGGCTGCAAATTTTCTTTTTACGCCTTTGGGAATCATCTTTAGTGCTCTCTACAAGATCTCTAGCTGTGCTGGAGCACGCAGGCTCCCCCCACACAGGCTCCAGCAAAAATCTCTGAGGGTTTTCCCAGCACAGGGGACAAACGCTCAGGACAAGCAGGAAAGGAAGGGCTCATTTCCAGGCTGCAGCCCTGTCTCAGGAGGGGGATTTGGAGGTGTCAGGGGTGCAGGCGACGGCTGTCACAGGCACAGGTTCCTGCCGTGCCAGGGCTGCTCCTCTTTGGGGCAGAAAGGCAATGCCCGACCTGCCCACCCCTCCATACCGTGCAACCCCTCCCTGCCCCCCCAGGCAGAGCAGAGGCTCCCAGGCTGCACGGCCAGCACCCATGGGGCCAGCACCACACTCCCGCAGCACTGCCGCAGCCGCTGTGATAGCCTTTGCCGCTCACGTCCCAGCTCTCCCTCCCTGCAATAACTCCAATAAAGAGTAAATTGCTATTATTTTGTACCCGGCTCTTCTAATCCATCCTGATGAGGACGTTTCCCTTGCTTTCTCAAAGTCAGCAGGCGGAGGGATGCATCCTGCAGGGATGGAGCCCCAGGGGGAAGGGCCATGCTCTGGTGGGGGGGACTGCAGGGGGGAACCTGTCCCTCTGGATCCTCCAGAAAGCCCTGAAAGCTGTACCTATGATCCCAATAAGAGGTAACAAAAAAGAGAGAGGCTGATGGCAGCCGCAGGAGGGAGCGACAGGGCCAAGGCAGGTGGTGAAGCCCTTGGTGGCGGCTCCTTGGTGGCTCTGCTCGGTGGGAAGAGTGGCGGCGAGTGGCAGCAAGTGCGGCAGCTGCCCATCCCTCGCTGCCCAGGCTGCTGCACTGCTGGCACTCCTGCGGAGACGTCCCGGCCTCGTTTGGCCATCGGCTTCCTGTAAGAGTCAGCACCGTGCCAGATTTATAGTGGATGCTACTCAGTATTTCATGCCTGCTGCAGGCAATCCCACTGCTGCCACTGCGGCTGCACGGAAAGCACTTTGTAGATTTGATTATGCGATAAGGGGCATCAGAAATGCAACTTGTTGCCTATTTCCCAGAGTAATTAATTTAATCTGTATTGAACAAATGACATAATTTGAGGATTTCTGGGTTATGGATTAAGTAAAGACCAGATGAGAGCATCCTCATTGGCTCGGAGATTAATTAACAGCACGAGGTGAAGCGAGCTCTCTCCTCTGCAGGATTGCTTTGCTAGTGCATTTTTAATCCACCTGCCCAGCCCCACGGCTGCCCCTGAGGACACTGCGCCACCCTGCCCCGCACAGCAGCGCTGCCCATTGATCGGGGCATGGGAGCCCCAGCCAGGACTCGTTCCCATACCAGGACATTGGGAGATGCCAGTGAATAAAGCCAAGCTTTAAGGCTTCCTTAAGACTTCCCGCTCCCCTGCCCAGGTTAGCACTGCCTGGTCTAATCATCTGTTCTGGCCAAGTGACAGGCAGGGCAGAGAGAGCCCTTGCTGCCACGCAAAGCATACGAGGGCTCATTCCCAACTCAGCCAAGGGCTTGGAGCACAGCCCCAGCCCCCAGGACCCCTCTGCCTGGTGCACCCCCAGCCCGCTCGCCCGCCTGACACGGCTGGATCCTCAGTCCTTACATCCCACAAATTGCATTACTCAAAAAATACAAACCCTACATGAATCTCAAGCTCACTTACAAACATTGAGAGACGGGATGCAGCTGTGTACAGAGGATAGACTTAAATGCAAGGGATGGGGGGAGGAGGATGGGGATCGCTGTAGGGACCCTGACACATCGCACCATCCCCAGACTGCTGCAGGCACAGCTCCTCACCTCAAAGCCTCTCCCAACAGGGCAAGGCTAATACCCTGGATGTGCCAGACAGGGTCTCTGGGAGCAACGTGGACAGCAGGGGACCACAGCAGAGCTCCAGGGAAGCTGGGTGCTCCTTCATCCCATCCTGATCCCCAGCACCCTGCCAGGGCATTGCAGCCACACTTTTTGTAAGCATGCCAGTGGGGTTGTCACTGGAGCCTTCTGCTCCTGCCCCAGGGAGATGCCCTGCCCTGCTCCATCTCCTCCTCCCTGCCCTGTGGCATGGACTCAGGCCAGGGAGCTACACACACACACCTCAGCCTCACTGAAAATTTTCTGAGCAGGGTCAGAAAAACAGGGCTCCATACAGCGTTTATTCATGAGCCAGACATTTTATTTAATGTGCCTTGCGATGCAGGATCAAAGATCCAGAGCAGCACCTAATTAATTATTTTTCTCTTTTTCTGTACCATCCCCTAGTTGAGCACTGAGTCCCCGAATGTAAAAGCCTCTCTTTCAATGACTCTGCATAATGAGATGGATTTGGACTCCAGCAAATTTGTTCAGTTTTATGGAGTATTATATGAAAATGCTGTGAAATTAAGTTCTGTCTTTGCTATCACGCCATGGCCATCAGAGCGCTTTTATGTATGGCACTGAGACTAAAAGATGGGAAAGTGAGTCCTTACTGCAGTAATGTGGCAAACGGGGAGAGGGAGGAGCCGTGCAATGAAGATGACATGGTGGAGAGTTAGACTGGGGGAGATAATGAAGGAAACAAGAAAGCGATGCAGATGAAGAGAGTTGCAAGCAAAGAGCCTGGAACTGGAGCAGCGGCAGCCAGGACGTTCTGGCAATGGGGAGGATGGGGAGGGCTCCCTTCTCTGATTTCCCCCCTGCAAAGCGCTCCAGCAGCCCCACCCATGGCATGAGGAAGGCAAACACTGCCAATTCTGGGGGACACAGGCAGAGGCCCCAGGCGAGGGCAGACAGGTCGACTCGTGCCCCGGCACAGCCCAGCATGGCCTCACACAGCTGTCCTCACTCCTGCTGCCCCAGCGCAGGCACTCACACACTCCGCAGTGCCAGGACACATCTGGAAACACCACATTAGTAGAACTGTGGTGTTTAAGGCAAAAGAGGGAAATGTGGGAGGGAGCTGCTCCAGCCCCAGGGTGTTCCCAGCACAAACCCTTGCCTTCTGGGAAGCATTTCACCCCTCAGTGCCAGCAAAGGTGCCTGTCACAGAAGGTGCCATTTCAGCTTGGAGGCAGGGAGAGCCCCCACATCCCTTCCCACACCAGCTCCCTTCACTGCCTGCCAATCCCTTCCTGTTCTTTCTCTCCCCTCCATCTCTTCCCATCCCGAGCCTTTCTCCCCCTCCTCTTTACATCAGCCCTGCTCCCCTGCATTTACCCCAGAGTGATCTATTTTTTCCCTTGGCAACTTTATAACCCGTTTCTTTGCCTGACAGCAATTAAGTAGATGCTTCACTTCCAATCCCATGGCCCATAAACATTGGAAAAAGAAAATGTTATAAAGAAAACAATCAAATCTGCACGCAGATGCATGCACACATGTACAGACAGAGGGACAAATGTGGAGGACAGGGTGAAGCTGGGAAAGATGTCTGAGCCCCTTCATTTGTGCAGAGCCTGCAGACCTCCTCACACACGCCGCAGCCTCCCCACCTCCAAACACACGGATGGAGGAGAGATATTTCTATAATGTATGAAACAGTGAGTTGCATCCATCAGTCCCCACAGCTCATCAGCCTAAGCCCTCCCGTGCCCAGTGCTGGCTCCCACGCTGCTGCCCCTCTCGCCTTGCAGCACTCCAGCACTCACAGAAAAATAAAATGGCAAAAAAATCAAACAAGAAAAAGGGGCAGCAGCACCCCCCTCCCCATGATGTATGGGATTTTTTGGTGCCTGACAGGCCCCGAGCCTCAGGGGACCAGCATTGATAAATCACACCTTTCAGTTTGCCGTGAACATCTTCACTTTCCCAGGCTGGCCAGTGGCTGACACGTCAATTCGCGGCACCAGCCTGGCTCCAGCACCAGCATAGCAGTGGGGGGAAGCAGTGTCTGCCCACAGAGCCCCAGCCACCTCACGAGAGCTGCTCCCACATCACCACGGCAAGAGGCTCTCTGATGTATGAACCACTGGGAACACAGAGCCCTGTGCCGAGGAAACTCAAGCAGACACACTTTCTAATTTCCATGACAACTGTAATGGGGTGTTTGCTGGTTTGGGAGCACCGGAGTGTGCAGGAACGCACTTGTTAGGCACAGAGCAAGATCAGCTGCTTCTGCAAAGCCACCCCAAGCAGGCGGCGATGCCCCGTGCGCAGGTCTCTGCCGGTCTCACACCCTGAGCCAGCCGGGGGAGCCTCGCTTCCCCGCAGCCCCTGCCCACATAGCCCCAGTGTGGGGCTGCCCAGCCGGGGAGGCAGCAGGACTGACCCCAGGGAACACAGACCAGGGCAGCTTCCCATCTGTGAGAGCCCAAGGAGACGCTGCCCATCTTCTCCCACTGTGGGACATGCTCCGTGCACAGAGTGGAGGGTCTGGGGGAGCCCAGGGTAACAGGAGCCCCTGCCCAGACAACCAGAGGCAGGAACGCTGCCCAGGGTCGGGGCAGGGCAGGAAAGGGACAGGAACCAGACCTGAGCAGCGGCTCCAGGGACATGTGGCTGCTGCAGAGGAGCCATGCTGGGTGCACCATCCTGCACCACTGCCCTGGGAGAGGGACTGAGGAATATCAGTGCAGAGGCAAATGCAGCTTGGCTAAAATGAGCTCCTTTCCCATCCCCAGCAGAGCTTAAGCAAAAACTAAGGAAAAACCAGCAACCGGTTAGCAAGTGAGCACAAAATCCAGGCGATTACTGAAAAGCTTGGACATGGCTGTGAATCCCATGGCTGCCAACAGTATCCCCAAGCTATTAAGAGAAAAATCAAGATGTGGACAGAATTAGATTGGCCATAGGTGAAAAATGGCTCAATTATTTCTAGTGCCAGAACCACAGAAGGACATTTCCCTCTGTTCCTGATCCACAACCTCCCACTAATTAGCAGACCTAGCAGAGAGAAAAATGCTCCAAGCTCCAGAAAGAGCAACAGCTAGAGACCCAACACACCGCCCGCATTTGTATGCACTGCGTAAGCTGGGCACAGAGCACTGCCCAGGCAAAATTACACTGGTCTGGTAGGGACTGGCCACAGGAGATGCTCAAGTTGACTTTTGCCCTCTGGGGAGGGCAGGTTGCCAGCCAGAGCCAGCCCTTCCAACAGCCAGGCTCCTCAGTGACAAGGACTGTCCCGGCTCAGAAGGGGGATGTCCTGCTCCAGCTGCTGTGCCCACGCTGGCTCCTTTCCCTGCTCAGACCACAGCCCCGTGTCCTTACCCACATGCATGCCATGACACAGGGTGACAGCCTGCGGGAGCAGAGGGTTTGGAGGAAGAAACAGGGATCCAGCACATCAGGATCAAAAAATCCTGAGCCTGAAGGGTGCTGAGCGGGACGGCAGAGTGGCTCTGACCTGTGAGGAGGGGCACAGGCCTCAGCAGAGAATCCAGCCCAGCCCAGCGAGCTCTTTGGGGACAGGTTGGAGGGCAGACATAACTGCAGGCATTAGCTCCCGAACCTCTCCTCCCTCTGTTCTGTTTATGCAGGGACCTTTTGAAACAACCAATGCATGAAAACAAAAAAAGTTACCAGGGGGCCCTGCCCCCTCCCCAACAAACTTCAGAACATGCTGTCATCAAGAAAAATGATGCTGGCAAGAGAGAAATCTGCTGGGGTTGCTGGCAATTTACCAGGCTCCAGCCCCAATGAGTGTTTATCAATAATTTCAGGATCTGCCTGTCGCAGCCACTGACTGGGAGCGCAGGCAGGAGAGCACGGGCAGGCGGGTGTCAGCACAGCCATGGGCAGGGGAGGCTAAATGAAAAGGGAAATCAATTAACGGCTCCTCAGGAACATGGATTTGCCGGCATTACAAGGAAAGGTCTGTTCACTTGGCTGTAACTGGGAAACACTTAAACAGTCCTCTGACACAAAGGTACATCCCAAGCCAGGGCTAGCTGATGCCGTGGCCAGTTAAGCTCCGGGGAGGGCCAGGAATGGTCACAGCAGGTTAATGCAGAAGAGGGAATGATAGAGCAGCAACAGCTGCATGCACTGAGCTGCCCATAGCCTGGCCCTGGCTACACACCACAGGTCAGAGATGCTCTGGGCTCTGTCTCTGCTCCCCAGCTCCTCCCCACTGCCCATGGGGCCATACACAGCCCACGTGTCCAGCCCTTCTACCCTAGGAGAAGAAGGGGAGGCTGGGCTGGCAGGAGGTGAAGGGGGTCCCAGCTGGACTGGGGAGCAGAGCCAAGCACTGAACCAGGCTCACAGGACTGGCCTGCAGGCTTCATCATGCCACAGGCTGTAGCCACCTGCCAGGCAGCCTCTTCTCTTGGACACTGTACCTGGCCAGCAACAGCAGAGCACTCCTCATGCCGGGCGTTGCATCTACATCACCACACTTAATAGCTGCTAATGCATTCCTCTTCCATGAACCTGTCTAATTGCTTTCTGAACCAGGGGCTGTGGGTCCCTGAACTGCCCTGCAGACCCAAGTTCCACAGCATAATTAAGCACTACATGAAAAAAAAGAAAATCCTTTCCTTCATTTATGTTTTAAACCTGTTGCCCGATTGTTTCATTTGATGTCACCTATTTATGAGAAATAGTGAATATCCATTTCCTATTACTCACCGTTATACCACTCCTGAATTTACAGAACTCTATCCTGTATCACCTCTATTGTCTCTGCTAACCAAGAGAATCCAAATTTATTAGTCTCTTCTCACACAGAAGATGTTCTGTGCCTTTGATCAGCCTTGTCATCCTTTTCTTTACCTTCTTAGTTCAACTACCTCCTTTTTGTGATTGGGCAACCAAAACCGCACACAGCGTTTGCACTGCGACACAGCGTATTATACCTTGGCATAATGCTGCTGCCTGTTTTGTTTTCAGTCTCTTTCCTAATAACTACTAACAAGTAATTTGCCTATTTGACTGACACTGGGCACTGAGATGACATTTTCATAGAACTACCCACAGTGACTGCGACGTCTCTTTTCCTGAGTAGGAAATATTAAATTAAAGGCCAGCTTCGTGTTCTTGTAGTTAAGGATGTTTTCTCCTTTGTATTACTTGGACTCAGCAACATTCATCTGCCATTTTGCCACCCAGCCACTCACACTAAGATTCTCCCACAACCCTACCCAATCAGCTTTAAATTTAAACTACCCCGACTATTACTGATAACAGCAAGCAAATGAGATCAGTAGTGGCAGATAAGTTATTAAATTCACAGCTCCCTAGCCCAGCTCTCCTGGGTGGGGGATGCAACTTCAGGTGCATCCCCATGTCCTCCTCCCAATGCATTTTGTTTAACTACTTGTTTATTTCTAGGCAGCAAGATCCCAGAGGCTCAGATCACACGAGGACAATGACACATGTATAAGGGAACAGGGTCCTTTGATTTCTTCCCCCCCCCCCCCCTTGCTGCAGTGGTGTTCTCTATGTGACTTTTTTCCTGCCATTTACAGTTTTCCCTCCCTCTGAGATGACTTTACACCTTACCAGAGAGAAGAAAAAGCCCAAGCATCCCAGGAGCATTTGGCCAGCGCTGCAGAGATCCATCAAGCCTTTCCGGCAGGGGCGGCTGTCGGGGGGGAGGGGGGAGAGGCCGCTATGCCTCCCGCGACCTCCCCTCCTTCGGCGGGGCGGGGGGGATTAAGGGAGGATTACACCCCGGGCGCATATTGATAGAATCGGGTGAATCCATAGGGAGCAGCGGCGGGAGCGCGCAGCGGCCCCGGCGCCGCCGCCGTCAGCACCGCGGACAGCGCCGGCCGCCGCCGGACCCACGGGCGGGCAGGGCCCGCCCCACGCCGCGCCCACCCCACGGCCAGGGCCCGGACCCCCGTGGGGAGATCCGGCAGGCCCCATGCCCAAGGAGCCAGATCCCCCACCATCACCACCACAACGCCTGGCCACGGTGCAACCCACGCCCAAGGAGCCCCACGCTGGGTATGGCACATGCCGCACGTGAGAGCTACAGCTCCAAATGAGGCACAGCACAGCCCACAGCCAGGCCCCGACACGGGTCCTCCCATGGCACCCTCCGTGGGAAGAGCCACCCATTACCCAGCCGCCAGTCCGCAGCAGGGGAAGCTGTGGGTGAGCAGCCAGATGCCTTCATACAAGGGGAGAACATGCTCACCCCTGACACACACACCCCCCTACTTCTGAGAAAAACATCTGCCCTTTCTGGCTTTCTCAAGCTCCTAAAATACTTTACCATGTTCTATAAGAGCTGTTGAGGACTGCCCGCCCTGCTGCCTGTGGTGGGAAACATCCACTTCCCACCCGAGGGAATGGCAAGGACATGTACCAGGGGAGGGTTAGGCTGGGTACTAGGAAAAGGTTCTCCCCCCAGAGGGTGGTGGAGCCCTGGAACAGGCTCCCCAGGGAAGCAGTCACGGCACCAAGCCTGGTGATAGTCAAGAAGCACTTGGACAACACCCTCAGCTACATGGTATGAATTTGGGGTATGAATTTGCCCCGGTGCAGGGGCAGGAGTTGGACTCGATGGTTCTTGTGGGTCCAACTCAGGACATTCTGTGATTCTATGATCCCTCAGTATCCCCGTGCCTCAGGCTTTTCTCCTGGGGACCAGCCATTTAGCTGCTGTAGGAAATTTTGTTCCAAGCAGTTGGCCCAGCATCCTAGCTGGGACCAGACTGGGAGTGCTCATTCCTGCACTCCCTCTGCTAAGATTCAGATGTCCCTTGTGAAAGGAACATTTCTTAATTAATATTAATACTCCGCATCATGTCAGATCTTCTCACATATTTATGCTCCCTCCCTAAGCACCTTCCCTCTCTGTCCCTCTTCCAGCAGCAAGGTGATTACACAGGCTAGGCCTGTGCTACTGGGTGTTCCTGAGCCACGGTCCTGGTGCAGCTGTGATGGATTGGTGACACCATTATATTTACAGGTATTTCAAGAGAAAGAAAAAGACTACTGGGTGTTCATATGTTCTTCTTGTATTATTTAAGAGAAGCCATTTGAGAGCACAGGAGAAGCAGTGTCTGCTCCCAAAAGGAGGAAAAATAATGGAGGGGAATATTTGCAAAAAGCTCAGTTAAGTAAATATTTTATGCCCAATAATGTTATGGCTTTTGAATGATGCATGCAAGAGAGTTGAAAGGAGGTGAGGCACAGAGTGAGGCAACATACAATGCGTGCTGAGTGTGAAGGTGTTTGTGGGGGGAGGCAAAGGAAAACACCGTACCCTGGCTGGGTGGCTGCTGGCAGGGGCAGCACAGCAGGGCAGGGCTGTTCTAGTTGCTGGAGTGACAATGCCCTTCTGCTGCAGAAAAGTTAGAGCTAACCTGACAGGGAGATGGTTCTGCCCCAAATGGGTGACATCTGCTGAGGTGCTGACCCATCTCCCCTCCCCTTCACTTGGAACCAGCCCCAGGCAGCAATGGAGAGGGAAATCTGCACCCCCCTGACCAAGCCTGCAGGCAGGAGTCCTCCTGGCTCTCAAGAGGCTCTGTGCAGTCTGTAAGACACATCTAGAACACTCCTTGGAAGAGCTGCACCTCAGACAGACAAGATACTCCAGTAAGGCAGCCCTGCATGGCTCTGGCAAGTGGAGGGATGCCGCAATGAGCAGCAGGGAGGGAGGTACCACCAGCCTGGAAAGGAGTTCAATGCAAGGTCCCTGGCAGCTCAGTGGAGGCATTAGCAAGGTGCAATAGGAGCCGTGCAGAGGTGGGGTACAGGACAGGTTGTCCAAGGAGGCTCACAGCCCTCTTGAAGCATTGGGAACCGTGGCTGTGTTGTTGCTTTGCTTGGGAGAAAAATCAGACATCCAAGGAGGGCATGGGAGCAGGTACCAAGGCAAAAAGAGCTGGAGGGCAAACAGATTGCCCTGGCCCAGGAGGAAGAGGCAGGAAGGGAAAGCAGGAGAAGGAAGGCCAGTCGGGCACAGGGAACGGGGCAGGGGTGGTGACCAAAGGTAGGAGAGCAGGGCTAGCACAGTGGAGGGACATTTCCCTAACCAGAGGAATTCTCCCCCTGGCAGGCAGAAGCACAGGGTGAGCATCTGGCACAAGGTAAGCACAGAAAGGAGTAAAATACCATTAAGTGTAATAAAAAATGTACTTAATCAATGAGCTCTGCAGCTGAGGATCAATGGGAGGCAGACACAGCCATTAGCTAAGAAAGCTGAGAAAGAGCCCTGGGCTCTGATGGAGCAGTCAATACCAGGTTTAACTGAGCAGCAGAGGAAGGGTCCCAGGGGGACAGCAGAGCCAGGGTGCAGCAATGAGACAGGGCTGTCCCTGCTCCACTCCTTAGGCTCAGACCCCCAACAGGGAACAGAATGAGGAGCCCAGGTCATGGCCTGCTGCGAAGTCTAGTGCTGGGGCCTAAGAAGCACCATGGACTCTGGACCAGACCAGACCATCCAGCAACAGTGGTACAGGCGTGAGGGGGGAATGGGACCACTGCTGGCAGGGAAGAGACTAGAGCCCCTCATCATCAGCCAGGGACATCACTTGGCTGTAGAGAGCAACAGCCAGGGTTTTAGCCATGGGCCTTTCTCCTGTGGACCAAAGGCTGCAGAAAACTTCAAGTGTTGGTTCTTGCTGTGGGGCACAGCCCAGGAGAGCGCAGGAGTCTATGGGCATTCTAGGAAGCTCACCCAGAGCAGAAGAGGCATGCAAAACCTCACACCCATGCTGCCTGGCTGACAGACCTGCCTCCTCAGGGAAGGGCTGGCTGCAGAGCAGTTTTCCTCACTGCTTTTGGCCCCTTGCCCCTCTCCTCACCCTGAGTGCTGTGCTGGATGGCTCGCCAAGGGCCACCACATGGAAGAAGTGCAAGCTAGATGAAAATAAGATCACCCAAGAAGGTGTAGCACCAGCCCAGGTAAACAGAGCTGCTGCTGAGTTGGGGCTCACCCAGGACCCAACCTTGAGAGATGCCCTCGTGCTCCCCCAGCCCAGAGCACTTGGAGCCCATCTGGGTGGTGCCAGCACTTGACTGAGTCACTGCACACAGGGCTTCCTTGGGGGAGAGTCTTGATTTTCAACCCATGAGCAAATTTAGCACTTGGGAAGGCAGACAGCCCCAGGCAGCAAGTGGGCACAACCTCTGGGTCTCGCTGACAGCGTTAGAGCTGACTCAGCCCTGGCACAGAGACCCTGCCATGCTCCTGCCCTGGGCTCCATCAAACATCCAGCTCCCTGAGCCAGCCTGACCCCAGTGCTGAACTCCAGCTACTCCAGCTCCGTGCTCCCTTCATGTTTCCTCCAAGGCTGTCGCTCTCAGCCCTGACACCTGCTACTCCCCTTCCCACACTTGCTGAAACCTGACGGCCAGAGCCTGATCGGAGCCAAGCCAGCAGAGAGAAGCAGCACTGTTCTCCGTGTAGGGGAGTCTTTGGGGACCAGGCACATAGCTAGTGATGTCTCAAGAGCATTAGAGCCTGGGGTTGTGCTTAAGGCAGAGTTTCTACACATGCCTGTGAAGAGAAAAGCAGCTGTCCCCAGAGATCCCTCCCAGGGGGTGTGCTCCCTTCTCCCACTGGGACAGGAGTCATAGCCCTGCTCCCAGGAGGCTGCTCCTGGCCCTCCTGGAGCACAGGGCACATGCTCCATCTCTACACATCACTGGATCCTGTCACCATGGGCTGTGCAAGACGTGCTCCTATCACCGTCCCCCCAACAAGGCCCTGCAGCCCAATGGGGGCAGCTGCCCTGTGACCCAGGCATGGGCTGGGGGGGTCACAGTGCTGCATCACCTGCCCCTTCTCAGACTAAAGCACTGACCACAGGTAGATCATCTCAGCCCCCTCCTCACATCTCCCTCCCTACTGCATGTTCCTCCAGGCCCACCGTGGCCGCACGCAGCACCGCTCCGAGCAGCGAGCCCAGCACCTCCTGGAGGGAGCGGGTGGCACATTTCCCGTCCCGGCTGAGAACAGAAAACCAGGCAAACACCCAGATGGGGACACGCACACACACATTACAGGGAGGGTCCCCCCATGCTCTCCCACCGCACACTTGCCCGTCACAGGTGCTCCCGAGGGGGACACCGGGCCAGCGCCCCCCCGCCCCGGGCTAGCGCCGGGCCCGC
The DNA here is from genome assembly GCF_949628215.1 of Phalacrocorax aristotelis. Taxonomy (NCBI): domain Eukaryota; kingdom Metazoa; phylum Chordata; class Aves; order Suliformes; family Phalacrocoracidae; genus Phalacrocorax; species Phalacrocorax aristotelis. The sequence goes on from NC_134291.1 coordinate 5,909,901, forward strand.
CGCTGCTGCCCCCCCACCCTCCCGGGGGACCCCCCAACCCCGGACCCCCGCCCCCTCCGGCGGCTGAACAGCGCCACCTGGCGGCCGGGCCCGGCGCACGGCCGCGCTGCTCGGTGCTGGGCGGGGGGGTCCCTCCGCAGGGGTCCCCGGAACGGCCCCCCCCACCCGCAGCTCTCCGTGCCCGCTCCGGGCAGGGCTCCGGCCGCAGGGCGCAACGCCGAGCGCCACGGCGCTGCGGCCGAAGCCAGGTTCTTCCCAGCCTTTTGCTGCACAGGCTCGGGGAGTGGTGCAATTTGGGGGATCCCCGCAGCCACCACCACGCTCTTTCAGCCCACTAGCAAGTGGGTCCAGCTCTGTGGTCAGGCCTGTAGTCACACCGCAGGCCACAGCTTCCACACCAGCTCCCCATAGCCCTGGGGCTCTCAGGAGCACCAGGCCAACAGTTCCACAGGGGTAAGACCCAAACTCCTGCCTCCCAGCACAGGCACCCAGGCTCTGCCTGAGGACCTCCCCTGCAGCAACCAAAGCCTCCTTTCCAATCTGCTTGCCTCTTTCCCAGCCTTTACAAGCTGTTTGGCTGGAGCACCTTCCTCCCTCCATCTGCCTCAGGGCCCAGGCCAAGTCCAGGACTGCTCCTGGCTTTTGATTTCATGCAACATACCGTCACTGCTGCTCTGCTCCTGATTTTGAGGCCATTACCAGCACTTTCTTCACCTGCATCCCAGTTCCTTGGCCATGCCTAGGATAAAGCAGCTTGAACACCCACAGACAGCAGTAACTCCCCCAGGTGCAAGCAAAAGCAGGTGTCTGCTCTGTCTGGGAACAGCCTCCTCTCCAGGAGCTGCCCTCAGCCGCTCCCTACAGGGAACAAAACAGGGTCTGCTCCACACCCATCAACTCCACCCAACTGTCCCAGGTGCATCCAGTCCCCAGCAGCTGCCACAGACCCCACACCTCCAGCAACACTCAGTAGCTCCATGTCCCTCCAGCCCCACTCAGCTGCAGAGCTCCTTCTGGTTTTGCTTACCAGGGCAGCACTACAACTTTAACCACAAGGTCCTAACATTAGACGTTTTACTGACACTGATGAGCTTATCTAAGCCCTTGGTACTCAGGCAATCTTGTGCTGGGAGCCAAAAGGAGCACTGCAGACATTTACCCCTTATCTGAGCTGCACCAGACTGATGAAGGCAGCCAGCTTAGTGTAAAGAGCAAACAAAAGCACCTCCAGCTGCTTTGTTAAAGTCTCTCCTCACCCTCCTGGCCACCCTCCTTCTCCCCTTTTCCCTTCCTTTGCCCTCTTCCCGATGGGATGCATATGCAATGCCTTAACCATTGGGACAGTGCAGTTGATCTACAGAGCAGAGCTACTCCAGGCAGGACACCGAGGTGAACAAAAGAAAAACACCTACTTGCTTTCCATCAACTCATCCTCTATGTTAGTGTCCAAGTGCACCATTTCCAGCCTGCAGCGATCCTGCCCTCCAACACCCCAGCAAGCGCCTGGGAGGGGGCTCTCCCTGGGGAGCAGGGAAGGCTGCAGCTCAGCCTTTCTCCAGGAGAAGCAGCCACCCACCCACCCAGAGACTCCACACGTACCCTACTCTCCTGAGGTGGCTCAGACCTGGGGCTCTGCTATCCTTCCACTTCCCAGCGCTTCTTCCCTCTGTGCTCAGGCAGAGCAGCACCAAAAGAGCTCTTAAGGGCATGGAGGGCTTTTATAAAGTGTCCCCCAGCCCCCCTCCCTCCAGCCAGCCAGCCTCACCTGTGGACCCCTGCCCAGGCATTGTCCAGCTCATCACTCCCATCACCAGGGCTGTGCTGGTAACCGATCCCTGTAGACACATGCCCTGTGGAGCCAAGCAACCACTTTTGTGGGAAAAAGTGTGGCACTCCTGACTGAAATTCAAATGGCACCCCTGAGAAATTTGCAATTTGATTTTCCATTTAAAAATAAAAAAATAAAGAAGGAAAACCACCTGCCTGCCTTACCAAACTGCTCTCCCAGCACAGACACCTGGCAGCTGCCCAGTGCCACCTGTGTGCACTTGCACGCTGCAGGAAAGCTGCAGTCTTGCACAAGGGGTGCTCAGCAGGTCACTTTTTGCAAAGGCTGTTGACAGGCTGGGCACCGGAGCACCATGTTTCAAACTGGGCTGTTCGACTGGCAGATGACTTCTCTGTGCTCGTGATTTCTATTTTCTAGCCCCTTCACCTGTCTTCACTGAGAAAATTGGTACACAAGTGTGGGAAAGACAGTCTCAGCCCAACATGCCTTTGCAGGGACCATCTTCCCCAATTAGATGTTGGGACTAATGACTTTTGCCATCAGAGCATAGCTCATTGTATGTTCTCGTGAGTGCTTCCAAGGCTGCAGGGTCAGTGCTGCCAGCAAAGGGCCCCTGATCTGGAGGGTGCCAAGCAGGGACACAGTGGCCCCACAGCAGCCACAGCCCCTCGGGCACATCTGCTCACAGGATAAGTGCCTGGGGTGCTGCTGCTGCAAGATCAATTGCATCAGCCTTTTTAACTGGAGATTGACAGTGTCTCCAAGCAGGGTGGTCAAAGGTGGTGTTCTTTATCTGTGCCTCATGCTCTTCAGATACCGAATATCAAAATGTGCCTTGAGACACTCCTGTCATTAAATATTCCTCTGAGATTAGAGCAGTTCTTCCTTCTCTCTAGTCTCTTCCCTCCCACAGAGCTGATGAACATGATAACTTATCGGGGCCTTCCCCTGTGCTATTAGCAATGGCATGGGGACTTATTGACCCACCTCAGAACAACACACTGAATATTTAAGACTTCATGTGAGCTTGGTAAGCGATAATATCTTTATCATATGAGCCCTTTAAACCCTCAGTGCCTGGCAGGCCCCTCTGTCCTTGCTGAAAGGACAGTATCAGATCCAGGGCAGCAAATGCTGGTATGAAAATAGTTCCTTGAGTGAACAGCAGTGCTGGGACTGGCAGAGCGGATTGCCCAGACAGTAACTCCTCTCCCAGTGCTCTCCACTCCCAAGACACACAGCAGCTACTGGAACAGACAGACAGGACCCCAGCAGAACAACCACTCCACTTCAGCCTGGACAAACCCAGGGCATGCAGACACACTGGTGACACCAGCAGCTTCCAGCTTCGCAGCGCTCAGCAGAGCTCTGCTCCCGGCAGACCGCACACCTCCTCCCCAGCAGGCTGTGAGCCCTGCTCCTTGCAGAGGGATTTCCCCTTGGGCTGCTGTAAGACCAGCCCCCACCCCATGACCTCCATTAGCAGGAGGAGAGGTCAGCTCAGGGCTCAGAGCGGGCTCCATCCCACTGCAGCTTGGGCTTGTTTCCCCTGTATGCAAACCAAGTGCCCAAGGCTGTGCTCCTGGCTTGTGTCAGCCGTGAGGTCCCTGGTAGGATCGCTCAAACCTCTCATGATGTCCTTGCACGATTGTCCCATGTCACAACTGGGAAACACAAGCACGGGGGAAGAGGCAACTGAGACGTTGATGCACCCTGAGGAATCAGTCCAGACAGGAATACTCAGGGGTGCTCAGGTCTGCAAAGAGACTGTCATGGGCCAGGAAAGACGAACCATGGCATGCGCGTGAGGCTCATCTGCCCAGCTCACCCTTGGGGAATAAATGCCAAGGAATGACCCCAGTCAGGGCTGGAGGAACCAGTGGAGACAGCTCTGCTTGGCAAGGGAGGGGGATGGCTGGACAATTAGGAAGCAAAGCACCAAGAAATAAATTTGGAACCTGAGCAGAGGGAGATCAGCAAAGACACAAAGGCTGAGAGTTCAGACCCTGGGGGACCAAGGCAACCTCTGTTACATAGGTCTAGAAAAGACTTAATCTCAGTTTTGCTGAGAAATGAGTCATTAGTAATGATTAAACCCCAGAGAAGTCATAAAACCAGCAGATACCGATAAAATGGATGCTGATATGGCAAAGCTCAGCAGCGCACGAGTGGATGAAGGGCACCCGTGGCAAGCAGCAGAGCCCAAGCAGCAGGAGCTGGGATGATGGGGCACAGGGGCTTCAACGCCAGGCTCACCCTCTGGAGCATCTCCAGGGGTTGCTGGCATGGCCAGGATCCAGGGCACAGCCTCTTTCCCCAGCATGTAGCTCCACAAAATCATGCTCAGGGACCTTGGGTAAATCCAGACTAGTTTCTGAGCCTCTGAGCACCTCTCTCAAGGTGGATGAGTGGCCCTGGGAGGGGGGTGAATTGCCTTTTGAAGCTGAACTGCTGACCAAAGAGCAGGGCACCAAATGCTGGGAGCGTGGAAAGGACACAGCAACGGGCTGCAGGCAGCCAGCATGGTGTGAAGGACGGTGGCTGGGGCACAGGGTGGTGGGGAGGCAGGTTTTGCACAGGCTGCCTGCAGAAGGCAGCCTCCTGCTATACGAGCAATTCTTCCTGTTCTCAAGTACTGATAGCACCCAACACCACTGATGGAGGAAGCAGATTTTGTGTTTGACGCAGAAGGAAATCCAAGCTAATCTACTTCAACTAGACAGTAGAGAGGCTCATTCTGATATGAAATGCTCGCTGAAGCGATGCACCTGATCACCAATTGCAAGATTAGATAAAAACTGAACTTAGTCCCATCCTGCATGTATTAATGTGAGCTGTCTGGATGTCTGGGCTATTCCAGCCCAAGGGCATGAAGATGTTCACTTCACTGGGGTTCTTCTTTGCTACCCTCTCTTTAGCAAGATGTATCCCCGTGCAGCCGGTATCCGACCGCAGCAAAGTCCTCCTTGTGTCCTTTGATGGCTTTCGGTGGAACTATGACCAGGATGTGGACACCCCCAACCTCGATGCTATGGCCGCGGAGGGGGTGAAGGCACGGTACATGACTCCTGCCTTTATCACCATCACCAGCCCATGCCACTTCACACTGCTGACTGGTGAGTCCTCGCTGCCCTGAGCCAGGCGCAGCAGAACAGGGTGCAGGCTGGGGAAAGGTGAGTTTAAGGCTTATGCATCAGTAAAGAAAACTAAGTCAAGCAGCCATCCAGCCTCAGCAGCATGCAAAGCTTTAGAATAGCTGTATTTTGGAAACACAGTGAGAGACAAGGCAATAGTTGCAGAAGGCAATAGAACTGAACCTGTATTTATCAAAGGTAAAGAGCACCAGATGTGGTAAGAATTATGTAGCCACCACCTAGATCATGGTAGGAATTACATGGAGGCCATCCCAACAGGGCTCATCCCTAAGTTCTGCTTATCAACTGTTTTGTATATTTTTATTCCTAATGCATGTGTTCTGCAGCGCGAGCTGGGTGCCTGTCGGTTGTTACTGGATTTATAGTCTCTATAGGTCGCCTGATTTCCTGATGGCACTTCTGCTCACCCAACCCTGTTCGCAGAGTCTGGCATCTTCTCTTCTCCTGGTTTGCTCTCGCAGCCTCCAGGCACCCTTTTTGTCTCTGTCTCGAGACATTTCCTTCTCTTTTGTTACAGGATAGCCTGTAGTTAAAGTTTACTTCTCTATCTACCGGAGTCACAAAACAAAGATTAAAGTACAGTTCATGCAGCCAAAGGCTTCATTTACTTTAATCACTAATGCTAAGCTCTGGCACAAATTAGTCTCTCACTACAGTGTCCTCCCTTTGTTTTTATTAGCATACCTGCATTATTTATATTATATAGGTGCCGAATAGCAATTGCCTCTAATCTGTGTACATATCTGAGTACAACACATGCTACAACACTGCAAACACACAAATATAATTACAAAGGCACAAACACAAAATAATATTCCATACGATATTCTCCTAATCCAGATTCCCCAGTCAGCAAGAGACAAGGCAACAGCTGCAGAAAGGGATAGAACTGAACCTGTATTTGTCAAAGGTAAATAGCACCAGACCAACCCGATAGCCTTCTCTGATAAGACAAATTATTTTTTAGACAAGGGAGATGCACTAAATTTAATCTTTCTGGACTTTAGTAATGTATTTGATACAGTGCCACACGGGAAATCATTAGTTAAGATGGAGAAGATGAAGACTAGTACAAAATCTTTCATGTGGGGAAGTTACAGGCTACAGGGAAGAGGACAGCAGGTGATGCTGAGAGGAGATTGTCAAGCTGGAGGGAGGGCAACAGGGGAATTCCTGAAGAATCGATCTTGAAGCCAATCTTATTTAAGATTTTCATTAATAACCTTGGCATAAAAGAGTGGAACATGCTAATGAAATCTGCAGATAAGAAAAGGCAGGGAGGCATTGTCAATACAGGGCAGGATGGGGTTATTGTGCAGCAGTAACTGTGCAGTCTTCAGGACCAGAATAATAAAAATAACATGAAATGTAATAGTACGAAGAGCAAGTCTTTCATTTCTAATGGGAATTTCTGCTGCATGCTGACCTCACTAGTTGTGAACAACAGAGAAAGCAAAACACCAAAGCAATTAGTTAAATGCAGGGTAACGGTGAACCCTGCCTGCTTCGAGAAGGGCAGGAGCGCTTGCAGGCAGCATCAGCACCTCCAGGGATGAGGGTGCCCCGGCTCGGGGTCTGGGTGAGACCTGCTTGGGATCAACCCACTCGTGTGAGGAGCAGGCATCCCCCCAGCATGTCAGTTCAGTCCTTGCCCTGGGAGCCCCACTTTGCACGAGGCAAAAATGGAACTGGGACAGGATACGAGAGGCTCAGAAGCTCCTCGCTGACCTGGACCCAGCCCACTGCCCCACGCAGGGGTGAGACACCCCCCCTCCAGCCGCAGCCTGGCTCACCTCCGCTTCCTCCATCTCTCCTGACAGGGAGATACCTGGAGAACCACGGAGTCATTCACAACATGTGGTTCAACACCAGCACAGGTCAGAAATTGCCCTACCACATGACGCAAGGCGTGGACAGCTGGTGGGACAACGGCAGCCTGCCCATCTGGATCACCGCTCAGAGACAGGCAAGTGCAGCAGCCTCCTCTCATGCACAGACCCTGCACAGACGGATCCTGCCTGCAATCATGTAGTAAAAGCTACAGGCAAGCCACGATCTCTAGTGGCCATGAGCTAACATCCTCGCTGCAAACGACAGGCTAATTAGACCAGCAAAAAAATGAAATCCCCAGACACTGGCAGGAATAATTATGATCATTCTATTAAAAATAGCAAAAAATAATAGATGCATTTCAGCTTTATTAAGACATTAATGAAACAGGTTATCTTCTTCCTGTTAAAGAAATGTCAGTCGGCTCCTTAGGGAGCGTCATGAGCCCAGGGGTTTCACACACTTCAAGGCACAAACCCCGTTTCCGCAGCCACACCCAGGGCCGTTGGGCTGCTCCCCTCTTTGCTGGGGGCTGCAGCAAGGCTTCTCTAGATCCCAGTAGGCTTTGAATCTGGCTTTGAGACAGGACCTGAGACCTGGCACAAGACACCTACCTTTGCTTGTGTTTACCTGCCAAATTGGCCCCATTGACTTCAGGGTGAGTGCTTATATGATTGGAGTAAAACACACCTTAACGTCTTGATGGTCAAGAGCCGGAGGGTTCAGGCAAGGTACAAATGGGTCACTGGTTCCAAAGTTATAACTAGTGTTACTAACACAGTGAGAAAACCAACGCACAGGAGTTCTGGGAAGGGCAATGCTTTCAATTAATCACTTTTAATTGGCAATGAGCAAGAAAACCTCATTAGAGGCAGAGGTAGATACTAGGGGGGCAAATGAACTAACCACATTAGTAGGTATTGCACTGACTGATGGAAAGGTGCTGCAGAGCGAGTTCAGGTGTGTTTATGCAATGTCTCCACTAACAGGGTTTAAAGACAGGTTCTATCTATTTCCCTGGAGGAAGAGCAAAATATCAAGGGGAAGAAGTGAATATGAAGTTGGTGGAGCACCCCTTGTTCAACTACAGCAATGAAACCAACTGGAGAGAGAACATTGACATCACCATGGAATGGTTCACGGTGAACAACCTCGACTTCATCGCCCTCTACTTTGGTGAGCCGGACTCAGCAGGACATAAGTATGGGCCTGAATCCACACAGAGGAAAAACATGATCAAGCAGGTGGACAGAACCATCGGTTACTTGAGGCAGCGTATCCGGGAAAGTGGCCTGGAATCAAACCTCAGCCTCATCATCACGTCTGACCACGGCATGGAGACTGTCATAAAGACCAATGAGATTCATATCCAGACAGTACAGAACTTCTCGTTCAAAGACATCCAGTTTGAACTCTTAGATTATGGACCAAATGGACTACTGGTGCCAAAAGAAGGAAAATTAGAGCATGTGTACTCAGTCCTGAAAAATGCCCACCCAAACTTACACGTGTACAAGAAAGCAGACTTTCCGAAGAGATTCCACTATGCCAACCATCCCCGGATCACCCCACTCCTGTTGTACAGTGATCCAGGCTATGTGATCCATGGGGTAAGGTGTATGCACAGACATATCTTACTGCCTTTTGGGGATCTGCCTCTCTCCTCCTGTCCTTCTCATGGCACCCCAGTACCTACCCAGCTTTACACCTTCCTATTGATTGGTCCCCATACAAACAGATGGAAATTCCAGCTCTTTGTGTAAAGACCTTCTCTGATTTTCAGAAAATAAAAGGTCTAGAAATCTTGAAGCAGGACTTGCATGAGCACAGAAGATCAGTTGCAGGATCCTCTCCTAGCCTGGCATTAAGGGAAGGCCCATAGTCAAGGCTGGCAGGCAGCTTCCCATCGTGAAGCTCCTCAATACAACAAAGTTTGGATGCGCTGACATTTAGGGAGGGAACTTGCAAGGCCTAATTGCTTGAGAGCTGTGTTTAGGCAGCACCCTCCTGCTCCTGCAAAGTTTAATGTTATTACATCAACTTCAAAAACTCAAAGAAACCAAACAGACTGTTAAACCCTGTGGCTGCAGAACATGGCACGTAAGAGCCACATGCAGGATCTGGCAGCGCTGCTGTTTCGATGCCTGCCGCCTCCCAGAGGCCATGCTTTGGTGGGGCTGAAGGGTTTGGGCACTCACATCCTCTCTCCCTTTCAGAGATACAAGGTCCAGTTCAACGTAGGGGAACACGGTTTTGACAATGAGGCCATGAACATGAAAACCATCTTCCGTGCCGTGGGGCCGGCCTTCAAGCAGGGGCTGGTGGTCGAACCCTTCGAAAGCGTCAATGTCTACGTCCTCCTCTGCAAGCTCCTGGGCATCACCCCCGAGCCCCACGACGGCTCCCTGGACGCAGTGAAGCCCATGCTGCGTGAGTCCCGCGGCGGCGGCGGCACCGGGAGCGCTCCGCCGGGATTCCCGCGGGAACAGCGACACCTGGCGGCCGCCGCCTGCCGCCCCTCCCGCTCCCGCCGCCTCCCGGTGCCTCCGGGACACCGGCGGAGACCGGCCATCGGTGCCCCGCGGCCGTATGCTGATGTCCGCTGCGGTCCCCCGCAGCCCCCACAGCCCCGGCCTCAGCAAGCGGGGAGGTTTCACTTTAAAGGTGTATAAACATCCACGACAGGAAAGCAAAGCTTCCCACAGCCCTTAGCGGTCAGCAGCAGGAGATGTGCGCAGTGCTGAGGCCAGCAAAGCATCACCCCGGGAGAAGCAGTGTGCCAAATTCCCCGCACAAGCTCCCCGCTATCGCAGCCTGCCGGGGGGGGCGATGGGGGGGTGGTGCTGCTCACCTGGGCAGGGGCCGGGCACCGAGCTAATGCTGAACTCCTCTTGGCGTTGCAGGTTCAGGTGCTCCTCTCCCTCCTGCCACGAAGCTGCCGGTGATGCTGGGAATTGCTCTTGTTCTGGGATGCTGGGGAGGAATATACTAACACCCCCCACCAGAGGTAACTGAGTCTAAGGGTACCCTGCAAACCCCTGGAAGTGCTCCTGTCCAGGCAGGCACGTGCCCCATTTGTTCTTGGTCTCTCCACGTTTTGTCCATCTGTGAAACCCCGTGCTGCACGTTGCCCACCAGCTGCTCCCCACAGGGCACAGCAGGCGCTTTGCACCTCAAGGAGAGGGACTTTTACTGCCCAGGTCAGCATTGACACCACCCATGGCATTTGCTGGGCTAGAAAGAAGGACTGGGCATCTCTCCAGCACCTGCCTGCCACTGCCTAACCGTCCCTCTGCTCCCCGGCCTCTGTGTGTGGCCGGGTCTAGGCAGGACAGCAGTTGTGTGAGCATCACGAAGGAGGGGTGAATGCTTCGTTCCTTGTGGCTCTGTGTGTGTCTGAGTGTGGCTGCAAGAGAAATAAGGACATAAGTTTGTTCACTTCACTGTGCATATGTGCCTGGAGACCCATCAGGACAAATAATACTCAATCTAATTTCCTGGCACTTCCAGCAGGGCGCACTCCCAGCCGATAGCCACAGGCTGCATATACGTGAAATAAGTAACAGCAGTGCTGTGCTGTGCTTTCCTGTCTTGGCAGCCTCCAAGTTCCAGGCAGCTCTACCAGAAATGCGTGGAGAAATGAGAAAGGACGTCTCATGAAGACAACCGGTCCCAGTCTCAGAGAATTGTAGAGTTCCCAAAAACCTCCCCAAATTACCGATCCACGTTCCTCCAGAATGACTGAGTCCCAGGGGAGAGATGCCTCTCCCAAGCTTTCAGGTGCGCACCAGGATGCACCGCTGTGGAAGCTGGAACCGATGGACAGTCTGACCTCGACAAGGTTACCCCAACTTCCCTTTCTGCTCAAGGCACAACAACTCCAACTCGGTTCAGACCAGAGACAGTTAATACCTGTTGAGCATCTAAAGCAATTAAAAGCATATCAAAGTTCTGATTGTGCCAGAAGCCTCCTGTAAATGGCGATGGGCCTTGGCACAGAGTGGACAGCCTTGACACACTGAGGAGACAGTGAGGCCCAGCTCATTTCTGGTGGCTGCAGGGCTGGGCTGGCTGTGGCAGTGGTGTTGGGAGAACCGGCTCTGCTCCGGCAAAGGCAGCCACCCAGCCTGGGAGCCTTGGAGGGATCCCGAAGTCAACTGGTGTTTCCAGCCCCTTCTTCAAGAGCCCTGGGTGCACTGAGCACTGTTCTACTTGTCTGACCAAAGTTTTCTGTCTCCTATGGCTGTCACAAAAATGGGAAATACCACCTACACACCCCCAAGCTTAAACCCCGCAGGCAGGATGGGCCCCAGCTGCGCTATTCTATGGCAGCACTTATGAGACTGAACCCATCTGCGGCCCTGAATAAGCTCCTGGGAGCTCTGGGAGGGCGTCATTAATCCTTGATGTATTTTGGAGGGACAGGGGATGCAGCAGCAACATGGCGAAGACCTCCCAGCTCAAAGGAAACACCCAGCCCTGAGGTTCCCAAGCCCAGGGCCATGCACAGCCTGTGCTGGCTTGTGCCACCCGTCTGGTACCCTGTAGGGGGGCTGATACACCCTGGATGCAAAAGGCCCTCATATGAAGCGAAACTTCTTTCTGCAGAAAACAGCCCAGCACTGCTAATCCAGGCTGGGGCTTAGGGGACAGGGAGCAGGACACCCCCCCCATCCCGCAGCCCTGGTCCCAGCCCTTCCAGTGGGGTGTCAGCGTGGCAGCTGCTCTGGACCCCATCCCAGATGCTGGAGTACCTCTCCCCAACCCTGTGCCTCATCTCAGGGGCTCGATAAACATCTGTTGCCATAGAGACTTGCTCGCGCTGCCTTCCCTGCATCACCCAACGAGATGAAACAAGAGACGCACGCTCCACTCAGAAAAACAGGAAGAAAATGTTTGGCTTGAAACCGGGCTGGGGGTGGGGGTCAGGCCGGCAGCACGCTGCACAAACAGCCTGGCAGCAAACAACGGGGAGGCTCCAAAAGGGGAGCCACATGGGCCAGCATGCAAATATTATTTAAAATAATATTAATAATAATAGTGCATAGCAACTTTCCCAGTAATCCTGCTGGCAATCTCAGGGCTTTCCACACAGGTCAGCACAGCTGTGCCGGTTTTATGGCCAGAGGCAGCCAGCTCTGTGGTGAAGCTGGTATCCCTGAGATCCCAGCAGGCAGAGACCGCAGAGCTGGTAACCCAAAGCTGCCAGGCTCCGCATGGCCCCGTGCCGGGGTCCTCAGGGTGCCCAACAGTCGACTGCAGCAGACACAGAGCAGGATGCTCACAGGGCTGGCCCCAGTCTCATTCCCAGACCCACACAGGCAACACAGAGTTTATAGTGACCAACTTCCTGACGGGAATCCTTACCTAACAGCTGATTTTTGCCTCAGCTGTGAACGGGAATTTAGCTCCTGATTCAACAGGCAGTGTTTCAGTGAGACAGGGCTCTGTCAGAAAAATCTCTTGTGAGATAGATACCGTTCCAGCTGAAAACTGAACCCTGCCATATCCCTGCTAGGAAGATTTCCATTGCCCCTGAAATCATATGGCTTGCCATTAGACCTACCCTGGAGCAGCTGTTTTCACTCAGCGGCAAGGGAAAGAAAAAAGAAAGCATTGAACACGGTACTGCTTTAGTCCGACTGTATTTACAGCCCAGAGCATCCTCTGAACTCTGTGTCTCTGAGCACCGCAGGAACCAGGCGACTCGGACCCTGGCCCTGCTTCTCCATCCTGCCCCCCAGACCCTCCCCCTGTGGCCCTCCCTCCCCTCTCCCCATGCCCTGCCCCAGCCGCTGCTCCCCTGGGCGCCCACGCACACGCGTGGGACAAAATCTGCCGGGACCGGCCTCTGCTCCCGCTCCAGCCGACGCCGCCCGGTGTCCCGGTGCAGTACCGGCAGCCGGCGGGCGGTGGCTCCCGAGCCGCGCTCACCGCCCCACGCCCCCCCCCCACCGGGAGAGCCCGGCACCGGCGGGGCGGGGCGGGGGGCCAGCTCACCGTAAAACCCCGTCCAGGAGCATCTCGGTTGCTGTTAAAACTCGCGGTGCCCGGAGCTACCGGCCACTCGCCTGGCACCTGCGCCGGAGCAATAAACTCCCGCCGGGTCTCAGCATGAAAGGCCTCGGTGGTTTCCACAGGGAGAAATCCCTTCTCCGGTGCTGCTTGGTAATAATGCAAAGCTGAAGCTCTCAGCAGCACAACCCTGGGAAAGCACAACCCACCTCTGGCAGCCGCTGGGCGCGGGGCGCTTCCCAGCACGCAGCACCCATCACAGCTCCGGCTGCACCAGAACACGCGGGGTTGCTCCAAGTGATGCCCTGGAGCTGCATGTCACACACTTAAATCTTCCAGTCCTTTCCTCCCCTCTGACAACACAGCCCTGGAATGATGGATGTTTCGAAGTCCCAGGCCTGATGGGAGAGGCAGACCCTTCCCTCTGTGGGTGCGAGGGGGTTTAATCGACAGACACGCAGAGCTGTGACAGCCTAAACTGGCTGCTGACCTCCTGCTCCCCAGCCCAGGAACAGCCTCCAGCCCAGCCTCTCCCAAAGCAAATCCTGGAATCTAGAAGATGCTGTTAAATTTTGAATGTCCTCTGAGTCTTTCCCAGCCCTCCCCGTTGCATCTCACACCTTGTGCACTTTCACCTTAAGACATTTCCACCAAACATTTGCCCAACAGACAAAGCCCTGCCTGGCCTTGCTGGTAAACCCAGCACTAGTTTGTGCTGGTGGATGCAGTCGCTGCCCGATGCACAGCTGGGCTCAGCCAAGATCCCAGCTCTGCCGAATGCTGCATCTCCCCCCGCCCTCCCTTCCCCAAGTAATTCATTCCCCACCGCCCCCCTCCCTGGGGCCGGGGGTCAGACAGCAGGGAGAGCCCTGCTGTGTATTGCATCCCAATTTGCTATGCATTTCCACACCATTTGCTTCCCTTTCTTTTTCCTGCACTAGAAAGATGCTTGCTACCCAGGGGTCCCAGCTGCTCCGAGATGGTAACGTAACAACAAACATATACATACATGTATTTATTTATGGCGTACACACAGTTTGCAGGAACACTGCTGCCTCTTGAAATGCCCAGTCCAGGGATGGCACATGCCACTACAATTCCCGCACCCAGGCACAGGGCCCAGGCACGACATGTTCTCTGGTCATTCCATCCTGTAAGCTGCACAGCTCCATACCCGGCTGCAACTCGGCTGCGGTGCCCAAATGATATGCAGATCTCTGTGCTCCAATTGGCTGATGCCTTGGGAAAACAACCACCATTTGCCCACAACAAACATGGCTACTGTGGCCTAGCCGCTCCCCAGGCTGGCCCCAGCTTCATCCTTTGAAGTCAGTAATATTACACGCATTGGTACCCCCTCAGAAAACCCCATCACTATTAACCCTGACCCAGGAAAGGCCTGAGCTCACAGCGTGGGAAGGAAGCACTGGGCACTCCTAACAATGCTCCTTCTTCCTGGTGGGTCCAGGCACAAAGACAAGAGGCCAAATGCCCCGTGGAAACAGCCACAGCCCTGACCCCCACCTTGCACCTCCCCAGCTCTTTGCTCTGCAAGCCCCCAGGGAGCAGCCGTGTCCCTCGCCGCTGGTACAAAGCCCCTTAGGACAGGCTCTCACTCCTGGCTGATGCCTGGTACCACCACGCTCGCTCCTGCAGCCCTGCTCATACGCCTGCTCCAAACCCTCTGCCGCGCCAGAAGCACCGCTGATTTCATCAGGAAGGTCTGGTCTTTGGGTGAACACCTTCCTCTGACAGCAAACCTCCACCCCAGCGAGACAGCCCCCCGCTACCGACATAACGCAGGATACACAGCATTGCTGGGATGGATGGCATACTTGGGAAGAGCTACAAAATTATGCTCCACCGGATTAGTTCAGGAGTCTGAGTCTCATTTTTAAGATGCCAAAGGTTTTCTCAGCAACTGCTGAGTTTATTGGCTCCGCTGCCACTTAGCTCGGCTGGAGCTGGGGAATGTGGCAGCTACGCTATTTACTGCATGTTCCCAAGTTTCTCTGGGAAGGTGAAGTCTTTGTCAGGGATGGAGAACATGGAATCCAGCCCAAAGGCACTCGCAGGTGGAGCCGCAGCTCCGGCAGCAGCAGGTGGGCATCTCCTCTCCTCCTGCACCTCCCCGGGGAGCTCTGCCCCAGCCAGAAGCCAGAGCTGGTGCAGCCTCTGCGGTACCTCCGGCCAGCGATGCCCAGGGAAGCGCCATCGCTGGGACGGTCCCCTCTGGCCGACTCAGCCGAAAGGGGACATCCCGCTGCGCCAGGACCTGTAACTCCTCCGGGTTTTCCCTTCAGAGCCCCAGCCCTCCTTGCCCTTGGTCCCACCATGCAGGCACCACCCCTGCCCTTCCCAGAGGAGCTGGCCGCAGCAGCACAAGGCAGATAGGCAGCGGCGAAAGGCACTTGTGGACAATTTTTTTTTCCATCACTAAAACATCCTGAAATGCCAAAGAGAAAGCCAGGCAATGCTGGGACGGTGTCCCGGCACTGGGAAGGGGCAGGCAGCTACGCTTGCAGCAAGACCATTTTGCTATTGCTGAGCCCAAGAGCAAATGATCTGAATCGCAGTGTAAAAACTCATGAGATTTTAACAAATAAAAAATGTAGGATTTTTTTATTCGCTTCCCGTTTTTGTAAATCTTCAAAGCCAGAAATTCGGACTTCTTTAGTTCTTGGAGTGATTTGTTTTCTTTCTTTTCCTTTTTCTTTTCTGAGAAAAAGTGAGATTTTTCATTTAAACCACAAGGCTCCATTAAAGACCTCAAATAATGGGAAACCTGCATTCAACCTGAGAAAGCTGTCACCCCAGCTCAGACAACAGCCAGGGCTTGGTGTGCCTTGTGCTCCAAGGAAACACCGGCTCCACCCCAGTCATCACATACAGCTTTTAAACTACACAAATTAACCTCCAGCTCCAAACTGGGGAGAACAGGCAGAAAGCACAGAGCCCACCGGGGCCCAGGTGCTGACCAGGACAAGCTGCCAGTAAATCCCTGGGGATATAAAGATTTCCAGTCCACAGAGCAGCGCAGCCTGTTTCCCTGCAATGGGCGAAGGGGTCTCAGCTCCCCGTGGACACGGAGGCGTGACCGGGAACGCGTGCAGCGCACTGGGGCTGCACAGCATTAACAGAGTGTGGGTCATTGCTGGGAATGAACTGCTCGGGGCTGATCACAGGTCAAGGACAAAGCTGCTGGCACAGCCCCACGCCACGCACCAGCCTCCCCAGCACTGCGCACACTCAGCCCCCAAAGAGACCTGAATGCCAAGGGTTGTTCCTGCTTCCCATCCCCAGCCTCCCTCGGGCTCGGTGAAGAGGGAGCTGAGCACCTCCACTCACACCAGCCTTTTCTTCTTTGCTCTGGGAAGGAAGAGAACAGCTATTCTATTCCCACGTCCTCACGGGGAGCTCAGGAGCGCCGGCACCAAGGGGCGGCTGGGAGAAGAGCCCACCCAGCGTTATCCGAACAACAGGGCTCATTTCCCGATGGTGCTCATCTCTCAGCGCCGGTGGAGAGCCACATCCCGGCTGCTGGGGAGCCCCACGCACTGCGAGCCCAGCCCGCTCAGCACGGCCGGTCACCGGAGCCGCACACACCCCGCCGTGAATGCCGTATTGTGCGCGCACACCGCTCATGCGCGCGGGGATGGAAAGTCACACGCGTTTTTTTAACTAAAATTTAAGATGTGCTGCACACAAAGAGCAGAGCTGGCGGAAGGTAAATTAACTCAAAAGGAAGAAAAAGCGCAGCACCGGGTTCCGTTTCTGTGTCACCTTTGGTTAAAAAAATGCTTCTAACGGTTCTCCTGGTCAGCGAACCACCACGGTAATTGTAAAAGAAAACAATAAAATGTGATAGCACTCGACCTAGGACAATTACCCCGCATTGTCCCAGCACCCCAGGCACACCCACTGTCCTACAGACCCAGTCAGCCCCGCTCTGTTAACGAAGCAGCTATTTTCCCCTTCCATCATGCAGGAGCTCCTCAGCAGCGACGTTATCGCCCGCAGCGGGGACAGCCCAACGCGCCAGCCTGGAGCTCACGGAGGTGCGTGCAAAATGCTTTTCTAAATTCAGCATCGCTTACCGGAGACAGCACTGCCCGGGGTTTGCGTGAGGCCCCGCGCCCAGGACACCCCATCGCCCGTCCTGCCCGTCCAGGTCCCGCTCAGCCCCTGCGCACAGCGGGCACCCAGGCGCTGGGGCTACGGAAATTCATTTCCCTCTGGCTCCTGCACAGTTAATCGCAGGCTCCGGGCCCGCGGTTGTAAACTCCCTGAGGTGCTGACTCATCTTCTTCCATGCCTGTAAAGCACCATATTTCATTGCTCCACGCCCACAACGCGCGACCGCGGTGTAGTAGCTCCGCACGCCGCCTTGCACGCCCCGGTGGCGTGCGGTGCCGCGGCGCGGTCGTTACCGCGGCGCGTTCGGTAGCGCGGCTCGGCGGCGGGGGAAAGGATTGTGGGCCAGGCCCGTACCTGGCTCCGAGCCCGTGAGCCGACACCGCGAGGTCGTTATTAACGCAGCTGCCGCCCTCTGAGGGCTTTATTCCATTATAATCAACTATTTCAGAACCAAAGACGTGCCCGTTGCCGTTTGCTCCGGCCCGCGGGGCCCGGGGGACGGCACGGGAGGTGTGCCCCCGGCCCCGGGCTGCGACCCCGCCGCTGCTTTGTCCCCGCGAGGGACCGGGGCTGTCCCGGCAGGGCAGCGCGGGCAGGACCGCGGAGCCCCGCAGGGCCGGGCTGGGGACCCCCCCACCACCACCAGGCTGGGGACACCCGCCCCCCGCCGGGCTGCGGACCCTTCCCGTCGGACTGGGGTCCCCCCCCGCCGGGTTGGGGACTCCTCGCGTCGGACTGGGACCCCCCCTGCCGGGCTGGGGACCCCCACCCCGTTGGACTGGGGACCCCCCCGCCGGGCTGACCGAGCCAGCCCCTCGCCCAGGGGAACAAAGCACCGGGCCGGGCCGGGCCGTCCCCATTGTCCCCGCTCCGGCCGGGCAGCGGCCGCCCCCCGCGCGGGCAGGAAGGGGAGGGGTCGCGCACAGACAATGCCTCCCCCCCACCCCCCTGCCGGCACGCCCCGCCCTCCGCTCCCCATTGGCCGGCGGGGAATTTGGGGAGCCCCCCCCCTCCTCCTCCCCTCACCAGCTTCCCCCCCCCCTCCCCCCCCGCCCCCGTCGGGGGCGCGCGCGCCGTATTGTGCCGAGGGGCGCGCGGGGATGGGGGGGCGGGGGCGCGCGCGGCCGCCGTCGGGGGCGCGCCCGGGGGCTCCCCTTGTGTGTGCGTGTGCGTGTGCGTGCGTGTGCGTGCGGGGCCGGGGCCATGGAGGAGCTGAGCAGCGTGGGAGAGCAGGTCTTCGCCGCCGAGTGCATCCTCAGCAAGCGGCTCCGCAAGGTGGGACCCGCCGCGCCCCCCCCCCCCGCCGCCGCCACCACCGCCCCCCCCCGCCGTCGACCCCCGCCGCCGTTAACGCGCCTCTCCCCGTCTCTCTCCGCAGGGCAAGCTGGAGTACCTGGTCAAGTGGCGAGGCTGGTCCTCCAAGTGAGCGGTGCGGGGTGCGGGGCGCGGTGCGGGGCGCGGTGCGGGGCGCGGCCGCGGGGGTGCTGCCCGCCCGGCCGCTTTTGTTCGGGTCGCGCCTTTCCTTTTGTTTACAAATAAGCGCGGCCGCGGCCCGGCCCTCCCCGCCACCGCGTGGGGCTCCGCTCCCCCCACACACGCACACCTCCCCCGGGCCGGGCCGGCCGCTCCCCGAGCGCCCCCCACCCCCCAAAACGGGCAGGCACAGGCCCCGCGCCCCCCGCTGAAACCGGAGCTACCCCGGGATGCGCGGGGCTCGCCTCGCCCCGCGGCGGCGTGGCCGCCCCCTCCCCCGTCCCCTCTCCCCTGCCCGCCCCGCGGGGACGGGAGGGGCGGTAACGGCCCCCAGCGCGGGGATGCTCCGGTCCCCACGGGGCCCGGTGCCGGGTGCTCGGCCCCGGGCAGCTCGAAGGGCCCGTTTGTCCTCGGATGAACTCCCCGGTGCCGGGCCGGTAACGGGGGTGGCGGGGAGCACCGGCCCCCTGCTCTTGCCCAGTCCGTGTCTTCTGTTGCAGGCACAACAGCTGGGAGCCCGAGGAGAACATCCTTGATCCAAGACTCCTCCTCGCTTTCCAAAAGAAGTGAGCAAACTATAAATATTTCTAAGCGAACGATAAAGTCAATTAACTTCTAATTGGCCGCGCGTGCGGTGGAAGTTGTGGAAACAACAGACTGAAGCTCGCCGTGCCTTTTGTGGCACAGCCCTTTTGTTCATCTCCCGAAATTACAGTTCAGGTCCACCTAGGACGTCTCTCCCCGGGCTGGGTAAACACGAAGAATTTATGGCCCCGTGCACAATCTGGTTTTGCGCTGGCTGTACAATGGGAGCCCGGCAGCGCCCAGCAGAGAGCTTTGGTTCTCATTCCTCATCCAGTGGTCGGGGCCTCGCTGTGCCTGGGGGGGTGACCGCAGGCCCCGGTGGGGAGACGGTGCCCAGGACTGCAGGAACGGTGGGCTTGGAAGGCACCGAAATGTACTTCTGGAGGGCACAGCTATGAGGGGTGAAGAAGTAACGGGTGGGAGAAAATGGTGTCCTCTGTCAGCACGGGGGCTACTGCCCAGAGCTGAGCGAGGACCAGCAATTGTTCTCCTGCTATTATACACCAGGGATCACACACGGAGGGTAAAAAAGTAGCCAGCTGGCTACGACAAGCACAGCACTGCCAAATATTTTGGCTCCGTATTAATAACAATCATTAAAGTTTATGATAGGATTTAATTATAACTCATTTCTGGATCAATTTTTTTCAGGAATGGAATCTGGTGGTTAGTGCAGACAGCACGGTGTTTAATTAGCGTATGTTTTATGGCTTAACACTGTCCTTTTTAAACAGAGAACTACAAAATCGTATAGTGATCTGCAAACATTCCCCATACGATCACTTCGGGCTTTGCGTAGCTGCCGGCCTGGGCCACCACGTCCAGACCAGGAGGTGTGGGAGAGGTGAAATGAGCCCAGCAAAGGAGAGAACTTGCAGTTTCTGGGCATGCATTTTCATTTCCTCGGCACGGAGGCTGTACTGCATCTCCCCGTGGGCAGAGGGGAAGCTTAGCTCTGCAAGTGTGTAAGGCGAGGCTTAGCAGATATGGGGCAGATGCTTCCTTTTGCTTGATCCCGTTGTACCAGAAAATCTGCAAATCTCACCATGAATTAGAAGAGCCACTGGCTCAGGATGAGTAACACTGTGCCGTCCATTGCTGGCTGCTGGAAGCTTCTCGCTGTGGGGATGTTATTGCAGCAAACAGGAATGCTAACAGGGATGCTCCCCCATCACTGCTCAGCCTGCCTCCGTTCCCCTGGGTGCGAGCAGAGCAGGGAGCCACTCTCAGTTTGGTCAATGTATTTCAGCCATCCATGGAGTTCGATCCCATGCTGCGTGCAAGAGAGTTTCTCTTTCCTTTCACCTCTCCTCTGGTAAATCAGGGCAGATGCCTGCTGCTGAGCCAGCTGGGTACCCTGATGTCCAGATAGCTGTCCTTGTTCTAAGGCCACGATTTTTATAACCCTTTCCTCACTTCGTAGTTGTTTCTTGCATTGCATCACATTCCTGACCTGAGTCTTCCAGTGACCTGTGCTGGTCCCGCAGGGTAAATGATCCAGGTGCCACACGGGGGAGGTTTAACCGCACAAGTCCCCAGGTTTCTATACAGTTCTTGGGGCTCTTTGGCTGCACTGGTGTGTCCGTGGCAGCGTGGGCTCAAGCAAGTGATGTGCTCAGAGTGTATAAGATCACCACGTGTCTGTAGGGGTTAAGGGCACCTCCCAGCTGTGGCTCAGGCGCTGGGATGGGAGTTGAGCCTATAGCATCCCAGGCAAGGGGTTTTTTTAGTGACAGAAGAAAGGGAGGAACCAGCATGATTTGGGGTGGTTTCTATCTTCCCTGCAAACATTGTCCTTAACTGTTGTTTTTTTCAGGGAACACGAAAAAGAAGTACAGAATCGGAAAAGGGGGAAGCGACCCAGGGGCAGGCCCAGGAAACATGTGGTGAGTCCTCGTGGTGGTGGAAATCCACAGCCATGACGGCGCTGGAGGGGCTCTGGCCTTGGAAGGCACCCGTGAGTGTCCACAGCACAGGGTGCGGTGGATGCTTAGCCTCTGGAGGGTGTTGAGGACACAGCAATGCCTACAGACCCCGGGTGAGGGGCTTTGGAGATTGCAGTGATGGTTGGGTTGATGAGGAAGAGGTCTCTTCATCACTGCAATGGCAATGGCATAGAAGGAGAAAGAAGAGTTCCCTGGCACCAGGGTCCTGCCTGGTATTTAAGCCAGGTTGGTTTTGCACTGTACACTCCCTAACTCGTTTTATGGTAGAGGACGAGCAGATCAGCTAATCGGGGAAAGAACCTGTGTGTGTCTGAGGTACCTGGTCAGGCAACACTGAAGAATTTGCAATGCCCGCAGCAGTTCTTCTGTAACGTGTGTTAACTCTTTCCCTGTCTTTGCAGGAACCAGAGATGCCTACAAAAACTAAGTCAAGTAGCTCCTCTTCCTCCACATCCTCCTCTTCCTCCTCCTCTGATGAAGAGGATGAAAGTGACCTGGAAGCAAAGAGGGGTCCCCGCAGCAGAGAGACTCACCCGGTACCACAGAAGAAAGCTCAGATCCTGGTGGCAAAGCCTGAAATGAAAGACACTTCCAGGAAGAAGCGTGGGCGGAAACCTCTTCCCCCGGAGCAGAAAGCGGCTAGAAGGACCGTGAACCTGACAAAGGTGCTGAAAACATCCCGGAAGGAGGTGGGCGGCAGCGCCAAGCTGATGGGGAAGCTGCAGCCTCAGCACAGCACACAGGGCTCAGGCATGGCCGTGCTGAAGGACCCGCCGGGTGCCTTGGCTGGGCTCAGCTCGGGGGGTTCATCTGCAGAAAACTTGCCCAACATGATGAAGAGCGGCTCCACAAGCCCAAACCGGGCCATCAGCTGGCAGAGCTCCATCGTGCATTACATGAACAGGATGTCCCAAAGCCAGAACTCGGCAGACACCTCGCCTCTGGGCAGGCTGGCGCTGAAGTCCCAGGCATCCACTAAGAGCGGCTTAGGGCTGGACTTAAAAATGAGGAACCAGAAAGCATCTGGGGAGCTTGGGCTGAGCATGCAGGGACCCAAGACCACCAAGGTTCCTAGCAGTGGTGCTGGAGGGGACCAGAAAACAGGGTTTGCTGCAGGAGGCCAAATGCTGCACAACGGCAGCAAGATGCCAGCAAGCTCGTCCGGGGCCAGCAGCCAGCCAACCTCCAGTCAGGAGCTGAACCTCCAAGCTCTAAACCTGCAGAGCGTCAAAAATGGACCGAGCACAGCTGGCGGGAGCGGCCTCCCTCGCCACCTTTGCAGCACCCTGTCCAAAGGCTCCAGCAGCAGTGCGGCAGCGAGTGCGGGTGCCACCGGCATGAAGGGTGGCACGATGGGTGCTGGGTTGAATGCTGCTGGTGCCGGCATGCTCTCGGGAGCAGATGGCGGCAAGAGCGAGAAGCAGGCACACCGGGCAGGCGACAGAGACTTGGCCAAAAGCGGCACAGCCGGCACACAGGAGGGGCACACGGCCGCGGAGAACCGCAAACCGGCCGCCCTTTCCGAAATGAGCACAGGTGAAGAGACCAGCTCAGATTCAGATCGGGATTCGGCTTCCTTCCCAGGCGTGGGTCAGAACATGTCTGTCTCAATCCAGACCAGCCAGGACTGGAAACCCACCCGCAGCCTGATCGAGCATGTCTTTGTCACCGACGTCACCGCTAACCTGATCACAGTGACGGTCAAGGAGTCCCCCACCAGCGTCGGGTTTTTCAACCTACGGCAATACTGAGCCCAGGAGCATGAGAGGAGGGAGAGGGTCCTTCAGCCTCTCTCTCTCAGCTTTGCCCAGCTCTTCCATCAGGTTTTACTTTCTTCAAGTGAACGTGGAGACGTCGTGAGACCTGCCGGGACTCGTGTCTAGTGAGGCGTGAGAAAGACGCAGTGAAACCTGCTCAGAACTGCCAGTGGGTCGATGGATCCCTCCCAGCTTCTCTCCATGCTCTCCAGAGCCGGCGTCCCAAGTGGAGGTGGCTGATGCCATTTTCCGGGAGCAGGGGCACTGGTGCTCCCGGGGGTGACAGGCTGGCAAGTTTTGAGCCAGGCTTCACTGTACATGGGTTTCTTTGCTTTACAACTTGAAACAGCAGATGACAAGGTCTGCGGCTTTCTGGCAGCGGGGAGAGGGTGTGGAGCTGCGGTGGGCCAGGCTTACACTCAGGAGAGGAAAAGGAGATCCTTTTCTTTCCTCTGGGCTCCCCACGAGTCTGCCTGTGAGCCGTGGGGAGTCGCAAGTCAATCCAAATGAGGCAGCTGCTGCTCCCAGCCCTCAGGGGCTGCTGGGGGGCGGCTGTACACGGGGGTTTTTCAGGGTACACTCCGCCCAGCCACCCCCCTGGGTGAGGTCACTTCCAATGATGGTGAAGTCCATGACGTTTCTGTTGTGGTTTCCAGCTGATAGGGAAATATTGTTTACATTTTTTTATTAAGGAAAAATAATTTTTTTGAGGGAGGGGAATAAACCCAGTCTAGGGGAAGACTGAATCCTGGATGCCACTGATGATATGGCTGTCAAAGGTGCCTCTTTCAGAGCAAGGGCCGGCTGGCAGTGGGCATATTCTTGCTGCCCGGGGAGGGTCCTGCCTTACTAAGGGTGGGAGCCAGTGAGAGCCGCTGGCTTCTTTGCAGTGACTTGCCTTTCAGAGGAAAATGAAGCTGGAATTGCTGTGCAGCCCAGGGAGCCCCAGCACCGCTCCTCTGCCTCGTCCCAGCATCGCCAGTGTTGGCCCCTCCCGTTCTGCAGTTTCCAGGCACTCACAGGGACTGAGCTGGGGAATATTTTTTTAAGACTTACAGGACATGCAAACCCTTCCAGCGGCAGGTAGGTTGATACTCGGACTGCCAGGTGTCTGTGAGGTCACTGCTGGAGTTCAGCTAAAAAGCAGCACCTGGGCAGGGCTGGGGTGAGCCCTCCCTGCTGGGAGCCCAGCTGGATACAGCTCTCAGTCCAGCCCTGCGCCTTGGATGCTTGCTGGGTTCGACTTATGCTGATCATCCACATTTTTCTCCTGCTGGAGGGCTCAGAAGCTGGTTGAGGGCGCCTGCACAGGCAGTCTGGAGCGATGGAAAGGGAAGGAGAAGAGAGGGACAAGCGGCAGGGCCAGGCAGCGGCAGGGGATGCCTGACGCCATTGCCCACCCCGCAGGCTGTTCCCCAAGGAGCCACAGGGCCTGCAGCAGCCGCTTGCCTTCGTCTTGCCGTCCTGTGCCAGCAGCCGTGGTGTTCATTTTGGCTTGTAATTGCAACCAATAATGGTTTTTTTACAGAGGTCTTTTTTCCCTACAATAGATTACTCTTACAAGCCAAAATTAGCAGCAGTAGTTCAGGCAGAGTTTAGCAGCATTTGAGGTCGTTTCAGTTCTGTTAATGCTGAACTCCTTTCTCAGAGGAGATAAAAAGCCTGCAGTCTGCCAGGTCTCAATGCATGGTTAGGAGGTGCCTCCGAAGGGCTGTCCCGCCAGCGTCTGCTGGGTGTGTGCATGAGCAGGCACTGCTCCGGGGGTCACCACTTGCTGGGTGACTGACCTGGCACCAGGATGGGCATCTGACTTTGCTGCAGGCAGGGGCACCCACGGTGTCATCACATGCAGGAGTGTGGAGATAAATGGACCAAACTGGGGTACAGGTACTTCTGACCCGCCCTGACACACCAGCCCACTGCAGCCGCATTTGCCGCTGCTGGCTGGCGGCAGTGCAGTTCTCAGGGG
This sequence comes from Phalacrocorax aristotelis, assembly GCF_949628215.1. Classification (NCBI taxonomy): domain Eukaryota; kingdom Metazoa; phylum Chordata; class Aves; order Suliformes; family Phalacrocoracidae; genus Phalacrocorax; species Phalacrocorax aristotelis. The sequence goes on from NC_134291.1 coordinate 5,934,557, forward strand.
GACGAGAAAAGCCAGCGCTGGCTGCATGTACTGTCCGGTTATTCAAGGGGGGATGGTTGTTCCCTGAGCGGCAGCTGCAGCCTTTGCCAGGACAGGCTCCTGTGCTCCAGAGACGCCCTCCCTTAGCTTTTGTATTTAATCCCAACCATCCTGTTGGTCATGGCTTTGTGTTTGTTGCGTTATGGAGCTGAGCACAGCATCCTGCATAAGCCAACGGCATGCCGGTGAGCTGGGGCAGGTGGAGGTGTATCGCTGCCTTGCAGCAAGACCTGTGCAGGCTTCCCAGCCAGCTCCAGTTCTGGCCCAGTGCAGCCAGGCAGCTTTAAATGTCACCTTGCCACGGTGTCAGGCAGCCTGGGGCAGGGGGTTTACGGGGCAGTGGTGCAGCCCTGCTCTGCTGCTGGCCACCCAGCCCAGCAATGCACTGCGCGTTGTTCTGCCAGGCAAAGGACCGAGGTGAGGGGAGGGAGAGTTGTCCATGGAGGAGGTTCCCAAGGACAGAGTTTCCATCGAGATCCATGATGCCAAAATGTCAGTCTGTGCTGTTTACCTTCTAGTCCTTTAACTTTGCCAAACGAGCTACCGTTGCTTTGAACAGTCCAAGAAAACGTTAGCCTGTGTCCGCAGAAACGAATGCTCTGGGCATGGTCTCTGCTGGGTGTGCTTTTGTGTGGGGGATATGAGCGTTTTGGGAGAAGAATCAAAAAAACCTGGGGGCGCGGGGGTAACGCTTTTCCCCACACACCAAATGTTTGCTACTTGGCCTTTGCAAATCCAAACTGAACAAATGTGCCTTTCAGACCGTCCTTGTTCTCAGCCTTGTCTGTGACACCGGTCCCACGACAGGTTTGTGCCTATGCAAAGCAGGATGGTCACAGGGTGCTGGGGACAGCTGTGACACCAACGGGGAGAGATGCCCTGGACCCCAGCGGGACACCCAGCTGTCGCGCGGAGCCCTGCTGCAGGGCTGAAGGCAGCTGAGGGATGTTCACCAAGAGGAAGCCAACCTGGCAGGGATGCGCTTGCTTATAGCAATAGGATGTGGGGACTGGTGTCCCCCCCAGAGGGATAAATCACCTGAGGGGTGCCCCGAGAAGGCGTCTGGCACCACGAGTCCACAGAGGGTGCAGGAGAGGAGCTGTGGCAGCAGGTGCTGTGTTCTGTGCTTGCTCCCTGCCGGCTCCAGGAAGGCTGCTCCCTCCAGAGCCTCAGCTGAAGCTCACATGCATTTCTCCATGTGGGGGCTTGCTCCTGCCTCCTGGCTGGGCAAAGGGTCACTGGGTCCAGGCTCACACCGAGGGTGCACGTATCCTAGTGGCAGGTGGCTTTCCCCCACCACCCACCCTACCCAGGCATGTCCCCCCCAGTAGCGGCAGGACTCTGCTGTCACCACTTGCTATTGTGCCTTTTCCTCACCAGCTGATTCAATTCCAAAGGTCTAAGGATGGTGAAAATTATAATCCAGAATTTTTTCTGACCTTCATCTCCTCCTGCGCTCCTTTCCCAGTCCCTTCCCAACCTCATGTTTCAAGATCTCAGCTTTCCCAGCAGCGCTGGGGTGTCTGAGCAAATGGTTCCTGTTGGAGTTTGCCTCTCAAAGGCACATTATGTGAGTGATTTACTGTAATCTTTTGTGGACAGGGGTTGAAAGCCGGTGCAGACCCTGTTTACCAGTCAGTACCATTAGTATTCAAGGTCTACCTTTTTTTTTTCCCCCAAGTTTGCTGCTATGGGTTGGAGTGTTCAGCCGTGTGTCAAACAGCCAATTAAAGGTTTGTCACTTGTCATTTTCTAAGGGGTTTCCGATGTGGAAAGTCCTGCAGTATTTGTATATTGAATGGATATTTTCTCCAGGCATAATCTGGTTAAGCATACTTGTTGTTTTCCATTGGACTGGAAGAGGTGGCCAATTCAGCCATCTTCCCTAGAAACTTAGTCTATTTTTATATATATATTTTGTACCAAAAAAACTGGAGTTCGTGGAGGGATGGGGATGGTTCAGGGGGTTCAGCTGGCTTTGAGTTTCTGAGCTGGGTGTGAAGGGCTCCAAAGCTGGAGAGAAGGTTTTTAACTGAAAGAAATTGAGGGATGGGTGAAAACAAACAATTGTTCTTGTAACTTGTGCCAGTCACTGGTCTGATTTGTATGTTTTAATTAAAGAGAGAGCCAAATCGTTCCTGTATGACACTTATAATTGCTCTAAACTACAGCTGTTTGTTTGCTTTTATTTTCAGAGAACAAAAGTTGGAGATGTTATTACCCTGGGAAAGCTTGAGGGCTTTGTTGAGCAGGACAGGCGCTCGGCCCGCTGAGCGATGCGGGGCTGCGGGGCCACGCTCACCACTCCCCCGGGGCCTCCGCTCGCCCTCCCGCACCTCGCTTGCGTTGTGTGCCCTGTGTTTTCTAGTGCTTCTGGACACTAACGCTAGTGTAGACCCACGACCTCTAGGCTGCTTTTAATTTATTTGCAGGAAAACTACGAGATGGTTACATCGGGTGGGCTGGGTTTGGGGTTTTTTTTATAACATTACACTTCTATTTTTTAGCATATTAATAAATTTGGTTTTTTCAAAACGTTTCAGCCTGGTGTGGTCACTGCGCCGGGAGCAGCTCCGGCACTGCCTGGGCCCGGCCCCCCCGGGGGCTGCCACTGCCTTGCGAAACCGCATCCCCCATCCCCGCGCCGGGGGCACCGTGTTCCCGCCCCTGCCCGCCGGGATGGCGGTGGATGATGTTGAGGGGAACGGGGGGCCGGGCCCCCACCGGCACCCGAGGGTCCGGGCAGGACGCGAACCACCACCACCACCCCGCGAGCCCCCGATCCTACGGGGCCGCTGTACGCGGTCTGCGGGGCTCCGCTCCGGTTGGCGCCGCGGCTGCCGGGGGGGGCGGGGCGGGGGGGGGGGGTCCCCAGGTGCCTCCGCTCAGCACCGGCTCAGCCCGGGGACCCGCTGGGGCCCGGCCGGCCTGGGGAGGGCGCTGCGCGGCCGCGGAAGAGCGCGGGGAGCAGCGGCTCCTCGGCCGCGGCGGGGCGGGGTGGGGCGAGCGACCCTCGGGGCTCCGCCGTCGGGGCTGCCGTCGGAGGGAGCGGAGCCCCGCGGAGGGGAGCGCCGGCTCCTGCGGGCCGGGGGCTCCGCCAGCCGGTGTCCGTGTGTCACCCCCGCCGCCCCCACCCCCTCCTTCCTCCGCGCCCGCCCCGCCGGGGGCCCCGCCGCGACCCGTGTGAAAGGCCCCCCCCGCTGGGCTGGGGGAGAAAGGCGCCATTGTGCGGCCCTTTCTCCCGCTCCTCCTTGACACTCATTTTCCGCGCCCAGCCGCTGACAGCTCCCATAATACTGGGGTCCCCGCCTTTCACCCGGCGGAGCAGAGAAAGGAGGTTAATGAGGACACAGCTCAAAAAAAAAACCCCACCACCCCCCGCCCCGCTCCGCCTGCGCGGCCGGGGCAGATTTGAATACAAAGGCCGGGCCCGCCGGCCCCCGGCCGGTGCCCCGCCGCGCTGCCCGCCCCGTCGGAAAGGCGGAGCGCCGCGGCCCGGGGCAGCGCCGGGGCTCGGCCCGGTACCCGGGTGCCTTTCCCGGGGGCGGAGCGGCGGTCCCGGAGCTGTTCTTTCGGAGCAGAGCTGCACACGGTGCCCACCGCCGCCCCGTCCGGGCACCGCAGGAACCCTGAGCGGCAGCCCGGCCCGGCTGGGGGTTGCCCAGGACTCCCTGCGCCCCGTCGGGTCCGGCCCCAGCTCCGCACGGCCGCAGCGCACCGCCCGCGCAGAGGGGAGATGCAGGGCCACCCACCCCACAATGCTCCCAGGCACCCCACGACACTGCTGGGCATCCCCCAGTCCCACTTCCACCCCTCACCCCAGGGCCACAAAGGGAAGACAGACACGTTTCTATTTACAAAGTATATATTTAAACTCACATAAAAAGCAGGTCTCATATGGACATTCACGGCTGGCAGAAGACACGTAGTTAAGCTTCACTTCTGAGACTGAGATTTAGCCAAATCGTTTTTGTACAAGTCTTAGAATTAAATAATTCACGCGCACACACCCCCACGCACACACACTCAGTATATACGTCGCTATATACATACACACATATACACCCACATATATGTTTTGCTCCAGATACATGTGTGTCTGGACGCACGCATATACACAGGGCTGGAGCAAAGCACAACCAAAGCCCGACTGCGTCCCGGCGAGGCAGGAGCGCGGTTCCGGGCTCTTTCACAAAGGGAGGCATCCTCCAGCCTTGGCACGGCGGCAGCGGGAAGACGGGCAGCTCAATCCCATCATCGTCCCTCCAACAACACACATGTCCCGTGTCAGCTGCCCCTGGCACCGGCACTGAAACCAGCACATTGGTTCTTCATACAAACGAAGTTAAAAACCTCAATTTTACAAAATATGCCTTAAAAAAAAAAGAACAAAAAAAAAAAATCCAGAACTCACAGACATGGCTCCCTTTGTACAGTCAATACAGCATCCTCCTGCCAGGCCATCTGACAAAGGTCCCAAAAGAAGGATGGGGAAGGAGAGCGAGTAAGGTGGGGCCACAGATGGGCCCAACAGCGAGGGCTGCTCCTTGTCCCAGCCCCTTTCCCTGCCCGTCGGGCCCTGTGTGCTTTCATCTCCCGCGCAGCCCCCCAATGGGGAGCCTTCGGGAGCTTGGCCGGGGCGGCCGCCAAGCAGGGATGAGGGCAACCTGGCCCAGCCCTGGCCCTCAGATACTGCCGGACAGATTTGTGCTTTCCAACCCACAGAGATGCTCAGACCAACACGTCAGGACGGGGACACCTGCTCCACCTCAACCAAAAATCATAACATGGGTAAAGGTCCTGTTTCCCACCCAGGTCAGGCTGTGACTGAGCTGGGGGAGAGGGAGCAAGCAGAGTGGGGGGCTGCAGCCCCCATGCCTCCCCCACAGCCACCCAAGGCTGCTGCTCAACCCAGGGCGGGAGGGGAAACTTTGTCAGAGCCATGAAACCCCATGGCTGTGCCCTGCCCCTGCCCCAGCCCAGGGGGAAAAGTGACATGGCCCTCCAGAGCCAGGAGAAATAACACAGGCAAATAAACCACATAAAGCCACCCAAGTCAGCAGGGCTGCTCACGCACAGGAATATTTCGCCTCTTGGCTATTGTTTAACTAGCATAAGAAAAGGGAAATATTTATTGTCTCTGAATGCATAAAGGTGGCTCTGGTATTTGTCAGAGATGTGGATATTACAACACACTTTATCTGGAGTCTTCCAACAGTCTGAAGTGAACTGTGTTGGGAAAAAAAAAAATAACAACAACAATCCACTTTCTATAGCGGTATAAAGCATCTAAATATGGGCAGTGACATGCTACCCTCCCAAACCTCTCTGGCATTTCAGGAATGTAAACAGAGGGGTTTTCTGTTGGGTTTTTCTTTTTTTGTTTTGTTTTTTTTTTTTTCTTTTTTTTTTTAAGTGGGTGGGGGAACAGAATCAAGCGACCAGACAAAATGAAAACAGATTCTCAGCTCAGTCCCATCTCCCACAACTGCTACGACAACTCTATTATAAAGTGCATTTCAGTATCACCCCTCTCAGGAACCTTACACACACAAACCTCCTCTTCCTTCACAAGAAAAGGTAATTCAAGTTAATACTCTGCTAGAACAGTTTTAACCTTTTTATGCATTTCTGCTTTTCCCCGCCCCGACTTTGTAGCAACATTTTTTTTTTTTTGTTAAAACTGGAAACGCACCCCCCCCAACAATACTGTAAATTCAAGTGCTTACTTCAACTGTCAAGGGCAACAGTTCTGGATACAGCACACTTGATTGTACAAGCAACACCTTATATCACAATCAAGAAATCAGGGCACTTTGCCCCCCGAGGGAGTAACACTTCCCCCCTCCACCATCCATAGCATCATATGAAAAATAATAGTTAAAAAAACCCAGAACGTAATTAGCTATGAACATCATTTGTTATGTACACCGGCTCCTGCAACAGATGCATGAACTCCGTTAGTTCTCAGTTTTATTGTCCTTTCTAAGAGCAACTGAGCAGTCACTGTTGTCTCCATTTAAATAAAACAACTCAGAGTTGAAATATATATATATAGATATATAAGCATTTTTTCTTAAATAACATATTTACATCTAATAGAAAATATAACTCTAGAGATAATCTTTCCAACGAAATGTAAGACGTGGGAAAAAAAAAAAAGTTAATGAATTTAGGACAGTTTCTAAATCCTCTCCGGGAAAAAAAAAAGAAAAAAAAAAAGAAAAAAAGAAAAAAAAAAAGGCCCACCAAGCTCTAACCAAGCTTTTGTCTGGATCTGACCGAAGAAAACCCCAGCACCTCCTCCAACAAACTCATCGCTTCTCTTTAAAGAATCCTTGGTCCGTGCTGCTCTCCTTGATGGTGACGGTCAAAAAGTTAGAGGTCACATCAGTTACCACCACCTTCTCCAGGTTGTTGAGAGAGGGGCTCCAGGACTCCTCCTCAGGGTCCCCCAGGATCCTGGAGACGGGGATCCTGGCGATGAGGGAGGGCCGCCCTGCCTGGCCCCCCACGCCATCGCGGTACAGGCTGCCCACGGTGCCCGGGCTCACCGTGCTGTGCAGGAGCTTGGGCCCGCCGGGGTCCAGCCCCCCTTGCCCCTTGGGGTCCAGAAAGTCTGCCCGGTGCTTGGCCAGCCGCGGAGGGTAGGTCTCAGCGGCTCCCAGCTTGGCACCCACCTCGGCTCGGTTGGGGCCGGGCAGGGCGCTGGGGAGGTCGGGGTCCTGCCGCCTGGCCAGCTGGATGACGCTGTGTCCCGAGCCGAACTTGGCTGCTCCCACTGCTGCCTCCTCCATCTTCCTGGCCTTCAGGTAGTCTCCCACCTTGTCCCCCGGGTCCCCCAGTTTCCTCTTGGAGGCATCCAGAGACTCCGCCAGGTCCTTGTAAAGCTCCTTCCTGGGCTTCGGGCCTCTCTTTTTGGGTGTCTCTCCAGGTTTCTCCTCCACGCGGATCACCCGGTCTCGGATGCTGTCTCCCTTGGGGGTGCTGGTACTGGAGCTGCCCTGGGGAGCCAGGGCTATGTTTCTCAGTCCTTCCCTAGCCCGGGACGTGGAGCCCAGCTCCTGGGGAGACCTGCCAGGATACGGCACCCGGATCCCCCTGGAAGAGTCACTGCGGAATTCATAGGTTTTGGCTTTTGCTTTTGCCTGGGCCTGCAAAGAAGATAAATCAACTGGTGATTTTATTATCCTGCCATCCAGCTGCATAATTACAACTTACAAGACAAGAGGCCACCTTTGCAAGGAGCATCCTCCATGGGGACCGGAGAGGGACCCGCTCCCCACTGTGGAACGCAGCCCTGGCCGGCACCGGTGCACGTGGGGCTCCAGCCTCCTTACCTTTAGCAAGAAGGTTTTGGGCTTGGGGCCTCGCTTTTTGGGCCCATATAGCTCCATTTCTCGCTCCCTAGAGGTGTTAAAAAAACCAAAGCTTCAATTCAGCATAGCTACAAGACAGCAACATATTTACAAGCGCAACGGCTACGGCTAGCAAAGGCCTTGTACCTTTCCTCAAAGGCTGCGAGCAGCCGGGCATCCAGGATGTTTTCCTCGGGCTCCCAAGTGCTGTACCTGCCGGGGGAGGGCGGGGGGGGTGGGAAACACACACAGAGAGAGGGAAGAGCGTGAGGAGCCAGAAACAGAAAAAATAAATAAAATTAAAATATATGGGACATAAAGGAAGGGACCCAAGTTCCCTTTCTACTACAATGGGAGAGCAGGGCTGCAGCCAGCCAGCTCCCCCCAGCTCCCCGGCTGCAGAACCCAACGGACAAACAGCCGACTTACTTCTGAGACCAGCCCTTCCATTTTACGAGATATTCCATGCGCCCCTGCAGATGCAAAGAGAAAAAATAAATATGCATGGAGGGGAAACCGCGATAAAAGCCCGCAACAAAGATATTTGCACCCGCAATTCCACGCGTGCAACAAACACGAGCCCGCGCGTCAAAAACACGCGCGGGGGGTGGGGTGGGGGGAGGGGGGATACAACAAAAAAAAAATTATAATAATGATTTAATTAAAAAAGCACGACGCGGGGGTGCGCGGCCCGGCAGAAGGGGGGGGCAGCGGCGGAGCACGCCCGCCCCGCCGGCGGGGAGCGCCCGGGCATGCGGCGGGGAGAAAGAGCCGCCCCCAGCGGGCGCCCAGCCGCAACCGGGCCGGGGCCGGCGGGGCCGCCGCAGCGGCGGGGCCGGGGGCGGGGGAAGGAAGGAGAAGGTGCGGGGCCGGAGGCGGGAGCCGCGGGGGGTGGGTGCGGGGGGGCACCTACTTTGCGGATGCGGCGCTTGAGCAGGGCCTCGGCCGCGAAGACGCGCTCCCCGACGGCCGAGAGCTCCATGTTTACGCGGCCGCTCGCAGCACACAGGCAGCCGCCAGCGCAGCCCAGACCATAATACTCCGCCCGCTGACGTCAGCGCCGCGGCCCCCCCTCCCCCCTCACAGCCCCCCCCCTCCCCCCCCCCCCCCGCACTTGTTGCTGGCGGAGCCGGGTGGAATATTCCGCCCGCGCCGCATTGGCTCGCGCCGCCGCCCCGCCCCCCCCCCCGACGTGCCCCGCGTCCCGATGAGCGCGGGGCGGGGCCGGCGGCAGAATGCCACGCCCTCCCGCCACGCCCTCTACGCCCCGCCCCGCTGCGGGGGGCCCTGGAGAAGGGAAGGCGGGGGGGCCCGCAGGGCGGGGGGTGGGGGGAGCGGAGCACAAAGCGGCCCGCTCGCCACCGCGGTTGTGGGACCCGACCACGGAGACACGCGTGTCCCGCGGGCCGCTCGGCGCCGTCGCTCCCGCCGGAGTGCGAATCCTTCCCGCCGGCGCGGGAATCACCACAGGCCTCCGGTTTCCCCGCGCCGGCAGCTCCCCGGCTCCGGTCCACGCGGGGGCGCAGAGGTAGCCCGGGGGCCAGCGGGGCGCCCCCACACGGGATTCGATATCTCCCCGCCCCCGTTATCTGTCAGCAAAGTGGCGTGGGTGCGCGGGTGGCACTCGGTACCGGGGCCCCCTCGGGGCCCCTCCCCACCCCTGCCTCTCGCCTTGCCGCACCGCGTCCCGCCCGGGAACCGTCGCCTTCTCCTGCCGCGAATCCGTCCCCAAGGCGGCCACGGGAGACCGAGACACGCGCGTCGGGGCGGCGAACCACGGGGGACGGGTCCAGCCTCCGGGGGGCCTGGAGATCCAAAGCGACCGGTCCCCCGGGCGAGGCCCCGAAACGCCCCCCCAGGGCCGTCGCGCGGAGGCTCCGGAGGGGCCCGGCGGCGCTTCGGTCCCGTCCCGCGGAGTGGGGTCGTTCCCCAGCCCGCGGGCAGCGGCGCCGCCCGGGGCTGCCCCGCGTGTGGGAACCTCAGCACCACGGCCCGGTGCTGAGTGGGCTTCCGTGGCGCCGTCCACTCGGGACGAGGCCGGGCGAGGCCCTCGTGGACCTGCCCCCCCCGACCTCCCCGCCGTCTCCCACTCTTCTCCACCAAGGAGGTCGAAGCCGAGGTGGAGCGGGCCTCGGAGGCCACCGCGCTCACGCGTGGGAAACCCAAGGTGGGGGCGTCGCCCCAAGGATACGGCTGCGCCTCCTCTCTTCTAAATGCGACCGCGGCTGCCTCGCCCCGGGGCTCCGGTCTGGCTCCGCTTTGCCGCCGGGGGGACACGCCGGGTCACCCGTGGCGTGGACGGCGAGACCTGCGCGGCTCTGGGACCGTCTCCACAGTGCGCCTACTTGGTGCAGGGGGTACGAGGCACTTGCTTTCCCCCGGCCTGGGGCGCTGCCCGGGGGGAGCCACGGCCCCCGGGGTGCGCCAGGACCGGCAGCGGGGACTGGAGGGCACCGGCGTTGTCTCCGTCCCGCGGATCGTTGCCTCCCGGGGTTCCTGCCCGCCGCCGCGGAGCCCTGCCCGGTCCCGCCACCCGGGCGGGCAGCAACCTCCAACTGGGGTCACCGGGGCAAGGGTTCCCCGGGAGGGGGGGACGGGAGGGGGACGGAGGGGGGCCCCACGGGGGACGCGTGGGTCGGGTACCCACGGGCAGAGCCTTCCTCCCGCCGCCGCTGGAAGAGGTGAAACGTCGCTCACAAGAGGAGGCGGAAAATTTCCACCCCGCGGCTCCCGTGGGCTCCCAGCCCCACGCCTCCAGCCCCACGTGTTTTGCGTGGCGTGTCCGGCCCAGCGCAGAGCGCGGCGCCGGTGCGGAGGGGCCGGGCGGGGGGAGCGCACACCCCCGCGTCCTCCCAGCCCCCGGCAAGCGGCGTCCCGGGGAGTTTTTCGTTAATGTCGAATTAATCGTTGTTAATTAAGGCAGGTCGCGGGGCGGCTCGTGAATTGGCGTGGACGTGGTGGCCCGGATCCCGCTCCCGGGAAGGTGCCGCGCACAGGAGAGACCCGGGGGCAGCAACGCCCGCTCGGGGGGGGCTGGGAGGGGGGTCCCGGCCGGGGGCGGTGGGGGGGCGAAGGTCGTCCTCCCGGGCCGGACGGTACCGTCGCCCCCGCCTCGCTCCGCTGCTCGGGGTTCCCGGGGCAGCGTCCGCGGCGGCGCAGCGGGGCTTAAAAGGGCCCATCCCCGTGGCCGCGGGGCTGCTGCAGCCCCGGGGAAACAGGTCTTTGCCCCGCACCTCCGCTGCCGGTGTCCCCGGTGCCGGTGGGAAGCACGGTCCCGGGGCCGAGGCTCCCCGCTCGCGGGAGCCCTGAGGGGCCGCCGAGCTCCCGGCTGAGCACCCGCCTCTGCCCCGTCGCCTGCGCCGAGCTACGCCGCTCCGCGGAGCCCCACGGACACGCGTGGGGGCGGAGAGGGGAGAGGCCGCGGCTTCAGCTGCCTCCCGCGCGGGCATCAGCGGAAGGAATGGCTTCATCCCTGCTGTGACCCACGCGGGACCCGCGCGGGGCCGGGGCTGGGTCCCCAGTTGCCGTGCAGAAGGGGTGGGGGGGACAGGGAGAAGACGAGACGCAAACGAGAACGACGCGGGGAAAGCAGCGGGGAGGGACGGCCGCTGCGTGGGGGTCTGGCCGAAGCCCCCGGGCCGTGGGCGAGCCAGGGCCGGGGCTACGGCCCCTCGTGCGGGTCTTGGCCCGGAAGGAGAAGCGGGACGGAGCCGCCCCGGCGCCGTGGGACGAGATAGCGGCGGGCGGGACCGTCCCCGGCTCTCCCGGGCAGTTCCTCCCGCTGCCGGAGGAGGCCCGGGGACCCCCTCCTCCGGGGCCGGCGGTGCTGCGGGTGCCCCTCCCGCCCGTCTGGGCCACCGGGAGCAGGAACGGAGCCCGGTCACGGGCCGCCCTTCACGCTCCCGAGGTCAACGGCAGAAGCTGCCCGGGCGCCCCAGCGTCTCTCAGCCGGGGGGCACCCGCTCGCCCCCGCGCCCCCTCCGCCCCCGCCGGCCCCTCCCGGTCCCGGCCCTGTCCCGGGGTCCCGGGGCTCAGCGCGGACTCGGGGACGGCTCCGGCCCGGCACGGGCGTGTGCCGCCGCGGCAAGCCCCGTTTTCGCCCATTTGACCCCAAATCCGCCCCTCGGCCGCCGGATCTCCGCTCCCCCAGCCCGGACTCGTGCGATGAGCTCCTCGGGGCTCAGCGGGCCGCCGTGGGGCCGGGTACCCGGCTCCCCCCTCGTTTCTCGCTGTGCGGGGGCTTCCACGGCCGCGAGCTTTGCAACGAAACCTGGGAGCTACTGGCCCTCCCGGGATCACGCGTGGGGGCGGCGGGGCGAGCACGCGTGTCCGAGCGCGGCTGAGCCGGGGGCGGCGGCGGGGCGGGATGGAGCTGGCTACAACCCAATCGCCGGCACGATCGATCCCCGCGCCGCAGCCGGGCTCTTCCCCGCGGCTTCCCGAGAGCTCCGGCGACCGTGCTGCTCCGCCCCACGGATACCCACGCCCGGGAGGGCGAGGATCCAGCCCAGTTCCCGGTCCGCCCCGGTTCCCCAGCGGCCGAGGCTGTCGCGCTCCGCCCGTGTCCCCTTCTCCTGGGTTGCCCGAGCATGGCCCCAACGCCGAGACCACAGGGGGAGGCAGGGGCAGAGCAAGTCCCCCCGCCCCGCAGAGCCCCAGCGCTTGTGAGACCCCGAACCGACCCTGCGGCCGGGCCGGACCCTGTGTGCCGGGAGAGGCGTCCTGCAGCCCGGCCGGGCAGGGCAGAGAGCACCCCCGAGCCCCATTCCACGCGAGCTTTCTGCGCGCGTGGACAGCCCCCCCCCCCGCCCCCGCACCCTCGGGGCGGCCGCCCCGGGTTCCCGCCCCGCCGCCCGGTTCGGCTCCGGACTTCTCCCAGTCCGGCCCCATTTCCAAGACGCGGGAGGGTGGGGAAACGATTCCTTCCACCGGTGATTGAACGGAGCCGGAATGAGCCTCGGGGCAAATTCACACCGCCCCAGGCCGGCTCGGGGCGCCCACGGCGGGGCGGACGCTGAGCCGGGGACCCCGCGGCCCCGCCGGCCCCCGGCAGCCCCCGGCAGCCCTCGGCCCTGCCCTGGCCTGGGGAGCGGCCCGGCTGCCGGCCCGCTGCCTTTTCGTTTTTCCGAGCAGGTCACGGCGAGGCGGGGAGTCAGCGACAGTCCCCGAGCTGCGACACCTGCACCCCACGCTGGAGGGGGCGGCCAGGACAGGCCCGGTTCCCCCGGGACCGAGGGCGGGCCCGGAGACGGAGCCATACACAGAGTTGCGGTCACACGTGGGCTTGCTGCAGGTGCCCCCGCGGGGGCCGTTCCTTCCCACTCCCCGCAGCACAAAAATTCCCGTGCGAGGCAGTTTTCCTGTCGACGTGTTTGACATCGAATTCAGGCCGGGGCAGGGCTTTCCCGGCGGCTCCGGAGTTGCCGGCGTCCAGGGCCGGCGGGGGAAGGCAGCGTGCCCCGGTGGGCACTGCTCAGGCCCGGCAGACCCCGGGGGGGGCACCGGGCACGGCTGCGTCCCCTTCCCCTGGGAGCGGGGGGGCCTCGGAGGGGGCGGCGAGAAGGGGAGGGTGCGGGCAAGCTGCGGACAGGGTGTGCCGGGCGGGGAGCAGCGACAGGCAGGACCGGGAGGAGGGAAGACTCCCCCAGAGCTGGCAGCTCCCCTCGGGACGGCCGCCGGGCACGGCTCTGCGTGGGTGCGGAGCGGTCCACGCTTCCCCATCCTCCCCGCAGAGCTGCGGCCCCGCCGCCGCCCTCTGCCCGTCCCGGAGCTGGCCCCCGCCGGCCGAGGCCCTTCCCCCGTCCAGGTGCCCGTCGTTGCGGGATGGAGCCGTTGCGGCAGGGCTCGATCCCGGCAGAACACGTTCCGCGGAGCCTCCGTGTCGGGGGATCCCCCTCCGCGGAGCTGCGCTGGCCGGACCACGCCGAGCACCCCGGCTCGCTCTGGGGCAGTGGGATTCTGGGCAGGGCCGCTTCTCTCCGCCCCGTTGGTCATTATCCCCCGGTAACCAGGACATTGGCCCGCCGGCGAGGGACCGCTCTGGGGCGCTGCAGCCCACAGCCGCGGCTGCCCAGGGCCCGAGCCGAACATCCTCCCCCGGGACAGCCGGGCCCAGGACGGCGGTGCTGAAGGACAGCAGCGGCCCCGCCGACCGGGCAGACCGAGCCTCGCCTGCCGCCCCCCCGGCCCAGCCCGGCCCGGTTCGGCCCCCGGGGACGGGCGCGGGGAGCGGCGGGAGCGGCGGCGGGCGAGGACCGGGCTCGTCCCCAGGGTGCCGCACAGAAAGGCGACGATTCCCGGCGCGGCCCTGCCGGCCCGATTAATTCCAGGTGCTTTCCATAGGTGGCACCGTCCTACTGGAAATGGCGGCTGCGGCCGCCGCACAGCCGGCGGCGCTCCCGCCAGCCCCGGGGGGCACTGCCGCCACCTCCGCCCCGGGGAGCCCGCCCCGCACCGCGTGGTTCAGCGGGGCGAAGCGCCCGCAGGAGGCCCCGGGAGCCGTGCCAGGCCCCACGGCCCCGGGGCGGTGCGTGGGGGATGTGTGCCTCCCCTCCGCGGTCCCCACGGGGGAGAAGATCCGCTGTCCTCCTTCGGAGCACACACCCGCGAAAAATCGGAGAGTCTCCAGCGTCGGCACTGCGCGTAGGAGCCGCCCCACGCGTGTCCCCGCAGCCAGTGGTGCGGTGGGGCCCGTGGGAGGCGGGGTGCCCCGAGCACACCCCCTGCTCCGGCGAGGCTGAGCGTGAGGGGGTGGGGTGGTGGGGTGACCCCGCCCGGGAGCCCTGAGCGCAGACGGCAAAGCACCGACTCCCCGTTTCCAGGCGTGCCGACATGCACCGAGAGCCGCTTGTCGCCCCCGGCCCCGGGGCCGCCCCCCTGCAGCCGCGCCGCCCCACGCCGCGGGTCGCACCGGATCCCCCGTGCGAGGAAACTCCGGGGGCGAGGCGGGGGCGGGGGGCGCGCTTAATCGCCCCGCTCCAGGCTGCGAGCCCTCTGCACAAAGACCTTTTGTTTCCAGGGTTTCTGAATTTGCTGATTATTTGTAGGAACATAAATACGGGTTGTTTGCAGAGAGGGGGGATGGAGGAACCCACCCGAGCGCTGCTTGCGGCGAGGATACAGGAACGTTTCGGGAGACAACCCCCCCCTCCCGCCCCGTCTAACCGGCGCGGCTCCGTCCCACCCGCGCTGCTGGCCACGTCGGTGCCGCGCTGCCCGCCCCGCAAGGGCGTCAGAAGGACGAATCTGCATCCTCGCGGCTCCGGTTGCAGCGGCCACGGAACCTCCACGAGTGGGCAGGGATCACCCGACGGCTTCGCCTGGGCGAACCGGGCCGCGGTAGCCAGTCCCGGTGGCGGCTGTCCCGCCGGGGGGGAATATCAGCTGGGATGTGACAAGAGACACGGGGTGCGACTGTCTCCCCCCCCGCCCGGCCCCGCCCGCCCGCGCGCGGCCCCGCGACTCCGCTTTTAACAAAAGCAATTAGAGGTGAAGCGCGGCCCATTTGCATTCCACCTAATGACCCTGCAGCGGTTTCCCCCCCCGGGGCGGGGTGGGGGGCGGTATCAGTGCGGGGCCCGGTCCGCAGCCCCGTCCCCCGCCCGCCCCGTCCCACCGCCCCCCGCCCCGCCCCGCCCCGGCCCCGCCCACCCCGCACAAGGTAGATGCTGTATTTAGGTTCATGCCCTTATATGGCGATGAGCGCGGCGCCCCGCGGACGGCGCGCACCATATAAGGAAGCGGTGCTTGAGCCCGGGGTGAGGTGGTGAACGTTCATTGGTCCGTTGGTATCGCAGCAACCGGCTCTCACGAGTGGAACGGCCCCGCGCCGCCCCCCCGCGCGGGGGCGGGACCCCCCCCGGGGCGTGGGGACGGAGCTGACAACCCCCACTCCCACCGGTGACCCCCCGACGGGACACCCTCCCTCCAAGTGTGACACACCTCCCCCCCCCCCCCGGGGCCCTCACGCTCGACCCCCGGTGCCGCCTCGCTGCCCCCTTTCCTCCCCGGGGGTCCTGGCCGGGCCGCCCTGCCGCACGCTGCGGGAGGAGGGGAGGCAGCGCCGTCTTCCGTGGGCACCGACGGCATCGCGGGCGCCCGCGGCGATCCCAAAGTCCGACGGGGCCGCCAGTCACTGCCCTGTCCCGGTGCCCGCAAGGCGGGTCGCGAAGGCCACCGCGTCCGTCCCACCCGCGGGAAGCGCCCGGCGGGGAAGGGGCGGCGGCGGGGCCGACGGGTCCCTGCGGGAGACGGCGGGACGAGGTGGCCTCCTGTTCCACGGGACCATGCGTGGGCACGGGGGAGCGGGAAGCCGCGGCCCTGCGCGGGCACGGGTGACCCCTATACAGGGGTACACAGCCCGGGGGGCTGCGCTGTGCCTTGCCGCATCCCGGCGGCGGACAGCCCTGCGGGGCCGGGACCCTTCCTCCTCCCGTGGAGGTGCGTGGACAGGGACAGCTGCACCGGGCGGGGACTTCCCGGGAGGCACCGGCGTCCTTCGCACCGTGCGCGGCGGGGACGGCGGCTTCCGCGCACACGGGCGCCACGCGCACCCTGGAACGGCAAAGCGCCTTCCCGTGTCCAGCCGCCACGGTGCGAACCGACCGCGACAGCCCGCCCCGACCTCCCCGCGGCCGCTCTCCCGTGAGGGAAGGATCACCCCAGCCCGGCTCCCACACTCGCGTTTTTGGGACATCCCCTCGCCCCTCGGTCACCCGCGACAACCATCGGCGGGGAGCGAACCTCCAGAGAGGCAGCGCAGTGCCAGCCGCACACCCACGCGTGCCGCCTCCAGCCCCGCGGCCGGCCACCGGGGGTCGGCCGCCGCGGCGGGCGAGGGGCGGTAGCACGGCGCGGAGCCGCAGAAGCGAGTTTTCGTTGCGGCTTCGCTCCGGAGCCGGTGCCGTGACCGAGTCGCGTCGCCCCTCCCCGGTTTTATTGTATTTATTTTTGTTTTGTTTTATTTTATTTTATTTTATTTTAAATCGACCACGAAACCGGGCGCGGCAGGAGCGGCTGCGGGGCACCCCCGGCGAGGCGGGCTCCTGGGGTGGGGGGGTGACCGATCCGCCCATCCGCTGTGCCGCCCCCGGACTCGGAGCCGCCCCTGCCCTCCGTCTCGGCGGGCACCGGCGGGGGGCTGCCGGCACGTGCCGTCCCGGCGCCGCGGCGGGGCGGGCGCGACCGGGGCGGGCTACCCCCGCCCCCCCGCAGGTGAGGCCCCGCCGAGGAGGCTCTGAGTCGGCCACCGGGCCACCCTCCCCCCCCGCCGCCGCCCCGCCAGTTCGGCTCCGGTCACGCCGTCCCGCGGAGCCTCCGGCCGTCCCCTGCGCCGCCTGCCCAGGGGGCTCCCCGGGGGGGCCGCGGCCGGCGGGCAGTGCTGCTCTGCTTCCTTGCCGTGTGTCTTCCCCCCCCTCCATGGCAGGATTCAGCGGGCTCCGCCGAGCAGCCATTTTCTGCAGCTGCGGCTCCACCGGAGCTCTGCCGGGCGGCGGGGCCGGGCGGCGGCACAGCCCGGGGGGGGCCCCCGCCCTGCTGCCTGCCGCCGGCACGGACGCCCCGAGTCCGACCGGGCGGTGCCGCGGGGCTGGCAAAGCTTCGCTGCAGGGCTCGCCGTGACAATCCCACCCTTTCCCCGCCATTTTGTTACCGTGCTGGCGTTTTCCCAAAGCAGAGACAGAGCGGGAGCCTTGGGAATGGGCCCCCGTTGTGCCGGGGCTGGCGGCCCCCCCGGCCCCGCTCCCCGCCGCCCCCGCGGCGCCGCACCTGGCAGCGGGGCAGGTCCCGGGACGCCCGGCCGCCTCCGGTTCCTTCCCATCGGGATCGCCCTGCTCCCCTTCGCGCCTCGAGCACGCAGCAGCCGCGGGTCGTAGCTGTCAGGGTCCACGCAGGACCTAGTCACGCGGGGCTCGCACCGGTCCCCGGGCCGCTGTCCCCAAGCGAGGGAGCTCGGAGTGGGATCACCAACCTCCCCGATGGGCCCGGGATGCGGCGCCGGTCGCCTCCCTCCGCCCACCCCATGGGCAGCGCAAGTGCCCCGACGGCCAGGGGGACCGACCGGCCCAGCGCCCCTCACCCCTGCACGGTCCCAGTGGCGGTACCGGCTCCCCGCGGGACTAGCCCAAATACCCTCGCGGGAAGCCCGTGGGGACGGCGCCGGGCAGTGCGTGACCCACGCGAGGCCGGGCGGTCCGGCGGGGCGGACAGCACGGCCAGCCCGGCGGGGTGGGGGGTGGAGGCTGCGGGACGAGGCGCGGAGCCGTGCCAGGGGCGCGGGACCGGGCGGGGGGGGGGGGACGGCGGATGCCCCGACGGGGCGGGCCGGTCCCTCCACCCGCGCGGGGGTTGATGAACGCCGTCAACAGACACCAACCAGGGGACACAGGGGGGTGGGTGCGTGTGCGTGTCCCCCGCCCCGCTACTGCATTCCCGGGTCGGGGAGAGGGGGTCTCGGCTGTGGCACGACGCGGGGCACCCGAGCACGGCGCCGGCAGATGCCCTGTACGAGCGGGAGCGGAGCGTGGCGGGACCGGGCCGGGTCCCGGGCCGGGCCTCCGGAGCCGAGCGGCGGCGGAGGGAGAAGGGCGCGGGGAAGGAGGGGGCTCCTGCAGTGCTGCAATGCAGCGCCGCACCGAGACCCGAGCCCGCCGGCCCGGCGGCGCTCCGCCGCCCCGCCGCTGCTGCAATGCAGGTGTGAGCACGGCCCCGCGCCGGGCCGGACCGGGCCGAACCGGGCCGGGCATCCCGCGCCCCGCCGGGCCGCTCCCTGCCTCAACCACGCCAGGCTTCGGCTCTCCCCCGCTTTCTCGCCCCCGTTTCGTTTTCCTCCCGCTCCTGCCGGGACCGCGGGACGTTTCCTCCCACGGCGGGACGCAGCCGGCCGGTGTCCCCGGGACCGCTGCAAAGCCCTCAGTGTTGCACCGCGACTACGTGCGTTTCCCCGGTCTCTGGCTTGATCCGCTCCAGCTTCTCCTGGGGGTAACTCCCCCCTCCCTACTTTACCTCCGGGCCGCCCCCCCAGAGTCCCCCACCCTCATCGCCGTCTGAGCCGGTACTTCTCCCCGTCCCCCTCCTCCCCACCCTCCCGCTCCGCGGTCCTGCGGTCCCAGGCGCGTCCCAGGCGGGACCTCGGGCGCGGGGGGGGGGATGCCCCACCTCCGCACCGCTTCCCCGCAGCTGGCATTTGACGCTTGGACACGAGCCGCGGAGACAGGCAGCGCCGCGGCCCCGCGTGGAAGCACCCGGGAAAAGGAGGAGCCCCACGCCGCAGCCGCCTGACCCGCATCCCGCTCCGCCCAGAGGTGTCGGTGTGCGGGCACGGCTACCAGCGAAACACTCGAGTGCCCTGGAGAGAAGGAATTAATCTCATAAAAGTCTCAGTTGATAAACATATCATCCCAGCAGGGCACGGCGGATCTCAGGAATGCATAAAATATTGGGGTGTGGGGCTTTTTAAGACTGGGGGGGGCACGGTATAATCACCACTGCCCGTCCCTGTCCCACGGGCTGTGGGTTACATCCCTCGCATTTTTGAATCCTGCCGTAGCACCCTGGGGCTGAATGGCAGCAAATCTCAGGGCGATGCCGAGCAGCCCCGATTTTTTTGCCCTCCTACCTGGGTTTTTTTCTTTCTTTCTTTCTTTTTTTTTTTTTTTTCCTTCTGACGCGGTGAACATGGCACCGCATTCGTGCTACCGCCGTTGCGGACTTCAGCCGCTGGATCCTCTCATCATTTACGAACTGAAAGCTCAGCTGAGCTCCTGAATTTCTTCCCTGTGTAGAGGTTTACGGACTGATCAAAATGTCCTTAATTTTCCTTTTAACGCCAAGCAGTCCCACGGCCTCCGGCTTCCCGGGGTCCCCACGCCCCCGCAGCATCCCTCTGCCTCTTTTCGACTCTTCTTCAATATTTCAGTATCTCGTTTGAGCTACCGGAGACTGTTACACGCGAAAGCGGGCTCACCAGTGCCACACACCGAGGCAGTACCGCCAGCCTGCTCTGCCTTGAATTTCCCCTGCAAACACGGGAGATCCCTCTCCCTCGCCCTGCTGACCCTGGCCCCGGCGCCTGCCCCCGTCCCCGCGTGGGACACAGTTCCGCGGGGAGCACGGCTGGAGCCGGTGCCCGGTTGCACGGCGGGGGCCGAGAGAGCAGCTGGAAGGGATGGCCCTCGCCCCGGAGGTTTGTATTTCAGCTCCGCCAGGCAGGCTGCTCCTCGGACAGGGATGGTTACGGGTACGGAGCGATCCCTGACCGCAAGTCCCGCACCGGTGCTGGCGGAGGGAGCAGCTCCCGGCCGGGCCCCCCGGCCCCCGGAGCAGGGTCAGCCCTTCGCTCCTCCTGCCCGTGGTCCCTCTCCAGAAGGGCGGGGGGGAGGGAAGCACTTTGGGACCCCACCCCTCACCGGCGGGAAACGTTCTGTGGCCCCCGAAGTATGACTGAGCCCCGCAGCCCCGCACCGAACGGCTGCCGGGCCGGATCTTTGCAACAACCCCCCGGTTATCGCATCCTTTTGTGATTCAGCATCTCACAGGACGCACTCCCAGACCCTCCTATAGGTTTTCCCCGTCCCTTGGACAACCAACTCGCACGGAGCCGTGCCAAACACTCCGGCTGGCCGCTCTCGCCAGCCCGCGTTCTCCAAGGTACTGCTATTCCCGGCCTCCTTGTGCCATCGCCCACCCTGGCGTTACGTTCTCCAGGCACCCGGGATGTTGCACCATGCAGCAAATTCTCAGTTTAACGTGGAATGGAGGTGCAGAAGGCAAAGGGAAAATTGTCTTTCCAGGGAAAGAAAAGAAGAGTTAAGCCTGTTAGTCCGAAACCAGAAAAGACAATGCCACGGCTAAGACTTATTTGTCGCATACTCAGGCGAGAGATGGAAGGAATTCCTGTGATAATGCTTGTCTCTACTCAGCCGTTGCTGCTGAACCACAAATTGCTGCTTACAGCACAGACTATGGAAATGCGATACATTAGATTAGATGTCTCCTTGTTGGGTCTCTGCACTGCGTTTGTTAGGAGTTATTTCTGAGTCCTGAGAGTTAAAGCATCTTCAAGAAGCAGAGCATCAAAAGCTGGGAAAGTGGGTCTGCTTCAGGTTACGGAGGTATAAAAATGAAGAAAAAAACCAACCACACACACACACAAAAAAAACCATCAGGAAAGCAGAGAACTGTGGAGAGAGTGAAGAATTTTTCAAAGCGGAGAAGGACACCCAGGGAGGGCTCTTCCCACCTCGGGTTAAAAATGGCTCAGGGTCAGGTTGAGCCCTTATACTCGAGATAAGGCACCATTCAACCCGCCAGCCGGGGAGAGCTAGGGCACCTCTCCTCTCCTCTGCAGAACCCATAATGAATCTCCCTATTTTATCTGCTGCTAGTGGCTTCATGTGCCAGAAGGACCCAGGCGGAGGAAGGACTGGGTCACGGCTGGACCCAACGCACGCAGAGGGCAGCGGCTGTAAAATACATTCCTGATGTTGAAATGACAGCCTGGCTTGCACCGCACTGCAAATGGATGGGTACATTCAGGGACAACGTTTCATCCTTCATTTTTCAAGCCATGTGGAATTACTAACATATGTGAAAATTAACATTTACTAGTGTACGTGAAAAATCACCGTTTATTTTGTGCTTTGAGATGCTTCGGCGGCTCCCCGATACTGAGCAAACCTTCCCTCTCCAAAGCTTGCATTTGGTATTTAAAAGAACCTGACGCGCCTTTTAAATTATTTTTGTTTTGTTTTTAGCAAGATAAATGTTTTGCTTTATCAAGTCCCTGAGACTGTGAGCTCCGAACAGCTCCACGAACAGTGACTTGTGGCATGCACTGCCCTCGGCGGCACCGGCGGTAGGAACGGGCGTCCTCCCCTCGGGAAGCAGGAGATGGAGAAATACCAGTGCAGAGACCCACCCCCCCCAGTGCCAAGAGGGGGAAACCCCCCCTCAGCCCCCTCATCTCTTGAAATCACCGTGCTCAGGCTCATTCAAAGGGCATTTTCGACATGCCCCCGCGCTCTCCCGCAGCAGCGGGGCCCGCCGCTGCCCGCCCCGCCCGCCGCAGCCTCACCCGCCCCCACCGCACAAGTTCTCCCGGTGCAGTTTTGCCTTCCCCTTTCCCAGCATGCCTTTTGGGGGGGGGGTGTTAACCCTTGCTGCATGGCACAGCCCATGCCTGCAGCCGAGCGTGGCCATTTTAGCCCGCAGGCTGGCCTCCCCTCCCCGCTGACGGCAGCTGCAGCGCTGCCCCCCCAGCGCTTCACCCCCCAGCCCCAGAACCCGGTTCTTAGTCTCTAAAGCAGCTGGGGACAGATCCTGCCTCGGGGTTGGCGTGGCGATGCCCACGCAGTGCGACATGGCACCGCCAAGCATTGCATGGTCGGGCTGGACCAGCCTGGTCTCACCTGGCCATCCCCGGGCTGGTGCTCGCCCGGCCACCGCCGGCACCGGGCAGGAGGGACATGTTAAGTCTGAATTTCCACCCTGGACTCTGCGGCTCACAGCTCTCAGAGCAGCTCGTGGTCAGCAATTTTCCATCTTTAGCTTCAGCCAAGAGGTAGCCTTTGAAGTTTGAGTCATCCTGGTTTTCCTATTCTTGTGCTTCATAAACAAAAGCAATACAGTCCCCATGCTGCACATCAGCACGAGGGGAAAGGAGCAAACCCGAGCGACCCAGGGCCCTTCTCCAGGCAAATCCCAGGTGAGTGGAGGCTGCTCTGGAAGATCTGGGCTCATTTCATGGCTGTTACTGAACACCACTGCTCCTCGTGTTGTACATCCTGGTCTTGTCCCCACCGGAGATGAAGATGGAGCTTCCAGTAGCTTCCCAGGAGACCAGGAGCTGTGACTTTACATTGGCACAATAACATCTGTTCATCCTTACATCAACATCAAATACATGTTTGTTAAAGTTTCCATCAGCATCAGTTCAGGCTACTTATTAATGCATTTTATAATAGTATCTAAGACTTTTTAATCTATTTTCTGTATCTGTAGGTCTTTTCTGCCCTGGCTGCTATAGCACAATAGCAATACCTCCTGAAGGTTTAGGTTATTCCCTTTCTCACCTCCAGCTAAGCACTTCTGACTGAAGCATGCCTGTACCACAGAAGCTGCGTCCACACTTGGATGCATTACACATGGCGATGTATAAATCCTCTGGAAACTGTGAATGTGGCTGTAATCCCCTTCCCAGTACCTCCCTGGGACAGAGCGCCTGTAACACCGGCTGAGCTCTACCTCAGTGACTTGGCTGGGTCAGGATCTGTCGTCTCAGCTGGTGCCAGTGCTGTCCCTTGCAAAAAGGTCCTGGTATTTGCCAGAGATCCTGGAGGGTTTGGCAGCTGGTGATTAAGTTTCCTTCTCTCCCCACCCTTAAACCCCATGGGCTTGCTATCAGCAGGGTCGGCCAGGGATGGCACATGGCCCGGCGTGCCCAAGTCACGACTCTTGGGATTCAGGGTGCTTCCTGCCAGGCTGCGCTGCGTTACACAGCGTGTTTTATATGCCTGCTCATTCGATAAAAATAAATCTTCATGTTTGCAGTTTGCTTTAAACTACATCAAGGTGTCAGCAGAACTGACGGCTCCCTCTGAGAAACGGCTTCAGTAGATGCCGGCAAATTGCTCCTGGGTGAGCCTGGGATCTCGCCCTGCGATGGGAGATACTGGCAGGTCCCAGCCCCAGGGGAGGAGACCCTGGCTGCCTTCAGCCCCCACCCCAAACTTTCATTACTACAGAGACCCTTGTTTCTCTCCCATTTGCACCCAAAGGTCTATCATGCAATAACACCCCTTTGGTGCCCATGAGACTCTGTGTGCCAGCACAGACCCAGAGATGGCTCCTACAAGCAGCTATACCACCAGGACCCTCTCTCCTTCCTGTCCCCTCACAGCTGGCTGCACAGTGCCCACCCGCGGCCACCACAGCCCCTCTCCCATGTCATCCAACCCTGTCCCCCTCCCTTGTCCCTCCCCACAGCAGTCAGGGGGTCCCTCCCTGGGAACACAGTGAGTGGGGCCCAGGAGCTGAGCCCCTGTGTCCTCCATCCAACATCTTGCTCACATGACTGTTTTTCCTCGCCGCACTGACGCTGCCCAAGGCCAGGCTATGCTGCAGAGCTGTGTTTGGGTCAGATATCATTGGTGGCAGCCACCTCATCAACATGTAAACTGCTTCATTTTTGCCTTTAACAGGATTCTCCCAAGCTCAGGGTACAGGCAGAAGCTTTCCTGCATGCAGGGGACCCTCTGGAGCTGCTCACTGAGGCTCTGGGGGTGCCTGGAGATGCTCTGGGCTGTGCTCGGCACTGTGGAGCCTTTTTCCTCTTCTGGTGCAAGCGTAAACAGAGCAGTGTCCTTGTGGTCGTCTCCTCCCGACACAGAACTCGCATGAATCTGGGCTGAATCCAAATGATCTTATCTGTGGAGGAGACAGAGGATTTCCTACCGCCAGGCATTTTCGACTGATCAAACCAGAAGCAGCCCTATGGGATGGGGAGTAGAGGGGCTTTGGAGGTCAGGGCAGAACTGGGGGAAGCCTTGCTGTCCCCTCACCCAGCTGACCCAATTTGGTGCGGAGGGCTGCACCCTGGCCTCACTCTCCCACAGCCGCTCTCCCAGACAGAGGGACACCAGCCCCACAGAAAAGTCAGCAAAAAACTTTGGTGGCAGGCCTCTGCTGCTGGACCAGTCCCACTGGATACAGGTTTAGTTAAAATGGTTTATAGCAGCCAACACGTGCACAGCTGAGCTGCACAGCCTCTGCCGTGCTCAAGGGGACAAGCCTAGAAAAATGCAGCCTGAGCAGCGGGCCTTCCCCCAACCCAATGTGACCATGAATGCTTTACCATGTTGCTGGCTTCTCCAATGGGGGAGAGGTGCTGAGGCCACCACATTCAGCAAAGTCACACAGTCGGCTCCTGACATTGCATAGCGAAATGAGAGAACAGGAAAAAAAAAGGAAAAACCCCACAAAATGCATGCAATGACAGCCTGGAAGAGCTGCCCCCACCCATATATGAGCAAAAGCACCCAGCGTCCCGAATGCCTGGGAAATCCTCCACTCCCCACCACATACGGCCACTTACACCTTTTGCCCTTCTCCAGGGAGAAGCTCCTCTCACATTCCCAGTCTGGATCCGGAAGTCTCCCAGTCCCCACGAGGCCATTTCTTATTCTGATTAAAAGACATCAGCTGCATGTCGTGTGTTTATTTAACATCCTTCTACTTAACAGCACCCTCACCCCAGAGATGCAACCCCTTCTACCAAGCCCCAGGGCCCACCCTGCCAGCTGCCCCGTGGCCGTCACCTGAGGACGGTGTTTCTGTCACCTCCTGAGAAGCAGGGACCGCACCGACACCTGCTGAAACCACACAGGGCCACAGCAATCCCTGGCGATGCAGCTCAATGAGGGAGGGCTGGCGGCTGGATTCAAACCCCCGTGCTGGTACAGACATTGGTACCACCACAGCTGCAGATGGGAGAACCTGAAAGCAGCTTTACAGCACAAATTTGCAGCCCCTCTTCTCAGTACGGCCGTGTATAGATGGATGCATCAGACCTTTTCAGAAGAGCTAAAATACGAACACAAATCTCCTTTTAAATCAGCAAATGCTTGTCTGGAATAAATCCAAACCAAGCAGAGGTTAACGCATTCCTGGGAAATACATTAAATGTAGCGCACACCAGTCTTCCTAATGGAGCGCGGTGATGCTCCATCTCGTCCTGGATCACTCTGATAACCATTGGAAGTCATAGTGGACTTCACATTAATTTTCTCAATAACAGGCATTTAGGTTTGATGCACTTAATATGGAAAGAGAGTGGTATGAATAAGTAATTCATACCCTAAACACTTAATCTTTCCTAGCCAATTGGCATAAAGCAAGGGGAGGGTGTATCTTTTAAACCAGTAACTACTTATCACACCTTTCACTGCACAGGAAGCTGCTGGAGTTCTGATAAACATGATCAAACTATTAAACTAAGAAATATCTGGCTATGTGGTTTCCGGGAAATGGTGCCTCAAACAAACCACAGCTACTGCCAGAAGAGACAATATTTCAGGTGCTTCTACAGCTCACGGAGCAGCGGTGGGAGTAGGGAAAGGAAGCTCGGAAAGCACACACTCAGAGGAACATTGTTTCCTTAAAAACAGGCAACACAATACAAACCATTTAAAAAGATGTTAATGAGCTAAGCTCACTGCAAACCTGCAAACAGTTATTAATTGCCAAGTCTCACACACCTACAGACTAGGGAAGGAAGCTGCTGACCTGGCTCACGACAGCAGCAGCAATGCCCAGGCTTTGGCCAGGAGTCTGCGAGCCCATGTTTAAAAGACACATCCTACTATTTGTAAGACCCCATTAGTTTCATCTACCTTTGTCTGGCTAAAGAAAAAGTTCTCCTTTTGCAGACATGCTGCCCCAGAGCGAGCCCGCCTGCCCGGCCCCGCTCCTGGACTGGCTCCTGCCGCTGTCTGTCGAGCGGCACTTCCCCTTTCATAAATCACATTTTGCATTCTGAGCATGCGTCTCCTCTTCCATGCCATTTTTGTTTTCAGATAACCATTAGCTTAATTAATCAAGGGAAATGCATAATTTCTGATTGTCTGCTCTGCCAGCTAAAGCTGGGATGGCAGGGAAACACTCCCCACCAAACCATCCCGGGGCATCCCCCCAGCATGGACTGGGGTTCGCCTGCCCCCAACACCTGCGCTCCAGCACCTTAGGCCGCCGCTGCCTCTGCCCATCACTTGCACAGCCCCGGTGACACGTAGAGTTGATTAAAACCCTCTTAAAATTCAGCACAGCTAACAGGCAAAATGTTGATTTTAATCACAGCTCACCTATTTCCACTAGCTCTCTGTGCACATACAAGCAGATTTTGGGGTCTCCATGCAAGTAGGTGAGAATCACAGGCATTAAACGTACTACATGAGTTTCCATTGACTTTGGAGCATCAACAGCAACAAGAGATTAACTGAGCTGTCAGTACCGACCTCACCCACACCAAGAAGTTTAACCAAATAGCTGGGATGGAGCCAGCTTTCTGGTGTAAGCTCCCAGAAGCCATTCCCACCACTGCACGAGCACACCGAGTACCAGACATAAGCTACACCAGACCAAAACTAACCTCTGCGCCAATGGTGTCCACAGTTGAGATTGTTCCACTTGGCTACGAGCCTTCAAGGCTGCCCCAGCTGAGAAAATGCCATCCACACACCCAACGGTGGCTTTTCCTCCAATTTAACCCAAGCTGCCTCAGAAAAGCACTTTGGCTCTGGCTCGAGAATATCTGTAGGCAACATTTAGGCTGACACAGCTCATGCGGTGGTTCGTTCCCACCGCGAACAAGCCCCAGCAGATGACACCTGGCCAGATGCTGCCCCACCTTTCTGTGGATGCCACATAATCCTCAGGATTTAAAAAGTTGCCAAGGTGACTTTCGAATTTATTTAAATAAAATGAAGCCTGGGAAGTCTCTGTGGCCCAGAAGTGGGCAGCAGGGGATGGAGGGGTTTATTTTTGCTTTGGGAACAGCACTGCCTGGACAGACACGTGCTGGGCCACAGCAGGATCCAGGGGCTGAGCCCGCAGGGTGCCACCTATGCCCTGGGCTCTTGCACACAGCAGGGGCAACTCAGGTAGCTCTAGTGTAACTGCAAGGTCCACTTTACCCAAACCAATGAATCCTGCTTCTCACAAGCTTGAGGCTCTCGTCCACACACGTTAATGTGCCATCAACAACAATATTTCAACTGAGATCTCTGAAAGAGAAATCAGCTTCAAGCAGAAGCCCAAGATGAGAAAGGCTGGCCACTGAGCCAGTCTGGCAAGCACAAGATTCAGAGGGCAGTTACTGTATGAGCACTTGTCTCTGCGTGGGAACATTACAGGGGACCCTGGGGGGAGCGGGGACCGAGTGCCGTTATCTGAGCCACGTGCAGTATGCTCCACGGGCACACTGCTAGGTTGCCACCTTCACGCGAGCCATTTTGTAACCAATTAGTCCTGCACTGTATTTTCAGTGGACTCCAGCAATTATTAATCTAGTTCAGAGACATCTGCAGGCTTATTTGTGGAATTTGAACCATCTTCCTTTCTGGAGAAGTTCAACTCATCTAATTGCAACCCTCCCCAGCGCTGGGGATAACGCCGCTAGGCTGGCAGCGTCAGGCTGAGAACTACCAATCACCCATCCATTGCAGCCACCTTCGCAGCCTCTGCTCCCAGGTTTCCCATTGCAGACCTCACGCAGCCCATTGTCCTTTGGCAAAGCGCAGCCCTGCCTTGGCACTGCGGGGAGAGGGAAACACCGAAACACCGCCAGGGCAGCACCAGGAGAAAACGGGGTGCCCTTACGGACGGCGGGCAGCATGCTCTCGTCTGTGCTTTTGGGGAAAAGCCAGAACTATATTCGATATGCTGCACCTCGGAGCTGATTTTAACCTGCAAGCACCTGCTCTGGGGCACCCCAGCCACAGCCTGCCTGCACAGGGACGCTTTCTGTGCCGTCCGTATGCAGTAACAAATGCACTCCAAATCCTGGTAGTTTTTGTAAAGGTTTATAGTCCTTTGCAATGATTGCATGATACATTTCTTCCCCCGTGACACAGCCCTCGGACCAGGAAGCGCCGCTGGCAGCTCACGCTCCACCTCCCAGCAGCTGGGCTTTGCAATCCGATCTACACTAGCTGCAGAACATCAAATGCACTTTCAACATCTCCATTTAATATTTACATTCAAGCAATTAATAATTGGAAGCTTATAGTTTAGACATTTCTAATAGCAGCAATTTCTATAATAGCTTGTTTAGCTTTAGATAACAATTTTTTTTTTTTTGCACATAGAAACACCACATGTGTACAGTATCAAAAAATATATACCGGGGACGGTCCTGCGGGTCGTAAGGAGGGCAAGGGGATGAGACTAACAAATGCTGAACGGTTAAAAAGGAGAACAGAAAATATTCGTTTGATATAGTTTATAAGGTGATCTAGGGACTCCATAAATCTAGGATTTATATTTCATTATATAAATACCTACAAATAAATATATTAGCGTGGCCGGAGAGCGACCAGCTTTCAGCTCAAACAATACATTTCAATAACACCACGTACAAACGGGAGCAAGAATCACTCGACAAGTTAGCACTGTTAAAATATAATACTATAACTCTGAGTAACTGGCGGGCCCCGTCCTCGCCTGTCCTGGCGCCCACAGGTCCCGGGGCAGCCCCTGACCATGGGGCGGGAGCAGCGGCGAGGACACCCTGCGTGGCAGGGATGGCCGCCGTGTCCGGCCCTGCCCCGGTGTCCCCTCGGCGGAGATGGCAGGCTTGGCCACCGCAGTGCGGGCAGGGGGCACGCGGGCTCCAGGGAAGGGGCACCAGTACCTTAGAGGGAGGCTGTGGGGCCGGCGGCCCCGGGACGGGCAGGCAGCTCCCATGGGGAGTAGCCACCGTTGCACCTCACACCGTCACGTACTCCTTGAAGGTCACGGTCAGGCAGTTTGCGGTCACGTCTGTGATAATTATATTCCCAAAGAAGGGCTTGAATTCCTGCAGGGACTCGGCCTCCTCCTCCTCCTCTTCCTCCGCAGCCTCCTGGGGTTGCGGAGGCTCCGTGGCTGGCTTCTCAGCTGGCACCGGCGGCACCTCTGGCTTCACCTGCGCCAGGGCCAGCTCGCCCTCCGCCCGTGGTTTCACACAGCGCAAGTCTATGGGCTCATCCAGGTCTGAGTCCAGCAGGATGACCTCCGGCTGGGCGGGAGCGGGCAGCTCCAGCCGCTCAGGGGCCGGGGGGCTGAGGCAGGTGGGGGCACTGATGCTCCGGGAGGTCAGGCGCTTCTTGCCTGGCTCCCACTCCGTGTGCGGCTCTGACAGGCAGCGCTTCCGAGAGCCAGGGCTAGAGAGGTTCAGTCCCATGGATGAAGGGCTGTGCTCGCAGACGGGACTCAGGGACCAGGGCACGAGGTCCGGCTTGGTGGTGAGCTGCAGGGGCTGCTCCGCAGGGGGAAGGGACAGCTCCTTGGCCAGGGGAGTCTTTTGGGGACTTTCCTCAAGCTCCGTGGGGGGCTGCCGGCCCTCGCCCTCTGCTTTGCTCAGGGTGTTGCTGCCCACCACCCTCTCCTCCCCCGTCTTCCTCCAAGCCTCCAGCTTCTCCTCCCCACCCTTCTTAGGAGTCCTCTCCTCTGCAGCCCGCTTCCGGGGCGGCTCCCCGGACTTGATCTTCACTGCCTGCATCCCGTTCTCCATGTACTTGCTCATGACGATCACAATGCGCCCGTTCTTGTTTTTGTTCTTGACGATCTTCATCTTGCCCCCAAGGCCATTGCTGGTCACCCTGTCCCTGGGGGGAGGCCCGGTACCACTGGATAGGTTCTTCTCGGCCCCGTTCTTGCTCTCTGCAGCAAGGTTCTTGACAGGGCCCAGCAGGTTTTTGGACGGGCTATGAGCCCACTTGTCCGGGTGGGCAACCAGGGGGCTCTTGTTACTGTCCAAGCAGCCCTGGCTCTGTGGCTCCTTGCTGCTGGGCTGGTAATGGGGCTCATACATCTTGGGATCCGGCTGGTAGTGGTGATGCTTCTTGCTGTTCAACTGGTAGTAATACTTCCCTTTGCTGTGGGACTGGTGCTTCATGCCACTTTCCTTGCCGTTAGGCTGGTACTGGTGATGCTTCTTGCTGTTGAGTTCATACTGGTGCTGCTGGCTCTTGCCAGAGGAGCCAAGATCCAGCTTTGGCCTGTTGTCCACAGCAGGGTCCTGCAGCCCCGTGAGGATGTTCGAGCGGCGGGCGAAGGAGGGAAGCTGCAACACAAAACCAGGGGCCGCAATCAGCTGGGCCCAGAGAATGATGCACCGGTGCACTGGCAGGTGCCAAAGGCTCCAGTGAAACCCCCGCCCCTCCAGCAGCTCTCGTTGCGGGACGCTGCATCACAGGGTGCCGCGTCCTCAAGCAGGCGGCCCCAGCCCACTCCAACTTACAGGCTGTGCATTGCTCCAGATTAATGAAGCAATGAAAAGAAGAAAAGCACCCTTCAATCAGCTGTCTGGGAACAGGGGCCAAGCAGAACTGCTGCTGCTGAGCTTGCAAGCAGCCTGCTAATGCTGCGCGGCCGTGGGTGCAGCGGGTCTGCCCTACAGCCCGGAGGGGAAGGGGGGCTGGGACCGCCCAGTGAGCTCAGTGCTGGGGCCTGGGGGTCCCCGGGGCATTGCAAAGTGCCTGGGCTGCGCGCACAGCTCCTCAGCATGATGAAACCTGCTGAAAGCAGCTCCCTGGGGACAGGGCCACGCTGCAGACAGGCTGCCCAAGAGGTGCGGGGCTGGGCTTTCCTGCACTTACCTGCACGACCAGCGGCTTTGGCTTGGGCCCCCGCTTGCGGTATCCCATCAGCTGCTCCTGCCGCTCCCTGCAGGAACAGAGAGTCATGGCTCGGCCCGAGCAGTGGCACTCGGACCCCTGGGGCACATCCCTCCCCATGCCCCATGCATGGCGCCTCCTCCAGTGCTAATAACCCTACATGGGTGCAGCGAAGTGGTACGAACGGGTGGTGGGAGGAGAGCTGGGGCCCCGCAGGTGCAGAGCTGCAGGCTGGGGTCCTGCAAGAGGCGTGGGACAGAGGCACGGCTGACCCACTGAGGCAGCAGGCGCCTGGTGCGGTGACTTACCCACTCCCGCCTCCCCCTGCTGCAGCGAGGGGCTGAAGTTTACAGTTTGCGCCAAAATACTACAGGAAATAAATGCACGGAAAGAAAAAAAAAAGGCAGAAAAAAAAAAAAAAAGCCCGTCCAAGCGCAGCAGCAGCAGCAGCGCCGCCTCCTCCACTCGCAGGCATCAAATCCCCGGGCAGGCAGGAGCGCAAGGCGCGGCGTGGGGGGAGCTCGGCGCGGGGGACCTTGAACCGGAGGCGTCGCCCGGCGGCCCCGCGCCGCCCGCCCCGCCGGGGCCGCGCCCCCGAGCCCGGTCCCGCTCCCGGTCCCGTCCCGCCCCCGCCGCGGCCCCCGGCTCCGTGACGCATCTGCAATTGCCGAAGCGGGCGCGGGGCGGGGGTGCCGCCGCCCCTCCCGGACCCCCACCCCCCCCGCCGCCGCTCACCTGTTCTGGAAGGCGATGAGCAGCCGGGGGTCCAGGATGTTCTCCTCCGGCTCCCACGTGTTATATCTTGCGAGAGGGAAGGAGAGCGGCCGTCAGCCGCGGGGCCCCGCCGGGAGGGGGCCGGGGTCCCGGGCAGGGGCGCCCCGCCGCCAGCCCGGCGCACCGGGACCGCCTGGGTGTGGGCGTCCGGGGCTCGGGTCCCGGGGGAGGGGGATGGGCGGGCGGTGGGGGTGGGGGTGGCGGCGGGGGGGGGCACAGGGACGGAACTGTTTATTTAGCGCAGTTATTATTCCGGAGGAATTCTAGGCATGTCATGATGAAATTTTCCAAATCTCCCTTCCCGGACCCAGGAAAGCGGTCGCGGCGCGGAGGAGGGGACCCGAGCGCCGAGTCCGGAGCAGCGGCGCGGACCCCCCCCCCGCCGGTACTGTCATGCAAACCCCAAATACTCCGCAACCCGCAGCGGCCGCCCTCGCTCCGCGGCCGGTGCCTCCCCCTCCGCGGGCGGCTCTGGGGGACCGCGGGCTGCGGGGCGACGCGGGTTATTTTTGCGGTTCTTCCCCCCCCTTCGCCCCCCCCCATCCCTCCCCTTCCCCCCCCAACCCCCCCCCCCCGCTCGGTTCTGCAATATGGAGCCCGGCTCCCGAGGAGGGAAAGGGGGAAGGAGCCATTTTCTGGTGCACATCAGCCGCCGCCTGCCCGCCTCGCTCAGCTCCCGCCGCCACCACCGGGCCCCGGCAGCCGCTTCTCGCCTCCCGCCCGCCCTGACCGGGGCCCTTTCCCGGGGCGCCGAGCGCGGCGGAACCCCGCCGCTACCGCCGGGCCGCCCCTGCCCCATCCCCGTCCCCATCCCCGTCCCCGCTGGGTACTCACTTGGGCGACCATCCCCTCCATTTCACCAGGTACTCGACTCTGCCCTGCGGAGCGCGGGAGGCAAAGACACGGCGTCAGCTGGACCCGCCGCCCTCCCGGCCGCCCCCCCGCCGCCCCCCGCCCTCCTCACCTTTCGGATCCGCTTCTTCTCGATGCTCTCCACCGCGAAGACGTGCTCCCCCACCGCCGGCAGCTCCATGCTGCAGCCGGGAGGGGCCGGGCCGGGCCGGGCGTCCGCGGCCGCCGCTGCAGCCGAGCTGGGCTCCGGCAGCTCCCGCCGCCGACCCGACAGACACTGAGCCCCGGCCGCCGCGGCACCGCAACCCGTGCAAATCCCGGAGCGAAACGTCAGGGAGGCGGCGCCTCCCGGGCCCGGCTGCCCGTCAACGGCGAGGCCGGGGGATTGGCGCAGACCTGCCGGGGAGCGAGGCGGGGAGGGGGCGGGCGGGGGCCGGGCAGGAGCTGCGCGGGGCTGAGGAGGGGGGGAAGGCGCGGGCAGCCCAGCCCCCCGCCCCACGCGTGACTCAGCATGGCCCCCACGGACCCCGCGGCCGGCGGGGGGCGGCAGAGCCCGCGGGGCAGGTGCGCGACCCGCGCCACCAGCGTGTGTGTGTGTGTGTGTCAGGCGCGGCGAAGGGGGGGTCCGACTGGAGGATGCGCGGGGGGGAGCGTGGGAGGGTCCACGGGGTGCCGGTGGGGTCCCGGAGTGGAGGACGAACCCCCCGGGAGGGCTCCACGCCGCGCCACGTCGCGGGCTGCCATGGGCCCAGGGAGCGGGGCGGCCACTCCCCGCACGGTCCGGGCCCGCTGCCACCGCCTGCTGCTGTCGTGGGGCCCGTCCCGCAGCAGGAGCCGGGTGCGTGGGAGCGGCCCCGGTCCCGGCCTGGCCCGGAGGAACCCTCGCCCCGCTCCCGGGCCCGGCGCTGCGCCTGTTCGGCGGGTCCCTGCGGTCACGGGGAGTCCGGCCCGGCGACACCCAGCAGCGGGACCCCCCGCCCCGTGTTGCAAGATGGCCGGAGCCTTGCGGGAGCGGGCCCGGGGCAGGTGGCGGCGAGTTTCCCTCGCCCGGTACCGGAAGCCGCAAACGGCGGCAGCGTGCGGGACCCGCGGGGCAGCCGCGCAGAGCCTGGGGCGGGCGGCTCCGCGCCCTCGCTTCTCGTTGCAGCGGATTAAGGGGAGCACGCTGAGGCCCACGCGTGTCCGCGCTACGCCGCGGGTTGCCATCTGGGACCGTCAGCTCCTCTCTGCTCTGCTCCGGGAAACGTGGCGGTGCCGGAAAGAAAACCGACCTTCCCCCGGGCAGGTGGAGCGGGACCAGCTGTGCCCGCCGCCGAGCACCCTCCCGGTGCGGGGCTGCGGCGGTTCCACGCCCCACGTGGGGGCGGGCAGCTCCGGGCCTTCCCCGCCGCCGCCACCGGAGCCGCGTCCCACGGGGCGGGACGACACGGGGACGTGGACACGCGTGGGGCTATTCCCGGGAAGGCGCTGCCGGTCGGGACTGGCACCGCGTAGAGATCGCAGACCCTCCCGGGGCCTCGGCTCCCGGAGCTGGCCGGGCTCGGTCCCCGCAGGAGCCGGGCTGTGCCCCCCGAGCCGCCGCCAGGGAAGGGGGACGCGCGGGGCGCCGCGGAGCGGGGCCGGGGCCGGGGCCGGGCCGGAGCCACCGCGCCCGGGGCACAGCCAGGCCACCCCTGAGTCGGGCGTCCCGGAGCGGCAGCGCCCGCCCCGCAGCCCCCGCCCGGGCTCTGCCGGGCCGCGGCATCCCGCCGGCCCACGGGCGGGGCGGCTGCTCCCCGCGGGGCCGGGACCCCCGTGAGCCGCGGCTGCCTGCGGGGCTCCCGGCAACTTTCACCGGGGGGCGGGAGCGGCGGGGCTGAGCCCGAGCGGCACCGGGGCCCGGAGCGGCTCACGCTGCCGGGGGCTTGGGCAGCAGCACCCCATCCCCTGAGGATGCTCCCTGTTCCTACGCGCCCCGGGGCCGGTCCCGCCCCAGCCCACGGCATCCCCGCGGGCTCGCCCGGTCGTTGTTCCCCTGGCCGGCCGCAGCCTGCCCCTTCAGGGACCCTTCCTGGGCCCGGAGGTTGCGGGGGGCACCGGCTGAATGTCACCGTGCCAGAGACCATAACAAAGACGCAGCCGCCGCGATCGTAGAGCCGAGCCAATAAAAAGCAAACTGATATTACAATTTTGATTTCCCTGGAGGGCCGAAGGGGCTTAATGTAAGAATTATTATCCATTGTGAACAGCAGCCGAAAGAAAGCACAGACAGGAAGATTTAAATTTTTTTTTTTTTAACTTAGCGGTTTTCCTAAGAAACATACATTCATTGAAATTTATGCCAGCAGAGTTTGTTAACCCTCCCCTTTGACATTTCAAGCTTCTCCTGTTGCCAAAGGAGACAAGCCGAGCACAAACCACTAATGCTTGCAATAAAACTAAATGCCCAGGGACGAGTGCGATTTGGTGCAATTCCCCTCCAATCTGGGCAAGCTGCAGAGCGCATCCAGCCCACGGAGCCACGGCGGCTCCGGGCCCAGCCCAGCTGGGAAGGCTTGGCTCTTCCCAGGACACAGCCGGGAAGGGGTGATAAGGACAGGAGGGGCTGGCTGGCTGCATATATATATATATATAAAAATAAAAAAGTATATTTTTAAATGTATAACCAGACATCCCTGGCATCGCTGTAGAACTTGCCTCGGGAGCAGTGTGAAAGGCCAATGATGAAATATAATATATATAAAAAAAGTGAAAGCAACACTGAAAACCATTATTAAAAGCATTTTAATCATTGCCTGGCTCGTGGCTCCCACAGCTCAGCACCAGCTCCTGTCCTGTAGGTTTCCTGCAGGATGTTCATCTGCTTTCTGTTACCAGGCTGATTGCACATGATTCGCAGTAATGATTGTAATGGTGGTGATTTTCTATCTCTTACCTTGCTCAGATAGCAGCAGTTCGTGAACTGATACATCTTTCCCTTTGTCAGTTCGAAAGAGGACACCTTATTTGAACTACATAAAATATCTTAAATAAGGAAAGCAGGAAACGTTTCCAACCGCTGCCTCTTCTTGACTGGTTGGGGCATATCACAGGGATGAGAAAAGAAAAAGGGTTTCCAACCAAAAGAAACAAGAGCCAACCACTGCCGTTTAAAGCCAAGACAGCAGTTGTTTATTACCACATATTTTGTTTCTGATTTGCCTGTTCATAAGGCAGGTACGAGGTGCGGATCCTTGTGCACATCCTGTGGGTATTCTTTCCCCCTGCCACATACCTGTGCAAAAATTCAGATTCCTCTTCATTGGCAGAGATTGCTCCTTTGCACAGGAGGACTCTGTCCCCGGTGGAGGTGCAAGGAGTGGGCAGATGGGCAGATCGAGTGCGAGGGCTCCAGCCACCCCCATGTGCTGGGGAAGTGGGCAGCTCAGCGAGGGCCTGATCCCGAGTGGGGGCTGCTGGGGTGCAGCTGTAAGACAAAACCTCTAACAGCCAGAGACAGATGGGCTTCCTGCAGGTGCTAGGAAGCGTACCAAGGCAATTTCCCCTCAAATACTCGCTGGCCATGTTCCCTCTCACTACCTGGAGCTGATGTCTGTCCAGGTTTACTCTTTTATCATTATTTATAAAGTTCTTACCCCAGAGATGGAGCCAGCCCTGTGGCAGTGCCTCACTTGGGTTGGCTTCTGCCCCTCCAAAACCCAAGATGCTCCGCTTCCCCATACCTCTTACACCAGTAGCTCCTGCAGACCCACTGTACGTTTGCTATCAAGCAGCACTGATTACACATGCCATCATTTCTGATGTTGCTCATTAGTCTGTATCATTATTAGCAATTCAAACCAGCAATTCTTTTTCAGCTGTAACCCTCCAATTCTACCATGAACACTCCAAGGCTGCGGTTTGGGTGCTCAGCTTTTCTTCCCGACTGCCTCGGCAGGGCCAACTGTTCCTCCTGGAGCCCAAACAGGCCGAGAACACACTAGGCTAAACACCAAATAATAACAGAAAGTTAATTCATGATTAGTTACAGCATTTTCTTCAAGGCCACTCTTGCTGGCGGCCAGGCACGGACTTTGCAACTCCCTTGCATGACGGTGTCCTTGGAGGGAGGGGGAGGGCACCAGCCCCATTCATTCCTACCTGGCCGCCCGCAGCCTTGGCCAGCTGGGCTCGTGGATATGCCCTTCTGCTTTTGTCAGCTCTGGCTTGCATTTGAAATTCTGGCCAGTCTGAAAACCGGATTACAATATAGCCCTTGCTGAGGTCAACACTGCCGGGGAAAGACAAGAAAAAGGATGAGTAGGTAGGCTTGAAAAAGAAAAAAAAACAACCCAAACCCCACAAAAAAACCCAACCCACCCACCCAATCAATAGGATGCCATGAGGTAAGACGCACACAATGAAACCCTGTTCCAGGTTGCCAAGGCAAACCTGTCAATAGAGTATTGAACAAGCAAATCTGACTTGCAATTATTGTCTCCTTCTAAATACAAGCTGCCCCTTTCCCTCTCAGTTCAAACCCAATGCTGGTGCCGAGAAGCTCAGTGATTGCTGGCCAGGGCTGTTTCAATAAGGTGAGGGAAGAGTCAGCTCTGCTGGAAGCTGGGCTGGAATTCACTCCAACGTGTGCACTGAAAACCCCTGGAGCATCCCCACCACCTTCGCTCCTGCTGCTGAACTGACATGTGCCCTGCCCCCAGTGTATCAGACTTTCTAAAGCAGCAAAAACCCCTTTGCAACAGTTTATTCTTCAAAGCTTTCAGTAAAACATACAGGACCACGAAGCACACTACAGTATTTTCAGACAGGCAGGAAGAAAACCAGTGCGCAGAGGGCCCAGCATTTCGTAACATGCAGGAAAGCACCATAAAGAGCCCAAGCACTCGAGGCTGGGGTTGTCAGCGTGGAGCAACCGTGGCGGCCTTAAAACCAAGCACAGCAGCAGGGTCTGGAGCTGCCACCACCCACCCAGAGGCAGCAGCAGTGGGAAAATCCAGAGGCAAAACCACCCTGAACTGGGTCATCACACGGAAATTTAAATGGCTTCTCAAGTACATTGCTGCAGTTGCTGCGGGTGCATATGGGGCCACAGTAGGTGAATTCTCTTCTCCGGTGCTGTTTCCAGCACAAACTGGGAGAGGCTGCGTGCAAAATCCCCAGGAATGAGACACTTGTCAGGAATATGCAGTGTGCTTCCGTAGTGGTCTAACAAAGCACAATGGAGCCTGCTTTTGTGGGAGATGCCCTCCATCTTGGCCGATGGAGGGGCCGAGTACACATGGCACCGTTAGCCAGAGCAGTCGTTCTGGGGGCATGGCTGGGCTCCCCTCTCCCACCTCCCCTCAGCCCCGGAGCCCCCCTGCAAGGAGGGAGGACACAGCCTTCCTCCACAGAGCCTCAGTCATTGCAAGCAGGGAGGGCAGCACCAAACAGCAGGTTCCCAGGAGACTCCATCCCTTGGGGACTCAGATGGGAATAAACCCCCTTCCCCAGGGCCCTTTTCTGCTGTGCCTTCAGCCCCCAGCTTCAAGCACGGGTGCCAGTGAGGGAGCCTCACAGACCATCTGTCTTTAATCTTCTTAGGGTCAGGCAAGTCAGGAAAAATTCAGCGCAAAGATGCACTGAAGTCCTTCTGCCTCTGGCCGTGACTCTCCTTCCATGGCACAGGGCTCAGCACCCACCTGGTGGGAGCAGAGCAGGGCTGTGGGTCTGGGGCAGAGGGAGATGGGAATCCCTTCCCCTGTGAACCACAGGGAGCCTCATGCACATCATCTGCCTTGTCCTGCCCTGCACCTTCTCTGCCATCCCCCTTGGCTCCTCGAACAGCCCCAGAGAGGGCTGTACTCGGAGCTCTCTTCCTCCTCTTATCACTTAAGCTGATGCTGTTCCTTGGCAGCTGAGTGTAATTATGAGATTTTCGCCATCAGAAATGGGTCTGCACATGTGCCTCCCGGTGGGGCTGCAATCCACTGGTGGCAGCAGCGAGGAGCTGCTCAGCTGCCCCCAGCAAGTTGTGAAAGGATTGAGATGTTTTGTACAAGCTTTTCCAACTTTCTCCATCCACTGGAATCACAAAAACTTCCACCAAAATAATAAACAGTGCCAACATGCTGCAAGCACCAGACAGCTCAACTTCTGAGCCACTCCACAAAATCAAACAAGAAGCTACTGGAATTAGGTTCGATTTTGGATGCAAGTGAAGCATACTGAACACAGGTTTCTCTGCAAGAAAAGCCACACATGGAACACTGGAGTCTTGCACATGGGCCAGGAGCTGGGATGGCTCCAGCTGGCCCTGCCATAACAGCCTGGAGGTTCCTCTGGTTCCCTGTCCAGGTAGACAGGAGCTATGCTGCTGCCTGCCCTGCACCCACTGCAGAGAGCGTGAGAGAGTTGGAGGCTCCAGGACATCTTGCTGAGGAGAGCAGGTTGGTGCGGTGATTAGGGTGGTAGTTTGGAAATGCCATCAATGCAGACACAGAGAAGAAATTATCCTCTGTGGCTTCCCAGGGCTTCCCGAGCATTTTTCCCCCATGTGACTCTCTAACACTCTCAGAAGGGGAGCAAGAAACTATCTTAGAAGCCAGGCTGAGAAGCTGCAGCTTATTTCACATTGAGGGTGCAAGAAGGGAAGCCTCCAGGCAGATACTTTCATCACTGCAGCAAACAGAAGCCTGGCCTCCGATCACGCTCTTTAATGAACAAAACCACCAAACTACTCCTAACAATGAGTCAAAGCACATACCTCCAGGAAGGTCCTTATCCCTTCCTAGGAAGACAATCTAAGATTTGTATCTAATACAAACAGAGTCTTGACTGGGCACAGGGGCTTGCCCCATGCAGTCTGCTGGCAGGATAAAGGTGGACGATGCAGCTGCACTGCCCCATAGTTAACCAGAGCTTTCAGGGAAGCATTTCAGCTGGAGCTTCTCAGGTTGCTCCAGCCCTGTGTGGGCAGCCAGGGAGACAGCTTTTCTGGGAGGGCTACGGTTCTGAAACACAAAAGAATTATCTTGACATTTCAGCAATCAAACTCAAAGGAGCTCAGAGCAGCTTTACTTGAAGTTTCTTGTAAAAGCATCACCTTTCAGAGAACATTAAACACAGGGAAAGCCAGTCCCAAAAACATCCTTGGGAGATAAATCACCACCTGAACCTTAGCAATAATACATACTGCTGGAATTACTGTACACAGCAAAACCTGATTCCTCTACCTCACAAGGCTGCAAAGCCAGCTTGGTCTGCCTGCACCCACAGGGATGCCAGCCCTGGCCTCTGCTCACCCCATGCCAGGCTGCTCCTCTGACCCACGCTCTCACCCCCTGGAGAGGGGATGGCCCCGTGCCCATTCCTCCCCACTGAGACTCCAGGCACTTGGTGCCACTTCTCCCTCTTGGGCAGGAGCTGTGGTAAACCCCAGGAGAAGGGCTTCAGCCTGGCTTTTTAGGGTGCAGTGAGCCCAGCACACCCAGAGGTGCAGCCTGGCTGCCTCATCCCATGCACAAACTCTCCTGGATCCCCCCACACAAGCAGGTCTTCCTGGGAGGTACAAGTATTTACAAGGCCTTCCCCAGCTTTAGAAGAAACTGAGCTGGTCATGCCAAGCTATTTAAGTGAAGAGATAGATTGATTGATTGATGATTGGTTAAGGTTACAGGTGTGCCTGCACCCAGGTGCTGCCACGAGCTGCCTGGGAAGGGCAGGGTGACTGGCCCTGTGGAGAGAGGCTCCTGGCAATGGGGCAGAGGGAGAGAAAGGGAATTGGGGAAAGCTGCAGCCCTCTCATGCCAGGACCTGTGCTGTGGGTACCATGCGGGCTCCTGGCAGCAGAGCTTTACCTCCGTGCTCTGCACCATGCAGGGGCTCTGCTCCCACAGCCGCCCAGCAGCGATTGTGCAGCACCTAGCACTGCCGGGCTGTGGCTCCAGCTCCCACCCACTGCCAGGACCAGCTCCTCTGGCAGGGCGATTAGACACCATGTGGTGCTGATGCAGACTGACACCCCGGCCTCCCCTCCCTGGGCAGCACGGAGATGCGCTCCCTAATTGCCTGCAGACAGACGTCATAATTATTGGTTTGGGCTGGGACAGCTTGGGGAACTGCAGGAAGAGGATCAGGCGAAGGCATTGTCAGCACATGTCCCGCCTCGTGGTCTGGGAATGGCACGATGGCAAAGTGCTGGCGGTCGTGGCAAATTGTCCGGCCCTTCCCAAGCGCGGCAGAGCTGAGCCCTGGGCTGAGCTGCTCTAAGGGCTGCGGAGGTGCTGACTGCTGCCGCACAGCTGGTGATGGGACCGTCAGACTCTGCAGCTCTGGGGGCTGTGAAACATCTGGGGCTTCTTTGGTGTCCCCTGGGCTGTGGGGTCCTGCCAGGTGGCACCGTGAGCTGCGGCTCCCGCAGAGCAGCCAGCGCACAGCGTTGTGGCTGCACAGTGGGTGGGTTTGGGGCTGCACTCTTGGGTCTCTCCTTACACGAATGCCTACAGGATCCTTGCTCCAGGCATGAGGTTCTCTCATGGCAGCTGCTGGGATGGATCCAGCCGCCGTGCCATGGATGGGGAGACTGCAGCCACAACTCGAGCGAGTACTGCTACGCGGGAGCAAGGGGCTACGGCCCCAGTGCTCCTCCCCTCTGGCGGATCCATCTCTGGTGGCCACAAAATGCAGTGTTTGACAGAGGTGTCTCGGTTTCGAAAGGGTGCTGCCGGTTCACACCCGAGGAGCGAGGCCGGGGAGTCTCGCCTCCGTGCACGCTGCTGCTGTGTGCAGGCAGAGGGAGGAAGCGTGCGCGGCTCTGTGGTCAGGCAGTTTCCATCCTCCCTGCACCTGAGCCGAGGCAGTGGCGCAGCTCCCCAGCAGCCCTTCCTTCCAGCTGCCTGCCTTGGTGTGCCAGCCGGCTTCCTTCCGCCCGCGCCGCGCTGCGAGCATTGCCCCGGCAGGTTTAGCTGGAGCCCATGGCTGACTGCAAGATGATTTCACCAACCCAGTGACTGCCCTGACACTTTATCCTCTCAGCGGATTACACCAAGTATTTATGTTTTCAAAGGTTTCGGAAAGATTTACTGGGCGTGCTGTCCGCCCTCTGCGTTACACTGTCACCAGCAAGCTCTCTGCTATAAAGCTGCTTAGTCCAGCCCAAGTTGAACTACGTTAAACCCCTTAGGAAGCGTACATGTTTGCCTGGGGGTGGGAGCCCATCTGTATTTGCAGGGCAGAAACCCGGAGGGTTGGTGGCCTCAATCCAAGGCAGTTGCCGGCCGTGCATCACGGTGTGGGGCTCTGCTTCGTGCCCCGGCTCCTGCCAACCTGCAGGGCTCGGGCGGCGATTTGGTGCCTGCACCCAGCATGGGTCACTCCGCTGCTGCAGAAAGCTCAGCCCTGGGCTTGGACGCGATATGCACAGTGTATAAATTCCTCAGACCAAAAGGTTGATAATTTGCAAGTCCATTGCATGTGTGTTAAACAGGGCAGAGCAGGCGCTCGGCTCCTGGCCAGCCACTGCTGCCGGTGCACCCACTCACACCAGGTTTAGGCGACGAAACAGCCACACAGGAGCTGGGTGAGCACTACTGGGGAGACGCAGACTGGTCACTGACTGGTTAGGCTGGCTCCTCCAACCTCTGCCCCTCCTTGGGCTACCTGTATTTGGTTATATAGAGCTGAGTATTTGCTAAGGGACTCAAATTTGACTCCTGGGGTCCTGTACCGCTTCTGCCTGGTAGTGCAGTCCTGGCCCAATAGAGACACTGTCTTGGGCTCTGCGGGTGCTGGTGCCTGACCCATGGACACTTTTTCATGCTGGATGTTCTGGTGAAGGTGCTGCAGGAAAGACTTTGCAATTTACACATGGGAGAGTGGCA
Organism: Phalacrocorax aristotelis; assembly: GCF_949628215.1. Classification (NCBI taxonomy): domain Eukaryota; kingdom Metazoa; phylum Chordata; class Aves; order Suliformes; family Phalacrocoracidae; genus Phalacrocorax; species Phalacrocorax aristotelis. The sequence goes on from NC_134291.1 coordinate 5,976,788, forward strand.
AAGCAGCACAGTGAGAGCAGGGTGCTCCTTTCTGGAGAGTCCTGCAGCCTGAGGAACCCCCACATCAAGGGTCTCTCTGGGTAGGGAAAATGTCTCCACTGAGTCCTCAACTTCTGCTTCTCATTCACTGGGATATTTTAAAGGGAACGATGCCTTCTCAGCAGAGGGACAGCAGCTCTGCGGGAATGTTGGGCCCCTTCAAGCACCGAGTCCCCAGGATGGCACAAGCCCAGAGGGTCTCACGAAGTGGATGCACTGTCTACATCTGAGAAAGAATCAACCTGGGCTGGAGGAGAGGAGCCCAGCATAGCACAGGGGTTACCAGCAGCATCTGGGCAGCAGCAGCAGTGCTGTGGAAGGCGCCCAGCACCTGCCAGCCTGCTGTGCTGAGAGTCACCCATGGGAAAATGGCACCAAGCGATTTGGCTGTGGCAAGGGGAGACCTTGGCATGTCCCGGGAGAGCAGGTACCGGATGAAGGGACAGAGCTGCTGTTCCTCAGAAGGACGGAGAGGTCCTGCCTCACGTGAGGCTGAGCAGGGCCATAGCTGGGCTGGGGGCTGTTCCTTGGAAAGCTGCAGACCATCTCCCTTTTCACTTCCCCTTCTCTTGGGTGAGTGCGTGTGCCCTGGGCAGCTATTTTTAGGCTGCCACTCACTGTTTGGTTTCCCCTGGGGATGCTGAGCAGGTTCTGGGAACTCCAGCTGTCTCTCGGGCAGCATGAGAGATGCTTCGCTTCCTGGGCTTGCTCCTTTGCTCCTCAATACATGCACCAGCTCTGCTGCTTTCCTGCAGCTGCCCTGGCATGGGAGACCCCCACAACACGCCCCTCACCAAGGCCGGCAGCGCCAGCGCTCCTGCGATGGGCATGACAGCCTTGTCCAGGGAGGACGGGGTTTGAACTTCATCCCAAGTGCATTTCCCCACTCCAGGGGTTTTCTGATTTTGTACCTCGTGGTTGCTGCAATCTCTGGGGCACACATGAGGATTGGCTCACCCGCACTCGCACACTGGGGCTTGGGGCAAGTCTGGGATGGGGACACACTGGGGACGCCGTTCAGGACAGCTCTTGTTGCCATGTGTGCACACTCGCTCCATGGCCCCAGCGCCATCTGAGGGCAGCCCAGGCCAGCGCCAAAACACCCCTGCGGTGCCTGGGGCACCACATGCCAAGGATCCAAGGGACTGCGTTCCCTCCTGGACCACTCCATGCAGCCCATCACCCAGCAGTACCAGTCCCCAGCCTCCAGCTAAGCGCAGAGCGGCTTTTAGGTTGACCACAGATCCTCACAGAGGGTCTCCATGCAGTGGGGAGCTCCACCATCCCAGTGGAAGAAGTTGAGAGGTCTTGTTGGAAACACGCTCTTTGTTTCTAGTCACAATTTCAAGTCCCAGCTGTTGGATCTGGTTGGGTTTCCCTGCAATGACTGAGGAGCTCCCCCAGCCTGGAGGAGCATCTTCCCAAGTTGGCAGCACAGGCTGCAGTCAGGGCTGCGTCACTCCCCTGCTTGACTGCTCGCTGGGATAAACCCCCAGCACTGGACTCCCTGGGATAGTCTCAGGCTTCCAGCAGCTGGGAAGAGTCAGGAAAATCTGAGAAAGGAGCCAAGCAACATAGCTTTGCCCCTTTGACCAGCAAAGACCAGCAGAGACCTGTGTGAGAGCACAGAGGACACAGGTGAGCGTTAGTCTGGAGAACGGCTGCTATTTCAGCCTGGGTCTGGGGGCTTTAATGACGCTGATGATCCGGCCAGGCAGACAGGATCGCAGGGTGTGCAGACGACTGCAACCCTGATTCATGGAGCTCTGTCATTAAAAATACAGTCACTGTCCTCGTCCTCGAGGATTTACTGCCCACAGCCAGGAAATAAAGCAAATGCAGCCTCCTAACACTGCTCACGCTGGAGGGGACAGCCGGGAGCCCAGGCGCAACCCAGGGCTCAGTCCCAGACACCTCCTTGCAGCAGCCTTGCCCAGCCACCCCACTCCTGCTTCTGCACCCTTTTCTGCCCCGATGTCCACGCTGGGCCCATGCTGAGTTTCCTGGGCCTCTGGCATGGCCAGCACTGATCAGTGAGGTCTCACGCGTGTCCCAGCCTGTGATGACCCATGGCAGAGCCCAGGCTCAGCTCAAGCCTGGCTGGTTCTGAAATGGAGGTAAGGAGCTGCTGGAGCCCCGTGGTGACAGGCAGCAAGTCAGAAGGCAGGAGCCTGCTCTCGAGGAGGTGACACCATGGGGACAGCCGAGTCATTTGGTTTCCAACACACCCCATGTCGCTCGGTGGGGCACACCCTTTCCTCCAACGGGGAGCCCAGCTCGCCTGGCTGCAGGCTCTCCACGAGCCCTGCCCGGGGAGCAGGCAGGAAGGGGGTTCCTGGGGCTGGCGGTGTCTCTCTGCCCGTTGGCAGCTCATTTCTCTGCAGTGCTGTGAGCAAAACTGGGACTGTGCTTGGTGCAAGCCGTGCTGTGCCGGTCTGGGGCTCAGCAGGGCTGTGGGTCTCCGGGGACTGTGTGGCTTGGGGGGCCGGGGAGGTGCGAAGTGACACTGTGCACATAAGCAGGCTGGCACAGGGTGGAGCACGGGGCAGGGATGCAGGGTTGTCCAGGGCAGGGCTGGGGGGGGCTGCGTGGGTTAGGGATGGGGAGCTGTGTGGGTCAGGGATGGGGGCTGTGAGGGACAGAGGGACAGGGATGCAGAGCTGCAGGGTGCTTGGGGAGCCCCCAGGTAAGCAGGGTGCTGCCAACACGGGGCACTTTGTCGCTCAGCCCCAGCTCTCCCAGCGTGACCGCCCAGGCTGGGGGCCCGTCCAGCGCAGCCCTCGGTGCCTTCAGGGCCAGCCCCAGGGAGGCTCCCAGCTCTGCTGTTCCCGCAGCCCATGTTTGGGCCTCGGCTGCAGCAGGGCCATAAAAGGCAGCATGGGGAGGGCGCTGGCACTGGGCCCGCTGCATCGGGGCCACTGCGCTGGGGGCGTCCTGGGGAGTTGCCGCAGGGATTTGGGGCTGGGGCTGCTCCTGGGGCTGTGGGGCTGCCCTGCAAAGGGGATGCTCTGGGCCTCCTCCAGCCCATTGCAGTCCTGCAGAACAGCCTGTGCCCTGCTGGCCCTGGGAAAGGGCCAGGCAGCCCCTCTCTCTCTGGTCAGGCCCCCACCCCAACACCCATGGGTGCCGGGAGCACGTCCAGCTGGTCCCGTATGGGCATGGCCAGAGCCGCAGCCGTGCCCCAGCTGGTCACACAGCCCTGGGAAAGGGCTCGCTGACTTAGTCTCAAGTGCCCTCCCCAAGGCTGGGGAGCCAGGCCTGCTCTTATCTAGAGACGTCCTTCACGGAGCGGCAGCGGCAGTCCATGGCACAGGGAGGGTGTTTGCAGCTGAGACTAACTAAGGAGGTGTTGCAGATGCCACGACATGGGAGTCAGAGGGACCAGGAGAGACTGGCTTGGGCTGAAAACACAGAGGTTAAATCCAGGCTGAAATCACATTGCTAATCTATCCCGAGGGATGCTCAGGCTCAGAGGTGTCTCGAGGGGGAGATGGTGGGGCAGGAGCTGAGGCAGAGGGGAAGGAGCAGAAAGCTTAAGAGCTTATTACACATTGGGGTGGCAGATATGGTGGTGGTGAACGCCATGCAAGTGTTTTGGCTGAACTGAGCTGATGTAGAACCTTCTGTAACACAAGCTGAGTACCAGAGCTGGGAGGTGTTCAGTGAGCTGAGGTCCTGCAGATGTGTGGTAAATGCAGTCAAACCAGTCAGCTCCGGGTGCAATAATGGGGAAAAAAGTGAAGGCAGTGAGATTTTGGTGTGATGCAGGAGGACTCATTCCCTCCAGGGACTTGCTCCGGCTGACCCTAGGGATGTCCTTGCTGGCAGGGATTGAAACACTGAGCAAAGCCCAGAGAGAACAGCAGAGATGGGCAGATAACAGACCCACCACAGAACAGTGACTAATTTATGAGGAAAGCCCGAATGTGCCGTGGCACTGCTGACCAGCCAGGGTGGGGTGTGAACCAGCCCAGAGGAATGCGAGGAAGATAAACAGGGAGAAGGAAGGGCGATTCCCAGGTATCGGGGTGGGCACCACTGAGCAGCAGGGCAAAGTGTGAAGGCTGGAAAGCTGGGGCCGTGCATCGGGACACGCTTCCAGCCGGCGAGGTGGCCGGGGTGGGGGGGCTCTCCCCAAATTGCATTTATTGGGGCCTTTTGAGTGGGTTGGGCAAAAGCTGGAAAGGTCTCCTGGACAGTGCTGCTGGTGCTCCCAGGCGGTGGCTGAGAACGGCCATGGTGGCAGCCGTGCCCTTCCTGAGCTGTGTTCCCGGTGCTTGGCTCAGGCCCCCGTCCCAACACACCCAGCAGCTTTCCTGCTCCTGCTTCAGCTTGCAAGGGGGTTTTGGCAATGCAGGCGTGTAACACTAAGCCCAGCTGCAGCCATTTTAGACCTGGCATTACACAAAGCCAAGTAAATCCTCATTAATGGCACCTCCCCACACCCCATGTGCAGCTGCTGCAGGGGTCTGGGGGCTGCAGCTCCAGGGCTGGCAGATACAGGTGAGACTGGCTGCCTGTGCCTGCTCAGCCCCCCTGTGCTACAGAGGACATGGGGCTGATTCATCTCTTGCCTTGGCTTTTGCTTACGTACACTCACGCTGTTCATTCCCCGCCTGGACGGCTAAATTAAGCCCAGCAACAATGGGCCATCGATTATCCCATTATATTTCCATCGGGCCTGACTTCACAGCTGGCTCCTGGGAGGGCAGCACACGTGGCCTTGGCAGGGGCTCGGTGCAAACAGCCCCTCACTTGGTTCTGCTCCCTGGAGCCCTGGGCCCGATGTGCAGGCACCCCAGTAACACCAGCGCCACAGCCCCGCATCAGCTGCTGCCCCGTCCTCTGGCAGGGACAGTGCGGCAGAACCCATATGCCAGCGGCGATGCATCTGCAGGGGAGACAGCCCCTGTTTCAGGGGAACCTCCCCATCCCTGGAGGGCTCTTGGGGGCGATCTCAGCTCTGGCAAGCTTGGGGCTTGCTCCAGCCATTTGCATGGGCTTGGGGGCTGTGTCCTCTCTTCCCCCTGCTTTCTGTGGGGTTGTATCCCCTCCCAGCTCCCCCTTCTCCCCTCGTTGCTTCCCCCTGGCCAGCCATGGCAGAAGCACTGTCTGCATCTTCCTCTCATGTGTGTCACCTGTGAATCCCAGGAGAAGCCAAGTGATGGGGTCCTGTGGGCCCCCTCATCCCATCTGATCCCATCCCATCCCATCTGATGCCATCGCATCCCATCCCATCCTGTCCTGTCCCATCCCGTCCCGTCCCGTCCCACCCCACCCCATCCTGTGCAGAGGAACAGCCCCAAGAGCACCAGGTCTTGTCTGGCCATTTCTTCCTGTGTCACCAATTTCAGTCTTGCTTGTTCTGAGTCTTTTTATTACCCAAACCACTGACAAGTGATTTTTTCAAGAACAGGAAGGTCAGCACATGCGGACCCTCATCCTGGAAGGGCTCCGGCTCAGCTCTGCCCCACACCTCCATGACGCCCGTGAGTATCCAGGTGCCATGGAGCATCTTCCAGTGCCGATTTGCAGGAGAAGGGCTGGGTCAGGCCATGGGGTGGGCACCCTGGGGTGGTCCTGGGTGACCCAGGTAGCACCATGGGAGGGTCCCCCGTCTGCTCCCTGCATGGAGCTGAGTCGGTCGCCCACTCCCTGTGTGCTGCTTCTGCTCGCGGGAGGAGCTCCGAAGCAGCACAGTGGAGCTGTGACAGTGACGCTGCTGTGTCTGTACAGGGATGCTTAGCCTGCAGATCTCCTACCTGCGTCAGCAGCTGAATTCCCTGGTCTCACTCCTGGCAGCTCCTTAACCCTTTCCTCCCGGCAGCTGTGCTGCAAGGAGGCATGGCTGAGCACACAGGCTTCTTGGAGCTTGCATCATGGTGGCTGTGACCCCCTGGGTGCAGGCTGGCTGTGGCAGCAGGGCCTGACCCTGTTCCCACACACCTGCGCGAGGAAACACAGCATTTTCCAGCTTGGAGAAGCTGCTCCGCACCCTGCTTGATGCCCCCAGTTCTCCTGCAATCTTTGCATGACACACCTTTCCCAGCCCAGTGCGGGCTGTACCGCATCCCTCCACACCCTCAGCAGGGTGCCAGCGGTGCTGCTGTCCCCAGCCGGGGTTCGGGGCTGCTGTGGTGCGGAGCTGCTCCGGGAGCTGGGGCACACTCTCCTGCTGGCCCCGATCCCTGGGGAGAGCTGGCAGCATGGTGGCTGCCACTCACCAAGCACCTTCCCAGTGCTCGTTGCTGCAACGCCAGCATTGGGGCAGATTTATCGTGTTGGCAGAAGGCCTAAAGGCCAGCTGGTGTTTGGGCTGTTTCCAGGGTTTCCAGTCACCGCTGGAAGTTTTTCAGTGCCCACCCTCCTGTGCAATATGTGAAAATTGGGTTCCTGGAGCTGGGACCTGGCTGCTAGAGCTGATTCAGGCTGGGCAGCCCTGCCAGCAGGTGCCCTTGCTCCCTGGCATGAGCAAAGGCCTCTCTGCCTTCACCCGCAGCACGGGCTTTGCACGGTGCCAAGGGCTGGGGTCACGCAGGGGGTTGGGATCACTCTGCTGGGGTGTTTGCTGTGTCCCCATACCACCTGGGCTCTGGCAGGGCCCCCCCACGCCTCCCCTGCACCCTGGGGTGTAGCGAGCCAGAGGGGAAGGGAAGCTTGGTGCTCCCGAGAGGCTGCTGGTCTTTGGAGGGACAGTGGCTTTAGCACCCCTGGTGTGCCTCAAGGTGCGGGAGGAAAGAGCTGTGGAAATGCAAGCGGCCGCAGACCTGGCCAGTGTCGCCGCTGGAGAGCCCCGAGCATGTGGGCTGGCTGGGACAGGCTGTCCTGGGACTTGGGAAGAGCATCGTGGTGGCCAAGGGATGGGATTTGAGGGCTGTGCCCATAGTGGGTTGCGGTCCCTGGGCAAGGTGAGGTCAATGGCAGGGGCATCTGGCGGGGCTGAGGGGGGAACGCACTTGTTTGGAGCCCAGCTGCCGACACAGCCGGGCTCCATGTTGTGCAAGGAGCCGTTCGCCAGATCTCCAGGTGTTTCAGCAATGCTGTTCTGCCTCCCTCCAGGAGCCGGGAAGAGCTGGAGGTATTGCAAGAGCAGAGGCCGGGGGAGGCCTGTTGTGTATAAACACCAGCTCAGCACACCGGAGAGCCAGCAGCTCCTCGGGGCTCAGGGTGGGGAGGAGACCAGCGTCGAGAGCAGGTGGTCTGGGATAGCAGCGGGGCTCTTCCCAGTGCCGCTCGCAGGATGGTCAGTTTAGATTTTAGATTTTTAGACTATTTTTCTGTGTTGTGACTATTTTAGACTATTTTTCTTTGTGTCTTGGCCTGTGAAAGCCAAGATACAATCTTGACTTAGTGTAGGCAGGGCACAGCAAACCCCCTCCCCGGCCCTGAGAGTCTCTGTGGGACGCTGATCTCTCTGACACCTGAAAGCACCAAAGTAACCTCTGCAGAGCAGAGGACTTTGGCTGATGCCCATCGCCCAGCCACAGAGGCTGAGCCACCTCCCCAGCCTCCTCTGCCACCGCCAAGGTTAGTCAAGCACCAGTCACAGACAGGGGCAGCTTAACTTGTTTGTGGCTCCTGAAAGGCTAACCCAAGCCAAACAAAATGAAAAATCCCAGTAAGAGTCTTTAGGCTGCTCCTTTGCTGGGTCCCTGCTGCTGCTTTGCCACATGAAGCAGGAGCTTTAGCAGGGTCTGAACTTGCAGCTGGCTGAATTCGGAGGGACCTGGCGTACCCGGGCATGGGGGAGGGTTGGGGGCGGCTGGAGAGTCTCTTCCAGTCAGCAAAAAGTGCCAGCTAACACCGGGTCCCTTTTACTGCATTGTCTGAGCTGTCACCATGCTCACTCCCATGTTTTGGAGCACTCCTGGTGTCGCTGGGTCAGTCGCGGGCCCCAGGAGACATGGATGGCTCCGCACATCCAGCTGGGCTCCAGACAGACCCGAGTCCCTTAATGGCGATTTTCCTTTCTTGAGAAGACCTCACGCAGGGACAGTCACTTGGTTAATTCTGCTTAAAAAATGCACCTGTAAGTAGAGTTGCTATTATCTCGTTGGGGTGTACCTCCAACCCTCCGAGTCCAGCAAAACACCGGCGGGCATTTCGTGATACAGCCAGAGCAACAACAGGGTGGAGCAGGTTGCAGTGTAAAAACAAATCCTAACCTGGGTGTTCACACTCACACGTCATGGCCCCGGGGACTTTAACAGGAGGATGCATTTTTATTTCACTTTGGTTTTCTGCTTTTTGTACTACCGCACCATGGCGTGGCTCTATTTATTTATTTGCTGAGATGCCAGCCTGCCGAACAGAGCAGAGAGAGCTTGCAAGGGGAAATAGAGGAAAAAACCCAACCCCCTTTGATACTCCCTTCCCATGAAGCTGGCTGGGGCTTTGTTTTAAAGGTGAGCTGCAGAACATCAGTTTAAATGGCAGCAGCTTGCAGACAACGATGGGTTTGGAAACAAACCACCAAAGTCACGAGGGTGGGCAGGGATCCCCCTGCTTCCTGAGGGCCGAGCCCAGCCTTCCAAGAGAGGGAGAAGGGGCTGGGAACAGTCTCTACCCTGGGGATGGTTCGTCCTGATGCCACGGGTGAGAGCCCAGCGTATCCCCTGCTCCCCTCTCCAAGCCCTGCTCCCACGCCTGGCTGGCTGCCGGAGAGCTCAAAGGCTTACACAGCCAAAATCCGCTCTCTGGAGGAATTCTCCAGCACTGACTATTTCTATCAGCTGTATTTCCTTTACCAGTTTCAAACATAACATTCATTTTAACTAATAATGTATGTGGAAGCACAAGGGTGGCATTTGCCCCCCTCAGGAGCGTTGAGGGATGTTACAGCAAAGCTGGTCCACGGCCACTGCCCCAGCCCAGGAACCCAGCCCCAACAAGGAAAGCCCTGCAGGTCACCTTTAGCAAGTGACCCAGGCGAGAGCTCAGTGCATTCAAGCATCTTGCCCCAAAACCAAACCAGCCTGTTGGGTTCATTACCATGACTTGCTTCATGACAACATTACCCAAATATTTTCTTATTAAAACCAGCAGCATCCAAACACACACCACTCTCCACCTGGCAGGTGAATGTGCTCTTGCAAAACCAGGCTGGAGAAGCCTCTCCAAACAACAGGATCTTCGGATAGTTCTTAAAATAGAGAGCGGTGTCTGGCTTGCTGGTGGATGGCAGAGGAGCCCAGGGCTGAGCACACGGCATCCCGGGGTGCTCTGCCCCACCATGAGCCCCGGCACCCACCGCAGCCACTGTGGCATCCCCTCGCCCCGCGATGAACTGGCGTGGCCGTCTGGGGAGGGCAGGCACTGTCCTGTAGACCTCGTGCTGCCGGGAAGGCGTCCTATGGGCACATCAAGGCAAATGGCTGTAGACAGGTTCAGCAGATCAAGTATTTTTAAACTGAAAATTTTGGCCTTTTTTTAACCTGTTTGAGGGTGGCCTTGTGGACATGAGTGCTCATGGAGCTCCTGCTGCATGCTTAGACACTAGATTTCAACATTAAGGTACCACGCGCACCACTTGACCGCTGCAATTTCCAGGCTACAGCATCAAAATTGCCTAAAAATGGTTTTTTGAAGGCAGAAACCCTATGAAATGTGAGGAAGAGCCCAATTCCCTGGCTGAATGTCTCAGGGGATCATTCTTGCACTCTGCTCAGCTTCCTTCTGCCCCAGGCTAGATCAGCTGGGGAGGGGGAGCCGCAGGCCGAGACCACCAATGCAACAGCAGGGCACGGCGGCCGGGAGCAGCGGTGATGGCCACCGGCTGCAAGCAGAAGACCAGCTCTGAAAAAATCCTGCTTTTTTCTTAGAAAACTTCAGTCTGGGGAGGAGAAAAGTGAACCAGGACCTCATGCACCCATGGTGAGGGATGTGGGACACAGTAAAAAGCCCAGCTTGGCAGCAGGCACGGCCCGAAGGGAGGCCAGAGGCCAGAGCTCAGCTCTGTGACCTGGAGAGGTTTTGAAGCACGGGAGCGCAGACCTTCAGAGCAGAACTATTTTTTCAAAGCCCTTTTTAAGCTTGAACTAAGAGAGATTTGCCTTTCATAACTGGAAGAAATAAACTCCACTCAAAAGGCAGCGATTTTTGGGTACTTGGATGATGTTGAAGCTCTTGGCTGAAGCACAGACTGCAATAAAATTGGCCACAAAAATATTTGAGGAGCTTCCTCTAAATTTCCAGCCTCACAGTTAGAGCAACCTGGTTCTGAAGCAGCCTATGGGGAGAGGGGAAAGGGGGGAAGCCAGCTCTTGGGGTGCAGCTCAGTTTGGCTGGGCACGGGGCTGAGCCACACGCTGCTGGAGAAGGGCTTTCCCACCGGTGCTGCGGTGGCCCCGGGATGGGCAGCACCAGCCCGGCCGCTCACAAGGCAGCTCCTCGCCGCAGAGGCACGGGCAGCCCCGCGGTGTGTCCAAGCCGGCGCTGCCGGCACGGCCCGCGCTGGTGTCTGCCAGGGGCTCCCCCCCAGCCTTGGCTTTTCTTCCCAGGTGGTGTGAAACCTCATCACGCCTTTTGTTTCTAAATGTTTAAATGAGAGAAGTAAATGGCGTGTGGAGCCTTCCCTGAAGCGCTGAGCACGAGCAGGGCAGGGCTGGGCCAGCGCCCTGGAGCGGGATGTGACCATGAACTACAGCCGGCCAGACGGGTCTATTTTTATGACCCAAGCGGAGAGACATAGGGATTAATCAGCCAGCCCATGGGGGACAAGCTAAGTTGGGTTTTAAATTCTTTGGTGCCTGTAATAACTCAGGTGAGTCTCTTTGTTCTTGTGAACTGTAATTTTTCACCTGACAGACAGCGTCCCTTGAACACAACAACCGAAGAGCCATGTCCAAACACACCCCGTACCCGGGAAGTGAGACCAGGCTAACCCGGCTGCCTCTTTGCTCCAGTTCACAAATGCGAATTTCCCCCCCAGCGCAGGAGGCTCCAGCAGCAGTTCAGCTGAGCATCGCTGCACCCGGTGCCGCTCCAGGGGCCTCGGCCACTCACACGCTTAACGCTGGGGACGAACGAAGGCGTTTCATTGATCCCTGCTGTGCGCCCACGCGGGGGGCGGCTGGCTGCCTCCTCCCGGCCCCGGGACGGCACGGGGCAGCGCTCCCCTCTACCCCGTGCCCAACAGCATCGCGGGACAGGACACGGGCTGGCACGGCCCAAGCCCCATCCCGGGAGGTATCTGGCTGCACAGCTCGCGCCGGTTTCCTTGGCTTTCCAGATGCAGGCGATCAGGTTCCCCACTGGGATTACGAAGCGTAGCGTTACCGAAGCCAGAAGTGAGGACTCAGTGTTCTTCTTTCCTGCTCGCCCTGCTCCCCTTCCCCCCGGCACCAGGAGGCAGAAGGATGTGTCAGCTCAAGGCTGAGTCTAAAGAGGCTTATGCTGACTATTTACCTTTGCAAGGGTTTATTTTTGGCTGCTCCACTGCAGCTAATTCAATGAACAGGGCAGCGATTCAGGAGAGAAACCACATGAGGGTCATTGTTTCTAGGATCTACTTTACTACTTTGCAGGGGCCAGAATCCTTGCTCTTTTTTGTCCCTTGGTTTTTTCTTTTTTTTTTCTTTTCCAGATGGCAAAGAGTGTCACAAAGGAAAAGGGGATCTTGGGGACAGGTCAGAAGGACCTTGGAAACCCACTGCCCTGTCCAGTGCTTGACTTATTGCCTTTCTTTCACTACAGAGGAATCCCGAGGTTGCTCCTGACCCTACTCCAGCCTCTGCCAGAGGGCTCCAGGTTGGCTCCGCACACACCCATCCCCACACCTTCCACCTGATACAAGTTGGGAAGTTTGTGGATATCCAGTGTTAATTTAGTAACAGCACTGGGAGTTAATGAACAGGCCGAGACTGGAATCAAGTCACGAAGGACGTGACCACTGCTGGTGAAGAGGGAGCAGCCGGGTTATCAGCTCCATCTCTTTATTTCTCTGACTGTTGCAAAATGGAGGTCAGCGTATGACAGGAGCTCGGGGAGCTCCCGACGGCGAGCACAAGGGCCACTGCTGTAGAAAGACACCTGAAATCTCCTGCTGGCTGTGGGACCCGCTGGGGACAGCAGGCGCAGGAGAGCTGGCCGAGGGGTGGCAGGCACGCTGGTGCCGGCAGCGCGCTCCCACGCGGCTCAGCACCGCCTCAAAGTGAGAAAACAGCTTTTTCCACGCGTTGGAAAACCACAGAGCAGAGTCTTTAACTACACAAATCCTGAGTGATTTCCACACTGTTGAATGACATTTTAATAGTGGAAAAATAATGCTAAAAATTATCTACTTCATCTCTTCCTATTGTCTTTTACTGGCTGGGAATGACTGCTGCAGCAAAACCAGCTCCGGATTTTCTGGTTGGTGTTTGCTGGTGCCTCCCGGCCCGCTGCAAGCAGCCGGTGAGCCAAGGAGGGGTCTGCCCGCCCCGTGCCCAGTGTGCAGAGCCTGGCAGAGCTGCCACACACCCGCTGCTCCTCACGCAGCGCTCCCGGGGAGGCACCCGGCTGCTTTGGCACTGACAGATGAGCCACGGTGGTGCAAAGGCATTGCAGTGATGCCCGTCCCGCACAAGGAGGCAGGTGGCAGCAGGTGGTGCCTGGCTCCTGCTGTCCCCACGGGGAGCTGGCGCCTGCCCGAGTGCCACCACACCGCTCTGCAGGAAGATGCTTCTGGTGTTTTCTGACATGTGGTTTTTCTGACCCAAATTCAGACACCGCCACTTAGAGCATGCATCTAGGTGAATATATTGAGCGCTACCACACGTCCCCCTGCTGAAATCAGCGGAGCCTGGGGAGAGCAATGCAGACCCAGCACCCAACACGTCTCTTTGTACAGCTGCAAAAGGACTGGCTCAAGCTGTGGGGACGGTGCCTTGCCAAGCACTGACCCCCGACTACAAGATACAGCACCCAGCCTGTACAGCAACGTACCACACAAACACCTCACACAAACTTTTATTATTCAGTGAAACATCATAAATCTCAAAGAACTCCCTGCTTCACAGCGAAGCAGCTACCAGCCCTTATGCGAGGTGTCATCTCCTACAACCCCAGCACGCACATACAGCCTCGCAGCCTCGGTACTTCTCAAAGCCGGGCTGTTTTGAAGGTGTGTGATACTGCAGTAGGTTTCACTGTTGCTCTCATCAAGGGGAAGGTTTTCAACCTCTGAATTAAAGGCACACAAATCAGGAGCCAAACTGTCCTTCGGCCACACAACAGCCACTCTTTGGCATGGTGCCTGCATAGGGTCAAGTCTTCTTCCCCTTACAAACGCAGCGTGGACTCGGTATGTGTTGGTGTCACATAAAGCATCCCAGCTGCCAGCCTCCCTTCCCAGCAGGCACGCAGCACACGGGCTCCACAACAGGCTGTGTGTAAGACCTTGCAACAAGATTTTTAGAGGAATCTGCTTGTCAGACGGAGGGGCCCACTGCAGCACTATGCACGAGGGTACGGGGTTTTCCACGCATGCTCCTAACGGGACAAATGCGCCTGTTAGGCAAAGCTGAAAAGTGAGCATGGACTTCACACCCCGACAGACCAAGACACAGTTGTGTAAGAGAAGCAGTGTGGTTGAAGTGAGAGGGAGCAAGACAACCAGGAAAGGCTGCAAGACTTCATATGCCATGCAGAGGGATGCAGCAAGGCCGGCACAGCCCACTGTCACCTCGTCTCCTTTTTCATTCCTACAAGGAAACTACACCCCCGGCTCCGTTTGGCACAAACGCTGACTCAGGACACACCTTTGGATGCCACTGAATTTGGTAAGGACATTTGGCAACACAGCTGCTCTCAAGGCTCCAGCTCCACTTCCAGCTGGCAAATTTTATAGAAGACAAGAGGAGAAACATGCTGTCCTTTCAAAAACACTTCAAGGGAAACCTTTTAGAGCTCAGCAAAAATGACTGCAACAAATCAAGTTTCATTTTCACTTTGGGGGCGCGCTACTGGCGCCAGCTGAAGAGCCAACAGCCCACTTGGAGTGTATGTGCTACAGCCTATGGCAAAGACAGGTAACAACAATAAATATTCAGTAACTAAGAAGAGCCAAAGGAAACATATTGGGAAATATACTGGAAACAACAGGCTTCCATAAACAAGCATCTAAAGTCTGTAGTCGTCAGCATAAAGAAACAGCTTTGCTGTAATGTCATGAAGTAAACTTTGAAAGGTGTCTGTGAAATACCCTGACTACAGAAAAGCAGTGCTTTAAGACCTGTGGCTGTACACTTTCTGTACAAATGGAAAAAAATCATGCCAGCCAGCATATCATATAAAAAAAAGGTGAGAGACAAGACCTTTAGGTGCCCAGTTCTTCCTTGCCAACAAAGCAGACCCCTGCAATCCCAATAGTCTGCAGTTTTATTTTTGGCAGATTATAATTAAAAAGGTCTTTATGGCTTTAGAGAGAAGCCACTAAGCTACACATTTTGGTTGAAGCAGACAGTTCGTATGTGTGGTATGCTCTGGCTGAAGGGACATGCAGAGAGGTCTTGCCACAGCTCTGCTCCTTCCACCTGACCCACAAATGCTGCTGGTTGTACTTGGCTCTCTTGAATGTTCTCATTTCTCATCAGCAAGTAACAATGTTCTGGTTGCTAACCAGTACAATCCCAGAGGCAGAATAAAAAATCCTTGTTAAGACCTAGAAAAGCTTCATGTTTCTAACAAAATCAGATCCAAACACGTGCAAACACTGTTCCTGGTTTGATGCATTTCGTTCAGGTTCTACCACCAGTGCACTGGAATTTGCTTTCCCTGTAGAGTGATTTCATTCCTCGTCCATTGTCCACCTTTCAGTCTTCTCAGGAGTCTTGACAAGCTATCCCTCCATTTTTGTCTTCAACATCCTTCCTGCCCTTCCCTCTTCCGCTGTCACACCCTGTTCCTCTACAGCTATTTTCGGAAGGCAAAGACGTCCCGTGTTTTCAAGCCTCTCTTGCCTTCGCTTCCTGGTTTAGGAGAAGACACTTCCGCCAGTCCCCCATACGGACAGCTCTCGGACTCCGGGTGATGGCCAGAGCACTCCACAGCGGGGATGAAGCCACTGTCCCACATTCCTGTCCCACACAGCTTGCACAGGTCATGCAGGCTGCAGGGGATGCGGGGTAACAGGTGGAACTGATAGAGCAGACTCCTCGCCTAGAGGGGAGAGAGAGAGACAAAGTCATTCACTCCTCACCAGAGGACAAACCTGGGTAGCAGAGGTTGCCCGTGGGCTCCTGTCCCATCCTCCTGTTTAGCTACCTTAGAAGAGCATCCCTCCTGAACACAAACCTGAAGGTTAAACAAGGCACTGGGGCCCCTGCCAGGTCACAGGAGCTGCCGCACGCTGCAGCACATCCCACGGCCTGCAGCCACTCCCAGCCTGAGATGGGCTGGGGACCGTGGCACAATGACAAACAGCACTGTCTGCTATTCCCCCTCAGTGTGTGCAAGGGCTATCCCAACCATACTGTTACCTCCTAAGCACTCTACAATTACCTCTTATTTCTGCAAAACTTGTTTCCAGGCAAACAGCAGCATCCCACCCTCCCAGGCTCCAGACAAGCAGGGGGATACAGGAGATGCAGAAGATGAAGCATCAGCCCCTGATTTTCTCAAGGCTGTGACTCAACTCTTGGACCTGAGACTCAGCCCACATCAGCACACAGGCATTTACCTTCCTGAGTACCAGTTCTCCGTTCATGTGCATAGCCAGGTTGCCAAAATGCAGCAGCATCTGGTCAGTGGCAAGTTGTTGTTCAATGACATCATCCCCATAAATCACCACGATGGCCACACAGATGAAGAGGTGGAAATAGTCAGTCTGCAATGAGAAACCAGGGGCTGGAGTACAGCAGGTGGAGGCAGAGGCCTGATTAACCTCCCCACCCTCCACAAGCATGTCCTTAGCAGGGATTTTCTGCTCCTTCCAGTTTTGCCTAGTGGTATTCAGAAAGTGAGTTATTGGTGAATTCTGAACCACCGCTGGGTCCAAGTCTCTTGCCTTTGCAGCACAGCAGCAAGGTTTGGACCACAGCTTTCAAAGCAGACTAGTGATTTTTGGGAAGACATTTTCCAGCTGTGTAAGAGAAGTCTGAACTTCAGAACTGGATGTTCAGCACTTTCTGAAAAACCTCCTTTTGAAGCCTGGACATCCTCAGGTAGGAGAAATAGGTGTCCATCCTTCCTGCTACACAGAAAAACCTCTTTGATAGTTACAGACCCTCTGTTACACCTACTTATTTTTGATACTTTGCTACTAAGAGCCTTTAAGGAAATTCTGCAACGCTTGCTGAGACGGTGAGGATTCAGCAAAGGACACGCTGCCGCCCAGCATGCACTGTGCCCATCTCCAGCTCTCTAACCTGATAGTGAGCCCAGCACGCTTCCCACATGCGCAAAGCCTCAGCATCTGGAAATTCACGTTTAAAACAGAGAAGGATCCAACGGTGACAGAAAAGCATCTGCAGGCCATCCTCTCCCAAGGAAGAAAGGTGCTGGTAGAAGCGTGGGTGCATGAGCCGTAGCAGCTCTCGCAGGTACATCTGGAAAAGATGTTCTGAGCTGAGCCACTGCCTCGAGCACAAGGACTCGCGCCACCCTCACTCACCATCCCAGGGAGCCCCCACTGCGTGCCAGACCAGGGCTCCCGCAGAGCTGGCCACGGTTCTCTTCTCTCACAAAAACCTCCAGCTTTATGGCCTGTTTATTACAGCATAGCCAGAAGCACGCTTGGATCTATCATTAAAGGCCAGAGCTCATAGGCCACAGCAGCTATTTCACAAGGAAGGATGGAGGGTGAAAAGAAAATCCCATGACAGCTACCTTGTGAAAAGAAATAAGGGGAGAGATTCAAGCCGAGGAAAGCGGCTAGAGCCTTAAAAACTAGAGAAAAGAAATGACATAGCTATCTCTGGCAATATTTCATTTCAGTAGAGGCCAAGCAATATGGAAGTGATTTTGGAAAGCCTGACTATACAGGCACATTACAGAGCATAAATCTGTACATTAACTAACTGCACCTCACCAGCGGCCTCCCACGGGGTTTCCACCACAAGTTTACCACTTTAAATTGGTGCCATCTTGACTTGGACAGGATTGTTCAGGTTTAGAACATATTTTTCGCAGTCTTAACCAGAAAACAATTGACACTCAAGTTAAAACCTAAAAAGTTCCCATTTTTAAACAAGTTCTCCGTATTTTAATAAACTCCGTCACATATATAGAGCTTTTCATTTGGAGATAATTAAAAAAAATATTAAAAATACTACCACCTTAAAAAAAACCCCAGCTCAATCAACTCCTCTGCATCATTCAGACCAAATGCCCCAGAATCGGGACAAAACCAAACCAGTGAGTCTTTACTGCCTGTGAAAAGTAGGAAGACAAAGCAAGCAGCATCCTAAATACATTTGATCATAAAAGATTCCTTGATTCAGGACCCTTTAGTATAGCCAAGGTAACTTTACTCTGACAATTTACTGGCTGTAACTGCCTCCGGAGTGCCCAAATCACCCAGGATCAATTTTATCCATCAGGTGTTTTGCGGCTTTGGAGTGTGATTTGGCATGCTGGAACCCCACAGCCCGGGTAACTGCTTTATGGCATTCTTCTAATTTGACCAGGGAGAGGAGAAGCTGAAGACAAGGATAATAGGAGCTCAGCGTTCAGCCTCACCAGCTGTTTCTCCATATCCTCATCCCGGGGTGAGCTGATGAAGATCGTGTTCTGCATCAATCCTACAAAGCACCAGAAAGTATCCGACTCATCTAGGACCTCTGCCAGGAGTGGGGCAACCAGGTCGGACATCCCCTGGGAGTATCCAATTGTTGGGTTAAATACTGCATAGTTCAGCAAGATCCTCCTGGAGAAGAGATGCAAATGGAGAGGTGAGACATGGAGAGGGCATGTCACAGCTGAATGCAGCGCCCTTTCCCTTCCACCCCAGCTCCCACCAGGCTGAGTGAGGTGAAGTGCAGAAGAGCAACAGATCACTCCTGCCATCTAATTTATTAACTTGCAATTGCACCTGGAGGCCCATGAACTTTTGAGCACCTGTAGAGCATGTTGCATCCCACAGAATCACTTTCCCTAGAAGAACTGTATCTAGAAGCATAACAAAGATACACTTACACGGTACCTAACTGGACCTCTCATTTTTCAGGATTACAGCATTTTGCATTAATCCAAAGGGGCCCTGGATGGACAAGAACTCTGAACAGCACGCAGCAGCCTAAGACAATGGATTTGAACAGAACTCCTTAGGCTCTGTTTTCCAACTGCAAGCCAGCCCACTGGGAGCAGTGTAGTAGGAGCAATCAACACGGTTCATCTCAGGTACAATGACACACAACCCTCCTGTAATGTGCTTTAACATGTACCAATAAACCCTGCTGCAAACATCAGTCCAGTGAAATAAACTCCAGGAGAAGGTTTTGCATATACAAACACCAAAATATAAAAAGAAAATGAGGATTTAAAATTACTAAGAGGACAGAAATGAAGGGCCCACAGGAAGGGAGAGATGATGCCTATACATGCATGAGGCTCCAAGCCATACAGTTAGACAAAATCCAACTGTTTTGTAGGCACACGTTTACAAGTCACACACCCATGAAGCAGACTCTGTTGTGCTCGTCCTCTACCCCATCAGGAGAAGCACAGACCCAAGCAGGTGCCCACAACCCTGCTGCAGCACCCATGACCCTCCCACAGCCACAAAATGCTCACACCTCTTCTGTGCCTATGTATGCAGGGAAGCCAGGTGATGGGAACAGGGTTATTATATCAAGAAGTAAATGGCTAAAGCAGCAGTGAAAGCACTGGGGAAGAAGTCCTTGGTTTTGCATCACTTGGTACCAGAGCATGGTGCTCTTCAGTGTTCCCAAGGCAGCAACCTAGGCAGCCTGGGCCAGGGGGGCTTACCGAGTTTTCTATACATTCAGTAGGACACGCTGGTTGGGACACCAGAACCAGACACTTCACCTCATAGTTTCCACATTTGGGTTGTCCTGCCCTCGAAAGAACTGGTTGCTGCGGTCAGTCCTCACAACATCTTTATCTACTGTGAACTGTACTTTACGCCAAAAATCCTTCTGTTCATCTGGAGTCATCGAAAGCCTGAAAATTGAGCAGCAACAGGAATGCATTGCTAAGACAGGAATACGATTGTCACAAGGAACAAAAAGCCTTATTTCAGCTTTAGTTTTCAGAGAAAAACGAGTCCTGTACAAAGGTGTCTCAAGACCTGAAAAACAGACAAGCAGGTCTGTTCAGAACAGCAGATTTTCTGACCAAATAGATTACTAGAACGAGCCTCCTGAGTTATAAATGGGATGATATGATGTGTTTTCTGCAATAAACTCCACTTCAGAAGCAGTTGGACTCTGCTCTCCACTGCTCCTTGTGGGTGGCACACCAGAACCCACCACTCTCTTTTGATTGTCTCCTAATTAATAATACTACTGCCCCTCTCTGGCTTAAATGTACCCGTATCTAGTTTCTAACATACAGTTCTTGCATTGGATATTCCTTCTTCCCTATTTTTCAACCAGATATATTTATAAAGAAATGTAAGATCCCATTTTCACCTTCAGTGTTCTAAACCAAGCATGCTAAGCTTGTAGCCTTGCCTGTGAGATAAGCTTCCCTACGTGGTACTGACGAGCCTGTATCAAGACCCCAAGTAAGACAATATTTGAGCTACATGGTATTAGCTCCAGACCCTCAGGAGGTCAGCTGGGCCTGATACAGCTCCTTTACCACCCCTCTCACTTCTCTACTCCAATCAGCTTCTCCTGAAGCGATGGAGGCAGAGACTCTGCATGTCACCAGCAGTACACCAGCAGTACTACTGCGACGTCAGGCCTGAGGAGATATGAGCAGCAGAGGATGAAGCTGGTTCTGTTACCTTTTCTCCTGAATCTCAAAGTACTCTTTTCTCTTCTGCAGTCTCAGTGCCTCCCTCTCTTCAGAGGTGGACTCGTAGCTGTAGTAGTGCAGCAGAAAAGGCCACACCTCCCCACGGATGGAAATATCAATCCCACCAAAGAAAATGGCCTGGAAGAAGGAGCAAAAGTTATGACTGGTACAGTTTTAACATTCCCAAAAACAGCAACAAGAAACTGCCTGCTACTATGCTTTGGTGGCTTTGCAGTTCTTTCCTGACAAGTGACGCCTTGATTCAAGCTCCTGCAATTTGCACATGTTTAGAGGGAAAGTGCTGGCCTTCTATTCCCAGACAAGACACAAATCGGACTCATTTCAATGTCAATAACCCCCCCTGGAGAGGCTCTATGATTAACGTGTCGTTCTCATGTCACGGCTTAATCCCCAATCTTGGAGACACTGCATTTCACTGCAAACTTCTCTCTCAGGACCTGGACCCAGTGGTCCCCTGCAAGCTCTGCATTATTTCATCCAGTAATCTCAATTTTTCTTTCTTCGATTTGCTCACATTTTGCAAACACATCTAGCAGTGGACACTTTGGTTTACTGATTCCAACTGGCAGCAGAAGCTGGACAGCTCGCCCTCCTGGGTCCCAGAGATGCTCTACCATCCTGCCTGTAGCAGAGTCCTCTGCAGTCCCAGCAAGACCTCCAGCCAAGCACTGTACGCCAGTCTTTATACTCTCAAATGCCCAGTTCTTGTCCCCAGCATGAAAGCAAACTCTTGCAGCTTCCACCTGGGGATTTGCACTCTGTGGTAGGAGGGTAAGAAAACCGCAGCAGCCAGCCTTCTCACCTTCTGCAGCTTGTACTCCTCTTCCACCTGTCCGGATTCATTCAGGTGATGGAGCCAGGCAGACACATCAAGACGTTTGTATGTGTTCTCCTCTGGGTGGGTTTCTGAGGAGGGCAGCTTGGGACGGCGGATAGAGAACTGCATACACGTTTTCTCATCAGTAAGCTGCTGAACGGGGGAAAACAAACCAAAAAAACTGGAAGTAGGAGCCAGAGATAGCAGCAGAGTATGAAACCCGACAATTTTCAGAGCAGGAAAACCTTTTTGCATGGTTCATGTAGGATTAAGCACTGAGGCGCTGCACTTGGGAAGTTTTTTTTTTAAATTCCAACCATTACAATAGCAAGAGTGATTAGAATAATTAAAAATCTGAGTCCCACAAAACAGTTTCGTCTTAAAAAACATTGTCTCCATTCCTCCCCCAATCTTATCCCTGACCTGAAACTGAATTAATGCTGCTTACAGCAAAACTTCACCCTGCCAGGAATGCCTGCAATAAATTACATATGATTGGCCATATACAAAGGGATTGCTGTTAGGCAAGCAGGGAACTGCACTGCCAGGCTCTCTAAGGGCACTCATGATCCCAGTGCAAGACTGCAGCTGACATTTAATTTAAAAATCAAAGGTTGTTCAATGCAAAAAGTGAGCCCATGCGACCATAATAAGAAAAGCAGCAGGGGGCTCTGTGGGAAGGATGGAAATTTAAAAATCACTGTTTCTAATAAGCACATACAGTATCTTAAACAGATAATTAAAGAGCTCTTATCACATTTGTATGTAGATTGAACAAAATATGGCAAGATGCCTTGTCAAAACATTTTCCAATGCAGTGTGCTACGCTTCACAAAATGGATGAAAGACTCTGACAGAATTTCAGACCTACCACTGCAGATTTCCCAGCCACCCATGTGCCTAAAGCAAAAGCATAGTGCTGACCTGTGGGGTCTAACAGAATAACTACCTAAGCAAGTCTTCTGGATTATCTTCCCTCATATTCCACAGGTAGAACAGGAATGGATGGGGATGAGCATGTACAAAAGACCTCACATCTGACTTACAGTTGCATCCTAAACAACATCCAATGTGTTGTAGCTTTCTGCCTGGCTTGGTGACATGAACTCACAGCTTCATTTCTCCAGCACACTCCCCTGGCTAAAAACCGAAGTGTGAAACATCTGCTGGAAAAACCTTCTTTGTCCCATGAGCCTTGCTCAGGTACCTGGTCCTTGAGATGGGTCTCCGTGCAGTACTTCCATTGCTGAAACACCTCAGACAGTTTATCCAGGCCACCATGGTGAAAATGGAAGATCTTGTACTGGCTCTCCCTGCTTGCGACAACCAGTTGTCCACAGGTGCATGCCTCATCGCTGTGGGACAAAACAAAGGAGGGGAACAACCTGCACTTATTACCCAGGATGATGAGGGGCCCAGCAAGAAGAGGGAACATCAGATGAGAGAGAGTGGAAACCAAATTACAAAGAAGTGTAGCATCAAGTTGTCCCTTAAAACAGAGCGCCAAAGTAATTTTACAGCTTTGGGACTCGATGATCCATATAAGGGTCCCTTCCAACTTGAGATATTCCATGGTCCTACGACATGGCCATAGTGACCACTTTCCCCAAGAAGCTCTATTCATGCCAGGTAACAGCACACTTTTACCCTTTCACCATGTGAAGGAATTAAATTTAGTCTTCCCTGGAGAACAAAAACCCAAAAAGTCTGCCTCAGCAGCATTAAGGCAGCACACGAAGTCAGCTCCTAGCGATGACCTGACTTGGTTGTACCCAGCATTGTATAAAGAAGCAGGGAGTGAGAGAAAAAAGAGAGAGTAAAAATGTTTTCAATAACTTTTGTAATAATTTGAAAGATAACTGAAGAGGCTAAGAGCAGCAAGACCCTAGAGGAGCCCTGGTGAGGGGCAGGTAAGGGAGAAAGTACCATAGATAAAGAGAGATTTTCCATACATCCAGGTTATTTTAAACATTTTTGGTAAGACGGCTAAGAGCAACCTTTACCTTACTAGGGAAAAAAATCCTTTCAGTCCCATACTGTAATTTAGAGGCTCTTCTGGGGAAGGCTAACACTTGCTTTCCTGGAGACAACCATTACGGAAAGACTTCCAAGGAGGACTGCACAAGCCATCTGCCTCCAGGACCCAATGCGCACTGATCCAGAGCACACATAAATATCACACACAATAATACGTTACCTAAAGAAGAGGCGAAGGGATCTCATTTGTCCCAGGTCCACTCTAAAGACACCACAGACCTGCTCTAGGGCAAACACTTTCTGCTGTTCGTCCCATCTGGTGCTCTGTGTTTGCCCATTATTCTCCTGGAACTGGGCACTGGTGTCGAGGCTGGAGGCAGAGCTGGTGGAGCAGGTCATGCGATTGTCACATGTGTCCCTGCAGACAAGAGCGTGGAGGAAGAAAGCCCCGCAAGACATCAGCCAAAGACTGCAGTTACATGCAGTAACCACAAATGCTCCAAGTTAAAAATCCTTCAACAGACCTCTGAAATTGGAATTCAGTGCAGGTCTGAGTCAATGACCAACAGCCCACATAAGAGACTAAATTGTTTTTATTCAATTTAATTTAGTTCCCAGCATCCCAGAAAATGATCCTATTTTTGGTCTGATCCCAAATTCCACACAGAACTGGGGAGAGTGAAAACCACTCCTCAAAACACTGACTTGTGAGAAGGCAAAATTAAGAAGCCCAGAGTGGGAACACCCGGACTGATCCGAGGAACGGCCCGTCCCTTGCTCCTTCATTGCAGCACAAAGACCAGTTTGGGGATCCCATCAGTCCGGCAGGCACCTGCCTGCCCTCCATCCCACACCACAGAGCCCCAAGCTGCAGGACCCCTCCAAACCATTATGCCTCTGGGACTGATAAGCCGCTGGGATGGAAAACATTGGGCCATTGAAAAAACATGACTGCAGAAGCACAGGTGCTTGACAGGCTGCTTCAGCAGCTCCAGCGGCACTCAGTGAATAACTTCCAAAGGAAGAGGATTCTTGCCCCACAGCTCAAGCAACCTCCTCAGCATGCAGCTCAGCTGCTCTGTGCCTAGCTGGGGACAGGAGGAGTGAGTGCATTCAGACAGCAGCATTGATTAGGGATCTCATCTGGCAAATTCCCTCAGTGACCAGTAAGATCCAAAGGTATTTCCCCTGAACTCGGGTTTCTCATTACACCTTCACAAGTGGACCTGGCAAGCCTGGATTCATGCGTATAAACTTCAGACAATGGATTCCGCTTGCAAACTTGAAACTTCAGAGGGTGAAGAAGTGGGGAATTATACATGAGCTCTTTAACCCATTGCGAAGTAGAGAAAGTGAACCCAACCGTTTCCAATATGCTAGGAGCTCATGCGTCCCAGATATTTTTCTTTAAGAGTAAACTGAGTTGAGATTAAAAAAACCCACATGCCCACCACCAGCACTGATCCCGAAAGAAAAATATCACTACTTTGAGAATTAAGTGAAACTGAAACTGTGACCCCTTGATTCTTAAAAAGGCCAATACATGTGAACAATCTCAGCGCAAGCTCTGAATGGGTTCCGCTGTGAAATCAGGGTTTGCAAAACAAGGCAAGTAGCAGGTATAAAGACAGCCCCCTGCAATGCCACTTTATGCAATGTTTTCTAATCCGCTTATCTAACAATGTAGGCACTGAACGCTGAAAATCACACACTCAGCATGCATCTGCAGCACACCACATCAGTATGCTTTCCAAGCCTGGCTACAGTGCCTCTTCCACAGGGATGAGCCTTATTTGCAGCATCTACCCATGGTTCAGGTCATTGCATTCCAATGGACAGGTCTCTGGACATCCCAGTTAGTTGTGGGTTAAATTTTTAACCAAGCCCCTGTGAGCCCCCCAGTTCAAACATATGACTCAAAACCTTAGCACCCACACACGGGAAATAAATCCCTGAGCCCCCTTCTCTAGCTCTGCAGCATTATGTAGATGAGATGAAGTCTGTTTTACTTTCAGCCAGAAGAGTGGCTTCACTACTCTGTTCATAAAGTTCTGCTGCTCCATTTTTTTTTCTGAAAGAGAGCATCAAAGCAAAACTTACATTCAAGCCGTTCGGAGGTTGAGGTCTTAGAAGTGACATGGCAATATCGCCATGTGAGCAGGGATCATACAACATACCCAAACTCACTGAAAGAAGATCAACAGCAGTTTTTCTATGGTAGACGATACTTCCAGTCTTGCAAGCATAGCTATACACTATCACCTGCACCTTATCAATTTTTCCATGAAAATTGTAGTGGCCTTTGTGAAAAATTAAGCGTTACTTTCTGATAAAGCTGCAAAATACAACACTTTCCTACAGCATTCAGTATCTCACGTTAATGCAGAAGTAACAGGAGTCCTAGTACAAGACACTTGTGCTGGACTGCTTGCTATAAGCAGCTGGTATTTATGGAGCAACACTTCATAACAGCCACAGCTGGTTACACAGGATTTTCCTGGAAGAGATGACTCAAACTAGGTCAAAGACTAAGCAGAGGCAACCCATTTTCTAGAACTCTTGCAAAGATGAACTGGTCAGTACGACAAAGCGCTGGAAGACACACTGGCTGTATCACTGTCCCTGCGGTTCCCTCGTCACAGAGTCCAACACGCCCATTCTTCAAGAGCATCATCTCAAATGACCAATGGCAGAGAGATGACTGCCGAGAAACGATAGTTACCAGTACAGCTGGGCAGGCTCACTTTGGTCCCAGGACTGCCAGCTGCAGTTACTTGCTATGTAACCAAAATCTGCTCCAGATACACAAGTAGCTACCCAAAAACTCAGAGGCTGGAGAGCCCAGTCACAAAGGTGCTGGCAATGTTATATTTTCTAGAAAAGCTTCTTCAAGACAGATGTTTACAGTTCATATTAAGCCACTAGTTACAAGCTTGTACACGCATCCAACATACACAGAAGAGAACTGAAGCAATATGTGTAAGTGGATTTACCCTTTCTGGACAGCAAAAAGCTTGTGAGTGTAAGCATGGTGCCTCAGTGTGAAGCCCAGGAAAATTCCAATGTCTTCACTGATGTAGAAGATGAAATCTGAGAGAGACATCTGTGCACCCCATGCCCTTCAGAGAGGTTGATAACACATACGTTCATACATAGGACAGACGCAGAGCGTGTACCACCTCATACGTTGGTGCATTCTTAGTCACTGTGGAAATTAAGGAGAAAAACTCACTGTGTTTAAAATAAATTTTTCCTGTGTATGTTGATTGAAAATAGTTGAAATTATTCTAATCTATTGGACTACTTTTAAAAATAATTTTGAGATCATCCTGTACTTACCTAAAAACAAGTAGTATGATCAATGCTAATTTCATGGATTTTGGGGAGTCCTCTAACTAGGCACAAAAGACACGCACATGCAAGGGAATAATTCTCCAATTTATTGTTTGTCAGACTATTATATCTGTTAGATGAGGAATTTATACTCGAGTGCCCTGCAAAAGCAGGGAGCTGAAGCACTGCAAGGGAAATAGCTGGAAGAACATTCCAGAGAGACTTCAGGTTGCAAGATCCCGAAAAAGCAGAGCTCAGCTAGTACACAGCACTGCTTAGCAAAACAGGAGGACAAGTGCGATGGTCCATGGGAATAAAAGGGACAAGGAAAAACAAAATAAGGAGGATTAGCAAAACCTGAGGCAGGAAACCCATTGACATACCCATGATTCCACTTAAGTCTTTTCCCCTCGCTAAAGTCTCATTATCCTTTTGTCTCAAAATGCATCTCATTCTTCCTGGTGAGCAAGACCAGGCGGTGATGTATTTTCTCCACTCAACAATCAACTACAGCAATCAACCATATCTACATTCCCGGAGCTTTCGCAGCCACTAAGAAAGCAAGCGCTTGCATAAGGCAGCTACCATCCTCCTCCCACCGCACGGGAACTCTCTCGCACGCCTGATCCGAGGTCAGCCACACTCAGCAAGTGAGACTTTCGACGTGCAGTAATGTGGTAAGGGACCTGACTTACTGTTTGGTCAAAGCATTTGTACACACCTACAGCATAAAGAGAGATAAAACCAATTATTATTTCTGTTATAGAGCCAGGGCAGAGACCTGCACCAATTACATGGGAAGACTATTTCGGCAACAACGATCTAATAACTCATTTTATGACACGATGTGACAAATGTAATTATAAGAGGGAAAGGGGCTGAAGATTATAGCTGTGATGAGGCAGTTACCAAAGCTGTCAGCGTGCACCACCTGATTCCCAGAGAGCCTCTTGCAAGAGCCAAACCCTCCTCAGTTGGCTCTCCATCACCACTGTACTAAAGCACACCTTTGCTGATAACAGCTTTCCTTACAGCCTGGGCTATTCCTGCACGCTGGCTTGTGAAGCATCATTTACAGACAATAAGTATCATCATAATGTATGAGTGTCCATGTAATGGAAATTACATTCTCCTTTTCCTCCCCAGGGGTTAGCATTTCTCTGTTTCTCCATATTCCCCACAGGCACTGACCTTCTAGGTTCCTTTTTCTTTCCAGCAAGGTGAAACAGCTCATGGCAGCATCAGCTGCCTAAAATGTCTGAGACGGATAGCTTCAAATAAATATTCCATCAATAAAAGTTCAAAGCTATTCTGAAACACCTAAAAATTTAGTGTAGCGACTGTACAAAGTGAGGTAATACCGGGCAGCTGGAACCCAAATCTATTGTTCCAATTAAAAAGTGTCCTTGACAATATACATACATAATGAGTTGTGAAACATGCTGACTTCAGCGACATATAAAAGACATGCAAAACAAAACAGATCGGTCATTTGGGGTTAAAAAAAATTTGTCAAAATATTTCTGGTCATTCCGAGTCACACTGCAGAGGGGGACTGGACGGACATGGCGGGATGGCACCAGCTTCCAGAGGAGCGTGGCCACGCAGGGCCGGACATTGACTGAAACGCTGCAGTCACACCAGCTACCCGCATCTGATCAGCACAGACGAGTAACTAGGTTAAGAATGGTGTTAAATTCACCCTTCGGCTGAAAATATTTGGAACTTGAAGTTCCTTTGCCTCAGAGAGCCCGAACAGAATTAATTTACACTGACCTCAGTGAATAGAGAAAAAGGTGTTAGATGGTCTGGATGAAAGCCTACCCAGAATCTCTGAAATTAAATGTCAAAACATCCTCATGTGGAAGCGTATCTATACGTCTGCAAACACGCGCGGAAACAAATCTATCAATTTTTCCTATTTGTTAGGGAAACCTGTGAACAACTGCCCAGGACTTCACAGTACAAAGTACACGAATGTCAACATGGACTTTCCAAAACCTTGTTCCACAGGCTTTCCATTGATCTGTTTGCTTTCAAAACATAAATTTCCCCACGTTGAACTGCACTAAATGCTATTTAGTAGCTAATTAACTTTCTGTGCTGAAAACCTCCCGTAATTGCACTTCTTTCACCTTTTTTAGCCTGCGTCCTCCAGGGAACCCAAGCTGTCCTACGGCATTTGTTCTGCTCATTTCTATCTCACAGGCACAAGTTCCTTCCTGACATCAGACTGCCAATCACGGCTGCAGAGGTCACTGGAGACCAAATTAGGAGCACTCTGCCTCTGACAAACTTGCTTTGCTTAGCTTGTCGTAAAGGGAAAATAAAAGGTTATGAAAAATAATTGTATCCTTTCATGCTCAGCACCAGGAAGCAGATTCAACAGTGCTTCTAAAAGTCAGTGTATTTTTGTTACTCACCCTTTGTATTGTTAATGTTATTAACGATATTCAAAGAACAAGCTGTTTACCTCTTAAAAATGTTGGATTCCCTCCCTCCCCCCCAGTACAGGAAAAGAGCAGAAGGTTTGTAGTTACCAGCCGTCTACATGTTGGCCACCTCACGGGCACATGCTGCGGGCACAGCAGCAACTTCTACACTACCCCTCTGACCTTGGACTGTAACAGCAAGTTCACACTCAGGGACAGGGCTCTGAATTAACATCAACTCTGCGAACACAAGCCCGACAAATAAAACATTTTAACACAACAAAACAAGGGACTCAAAGAAACCCGATTATGCAGCTTTGCCTTCTGATAGGCGTAATTGGTTTGTCCTTGAGAAATAAAGATCAAAACAATTTGTTATGCTTTATGGGGCTATTGCAATCCGCTTTTACAGCACCCCGATTGCCTTGCCAGAGCGCACACCACCGCCCAGCGCAGGTAGAACATACAACGTCCTCCTCTGCTGCTGTTCACTGTCCGTTGTCGGATGAAAGCAACCTGTGCGGTGGAGTGGCCGGTGCCCCGGGACGACCCACCTCTGCAGCGGCGCTGGGTGCTGCCTTCCTGCCCCGCTCCGCCAAGGAGGGTGGCAGCTGAGTGAGAAGCCTCACTACACTGGGGGCTTTGTTGTCCTAATTCATTCCTCCAAGTCCTCGTGGCCTGAAGGGAAGCCGAGCGATTTTAGCCAGCAAGAGGGGGCATTACAGAAACAGCCCTGCTTACTTCTGAAGGGTTCCCCCCAACTGCTGTAAATGAAACCAAAAAGAAAGCAAAATAAACTAAGAAATCTTGAGTTAATTATTTTGAATGTAAATGGGAAGGAGGGGAAAAAAAATTCAGGAGTTTGTAGCGAATTAACGTATGTTTTAATCTCTTTTCCCCAATTGAAGTCTGGAATGTGATACACACATACCTTCAGTTAAAAGACAAGCAATCTGCTTTTCACAGATGAAACTTCCAGACAGGTGCAGGCTACTCAGGGAAAACCCACGCAAGGTTTTTCTCTGTGACTTCTTGTTGCAGTGAGGTAGCGGGGGCAGAATTAGCAGTTCGATGCTTATGAATAAAATACACACAGCTCCCGAGAAGCCAAACACAACAAATCATTTAGAGCCGAGTGTATGCTGCTCAATGATGCAAATGTTACCTTCATTTTAAGGAAGGAAAATATTCCAAAAGCTGAATGGCAGATTTTTACAATCCATACAGAGAAGGGGCACCTCATGCCTAGGCTTTAGCTCATTAATAAATCAATCGAAATGCAACACTTAAAAAAAAAAAATTCCTTAGATGGAAAAAGTGATTTCTCAGCAAAGCCTGCAAAAGAATGTTTGCCTTTCAGCCTATTCCAGACGGGAAAAGGGGACCTTTCTTACCAGTGTTTATTTTATATTTAAAATCAATGGATTATTTTGCTTTTTTCTTTCAGTGCTATCCATGCAAAAATAAAATTCTGCACTAATTATGCTAATTACAATAAAGCCTTCAAAACCCCGGTCCCTTGAAAGCCCTGAAGATTACCTTTGTTCTTATATTCTCAGCTCTAAGCAATGAACTGGGAATTTCAGGGGGACTTTTTACTGACAGACAAAGTTAACCAACTCCCCGGACTCTGCACTGCTGCTGACCCAGTATTAGCAGAGCCAACACCACCCAGAGAGAATTTCACTGTTTCCACAATACAATGCGGATTTCCCAAGGGGAGAGCTTTCTTCAAGTAGCAGAAAAGGGAGAGGAAAAAGGAGAGCTGACTAAAAGCATGTTTCAGAGTTATTGTAAATGCTTAATGCTGTTATAATTGCGAGGACCGAGCCAAGAAGACAGACTATGCAGATTTATTTGCATATACTGTTGTACTTTTAGAGGGGACGTGCTCTTTATTTTGATCCGATTAATGCAATTCTTCCCTCACAAAGCTATGGACACCTGCCAGCACCATTTATCTCCACACTCAATTAGAATTTCTGGGCGTTACGATTGTATAAAGAAGTAACAGAAGAAATACAAGAATATCCTGGGAAAAGGCACTTTATTGCAATGCCTTCCGGAAAAAAACAGCCACTGTTGTATTTTACTCTGCTCCTGCCTACCAGATCTCCCGGCTCTTGCAGTTAGACGGGTCTGTAACGCCAGCGTTCCATACAAACCCACTGCCCACTCAGGAAGAGGAGCCCTGCGCTCCCTTAGAAATTCTTTATTTCTCTACTATAAGCCCACACTAATCTTCTGTAAATAATTCTGTGTCATTGCAGTTACACCAGTGAAGGACGCTGGTACAGAGCCACTGCCCCTCAGAGGGGTGCATGGGGGGTGCTGCAGCACTGGACCTGCACTCTCGGGCAAAGCGCTCCCCAGCGCGGCTCTCCCGAGGCAGAACGGGGCTGGGAAGGAGACAGGCCCTCAGCTTCACCAGCCAGGAGGAGAACGGCTGCTCTGCCAAAGGGTGGGCGGGCAGCAGGGCTGGGGGTGCCGAGCCAGGGGGGACAGAGCCCGGTCACAGCATGGTCCCCTGCTCACCCCATGGTCCCTTTCCACAGGGGCTCTGAGAGTGGAGCCACATCCAAAGTGGGAGTTTAGAGCATCCCCATCCTCATAAGCGAACCCCAACAATGCCTGGTGCCCCACAAACGTGGGGGGTGTGGGCAGGAGGCAAAACAGTTCTTCTGTCTTCCTCCATCACTCCTGTTTGCGTGGCTGTGGGATCTCTTTCTTAGGCATCACCTGCTCTCGTCACTGACTATCCCTCCCCTGAAATCCTGTATAAATAGCTTCACGATCGCACTAGCTGCAATTCCCGATCTCATGTTAGCTGTCACTATTTTCTTCCACAGAAATCTGGCAGCAAACCAACAGAGGGAAAAAACAAACCTGCTATAATTAATGTTCTTGCTGTTCAAATATTTATATAAAGCGAGATAGAGCCGTATGCCTCCACAGCCTCTTGGATCTGTCCAACCTTCTCAGCTTTGCAGCTGGTAAAAACTTTAATTGATTACCCAGCACTGCTGACAGTGAACAGCTGAGGGCAGCTCCTCTTCCCGGTACCCAGCTCTGTGCAGACCACCTGGAAGCACTGCCTTAGATCAAGTTTACATCAACCCCACAACTCAGAGAGAAGGAAAAAGAACTGTCCTTCTGATGGAAGAAGTATTTGGGGATATTTTTTTTCCTGGGCATTGGTTTGGGTACAAATGGAATTAGGTGCTTTGGTGTCTTACATCATAAATCGCACTAGTTCAGGCAATGTCGTGGGCAACTGGAGCCTGAACCAGAAGCAGCGAGCCACCCTGTGCACTCATCCCCAGGGCTGAAATCATAAAAAGTAAGGTAGCGTGACACAAGAAGCTGCAAGAAGTTACAGGAGATTTGGAAGTCTGTGACCAATTCCCCTGGTTCTGAGAATACAATCACCTCTGTTACAACAGCAATGAATTCCCAGCCTCTTGATGACTCCAGAGCTCCTGCCAGTTCACACTAATTTCAGCTCATTTCCCCTATAATTTTGCCTCCTGTTTATTCTGCAGAGGTCCGAACAGCACTAAGCCTTTCAGGTAAGCTGCCAAAACAACATGATGCAACACCGTACGCTCTGTTACCACCCGCTCCTGCAGCTGCTGCCACCCTCCATAACACTGCGCCTCCGCTCCCTCCTGAGAAGGTAATTTACTGATTAGCTCCCTGGGAAGAGGCTTAACAACAGGATGTGCAACACATCTGTAAAAATTGCATCAACCATGATGCCAAAGGAGTTTTTCCTTGTGTTGTGTGCTTCGCCTAGACCATCTGTAATAGTTCTGTTGTGTGAATTCACGTCTGCTAAAGAACATGACAACTGTAGCATCATTTAGCTCCATTATGAAAATGTTTCATTATTTTTATTACTGGTTGCTAAAATTGTCACCTTCTTATGAAAGATATTTCCATCTTGTATTGAT
This sequence comes from Phalacrocorax aristotelis, assembly GCF_949628215.1. Taxonomy (NCBI): domain Eukaryota; kingdom Metazoa; phylum Chordata; class Aves; order Suliformes; family Phalacrocoracidae; genus Phalacrocorax; species Phalacrocorax aristotelis. The sequence continues at coordinate 6,009,262 of NC_134291.1, forward strand.
ATCTATGACCACATTGGTTGCATCGCTTCTGCTTGTCCTTCAAAGTAACTGCTGTGAAAGTGTGAGCTGGCGTCTATTCCATCACCTGTGGGGCTGTTCGCAGAGCTCCAACCTCTGGCCAGATGTTGCCCCAAGCTCCACTCATACAATTCTACCACTGAGGCTTCTCAGTCCAAATGCTGACTGTATCAACCAACATCCCAACCTGAAGTTAGTGAAGGAACCAATGCCAGCGTTTATTTGTCCTCTTCAGCATTTTTATATGGTGCTCGTCAGGTAACAGCAACTGCAGTTTATTACCCAAGTGAAAAGCCTTTAGCAGCCGTACCACCCATTGCTAGGGATCACTCTGGCACAGCATAAAAAACCCCAACAACCCCACTTAGAGAGCACTAAGTACTTCTGCAACCGATTGGTATAGATCTGATATCATGGTCAATTAAAATAACTTCAGAAGCACTGGTTGAAAGACATTTTATAGGTGTCAGATGCTATTTGGTACCTAGGATGTAACAAAAGGCTTTTAGTTTCACTTTACTGATGGGGAAAATGGAAGCTGAGTAATTTAGCAGGGCGGCAACAAGCCAAAGCTGGGTATAGAGTACAGTTGTCCTGAATTAGTGCCCTTCAGAGCACAGTGCAAATGCTTCCTGACAGACAGCAAACAACGGTGGCAGGGGAGAAAAGGAACAGAATGGAATTATTTTATTTCCAGTATCCCACCTTTCCTACATTAATGCAGTCAATCACAAAGCCACTATCAACACAAGCATTTACCACATTCACTACCTCCCTGCAGCGACCACGTACTATGAGCAGATAAGAGCCCCCAAAGTTAACAAGGACACAAAACCCAAGCAAGTAAAGCCACCTTTCCATGAGAGATGAGTGCACTATACAGAAGAAGTGCCAGGCTCATCTAAAAAGAGAAGCAAGAATGTGTACACTGGTGATGGGACACTCCCATAGCTCCTAGCCTGAGGAATTGTGTAAATGGGAGGAAAGCATCGATCGCTGCATGGGATCCCTGGCAGCCTGTCAAACTGAGAAGCAAAGAGGAAAAAAAAACCAAAAAACAATGGATATGTTTTTATTTCCTTATGTTCTACAAGGCGAGCTGTTGATTTAAAATGACTGACTGGTTGTGCAACCCAAACACTTCCAAGCCTACCTCCCTTCTTCCTCCCTCTCCCTGTCCTGCACGCAGCGGTATGTGTTTGTTGGCTCCCTTCTGCCCAGGAGGCCCGGCCACCTTCTCAGAGGATGCTCCAAGAGGCATATGGCACTGGTAGCTCCTGGTCATATGGATATTTTGGCAAGCAGCATGCTGAGCCATGTAAGTTGCCCACCCTGATCTTATCTGATCCAAGTCTACATGTACAGCCTAATTCTTTCACAATGTCACATTTTTCCATTTCTGACAATACCTAATTGTGCGGCAAGAAAGATGGCTGGACTGAAACACACATGCAACGCATTGCTTCAGCTTCTGAAACAATCATGGGGAAAAGCAGAGTTCTCTTTCCAACAGCTCCCCAATGCAGAGGGAAGTAACCAGAAACATTCGTTCCTCTTTGCGGGGAGGAGGTGGTGACCGGGGGGTAGGGAGGGAAAGGAGTTGAAACAATCTGCCAGCAGCACAAACTTTGTTTGCACTCCAATTCTCGCTCAGATGGGAAGCAGCCAGCAGGAAAAAAAAAACCCACTCAAAAAAACCCCTCTTAAGAAACAAGGAAGCTGTTCTCATGCTTGTAGTGACTTCTGAAACAGCATCCCCCACTCCGCAAAAACGCTGGGATTAATGCAGGGAATATGAGAATGCTTTTTGACAAGACTTTTGCAAAGTATTCTATGCAAAATCTCTAATTCAAACAGTTCGTAAGATCCTGCAGATATCATGCAAGGGGGCTCTATGGGGAAGAACAAATTGGCATAAAAAACGGACACACTGGACAAAAGCCTTTCAAGTCTGAAGTCCCAAACAATGAAAGGTCTGTTTTATTAATCTGCTGCAAATTATGAGTGCTGCATGCACTGTACAAGGCTTCCAGACTGGTGCCAGAGGAGTTAAAAAAAAAAAAAAAGAGAAAAGAAAAAAAGTCTATGAGGACTATGAGCACTGTGTTTGCAAAGCCAGCCTCTGCGTTGCCGGAGCTGTCAGGACTCCGGCAGCATGCGCAAGGAAAGCCGGCAGAGGGCTCGCCCGAGCCATGCTGCGAAACAACAGGGAAATGCTGCATGAATTCACAGACAAGGTAGCGAAGATGCAATAAACTCTATTTCCTTCCTTCCCTGACACTATTAGCAGCTCAGAGTGTAAGCATTGCAAAACAGTTAAACCACAGCACTCCTTGCCCACTTGCTGTGCCCCCAAGCACTGCGCCGGTATCCTCCTGCACCAGCTCCCCTCCCCGTGCACGCTGTCGGGTGCAAAAGCTCTCTGACACTGCGGCACGCCTTGGACAGCACATGGCCTTGTGGCCCAGGCCAAGGACTGGGATTTCCCCAGGATGAATTCAGACTCCTGGTTTTCAGCAGTTAGGACATAATTCTGAATGTGTCCCTCGCTACTTCCACTTCTAACCGCTACAGCAGGAATAAAGACCCCTTACTCAGGGTGTGTGGATGAACTGGGCCACAGCTGAGGCCACGGCTTCCACACACACACTGAAAGTCAGGAACGTTTTTCCTTTAAGAATCTTACTGTTGAAACACAGAAATGTTCACAGAAGCACTTTAAGTATGCTTTATTTGCAAAAAATGCTTAACGCCCTCCCCCAACCCCCATAACTTCAGTATTTTCAGAGCGACAGAGACAGGTCAAACACACAGATAGTCAGTGCTGCTTCAAGGATAGAAAATGTTTTACACACCTTAAACAAACAGAGCTTTGGTTGCAGTGGATTTGGGGGTTTTCTGCTTAAGTCAAGGCCAAGAAATTTCTAAACAAATTCCACATTCTCTCAAAGTGTTTCAACTAAAGTTTCAACCCCCAGCAGCAGCCCAGTCCTAGAACACAGTCTCAATGGGACAAAAGCCTAGGAACCAACAAAATAAAGTAAGTTATTAGGAATTATATTTAATCATGCAAATGCCTCCCTGTAAATTTTTTTCAGGGTGTGTTTCATGACATTTATGTAGTTTCCAAAGCCATCTACATTCCTGTTAACGGTTGTCAAAAAAACCTGTCAGGCATCGTATTTGGAGAGCTAAAAGGGACACTGTCAAACAGATGTTGTTCAACACAAAAGCCCACCCTGCACACCCTGCAGCTGCTTTGCAATGCCCCTCTGCAGCCAGAGGAGACTTGCAGTGGGATGGGATGGGATGGGCCGAGGTGCTGCTCAAACTGCTGCCCACCCAGCTGCTGCAGAGCTCAAGCCCAGAAAACCCTGTGGGTTCGCAGTTAATTAGAAGTATACTGCTAGGACACATATCAAATGCAAAGCTGATACAAAGTCTGAGATCACAGCACTGAAGTGTTTTAAAATACCCAGAGAGAGCTGAATCAATTAGAATACCTCCTTCATAAACCTCGCTCTTACTGGCATTCTCTGGGCTTGAGATTAGCCCATAAAATAAAGAGGCAAAATCTCTTCAAATATCAAGTCTTAATGCAGCCTGTACATTACCGACACGCACAAAGGAGAACTAGTTTTTCTTAATTTCAGGCGTAGTTTCAAAGTTGATCTATATCCTTAAAATCAGTCCCACAGTGCTTCATGAACACAGCACCCCCATCCTCCCCAAGATGGAAATGAGTGTTTCACCACACAGAAAACAGACCAGAAAGCCAGAAACGTTGCGTATCAAAACAGTAAGTGATACAGGTATCCTACTGCTCCTTATTCTCTTGCCAACGTGCCCTCTTTCCCCTATGTAAAGTTTACTGCAGATGCCATTGAGAAGCGTTGACATTTAGATATACCAGTGTTGACTAAAATATCTAGGTTAGACATGTAAAAATTAATATTTATATGTCTTAAGTGGGACCACATTCTGAACACCAGCAAAACAAGCTCACACATGCAGACTTCATGTCAACGCGGTGCCTTGCAGAGGCACCCATGGCTCAGAGGAAGTCAGACAGACACTTTGATGTGGCTCTCCACAAGAAGTAACTAGCGTATCTCCTCAGCAGAGCCAATTAAACCAACAAAGGACCTTTTTAATTTAGTAATGCTGCTTCCAGGGCTCAAGATAGTTCACCTGAAAGACTGTACCTATACAGTCGTGAATGTTCAGGGCTAGGGTTCACTGAGCAGAAGCAGGACTGGCCGACAAACAATTTCCTGTAAATTACACAGGTGTCTGAAGCAAGACAGGATATTCAGCTCAATGCCACTGTGATGCTTCTCAGTTTTCTTCAGCATCTCCAAGTTCAGCAACCAGCTACTTGCCCAGAAACTGGAGAAAAGGATGCACTCACCTGCTTTCATTATCCAGAAACATAGAGCTACTGCTTTTCCCAAGGGCTTCACTAATGGGAGAGAGGCAGAAGGGGGAAGAGAAGGCATCAGAATCAGAGTCAAAAGTACTGTCCCTGCTCACGTCATCAGCAGACAGCTCCAAGGAGCCCTCATCCTCCCCTGGCTCTGGTCTGCAGTCCAGACCTTCCTCTGTCCCCTCCACTGACAGCTCCGACCTGTTCTGTTCCTCCTGAGAACTGATTGTTGATAGGATTCCTGAGTCACTGCGGGCAGGCTGGGGGGACTGGCGGGCACCGTCTGCCGCGGGGCAGCACTTCTCCCCTTCTGAAGAGGGGGAGCTGATGTAAACCACATCTTTCACAAGCTGTGACACAGTCAAGATGTCTTCTCCTTTCAGGATCACTGCTCCTCTCTGCTCAGTGGGGGAAGCCTGACGGACAATGCCGAAACCCTGAGTGTGGCGGCCGCGTTTGCGGGGAGCTTTACGGACAGGGGAGCTTTCAGGAGTGATATAGCGCAGGGCTTCTTCATCCTGCCTCTGAATGCGGGAGTTTGGCACCCAGGCAAGGATAAGCGTGGTTCCGAGCAGCTCATCCTTCTCCATGTACAAGCACAAATAGCCTTTGAGAGAGCAAAGAAGCAATCAGTTGTGACACTTAGGAAACGGCGTAAGCCTGAAATCTGCCCAGCCCCACCTCCCCCCACTTCACCACCATTACACATCGGCAAAACAAACCCTTTTATTTACCAGGAGAGAGTTCTGCCAAATAAATGGTGGAGTGCTTGGTGTTATTCAGTATTTACAAATAATTTCAAGTCCGCATACAGCTTTTGAATAGTCTGAATTCCCTCTGGCCCAAGTGGACAGAGAAATGACATACAATTACTTCAACTTCCTGGATGGATTACTAATCAAGAATAAATGCTGAAATATGTTGCCACATGAAAAAATTTACTGTTTGTTAATTAAACAATTTCAAGTGCCAGCTAAACATTTCTTTCTCAAGAATATTTACCTTAGTGTAGCTAAAGGGCTACAATGTTCATGGAAAGCCAGTAGAAAAAAAAGAGTCAAACACACAAAAAGGGAAGTGTGGGTCAATGTTCACAGAATAATCGGTTTTGTGAAGCTAAGCCAGTAGCCGCGGCTTGCTTTGATGAAAACATGAAAGAGCGCAGTAACAGATGGGAATAAAGGCACAGGGCAGTATTTATCTTCATTTCCTACTCCAGTGCATGCAGCCACAATCAGGTTTTCCTTCCTTTCCCTTTACCAATGGTTGTTGAGGCCACTCTAGCAATGACAGTTACAAGATGATACTTGGCTTTCCTGAATATTGCACATATTTCAAAGAGCAACAGAAGTTGCTGTCCTCAGGTGGCAACTGTCCATCTTCTGGCGATACGAAAGGACTTACTGAAACAGGTAAATCCATGCTAGACCAGAAAACAGAGAAACATCATCAATTTTCCTACTAAAATAAGAGCTGATGGATCAGCTTGTGGGTGGCTTTCCTTAGTCTTCCATAAGACTGCCTTGCTCTGTCCCCTGCTGGTACCTCTTCGTTCTTTAGAGCCCAAGATGTAGAATTTGATACACACACACCCCCCAGGAGAGAGAAAAAATGTGAGCGAGCAGTGTCTGCAACACCCTATCACCTGGATGATGCTCCCCGATGCCTTGTAGCAGCTCAGGTGGATGGACGCAGACATTGTTCTTAGAGTAGATAATCTCCCCATCAAGTATGGAAGATGAACTGCTGCCACCACCAGGATTCAAGGTCAGGAGGTCTGAAGCTTTTGAAGAGGCACGTCGGAGGAGTCGCCCCAGAGACATCGCCAAGGAAATGTTTCCATTATCTGTCAGCTTTAATCAGGAGCCAAATTCAGAAGATCTGCCAAAAAGGGGGAAAGAGTAGTGTTAGAATAAATATAACAGCATAGCACGTGCCTATTGCTGTTTGAGAAGACGAGATCTCCCATCAACTGTTGCATCGATCCTACAACTCAAGCAAGAGCCTCCAAATGCTCTGGGTCTGTACCATCACCTCTACATTTTAAAGATGCTGAAGTACAGAATCCTGGGGTGTTTTTCTCTGCAACGAAGAAATATGAAGGCAGCAAAACCCTGTAATTTCGATAGTTACTGCAGGGAAGAAACAGAAAAGTAATGCTTGTCACTGAAGATTGCCCATTAAGGGAATAGCTCAGCGATGCAGAGCTGCCCAATGTATCACTGTCCTGGGGATGCCAAAGAGAGTCAGAGTAGGCCCTGGAGGATTCCTTCAGCACAGAAAAACTGCTGAGACCATGACATTAAACAACGGGCTGCTGCTTCTTCCACAATAACCACTGATCTCTACAAAAACATTAATCAAAACAAGTTCATTTTGTGCTTACCAATTTTTGGCATAATCCTGCTGCGTGTTTGAGGTTTTTGCGTTGGGGTTTTGTTTTGGTTTTTTGAGCAGTGATGGTTAAATAGAGTTTTTTCAGAGATAAGTGGCAAGAGACCCATGTTCAACAGAGTGGGCAGGCTCCAACAGCAGTGTATGGCACGCCAACTCAAGGCAAACATTTCATCTATCAATAGGTAACTTCAGCTAGCAGTGGAGCATGTCCCCCAACTAATCACCACATCAGCTCTGTACTCAAACGAGATGTGCTCCTCATTGGGGCTGTTGACAATGAGCCCTACAGTGCATCCAGAGGGGTCACCCAAGCTATAAGTTATTTAGCAGACAGATCAGGAGGAAGACTTGATGTGTTGAAACCACGGGTGGGTCTTGCACGAAGCAATCCCACAGAGAACCCAACACAATTCAATGCAGAGCAGGCTCTACGTGCTGCTGCCATCTCTAGCTGGGAAGCAGACCATCATCAGAGGCACGGCAGTTTCTGTTCTGCCGAAAGTACACAAGAAGAAGAAACATCTACTTTTGTTCCTTTGTATTCACGAGCAAGTAAGGCCGTGTAAACAGGCCAGTCCGACCTAGCACGCACCACACATTGCCGCGGTGCCCGGTCCAGGGGCAGCGCATGGAGATCAGCTCAGTGTGTTCCCCGTGACAAGTCCCACACCACACTCTGCAGAGCACGCAACAGGGGTAGCCAGGAATAAAAAGAGAAGCAGACAGGCCCTAACTTGTACCATCAGGGGCACTGTATGCAGGAAACATTTAGGGGCCTAAAGCAAGCATCATCAAACATTGAATAGCTCTGATTTCTTTAAACATGGTTTTAACGGTATCTCCAGACAAACGAGGAAGCGAGAAGGCAGAGAGGGCAAACAGAAACCAGTGCTTCCCGAAGAACAGAGTGAAAGCTGCAGGGAAGGAAAGTAGCTGTCTTGATTCTGACAGGTTTGTACATACAGAAGATTGCAAATCAGACTGCCAAGCAGTTGACAGAGCCTTCGTTAAAGGACAAACTATTGGTTTAACTGGCAATCGCTAGATTTGTCAGCTTGAATCACAGCACGAGCAGTTTCTGCATTTCAGGCTTTGCTGTAACTCAATGCAGAAGCCTCAACCCTGCTATGCACTGTGCCCAGCAAGTGTTTAGGATAAGAGAATTACTTTGCAAGTCCTTTGCACCCATGCCTCCTTCTAGCACCAAACACAACACGTATCTTCACATCTCAGCCCAAAAAAACAAACACCAATGGAGCCATATGCTCGTTCTTGTCCAGATTGCCAAAAACCACAGCACTGTTTCAGGCTCTGGGTTATATCTTGGAGAAAGTTATTTGCCTTTTTTTTTTAAGAGCAAGTCACCTTTCCTCTCGTTGTACCCTGAAAGAATACAGACAGTAAACTCTGCTGCAATTTCTCCTTCCCACCACCAAGTTACAACACACCATTTCAACACAGCGTTGAGGGAGTCCGAAGCAGTGATGTGGAGCAACCTGTACGGCATCAGAGGCCCTCAGCCTCTGGCACATCTGAAGAGCGTCATCTGTTACCACAACATTTTGTAGGCAGCAAAGTCTACTAAGCTAGGCCCTGAGCCCTGAGCCCTATGTCTTGCTTTCAGACATAAACCAGCCTCGATATCTAGACCTTTAGCTACGTCAGCAATTACATCAGAACTCTAAAAGCGCAAAACCTAAATACACAAAGGCAGAAGGTGGTATTGGATGGCTGTGGCTGTTGACCAGGGAATGCTTCCTCAGAAAACACAAGTGAGCTTTTCCTACCAAGGACAGCAGATGGAGATGTACGTATGAAATAAGAGCTTGTATAATGTCCTACCGCAGCTCTCCAGGGGCTCTCAGGAATGCAGGCAGAGGTACAGGGCTCCTCTGCCAACAGAGGCAACATTTAATTAGCTTTTACTTGGTAGAGAGAGAACAAAGCAACAGGTAAAAAATCAAAAGCTGCTCCCTGGAAAGCAAGAGGAATTTAAAGGAAAGTATTAACTTTGATCCTGCAGAACACCTGTTGCTTCAGCACTGCCTTGATGTGCAGGTGGATGGCGCTGCAGGTAGGCACACGCATACGCAGGTATGGAAACAAACAAACAAAAAAAAGACAGGACGTAAAGAATATGATGTCCTGCCAGCACAGAAACTTAGTCTGTTGCATTTGTCTTGCAGAAGACCTATGCATCAGAAATCAGAGACCACTACAATGCTGCAAACAAACAGCCAAATATACCGGGATATATAAATATCAGCAGCAAGACTCCAATTAATCCTTTAACCTTAGGCTGGGGAATTCTGTATAGCTTTGGTTGCAGCATTAAAGAAAAACATTCACTGGACAGTTTCAGGAAGAGTGACAAGAATGATCTGGGACATGGAATGAGTTTGCCAAGGAAAGATTAAAGAAAGGGAAATGTATTAAAAGTCTTTACATATGTGAATTGTCACTGCCAGAAAAAGGAAAAGCTGCCTATGGAGGACAGGAGAAGTAGTAGGGCAATTGAACTGTGGCAAGGAATATCTAGTCTGGTCATTCTAACAGCAGGTGTACCAGAACAGGGCAACCTGAAGAGGTCGCTTCCATCCCTGGGGGGTTTCAAAGACAGTCCACAGAAAGAGATAGGCAGTCGGTCCCGGCTAGGGCCAGGTGGTGGACTAGACGTCTGATGCTCATCTAGTCTACTCATACAACCCCAGAAGACTCTGAAACACAGCTTGTGAACGTATGTTTCCTTCCCAGAGCACAGGGGTTAATGCAACACAAACCAGCAAGTAACAAAAAGACCGAATCTGCAGGGCTTGCTCTATTCTGAGCCCTCTTTCTGCATGGGACAATGTCTGTGCACCCAGTCCATGGGGCCTGGGTCATGAGCAGAAGCAGCTATTGCTGCTGCCTCTTGCACAAGCTTGGGTAGGCAGGCAGGAACTGTTCTATGGCTAAGTCAGTATTACATTAGCACCATTCAGAAAAAATGTATTTTTCATATTAATTTTCTATTTATCCCCTGATCTGAAGGGATTCTTTTCAATGTGGCAGAGACAACTCAGCTCTCCAGAAGCTGCAGCACTGAATTAGCTGATAAGCTCTTGCTGAGTGCCAATATTTATTAAGCACACATACATTTTCTTCTCCCACACATCAACTGTCACCACTAAAAATCTTTGCTACAGCTACCGAGTCTGTTCACGCAGCCCCTGGCTGCTCTCCCAGTCAATGCCAGCACTTCTCAGCTACACAAGATCTCACAAACGTGCTGGAGAGCCAACTCCTGAAATCACCCCGGGAACCTCTTCACAAGAGCCTGACCAGTTCCAGCCAGCAGCATCTCAAATAACACTGGCTGCTTGCCTCTCTTAGAAATGCCCTTCCCCTTCTCACAAACCTATCAACAACAAAATCCTGTTTGGCTTGGCAGATCGCACCCTCACCTTGGCAGACGCTGCTGGACCAAATGTTGCTGCCTCCGGTTGCACAAGATTCCTATATTCCGGCGAAGGAGGGCAACGCAGGGCTCCTGCATGGGCCGACACAGGCTCCAGCACATTACTCCTGGTCTGTGCAGCACACGCTGACACCGGGGCGGTTCACGAGCACACAGGGCAACAAGGCTTCTCTCACAAATAAATGTATCCTATAGAGGCATATAACAGCCTGCGCTTTGGGGTCGGCTGCAGCCCACAAGTCACGCTGCTGAGCACTTTGTGCTTGGCAGCAGGTCTTGCAGCTCCAAGGGAAAATTTGCTGTGCAAGAGTTTAATAGATTTACAAGCAAAATAAGCCAAGCTACAGGGATCTTGAAGCGAAACATGAGACCTACAGCAAGTCTGGGCACAGAGGAGAAACAAGAGCTGTCAAACACTGGCACCAAATTTAAGCATGCGATGCCTCAAGTAAGAAAAAACGCAACAGGCTTTTTTTCTTTTTTGCCCTTAATAACTTACATTTGATTTTAGATATTCAATGAGTACAGAGTCACTGTACCAGGGAGGTCTCAAACACTGCAGAAGTTCCTGCCTCTTCCTCCCCTTGGGAAAAGCAAACGCAGGGTTTGCATCTCTGGCAGCTCAAGCCCAGGTTACAGCACACTGGAAGGCAGAGCGACCAGAGACAGAGTACAGGCGCCCAGGAGTCAGGACTCGCAGCTTCTTTCCAGTCCTCTGGCTGGATTTTCTGTGCAACTCCCAGCTAGTCACTCACTTGATCTATACTTCTCTATGTATACATGAGAGCCCTTGTAACGACCTTCCCTTTGTATTGCGATACCTCTACATTGGGGCGGGGGGCGGGGGGGTGGGGGGGAAGCTTTCAAAACTACTAGCTATTAGCTGGAGCTATTTAAGATGACCTAGCCAAATCAAGGAAAAGAGTTTACCATAGGGAGCCATTCTGAAGTCATCCCATTTCATGGGGAGAATTATGTAGGTCACCAAAAAGTCTTTCATTCCTGACCTGCTGGTGCAGCAGTGGCACGCAGAGTACAGAGTAAAGGAAAGTAACAGCAGTTACCAGCGAAGGCTGAAATCCTGACACTCGCACAACTCCAATTCCAGCCACTTCAGTGGAACAGATTTCGCTCAGCTGCATCTCAGCTGAGAAGGTAAAAAAGGAAAAGCAGACTAAATACTGCAAGTTTGTGACTCTGAGATAAAAAGGGAAACGAAATGCTATCATCAGAGCCTGCCTGCTGCTCCCAGACATACCTGCTTATGCATAAAAAAGCAAACAAAAATCTCACCTCCCCTCCAGCACTAAAAGTCAAACCACAATACATGCTTTAATGCTCAGAAATTGTTTGTGCCATATGTCCCTCCATCCCAAGATTAAACATAATTTTGTATTATTTAACTGCAGTGCTTGTGCAGTAGATAACACTTCATACAGCTTTTAATTTCCAACGTCCTGTAGCTGTGGCCTGGTAATGCTCACAGTACTAGATCCCTAAATATCAGCAGCTAAAAAATCCCAGGAGCCTGGTTTCGCAGCAGAATTAATGAACTAATTGCAAAGTCTTTTCTTAACATGACAGACATCAGACCACGTGTCCCTGACACTGACACTTTGAAATTGTCTCCTTTTTACCCTGCCACAGGCAAGACCATGCCCTGCTCCCTTCTTGCCTGCTGGACAGAGACAACAACGCTCTGCCGCATCCCGGCTCTCCAGCTTTATGCCAACCACACAGTGAGACATACAGCATAAACCCAGATATTCGGCAAATCCAACGCAGGGTCAGAGAAGCAGTTTTCAGAAACACCTCTGCTTTTAGCCAAGTTATCCCCAGAACGAGCTCCTCTCAGCCTACTGACCTAAAGGAGGCTTCCACAAAAGAAATAGCAAGCCCACAATCTTTACCCTGAGCTGTCCCAGTCTTAACATTTCGACTATTTTCTCATAAAAGATCTTTCATTTTTATTACTTCCTATTCAGAGTGGCAACTAAGAACATAATACCTTTGCAAGACAAGCTACCAGTCCGAGAACAGAACAGACAGGCAGACCTCGGAGAGGAAGAAGCAGAGTTATTTTACAGAGTGTCATCAACACAGTGAGCAATATATCAACTCAATTCCCGCCCTGCAGCGCCTGAAGGCCATACATCAAATAATTTTCAATGATTCAGACCATCCATCTTCACCTCTCTGCTGATAACAGAACTCGGTGAATGGAGAGGTAGACGCGGGGGTAATCTGGGAGAAGACCAACTCCCTGAAAGTAAGAATACTCCAGCTGTATACGGCCACTCCAAAATAGCAGAAAATACAAGTTTGAGAACTGTTGTGTGTTCCGCTTTCTGCCAGCCCCGAGCCGGCAGCATGCCGCCCACCCCGGGGGCTCCGAAGGCAGAGGGCAGCATCCCACCCGCGACCCTCCACGCGGCGTGGGGCTCCGGCGGGGACACACACACACACACAGGACGGGAAGACAAAGAGCAGGATTAAAAACCCGCATGAGCGGGGTGCCGGGCAGGATACCCGGTGTCTCGCCTCCTTCACGCGTGTGACAGTGACAGGCGCGACGAGCAGCCGTCCCGCGGGCACTGCAGAGGCCGTCCGGGCCCCCGCACGCCACCCCGCACGCCCACCGCAGCCCACAGGCACGGCCCCCGCCGCACGGAGCCGGCGTTACGCCCCGCTCAACCCGCCCCCGGCGAGCGACGCGACGCACGGCGCCGACCCGGCGCTTTTACCGGCAAAGATGAACCCGGGGAAACTTCTAGCGGCTCCCGCGGCCGGACGGCCCGGCCCGGCATCGGGCGGGCTCCGAATCGCCGTCGCCGCCCAGCGGGCCCAACGCGGGGGGCCGCCGCCACCGCCCCGGCCCGGCCCGGCGGGGGTGTGCCCGCCCGGCGGCCCCGCCCCGCCCCCGCCCTGCCCCGGGGCAGCCCGGCAGCTGCCTCAGGCGGGGCCGCCTCGGCGAGGGAAGGGTGAAGAGGGACCCCCCCACACACACCGCAGCCCGGCCCCCGGCGCCGTTACCTGCTGTCCCGCACCGGGGCTGGCGCGGCCGGGATGCCGCGGGCGTCGCCCGGGCCCGGCGGGCTGAGGTAGCGCGGCCCGAGGGGCGCCCCCCCTCCTTCCCCTCACGGACTGAGGTGGTGCGGCCCGAGTCCCCCTCCCCGCGGGCTGAGGTGGTGCGGTCCGCAGCGCTCACGTGACCGGGTGTTGACGCGTCGCCTAGTAACGGGAAGATGGTGCAGGCGGCGGCGGGTGAGTGCGGGGCTGCGCTGCGGCCTGCTGCCGCCCCCCGGCCCCGCGTGCCCCGGCCCCGCGTGCCCCGGCCCCGCGTGCCCCGGCCCCCGGCGTGCCCCGGCCCCGCGGCGGAGGGGCGGCCTGCAGACGGCGGACCCGGGGAGCCGGGCGCTGACCCGGTACTCCCTCTCCTGCGGGACAGCCGGCTGGGCATGAGCCAGCAGTGCCCGGGTGGCCAAGGAGGCCACCAGCCCCCGGGCTTGTGTCAGCGCTGGTGTGGCCAGCAGGAGCAGGGCAGGGATGGGGCCCCTGTGCTCGGCACTGGGGAGGCCCCACCTCCAATGCTGGGCTCAGGTTTGGGCCCCTCGGGACAAGAAGGGCCTTGAGGGGCTGGAGCGTGTCCAGAGAAGGGCAGCGGGGCTGGGGCAGGGTCTGGAGCACAAGTGTGCTGGGGGGCGGCTGAGGGAGCTGGGGGGGTTTAGCCTGGAGAAGGGGAGGCTGAGAGGAGCCCTTCTTGCTCTCTGCAGCTGCCTGAGAGGGGCTGGAGTGAGGGGGGGCTGGTCTCTGCTCCCAAGTCACCAGTGACAGGATGAGAGGAAACGGCCTCAAGCTGCATGAGGGGAGGCTGCGATTGGGTATTAGGAGAAATGTCTTTACTTCGAGAGCGGTCAGGCCCTGGCACAGGCTGCCCAGAGAGGTGGGGGAGTCACCGTCCCTGGGGGTGTTCAAAAAACACTTCAGGGCATGGTTTAGGAGGCCTGGGGGTGTTGGGTTGATGGTTAGACTTGATGATCCTAGAGGTCTTTTCCAACCTTAATGATTCTGTGATTCTATGCTCTGTTTGCAGGCAGAGGCCAGCCCCAGCACCATGGAGGAGGCCCCCGGTGCTGCAGCAGAGGGATCTGGGGTGGAATTTGGCCCCGCTGTGCGGGATGTAATCAGAGTTCCATCGCATCTTGCAATGGAGGTGATTTCCTTTGAACCGTTTACAGGGCAGCATGTCCCCTTGTGTTCCTTACAGAGCAACATCTTAATGGAAGCAGCTTCATGGGAAGAAGTAAATCAAGCAAGCAATTATTGCAGTCTTGCCCTGCATATAAAAAAAAACCCACTAGAAAGTAAATATAGTTACTGTCCCATGTGTCAGCAGTATCTTGAAGTAGGTGTTTCTCACTCAGTTCTTAAATAGCACATTTCTGCAGTAAGCACTTTAAAAAGAAAGTTATCCACATTTCGTAGATGCACATACTCAGGCTTTTTTTCTGGGGTTTGCTGGTGATGAGTTTTTTTCCTTCCATTGGTACTGCACAATATTTGAATTCGGCAAATGATGATATGGAATAAAACAGTGTCTCTTTAAAAAGAAAGAAGATAATAATTTGGCTACGTGTAGTGCAAGCTGGAAGACTTTCTTTAGTAAATCCCTAAAGGCATTTTTTAAATGGATGTGAGCTAGAAACACATGTTAAATTAAGTGTGGTGTGTAGAATTTTTGTCATGATCTTTACTATCTTAATGCTAGCTGGGTGACTGTTTTTGTGAATGAGATTAAACTTGTAAATTAAACTTCTGTACCCTGTGAAAAACAAAAAGCAGTTGTTACAATGCTGTAGCATTAACATTAAACAAAGTACACAACCTGTTATAACGCTACTATTCTGCTTTTTGCCTGGCTTGTGGCTAGGCCATAGAGGCAGAGAACAGGAACAACAATGAAGAGGAAGAGTTTGTTCCTCTGGAGGACCAAGAAGAGACGTTTCCTCCAGCAGAAAGAGAAGTCTGTGGAGCGACAGAGCTGTTTGTGGGTTCTGCAGAAGTGAGACACTATAATAATATATATAATCATAATCACAGAATGCATGACCAGTATTTTTAACTTCACATTCTCCTGCTGCAGTTTTATTGCTGAAAACACAAAACCAATCCGAACTGCAATGGAGAGAAGCTAATTGATCAGGCACAAAATATAAAAAAACTTTGACAAAACTGGAGGGGTTCTGTTGTTATGCTAAATATGTGAAAAGATTGTGTTTTTAATCTGGAGTGACACAGCTTTGCCAGTGTATCTGTGTGCTGATTTTAGAACAAAGGCCTCTTGTTGATTCTTCGTTCGCATTGTTCATGTCTCATGATGACAAAAATAGGCAGATTTTTAGGAGCAAAGAGAGTTAGATTGAAAAGCTGTTTCAGGTGATGGATTTTACGTTTCAGGAAAAATCTCCTGAGACTTTCTCAGACAGAATGGAAATAGCCAGTTGTCCTCCTGAACTGGGTGACATGGAGCAGCCAATAACAGACAGAGGAAACTCTTCCCGTACATCTTCAGGAGCTCCTCTGCTGGCATCTGCATTGTCAGTGGAGTTAAACAGCTGCACAGAGTCAGGTATTATTCAGTTCCTTATTAACAGTACAATACTTTATACCATCTATCAGGCAGAGTTTCTAGTTTTCTCCCTTTCTGATCATTGTTAGTCCAGCTGGAGGCATAATACTATGAAATCTAAGTCTTTATATTTTTCTCTTTTTTTCGGTGGTGGGGTCCAGGTAACATTGGAGAACGCATTTCTCTCTATTCAGAGTCTGCCCTTGAGCAGTTTGGTCAGCTTACTAGTGAGCATGGTGACCAGAGATGGGAAAAGGAATGCCAGCAGCCTGGATCTGAGGAACGTGAAATAAGTGGAAGAAGGGAAGAAACCACAGAAGAAACAAAACTGGTTGTCTTGGATCCAGAACACGTGAGAAGTCCTCAAATCTCATCATTCTTCTTTGCAGACTTAATAGTTTTGTTTGTATAAAACATGTGAGGTAAATTGTAAGCAGTGGCTTAGCTGTACGCTAAAACTACATGTTTAAGAATAGCTTTTGCAAAAGTACTAGCTCCTGAATGTGTCTGTTCACTCAGTGTTAACCCCAAAGTTGCAGGTTCGGATGTAAGCAATGTAGCGGGCAAATCTGATACTCTTCGGTACTCCTGAAAGAGAAGTACTTGCAGCAAGAATGAGTGGCGTGTTCTCAGATGTAGCCCTTCCTATATGTTTCTGACTTTCAGATATTCTCAGCAGTCACTTTCTGATGTCAACAAATACCCAGTATATAACTCTTCTCACTTGTTACAGTGGTTGTAGCTAAAATAAGAATGCAAATGTCTATGGCAGAAAATATGATGTTTTATCTAATAGTGGGAGTAGCAGTAAGGTTTCTTCATAATTTATTTACACAAGTATGCTAAAGTTTATCAACGCTGTACTTCTTTACAGCCTCTGATGAGAAGATTCCAGGATGCCCTGAAGAATCACCTTACTAAGCAGATGGAAAAAGTGAACCTAGAGCTTCAGGAACTGGTATACAGCATTCTTACTTTGCCTTCCCACAGCAGCCCTTCCCTGTCCAAGCTGAAGCGAGATAGCTGGTTTCCTCTTGTGTTTGCAGAGGACAGCAACGAAAAAGGGCAAAGTACATAGAGAAGAGCTTGGGGTGATTCTTTACGGAGCGCAGCAGCAGCTGGCCCGTCTGCAGATGGAACTGGAGAAGAGCCATGACCGCTGTTCTCAGACGGCCACAGCGCGTCAGCAGGTGGAAGAGGAACTGGAGGCCCTCAGGCTGACCTACAAGAAAGTGTGTCAGAGCACAGAAGATGAACGCAAGAAAGGTGACTGAGGCAGTCCTTGCAATATTTCCTAATTCTAGTACTATGTGGAGAAATTAATTTGAATATAAGTCAAGCATTGCATTGGAAAGCACAGTAAAATCAATCAGGAATAATGCACTCATTTAAAAGTTTCACAGATATTCCTGGTTGCCATGTAATTTCTATTGTTTCTAAGACTATGTTCTAACAAGGTCTTTAGGACTCAAATGAAAACCGTTCCTGGCAGGTAGGCTGTTCTGTGCTTAGCAGGAGGAAAACTCCCATCACTGTGTCATGTTTGCCTGTGTCTCTGTAAGGGTGTGGTGAGATTGCAAAGATCGTAGGTCATGAGGGGCATCCAGGAGTACGACAGCAGCATCCATGTGGCAGCCCGTTCCAGCCAAAGAAATGGACTTGACTCATTCTTTTTGTGTTGTAGGCATTTGGATAGGAAACAGTAAAACAATTGCAATGGCAGGCATAGCTAAGCATTAAAAGGAATTGCCTAGAATGTTTTTGCAGGTTACTGAAAAAATTAGAGAAGCATTCAACGGACTGAGACAGAGGCAGTTCTGGTTTGGGGCAGAGGAGTGGATTCACAGCCTCCTGAGGCCCCTTATTTGATTTCCTGGGATTCTACGTGCTGGGAGTCAAGGAATTGCTTACAAAGATTTTTAGCTTTGCTTGTGGAGCTATACTCCAAAGCTGATGTAAATTCTTACTTCAGGGAGGGCTGATTTAGCTGTTACGTGTGTGGGTTTTGCTTTGGGTTCTTCTATATTTCTTTTCCTTTTATCTCTGTTTAAGTGTATCCTACAAACGTACTTCTCTGTAAATATTTTTCCTCCTGCCTCCCCAGTTTCTGCAATGCAGGCCCAGGTTGAAGACCTGGCCTTGCATCTCTTCTACATGCAAAATATGGACCAGGATATGCGTCATAATATTTTACTAATGAAACGGTCGACAAAGAAGGCTGAGGCAGAGAAAGTCCAGGCTGAGGTGGAAAAGAAAAAACAGGTATCAAGTAAAACTGTCTGCTTTAAAATAAATAAATACAGATGACAGTTAGTGGTGAGTCTTGGAGGACACGCTGCCTTGCCAGAAGGAAGGTTATTGTGACTGAATTATGGAAGATGTGTGGGTATATTTTTCCCAAATAATTGAAAAAAATCCACAGGCTTTTCTAAAAATGAGAAGAATCTCTACCACCAAGATAGGGGCAGGTACGGCCCAAAGGTTTTTGACAAGCTTTATGACAGTAATTCACTCTTCACTCAAGCAAAGGGGGTGCGGGGGCAGAAAGATATTGGGTGAAGAAGTATCTCATGCCCAAGTATCAACATTATTCGGAGGCACAATGAGTTTCACAATGAAAAGCGAACTTTGAAAATGAACTGAGCCGGTTGGTGTGCTGGAGCTCCCTCTGCTGCCTTCTGCTTGCAGCAAGACACTGATTATTATTAATGCAGAAGTGCATGCATACATTTGAAATCAAATGGATTTAGATGATTTTTAACAAAGGATTTTAAAACATAAAGTATTAAGATTCCCAGCTGCTGGAGAGGTGGCACAATATAATCCATGCTGACAGGAATTAATGCTGCTGCCGATCTGAAGGATCAATTTACCACTACAAATGGAGTAATAAAAAATCAGCAAAGAAGGTCTCATTCTCTTGAAAGTTATCATATTCATGAGTCATTTGTATACGAATGGAAGAGTTTCAGTAGGAATCAAATCTAATCCAGTTGCCAATTTAATCCCTTTTCTAGCCTATGTTATTCTTGTAGAATACAGTTGGGTTAAAACTGAGATTATATTGCTCATCCTGAACTGTTTGGCTCTGACTCTTCAGGACCTTCTGGTAGACCGCTTGACAAGAAAAGCCTATGAACTACAAGAACAGATTGCTCTGTTTGAAGCTCAGTTTGTGGCCCAGGCAGAGGACACAAAAGTAACTCGGCAAGCAGTAAATGAGGTAGGAGGGTGCTTTTTTCACTTCTGGTTAGTATTTCCCTCTGGAAAGGACGGAGCGCTTTGGCTCATGCCCATGTGGTATGTACAATCTAGGCCAGAGTTGTATGGTTGGTTCCTCTTTGCAGGAATGGAGACTTCCCCGCCTCCCCTGAAGAACTGCCTGTAAACTACTTCCTCCCCCACCTTCTCAGCATGTTTTTTTTTCTTGCAGACCTATGCTTTGTGGTCTGGTGTGACAACAAACCAGACACTTATTAATTAAAGCTGTTCCTGCCCAGCATATGATGAACAGAAGAAAAATACTGCATTGTAACATGAATTTGGTTTTCCAGCACAGTATAGATTCATCCTGTCTACCAACTCTCTCTTCCCTAGGCTTGTATGGAGGTACAGGCTATTAACATGGAGAAAAAGCGATTGATGGACCACTGGAAGAGCAGCTTGGCTGGACTGAAGCAGAGAGATGAGGCCTGTACTGCCGCACAAGAGTTGCTGAGGTGTGGTATCTGAAAAGAGTCCCAGGAGAGACCTCAAATAATTTGGACAGGAGGGATTCAAAAGGGTCACTATGTTTTCTGTCAGGTTTATTACTGTATGTGCAGGATATATCAGACAGAACAAGTATGCTGCTCTAAAGCACATAATAAGGTTAAAGGATAAGAAGTACAGTTCTTTGTTACTATTTTCTTTATCCAAAACACAACCATTCAAAATGTGTGTTTTTTAAAGCTTTTTATAGTTTTTTCTAGTCCTATTTTATTCCTTTAAAAACATTCCTTCACCTTTGCAACATCTCTCAATCCCAAGAACTAAACAGCAAGAAGGATTTATCTATCAAATTCAGTTAGGATTCTGTGATGCCTCTAGAAATCTTCAGGAAACCTTCCTATTGTTGCCAAAGGAAGTGTTTATTTCATCTGGAGTCTTAAAACTTGACTGATTTTCTGAGAACATACAATACGCTTTTATACGGCGGCATCCTGGCAAGAAGGGGGGGTGGGGACAGGACTGAAAGCAGGAATTAATTTTCCTACATATATTTCCTTTTAAATCTTAATGTCTCCATCCGTCTTCTGATGACTCTGCACTGTCACAGCAGCCTAGCCTTTATAAAGATCTTCCTTCTTGGTCAGTTGTTGCTGCAATAATGTGTGAAAAGAGGAATTTGTAGATGACTATTCAGCACATGAATCAAACCCTGTGATGATTTTTACATCCTCTTCGCCTCTCCAGCAAGTACAGACATGACCTGAAGTCCCTAGAAATGGATATCCATGGCTGTAGAAAGTCAATCAGGAAGGAGGAAGAGAAGAATGAGCTGCTTGTCACCATCCTGAGCCGTTCACAGAACGATGCCAACACGACAAAGAAACTCATTGCCCAGTGCGTTTCAAGGCAGGAGGCCTTGAAGGTTGAATCTGGTACCTATACTCGCATTCTCCATGAGACAGAGCAGGCCCTCAACAGGACCAAGACGGTGAGAAGAATAACTTGGAAGAAGAATCCTTTTGAATTGGACACAAGTATTTAATCCCCTTCCCCAAACAGTTGTAGTGATCCTGTCTCTGTGTTCCGTACTTTTTAGGATCAAGCTGCTCGTCTGAATGAGGTGCTGTCCATCAGTAAGGATATAGAGAAAGGGACCGATGCCAAAGAGCAGATGGAGAAAGAAATCATGTCAAAGCTTCAGGACCAGACGATGTCTAGCAAAGCCACAAAGCACTTCTCACAGCTGGCTGCAAAACTTCATAGGAGAAAAACAGATCTGGTATGGTACCTCTTCCATTTGGGAGGGCAGGGGAAGGAAACAGCCTAGAGCACTGTTTTTCCAGTGTGTTTTGTGAGTGTCTTCATTTTGGTTCTCAGGTCTGCAGCTGGAGATCTGCTGGGTTTGCAACCTTAGTTTAGTTCTTCCAGTGATGTTATTGCAGGATTCTTGTGTATGTGAGAGTTTGGTCAAAAACGCCCTGACACCTAACATACTATTCTTTCTTTATTTAAAAAGTGGGGCAGAATGATGAATCCTGGGAGTGTTTACTATAAAGTGGTTTAAGTTATGTATTGCAGGAGGACAGTGGATATGTGGCACTTCTATACTCCACATTAAACTAACTTATACTATATTGCATTGCAAATATAGTATATATCAAATCGAATGCGGTACAGGTATACTCTCACTTCCCAAATAAGGATTACAGTCCAAGGAACAGTCAAACCAGACCCACAGATCTCCATGGCATGAGAAGTTGCTCTCTTTGGGAGTGTGTAACTTGTACAGATACTAAAACTAGAAGATTCAGCATAGTACTTATTGTATTGTGTGGGCTGCTACTAACACAGCACGCTCATACCTCTATATTTCCACGGGTTACTTCAGCTTCCCCCTGGGTTTTTTAAATTGGGTGCATATTGTAAGCAACTGGAAGACTTCCAGGGTTGGCTTTCATTGTGAGAAAGGCCCCTCCACGCCGCTTTCCAACAGATACACAAACAAGTGGATACTCTGCATTTACTCCTATTAGCACCTATGTTGCACAGTAAAATATAGTCCAGAGACTATGGACTTGGAAAAGACCGAACTGTAACCTCTCGCAGTGTGGTCCAGGCTGTGCAGAAGACAGAGAGCAGACAGGCTCTGGGAAGTTACCTGGCTGCATTCATGCTGCACTCAAACAAAAGGCATACCCATGCTTTCTGGCTAGCGCGGTTGTGAGGCGAGGGATGCGTTTCTCAGGCACAGTGGAGGAGGTGGAATATCATAATGTCCTACTACTGTTAGCCAGATAACTAGAGGCATCTGGGCAGGGAAGATAATTGCAGAAGTGATGAGTGTGGTCTCTTAAAGGGTTTGGGGATGTTTAGGCTCTTTATAGCTTTTCAGCAGCCTTGTGGCAGAGGTAAATATTGCTATCTCTTGTCAATAGATGGAGAGACAAAGGTACACAGAGGGTAAGTAGCTTGCTTACAGCTTGTAGCACAGACCTGGGAGTAGAATCTAAATCCTGCGATTCCTGTGCTTGGATAAGTAGGCATTACAAATCAATGAGTTGCTGTTGGTGACAGTAATTTGTTTTCTGTTTGTTGATATTCCTAGGAGCTGCACTTTTCCAAGGTTGAGAATGATATGGCCCAGATTATTCTGAATACAACTCATACCAATTGCAGGCTTACAATTCTCAAAAAAACACTTGGTGAGCTGGACAAGGAAATAAAAAATATCTGTGATCTGATCAGCTGCAGGGAAAGTGAGATTGCAAAGTGCAGTATCCTGGCTGAGAACAAGCAAGGGGTCATCAGCCAGTACAAGAAGAGGCTGGAGATGATTCTTTCTCAGCAGGGGGTATGTACATTTACTTTTCAATCCCAAACTTTATTTTATTCTTTGTGGTGACCACAAATGCCCTTGATAAATGTAGCTGCATAAGTGCTGGATAGTAAAAACTTTCAGGCATCGGTATTGTGATTTAAAAGCTGCGCTAGTTAATGTACATGTTTACATTTGTCAAACAGTTCTTAATGCATGCAAAGAGGAGCTGGCATTGGGGAGTTGTGAAATGTGGGTGTGCCTAGCACAGGTTTCTGCAGGGAGTTGTCTACACCAGGCGTTGAATGACATCAATACTCTGGGAGTAAATAGGGTGTCATTATAAAATCTGCAAAGACTGATAAGGGGAGACTGGAACAAGCAGAGTGACTTAAGCTGTTTGATGGTTGTCCCCCTTCAGATGATACCCGGATCTGTCCCAGGCGCCGTGAGCTGTAAGACCTTTATGGATACCAGTGCAAAAATGATTACTGTGGCATACACTTCACAAACTTTTGAATGTCCAGAAGTACCTGTTTTAAAAACCTAGGAGGCCCTTTCCCCACAGTCTAGCACCTTTTTGGTTTCTGTTTCGTTTGTTCCTGTGAGGTCAGGAGTTTTTAGTTCCATCCAATTCATGGGAAATGGAGGCAAGGAGTAACCAACTGACAAAATAACGGTGTAGTTGCAGTATTTAGTAGGCATCCCAGCAGTTGGACCAGCCTTCTGCAATGACGCTATAAACAAGTACTCCAGCAGCTTCTGTCTGATTAATCTCAAACCTTGCCCTCATACAGGGGCAAGAATTGGGACCCTTGGAAATTGAGATCAACAAGCTGACCAAGCAGGTAGAAGAATATAATTCTGAGGTGATGACACTACAGAAGTACTGGCTCAATCTGCAGAAAGAGCTGGTGAAGTTAACACATGAACGAGAGGAACAAATAGCCTCCTTGGATATGTTAAAGAAACAGATCACAATAATGCAGCAGAAGAAAGTACGCACTGAAAGTAAGTCATTCCCTAATTCTTCATAAAATGCCCGTCCATGAAGGGACAAAAAAGGGAGTGAACGCTTACAGACGGGTAATGCCAGACCTTCACCAAAGACTGCCCTCAGTGCTCCTATATATGTGTGAGCAATAATGCAAATGACCCCAGTACTATTCTCGGGAGCTAAAAGCCAGGCACCCTCTGCTGTTTTGCATGTCATTATTTCCTACAACGATTGATCCTGCTGTCTTAACTGACACAGTTGAACCCTAAGTGACCATGTCACTTGTTATGCTTCTTAAATAAAGTTTGCAAGTAGTTGGTAGTTGAGTGCCCCCACCAATGATGGCACTTCCGTTGGCCAAAACCAACTCTTTTCCACAGTAGTCTCCTGCAAAACCTTATTTGATTTTTGGGCCTGACAGAGAAGGTTTTGGCTGGGTAGGTGGGACACAGGTGGCTCTGCATGCAGCGTTGTTTGGTCTAATAGCAGTTTGTTGCACCTTGCCTGCATTCAACCCAGTGCTCCTGGGAGTTTTAAGACTTTCTTCTGTTCACCCGTAGATGAAATTCAGCAGGTCACAAAAGAACAGAAAGACATTGAACGTCACATGAGGAACATGTCAAATGACTTGATAAAGTTGAATGTGTTGATCAACAAGAACAACAACAGCTTTGAGGAACTGCAATATGGCAACATTATCACAGAAAATGAGTTTGTACGCTCTCTCAAGGTACGGAGTCTTGACGTCTCATTTCCAGGTCTCAACCTCCCATGCAGATCAGAGGCAAATATTGATCCTGTAAACCTTTCTCAGTCTGATAATGTTATATTGGTTTATGTGTTTTGCCTCTAGGCAGCAGAAAAAGAATCAGTTGAGATGCAGGAGAAGCACAGTCAATTGACTGAGGAGAAGGAAAGACTCCTAAACAGCCTGGTGGAAGCAGAGTAGGTACTGGAGAGATTCTTGCTTTGTGCCACAGTCTTTGAACTTTTGTATGTTACCTTTTTTCTCCAGTCATCAAACTGACCCAACAACAGCAAATGTGCTTCTGTCCTGGGAGAAGATGAAAGGAGTTTAATGACTTTTTGAAATGCAGA
The DNA here is from genome assembly GCF_949628215.1 of Phalacrocorax aristotelis. Lineage (NCBI taxonomy): Eukaryota > Metazoa > Chordata > Aves > Suliformes > Phalacrocoracidae > Phalacrocorax > Phalacrocorax aristotelis. The sequence goes on from NC_134291.1 coordinate 6,033,810, forward strand.
AACTGACAGGTTTCTGGACTCTGGAACCAGCAAGAGCTGAGAGGATGTTGGCTCTAACAATTCCAGCATGCTTGTGCTGGATGTTGTATGCGAAGGCTCCACATGCTATCTCCTCCACCAGTAGCTCGGAGAGTGTGTACTGCACTGGGAAATTAATTGGGGTCCATCGTCCCCCTGTCAGTCTGGGCTTGCTTGTTTTTACAGTCGTCATGCCATTTTCTAAATTGTGGAGCTTCCTGTCTGATTTCACGCTGTGGCTGCCCCTTTATATGTCCCATTTGCAAATTCTTAGTTTCTGCCGAACCATTCAACTCTGTGTTCAGAATTGATTTGGGGAGTGTGCTGCCACTGATGCACAGAGAGGGCGTCCTCTCTGTTGTTTACAAAGTCACTGCTTTCCCTTTCTGTCATTGAAGGCAGCAAATCATGCTATGGGAGAAAAAGATCCAGCTGACAAGAGAGATGCGTGCAGCGGTGGATTCTGAGACAGGACAAGGCGAAATCCAAGCCATGAGAACCGAGATTCACAAGATGCAAGTAAGCCACTGGGAAAGAGGACTGGGAGGGGAAGCTGCACACAACATATTCAGCTTTGGAGCTGCTGAAACATAAGGCAGGAGATCAGAAACAGGCTGGAGAAATAGCATCTTCAAGGCCATAGCATATTGGAAATCTTACCACCCTACAGCTACATTGAATTAAATCCATCCAGCGTGCATGCACCTTGTGTTCCTTGCACATGCTATGTAATAGGCTGCAGCAGAACCTAGATATACATGAGAAATCTATTTCAAATGTAATATGGCTGCCACTTTATTCTCTAATTTATAAGCAAAGAAATGTTGATTACTAAATACTGCATCATCTTAATCACTGGTTAGGGAAGCCTCCTCTCTTCTGGCAAAGCGACTCTTCCCTTTCATTCTCGGGATACTTCTGCCCTTCTGCTTTTGCTATTGCTAATGAGTTCCAGTGAAACATGTTGAAGATTACTTTAGACAAGTTGATAATCCGGCCCTCTGCTTTCCAGATCCACGCAGGGCAAACTAGGTTTGGATTTCGAGCAAATTTGGCTTGCCAAGGCTCACGTGTCATGTGTATCTGGTTTATGTTGATGAGGTGTGCCACACAGAAGGCTTCAGTTAGGTGCTATTTGTAACTATTCGTTATTTTCAGCCCATTTTATATCTTGACAAACGGCAGGTCTGCTATGGGCGGCTGATGAAGCAGCAGGAGAAGATGATTCGTGATATGGAGGCATCTGTTTCTCGTAGAGAGGCGATAGCAGTTCGTGGAGAGGGTCAAAACAGAACGGATAAGAAACATATCAGCAGGAGCGACTTTCACCGGAAGAAACAGGAGCTGAGAAAGAAGATCAGCGAAACCCAGAAGGTGAGCAAGTAAAGCAGGGCTGCAAGAGTTCACGTAGCCTGCATTCCCTTGTAGCGAGCACCAGTGCGCACTTCGCGCAGACACAGGGCGTGTCGGTGCGCGGTCCCTGCGCCTGCCCAGGTACAGCACTGCACGGGGGCAGGCTTTGGAAGCTCATTAAAAAAAGGAAAAAGAGTTCTGGGAAGGTGGCTGGGAATGCAGGTGAACTAAAGAACCAGAATCCGCCATTTTCTTCTCTTCCATTTCCCAGAACACTCAAGACTGCAACAAAAAAATCCTGGAGCTGGAGCGCACGCAAGTGTCCCTTAGTGCCACCTTCTTGGAAAAGCAGCAAGAATTGCGCAGACTGCAGGCCGAGTCCGATGGGCTCCATTCAGACGCAGAATGGCTTCGGAACAAGAAACGATGGGTGAGCGCATCCACTTGCTTGCAGCAGGCGAGCCAAGTAGGACCTGCTGCTTTCTTCTGTTGCCAGCTCCCTGTCTCTGGGTCTCACCACCATCCTGAACCAGGCATGCTTGGCATGTAATTTTAGCAACACTTTAAGTTAGCTGAGCACATTTTGAGGGCTCCTAGGGGTCTTGAGTTGGCGCAGCACTCGCACCCTTAGTGAGGCAGCATTCACCTGGAAACATCAGCCTGAAGGACATGGTTAGTGTCTTGGAAGTGTCTAGCGACAACTGTCCTTGGTGAGCGCTAGCTGGCTACTATGTTACAAATTTGAGAGCCAGCTCAAGGTCTTGAGTGACCTCCTATGAAGTTTTTAAGTTGCTGAAACTCCATCCTGGGAAGAGTTGCCTTTGTATGCACGGGTCTTTCTCTGATTTATGTTATTCTGTCATGTGACTGTGCCTCTACAGCACTCAGAATGGGGCTGCTGTTTGGCTGTTATAATGGGGACTTCATAGCAGTATCCTTCTTAAGCCCTTCCATTTCAAAATATGATGGTTTCACTGTTGTTTTCTTAGTTCTTTTCTGTGCGCAGCCTGCTGTCAAAGCAATGTCTGTTGTTGCTTTTCTCAGAACCTTTTGGAGATTGTGGCCTCCCAGACACGCCAGAAGCACCTGCAGGCACTGAAGGAAGGGAAGTACGCTCCCCTCTGCCGCACTGAGCAAGCCTGGAGAAACGAGCAGCAGAAACTGCAGGACCGGCTTCGTGCCTTTAATGCCATTGTGCAGCAGATCCAGCAGGAACATCCTCAGCACCGACAGGCTCTCCAGTGGCTCGCTCAGTGCTTGGAATCCAGGCTCGGCTCACCAGGAGACTGACAGAGACGCGGACAAAATACATACAACCATCTGTTCTCATTCTGCTGGAGGCCGCAGACTTTGTAAACGAATTAATATAAAAATAAACCTGTGTACGGTGTAATATTTATGAAAGAAGTAGGATTGCAACTATTTTTTGTTTCTTTTTACATGTCACTTTTGCTGCCGCAGGCGGGATCATCGCTCCCCTCCTGCCCGGGCTCGGGGCGGGCAGCTGCAGCCTTGACCGCCAGGCCGGAGGGGCCGCCCGGGCCCAGCTCTCCCTCCCGCTTTTCCTTAAGCTCCGGCCCGCAGCAACGATCGACCGGCGGCGGGGGCGGCTCCGGGAGGGGGAAGGCGCCCACGCGGGGCCGGTCCCGGTCCCGGTCCCGCCCCGGAGGCGGTGGCGTGACGTGGGGCGGGCCCACGGGAGGCTGCCGGGAGGCCGGGCCGGCGGGGCCATGCCGGGGCCCGGGGTCGCCGCCGTGTTGCTGGCGCTGCTGGTCCGCGCCGCGGCGCCCAGCCCCGGGGCCCCCGGCTGCGAGGTGCCCCCGGGCGACCGCTTCGACTGCGGCCCCGAGCGGCTCCTGTCGCGGGAGGGCTGCGAGGCGCGGGGCTGCTGCTACGCGCCCGCCGGCCCCGGCCCTGGCGCCGGCCCGCCCTGGTGCTTCTTCCCCCGCGGCTACCGCAGCTACCGGGCGGAGAACCTGACGGTCACGGCTGACGGCTACAGCGCCCGGCTCCGCCGCGTCGCCGCCAGCTTCCTACCGGGGGACGTGGGCAGCCTGCGGCTGGACGTGGCACTGGAGACCCCCGCCCGCCTGCGCTTCACGGTGCGCCCCGGCCCCGGCCCCGGCGCCGGCCCCGGCAGCCCGTAGCTGACCCCCTCTCTCTGCCCCCGCAGCTGCGGGACCCGGCCCGGCAGCGCTACGAGGTGCCCTTGGCCACGCCGCGGGCGAGCGGCCGAGCCGCCGCCACGCTCTATGGGGTGCAGGTCAACCAGGAGCCCTTCGGCCTCGTCGTCTACCGGCAGCGCAGCGGGCAGGTCCTGTAAGTGCGCGTCCTGCCCCGAGCCTTCCTGAAGGGATTTGGTCTGGAAGTGGCACCTGACAATGGCCCCAGCAATGCACGGGAGCAGGGATGTGGCAGGGGACACGGGTGACGGCAGCAGGGTGGCAGTCAGCGGCTGCAGGGGCTTTGCTTTGAGCCCCTCTGCAGTTTGGTGGCTGAGAAGGGAAGCGGGAATCCCAGAGCTTAGCTGAAACTTGGTTTTGTTTCACATGGTGATGAGCATCCGTGTCCTTCCCCAGAGCTGGTGGTCCTTCAGCTCGGTGCCTCCCTCCTCCCCGGCTGCTGGGCGCCGCTGGGGCTGTTTGCCGGAGTCTCCCTTTCTCTCTGGCAGGCTGAACACCACCGTTGCGCCCCTCTTCTTCGCCGACCAGTTCCTGCAGATCTCTACCTCCTTGCCCTCCCATTTCATTTCTGGGCTGGGGGAGCACCTGACGCCGCTGGTCCTTGACACAGCGTGGACCAGGGTCACCCTCTGGAATCGGGACATGGCGCCTGCGGTACGGAGCAGGGCTGAGGGCAAGGGAGACAGCTCATCTGTGCTTGCAGGGGTGGCCCCACAGCTTCTAATGTCTTGTCTGGGGCTGGGGAAAGGTGTCTGTGCCAGTTGTGCTCTGGGACCTGGTCTCAGTGCTGGGCAAGGCCATGGGACTGTAGTCCCCAGGTCAGGCTTTGTCCCCCCGGGGCTCTGCTCTGTGCTGCTCGGGAGCTGCTTTCCCTGCACTGGTCCAGGGCTCTTGCTCTGCTGACTGGGGCAGTGTTGGGGCCTCAAGCCCTGGGTTAGCACCCTGAGCTGTGACTGTGTGTCTGGCAGAGGCGAGGGGTTGGGGGTGGGTGGCTGTTGCACCAGCGTCTCTGGCAGAGCCTCACTGGCACCGCACTGTGCTCTGCTCCAGCCCCAGGTCAACCTCTATGGCTCTCACCCTTTCTACCTGGGGATGGAGGACGACGGTTCGGCCCATGGTGTCTTTCTGCTGAACAGCAACGCAATGGGTGAGTCCCGTGGAGGTGCTGGGCATGGGCTTGGCCCCCATCCCCATTCTCAGCTTGTTCCTCCAGCACTTGTCCTTCCCCAGATGTGCTCCTGCAGCCCTCCCCAGCCCTGACGTGGCGCACAACAGGCGGGATCCTGGACTTCTATGTCTTCCTGGGCCCCGACCCCAAGAGCGTGGTGCGGCAGTACCTGGATGTTGTTGGTAGGGCCGAGCTGTGGGTGCGGGGCACGGGTGCTCCTGGGATGGCTTTGGTGGGATGCTGTGAGCTGCGTGGTGTGGCCGGAGTGGTAGAGTGGGGCTGAGGCAGAGCATGATGCTGGGCCATCCCTGTGCCCGCCTGACCAGCACCTATCCTGGTTTCCAGGGTTCCCCTTCATGCCTCCGTACTGGGGCCTGGGCTTCCACCTCTGCCGCTGGGGCTACTCCTCCACCGCCATCACCCAGCAGGTTGTGGACAACATGACGGCAGCCCTCTTCCCCCTGGTAGGTCTTGGCTGCTCCCCAGGACCCTCTGACTGAAAGCAGCCATGGGGTGGGCTGATGGGGAGCCCCGGTGGCGTTGGGGGCCCTGGTCCTTCCTGAGCACCGGTGCCACTGTCCACAGGACGTGCAGTGGAATGACCTGGATTACATGGATGCCAAGAGGGATTTCACCTTCAACAAGGAAAGCTTTAAGGACTACCCAGAGATGGTGCGAGACTTCCACCGCCGCGGCCTGAGGTACATCATGATCGTGGTGAGTGACACCCCTGCTGTGCTGGGGCTCCCGCACGGGTGCGCTGGCACTGGGGTTTCCAGCTGCCCCAAGGGCGGTGATGGAGCTTCCTCTGAGGAAGGAGGCAGAGGCCATTCCCTGCCTTTGCTGGTGAAGCCCTGGCTTTGTGCCCTGCCAGGATCCTGGGATCAGCAGCTCGGGGCCTCCTGGTACCTACAAGCCCTACGACGAGGGACTGAAGCGAGGGGTGTTTATCCGAAACGCCACGGGGCAGCCCCTGATTGGGAAGGTGCGTGTGAGGAGCAGCCCTGGTCCCTCCAGGAGCGGGCTTGAGCGGGGCCCTGGGAGCAGGACCATGATAGCTGGAGGGACACATCTGTGAAATGGCCATGGTGGAAAGTGGAATGGCATGCAGGGGCTTTGGGGTGCAGAGGGTTGGGGACAGCAGGGCTTTTCCCTGTTGCTGCCTCCCTCCCACAGGTCTGGCCGGGCCCGACAGCCTTCCCAGACTTCACCAACCCAGAGACTCACGAGTGGTGGTATGACATGGTGAAGGACTTCCACGACCAAGTTCCCTTTGATGGCATGTGGATTGTGAGTAGCCCTGGCAGAGCTGCTGGCTGCAGCTTCCTGGCTCCTGCCCCGCGCCTCTGCTGGGCCCTTGGTGTGGCAGTGAGGGCATCTATTCCCTCCCCTTTCCTTCCCTCCCCAGGACATGAATGAGCCATCAAACTTCGTGGAGGGCTCCCAGGATGGCTGCCCCAAGAACAGCCTGGAGCAGCCACCCTACGTGCCAGGTATGGGAAGTGGGTACGAGCCTCTGCCTGGCAGGGCAGGGAGCCTGGGAGGAGTCTGGGGGATGCTCCAGTCCCAGCTGAGTGGGCTCTGAGCTCACCCTCACCAGTGCCTCTCCTGTACAGGTGTGTTTGGGGGACGCCTCCAAGCTGGCACCATCTGTGCCTCCAGCCAGCAGTACCTGTCCTCCCACTACAACCTCCATAGCCTGTACGGGCTGACCGAGGCCATCGCCTCCCACAAGTAAGCCTGGGGCTTGTGCTGCAGTTCCTGCTGTCCTGGAGGATGCACATTCCAGGGGAGGGATGCCTCCCCATGCTGCAGCATGGGCTCTTTGGGCATTGGGGGCATTCAGTGGGTAGGCAAGGGTTTTGTTTGCTGGCCTGCTGCTGCCAGCCCAGCACAGGAGGGAACTGGAAGCAGCCCATGGGCTGGAGCTGGTGCAGTGCGGCCATGCTGGCTCCTGGGCTGGGGGACTGTGTCCTGAGCACTGTCCCATGTCACTTGACCTGTGGGCGAGATGGCCCTGGGCATCTGCCCTGGCATGTGCCAGCTCTGTGCTGCTGCCAGGAGCTGCTGGCAGGGGGCTGAGCCCCCTCCCTGCCTGGGTGGTGCTGAGCTGACCCGATCCTGCCCACAGTGCGCTGCTGAGGGTCCGGGGCAAGCGCCCCTTCGTCATCTCACGCTCCACGTTTGCTGGGCATGGGCGCTACGCGGGGCACTGGACAGGGGATGTCAGCAGCGACTGGAAGCAGCTGTATTACTCCATACCAGGTAGGCTGCAGGGCGCTGGGGCTGCATCTGTCCCTGTTTCCCCCCTGCACCTCCCCTGCAGCCAGCGGCTTCTCCAAGGGCTCTGTGTCCAAGGTGCTCAAGAGCCTCAATCCTCTCTGCACCCCTTCTGCAGAGGTGCTGCTCTTCAACCTCTTTGGGGTGCCGCTGGTGGGTGCTGACATCTGTGGCTTCATGGGTGACACGTCTGAGGAGCTGTGTGTGCGCTGGACCCAGCTGGGCGCCTTCTACCCCTTCATGAGGAATCACAATGACCACGGCGCCCGGGTACGGGAGCCCTCAGCCCACCAGGCAGCAGGCAGGGGGGTGGCTGGGTGGTCAGGGCAGGGGTGGGTGCTCTGGGGCAGTGCAAGGGGCTGCCCTGCCTGTGTAGGAAGGCAGCTGGTGCAGCTGCGGGGCTGTGTGCTGTCGGTGCTGGGCTCATGCCAGGGGGAGTCCGTCCTGCATCCCCAAAAGGCGCCCACTGTTTCTCCTGATGTGGTCTGAGCATCCCCCTTTGGCTTCTTCCCTGCAGCCGCAGGAGCCATATGCCTTTAGCCCAGCTGCCCAGGCTGCCATGAGGAACGCCCTCCGCCTCCGCTACTCCCTCCTGCCCTTCCTCTACACCCTCTTCCACCAGGCTCACTCCGCTGGGGAGACAGTGGCACGGCCCCTCTTCCTTGAGTGAGTGCTGACCTGGCCGGGGCCGGTGGGAGCCAGTCCCCGCTGGGCTCAGCGGGATGTGGGTGCAGGGTCTCCCTGGTGCTGCAGTGCCCCTCACCATCTTTCCCCAGGTTCCCCAAGGACCCCAACACCTGGGCTGTGGACCGCCAGCTCATGTGGGGCGGGGGGCTGCTCATCACACCCGTGCTGGAGGCAGGAAAGACCAAAGTCAGCGGCTACTTCCCAGCGGGGACGTGGTACAGCCTCGCAGGGGTGGGTGCTCCCCCGCCATGCCCCGGGGCTCTCGGGTGGTTGCGTGCGGGCTTTGCTGCAGGGCCCCGCATGTGTTTCTGCACCCCACCCCTGGTTCCAGCCCCCCCAGAGGCTTGTGCCTCACCTGCCTTTGCTTCTGGCCGTTTGAGGGCCACAGCACTGGGCAGGGACCCCCTTGGGGCACACTGTGCCCTACACCTGCTCTTTCCTCTTTTTGTTGTTATTTAGGACTCCACCATCCACAGCAAGGGGCAGTGGATCCTCCTGCCAGCTCCCCTGGACACCATTAATGTCCACGTCCGTGCAGGGCACATCCTGCCCCTCCAGGTGAGCCCCCCCGGCACTGCCGTGACGCCACCGTGACCTGTCTGGCCAGCCCCTGGCCGCACATGGGGCAGGGCGGAGGGCTGCAACGCCGTCACCGGCAGACTGGACATTGCCGAATGAGCCGCAAGCCTGCGGTGCTCGGCCGGGGCTGGGGGAAAGCGACTCCAGCAGCGCTCAGAGCTGTGCCTGATCCTGTGCCCCAGGAGCCTGCGTTCAGCACTGCCGAGTCCCGCAAGAAGGGGATGGCCTTGGTTGTGGCACTGACGCCGGACGGCTTTGCCAGAGGAGACCTGTTCTGGGATGACGGGGAGAGCTGGCAGAGCTTTGAGAAGGGGGATTACACCGAGATCCTCTTCCTGGCCACGCACGTGAGTGAGGGGGGCTGCTGGTGGGGGAATCCAGGCAAGGGTGTTAGCTGCCACGTTGTTGCGTTAATAGGAGGAGTCTGGGGAGTGCATGATCCCAAAGATCGTGTGTCTGGACCAGAAGGAATGTACTAATTCTGATTAGAAGGAGAAACATCATGTGTGCTATAAGACAAAAGAGCGAAACCAGTCCCGTTGGAGTCTTTCCCAGATAGGTTATGCCATAACCAAGGGTGATTCCTGTAAATGTAAAAAGAAAGGAAGCATGATCAGTTGAGTACACAACTGACAGGGTTATTATTGTCTTGTTTTCCAGTGTAAAATCCTGTAGGATATCCTCTCGGCTCAGTAGGAACCTCTGGGGCAATGGTATTAGCAGATACACAAGAGGCTTCCATCTTGGGGTAGCCAACTCCAAGGCTGGGCAGGTCCCTGTATCAGTGTCACGATCCCAGCAATGTCTGGGACTGCGGCAGCTGAAGGTGCAGTATTAGCATTTAACTGTCGGTAATCCACTGTGAAACGTCATTGCCCAGTTGGTTTCTTTACTGGCCACACCGGTGAATTATAAGATGAATGAGTCCTTTTGATGATGCCTCTTTCCTCTAATTCTGTTCCCACCCCGTCAGTCCCGCTAATTGCTGCTGCTGGTAACGGGTATTGCCGGACACTGGTGGTACAAGAGGCGGGTAAGGGTTCAGATGTTTCTAAGAGATTGAATCTCGCCACGCCTGACCCTACTTACTTCCCTGCAAAACTCCACGCTGTCCCACCTGGGAGTTTCCACACCCATCCACGCAGTATGTTAAATCCCAGAATGTCAGTGAGCGCTGCACCAACTAATATCTCTGCCTTGGTTAGTCTTTGTTCCCCTGGTAACCAGAGACTGATTTTTGTGGTGGGGCATTCCTTTATCGCACCATCAATTCCTGTGTACTTAACCCTGCACTGGCCAGGTTGTATGCGATCTTGGGTGTTTGCTGCAAATAGTTTGAGATTATCAGAAGACCGCAAATAAGAAGGGTTAATCGTGTGGGGCCGACGGGAGCTGGCATCAGGGATTTCCTGAACGTGTCTCTTTCGTACATCGCCTGCATGCAGGCTGCTTTCTGTACTGACACAGCCAGATCGGAGAAGCCAGTAGTTTTAATCTCCAGCGGTTCTCCTCTCTTCTGAGGATCCATACGACCTGCCCAGTATGCAACCTGTGCAGTTAAGGAATAGCTATGATTTCCTGCCGTGGAGGTTAAGAATACTCCTGGCTCCCAACAGCCTCCTGCTTCATCTTCACCTAACGTAATTTGGTCTCCCCCGTCAGAGGCATTCGCCACCTATACTCAACTTCAGATTCACCTGCCCGCCTTCAATATTCCTCCTGGATGTTTGCCAGTTCTGCAGGAGAGCAGGGAACCATGCGCACGGTAGTGCGGACCTCCTCGTTGCCATTGACAGCTGTCTCAGTTTTAATCAAGGGTCGTAAAGGAACTGGTTCTGGTTTGGGATCGGGGGTTTCTGCAAACTCATCATCCCTGTCAAGCCAAATATCCCTGTCCCAGGTCTCAGGTTCTGTACAGGGCATTAATCTGCAAATCTGCTTAATTGGGGTGCAAAGTTGCACTTTATCTATCAGCCAATCCAACTCTTATTTAAGATAATTATTTTCGCTCACAAATTGGTTATTTTCACTCACGAGTTCATCCACTCGAGTTCCTAGTTTTTTTGCCTGTCTCCCTCTCAAAGGCCAAATATTATTTTAATACTTAATTTTCCGATTTTAAAGCTGTATATTCTGCATTTGAAATGTATTGGGGAGCAGGGGATTCCTTAGCGTCTTGCTGAGCGCAAGACAAACAGGCTCCTAACACTGCACAAATGACACCCTTACTGTTTGCTCCCAGCCTCTGCGCCGCCTGACACTGCTCAATGCGTTCTACCGCTTCCTTTCCATCCTTCCAAAATTTTTGACCCCACTCCTTCCCAGCCTGGGAAGGGGTACATTTCTGGTTTTGCAGCAATTTATCCACAGTAATCCTGCCAACTGCGCCAATTTTCTGTTGCATTGATAGTAGGAGTCTGAGGAGTGGCTGGGGGGAGACCCTCCTGTTGAGTTACCAGGTTCAGACAGGACCCCCTTGCTTTCTAAACTCCTTCTCTGAGAGGAGTCTAGGTGCGGCTAAGTCCAGTCTTAGTCTCCAACTTGGTCAACGGTTTATTTTCTAATTTGGCAGGTGCCCAATTTAATGTTATAAGGCCGATCGCGTTCAGTGAGAACTATCGTGGCTGGATTAATGAATAGTGCAGTTCAATAAAGCAACAGATGCACAGGTTCTGTGGATTACCGGTGGTAAATCTGCTGGTTACAAGGCACACATCTACAAGTGCATTAAAAAAATATGAAGCGACTCTAGAGGTTTCTAAGTTTTTCTGGGAAAACACTTGGTATAACCAAGTGTTCAAATCCTACCCAAAGGCATCCCCGTAGGGGGGAAGAGAGGCTCAGCCCACTGACTGCTCCCAGAAGTCAGAGTGGTATGCGATGGTATCTTCCCTAACACCCTCTTTCTCTTAAACTGTTTTATATTATTTTTTACCTTTCAGGTGGAGTTTGAGTGACTCTAGTCATACATCCTTTATTATGATTGGTGTAAAATTTCCTCACTTTGCTTTTAAAGGTGTAGACTAGAAAAACTCAAAGTGCATGCCCAGTGAGGGGTGGTCACACCTTAGAGGTGGGTAGCTTTTGGGTTGGAGGTGTGTTTTGATATTATAATGATATTATAATGAGCAAAGTTCACCAAAAGGACAGCATTTTGTCAAAAGCATGACAGACTGTTGGCCCAGGGTGGCAAGTGTGCAGCGTGCCAGCTCCATGGTACCTCGAGTTCCCATTTATCACAGAGCCTGGCCGTGATGCCTCCGCACCGCTCCACACTCCGGACAACCCCTCTGAGAGTCAGTACACCAGGTTCTCCTGGCATTGCCAGTATCTCAGGCTGTGAGCCTAGGGAACTTCTGTGGAATGGATTCCTCATGTCAGCTGCACTCCACCCTGAAAGTTTCTTCAATGCTGTACCTTTTCTAAAAACATAAGTTTAATTTCTAAGTCACTTCCAGCAATTATTCCACACACGTGCAGGTCCTGGCGTCCCCGGGGGATGCGTGGTCATGGGCAGCACCGAGCCCTGGTGCAGCCAAGCTGTGTTGTGCCAAAATCGCCAGGCTGAGCCGTGGCCCTGCAGCAGGTGCTCAGCGTGGGCTGCAGCACTGTGGGATGGAGGGGGTCCCATGGGGACTTTCCCCCTCAGGAGCCCACTTAGAGGGTGGAGAGGCTGTGCCAGGGAGCTGGCTGCTCTCTTCTTGCACCTGCAGTGCTGTGCGCCAGTGGATGCTCTCCAGTCCTATCCCTCTGATAAATGGCTTTACTGCTCTCCAGAGACAGCAGAGCGCCCATCCCCCTGGGGCTCGGTGCCCTGCAGGCAGGCAGCATGTTGGGCAGGGCACATCGAGAAGCCCCAGGTGCGTGTGGGGTGGCTGGGACCCGGGAGCACAGGGTGACAGCCCCCCTGTCCCCACAGGGCGCCGTGCTCAGCCAGCTCCTGCAGGCAAGTGCCCACCTCGACGGGGTCCTGCTGGAGGCCGTGACCGTACTGGGTGTCACCAGCCCTCCCCAGCAAGTCCTGGCCAACGGTGCGCTTGTGGGTGACTTCTCCTACCGCAGTGACACCCGGGTGAGCGCTTGTCCCCCTTGGTGGGAGGGGGTGGTGGCGGGGGGTGGCTGCTGGCCCGCAGCTGGGGAGGGACCTGGGGCTCAGCTGAGGGGCTGGCAGGGTTTGGCCCCAGCAATGGCATGGTACCCTCTTTGGTGGCACCAAGGAGCATAAAGGGCTGCCCAGCATGGGCTGCGTTGCTGCCCCAGGGCCAGGGCAGGGTTAGGCTGTGCAGGCGGGCAAGGATGGGGAGATGGAGGATGGAAAGGATGCATGGTGACAGGGCTGGAGCTGTGTGAGGAGCCATGGCATGGCCCTGCTCCTGGCCTGTCTGCCTTGGGCACATATCCTCGGGGGTCTGTGGGACTGGGGCTGTGCTGGGCTGCATCTCTGCCTGCACCCCAGGGGGGCAGGACACACCCCTTCTGCCACCCCCGGGCTCTGTCCTGGCCTGTTCTCACCGTGTTGGCCCTTCCTTCTCCCCCTCAGGTGCTGAGAGTCCCCGTGTCGCTGCCAATGTGGGAGCAGTTTGTGATCACTTGGTCCTGAGCCTGCGCCGGACCCGCGCCGCTCGGCAGGGAGAGGCGATGCTTCCCGCTCCGGCTCTGGAGCCAAATCCGTCCTGTCCTTTGTAAATGCAGAGCTACTGCTGCTCTTCCCATGCAACGTGGCTCCTGGGCTTTGGCTTCGCTTCTGGCTAACGGGAGTTCATTGGAGATGTAGGCACTGGGCTTGCATGGGGCGCTTGCACAACCCCAATGGACAGGAAACCCTTATCTCCTCCAAAATGGGGAAAAAAAGACCCAAGTGCCTTCTGAGACAGCAAACCTGTTAACGTGTGGAACTGGTCACCTGTCAAGGGACTGAGGGGAGTTCCTGGCTGTGTTTTTGGGGAGGGGGGTCTGCGTAGGGGGGCGAGGGTGCAGTGTTGTGAATAAAGTTGCTGTTTGCTGGGAGCAGCCCCACGCCGTGTCTGTGCCCCTCTCTACTAGTGCCTGTCCTGAAAGTGCTGCTGAGCCCTAGCTCAGCCCTCCCCACCACCCAGGCTCCATCCCTGCCTGGAGACTTCCAGCGCGACCACCTGCAGCCTTTGCAGGTTTCACCCCATTTCCCAGAGCACTGGGTGACCCCCGGCTCCTCCTGCAGCCCCAGCCATGCTGTGGAGCCTCTTGGCCTGTCTGTCCTGCCGCCTTGGAGCCCAGGGACTGCTGCCCGCCGGGAGCTGCCCTCACTGCGGCTCTGGTTGAGCCTCTGCCGCGCAGGGAGGGAGCAGACACCATCACCCCTGGGCCCGCACACCTCAGGACTCTGGGCACTTCGTATATTTTGTTAAATTAAACTGCCTCCTCGCTGGTACCTGCTGGCCTATTTTCCCCCATGGGTGTGCCGCCGCCCCTCCGCAGCAGGGCTGGCAGCAGGCAGTGCTGCATGGAGACCGTGGTGCTGGGAGCTGGCAGGGACGTGCTCAGCTCCAGGTGAAAACAGAGATGTCTCCTTCGGAGGCTTTATTGAGGAGCAACTTGGCCCTGCAGCTCCTCTGGCTGAGGATAAAGGCACTAGGACGCCTGAATGTTCCAGGGCCAAGTGGTGTTGGTGGTACAGAGAGCTGAGTCTTGGGATGTCACCCAGGGATTTGGCACTGGCCCAGCCAGGATCCTGCTCTGACCCCCTCGTGCCTGATGGGCAGTGCACGGCTGTCCCATGGCAATGGGGGACACCAGGCAGAGCCGAGGCTCACAGCTCGTTGTGCAGCGGCCGGCACTGGGGGCTCAGTTTCTCCTCCAGGACTGCGTCAGGGGCACACACCCAGGGGTCACCCGTGTCCCACTGCCACTTCAAGAGCTGCGCACGAAGCAGCTGGAAGACGGTGGCATAGTGGGGGTCGGGGGCCAGGTTCTGGCTCTCGGTGGGGTCGCGGCTGCAGTCAAAGAGCTCCCAGCGGTCCCTGTAGTAGTACTGGTGCAGGGTCTTGTTCCAGTGGGTTGGCTGCCCGGCCTTGGTGCGGTTGAGCAGGTCTTGGAAGGTGGGCGAGATGTAGAAGTCCTGGTCGATGGGAAAGGGCATCTTGTAGTTGAGGTTGTGAATGAGGCGGAACTGCTGGTGCTGGATGGCTCTCATGGGGTAGTACATGGTCACCTCGTGGTGGCTCTGGCTGCTGAAGGCGGTGGCCCAGGGCTGCTCCGACTCCAGTGCTGGCAGGAGAGACTTTCCGGTGAGCTGCACCCGCTTCGTGCCAAAGATGCTGTAAGAAGGGTAGGGAATGGAGAACCAGTCCAAAATGGTCGGTGTGAGATCTGGAAGAGAAGAGAAGGGAGAGATGGGGGGCTGGTGCCCGTGGGAGGAAACTCAGCCCTGGAAAGGGGCTGGGGTCCCTGGGGTCTGCCCTGTGGGCTGCGGGTGGTCCTGGGATAAGCTGCAGAGCTGAGCCCAGGAATGACATCCCTGCAGGGGACCCCGCTGCTCCATCGTCCCTCCTCTCCCTTCCCAGGGCTGGCTGCGCCAGTGCCGAGGGCTGCAGGCTGTCATCCAGGAGACGAGCCTGGGTTTTGGTGTGGGGAAGGTGGGGACCAGCTCACACTGCCCCAACACAGTTCTGCACACCTCTGCTCCCTCCTGGGGAGCACGGGCTCTTACCCAGGAGGGTGACAAAGGCCTGGCTGACCTGCCCCCAGCGCTTGGTGTGCTTGGGGGAGGAGATCAGCAGGGGCTCAGCGGTGCCTGATCGGTAGAGGTTGGTCCTGCCGCTGGGGAAGGGGATGCCGTTGTCAGAGGTGTAGATCACCAGCGTGCTGTTGTGGAAGCCGGCACGCTGCAGCTCCTCCAGGACCAGCCCGATCCCTGTGGATGGAGGGGTAAAGCTGAGGAGGGGGCAGGAGGGATGGCATCCCTCACTGGCACCAGCCTGGCCCCCACGGCTCCTACCTTGGTCCATGCGCCCGATGGTTGTGTACTGGGCTGCCAGGTCCGCCCGGGCAGCCGGCGTGTCTGGAACAAAGTGGGGGACCTAAACAGAAAAAGGGAAAGCGGCACGTGGCAGCCAGGGCGAAGGAGGTCGTGGGTACACTGGGGTGGCCTTTGCCAGCTCTCACCCTTAACGCTGATGGCAGTGATGGAGGTGGGGGCCATCGTGCAGCCACCCTGGCTCAGGCGGAGGCCGCTATCACATGCAGCCCCCATATAGCCCAACACAGCCCCATATAGCCCCACGCAGCCCCACAGGCTCCCACCTGCACTTGCTCTGGGCGGTAGAGCTGTGGCTTCCAGTCCGGGATCCAGCCCATGCCGCTCTCTCCATTGCCGAATTTCTCACAAAAGGCCCCGTATTGGGGCTGGGAGTGTCCGCAGCGGTGCGGGTCGTGGAAGGCAACGTAGAGGAAGAAAGGCCTAGAGATGGAGAGGGTGGAAGTGGTGTAGTGAAGGGTTGCCCACGCCCCCTGAGACCAGCCCTGGGCTGTGCAGGGGTGAGCTGGGGTGGGCAGGAGGACTCCCACCTAATCTGGGCTTCTGGATACGGGGTGACCCAGAGACAAGGTGTCCCTTCCTATTTGTGACCATCTGAGACATGGAGACATGTCTTGAGCGAGGCCGGTTTCCCTCTCCTCTCCCGTGCCCCCTTGCAGCCTGCCCCAGGGACACAGGGGCCGTCTCACCTCTCGTCCTGGCTCTGCAGGAACTGCCGGACAAGCGCTTTGATTCGAGTGATGTTTCTCCCAACCTGCAAGACCGAACTGTTCTCCTCTGTGTAGGCGAAGTCGAAGGGGTAGACAGCCTCAGGCCCAACATGCTTCTTCCCAATTATCCCTGCAAGAATGCAGACATGCAGTGTGCCAGGAGCAGTGGGGAGCAGGGGGTAGGATGCTGATGCTGCTGTCTCCTCCCTGGGGGGCTGGACAAACGCTGGTGAAATGGAAGATGCTGCTGGCTTCTCCAGTCATTTCTGCCAGTTGCAGAGGCACTTCCACATCTGCTCAGAAAACGGGACCCGCCCACTCAGCAGCCTGGGTAGAAGTTTTGGGTCACGCATGAGCCTTGTGTGAACCTGGGAACCAGGAAGGAGCAAGATGAGGAAGAGAAGTGAGGCATAACGAGGATGGCAGGGGAACAGTGGTGGGAGGAAGCAAAGTGAAATCCAGTTGCCAGCACAGAGCATGGGCATGAGTCCATTTGGTGCTCGCAGGCGGGTCAACCATCAAGCTCTCGCCCAAGGGGGTTTGGTGCATGGAGGGGAGCGTTTCCCTGCCTGTGTCACTTGCCCTGGGCTCCCTACCTGTCCGGACACGTGCTTGGCTGAGCAGCTGGGGCAGGCTCCGCACGCTGTCAAAGGAGTTGAAGTGGTGCACGTCCTGGTGCAGCCCGTACATCCCATTCTGGTGCTGCAGGTGAGGGGAGACAACACGGTTGGATGATGTCTGCCAGCCCGGCCCCAAAACAAGTCCAGCTGTGCATGAAGTGTATAAGCATGGGAAGCAGGGGACAGGGGAGAGAGTGGGTCAGCGGGCACGGAGGAATTGCCAGGTCCTGTGACCATGCTGTAAGCACGCAGGCTCCGGTTATTGCCGAGTGCCCACCGCAGCCTGGCAGCCCCCGCCCCGGCGCGTGTGGGTGCCCCTACCTGGGGTAAGCCAGTCAGGATGCTGGCGCGGCTCGGGGAGCAGCTGCTGACGGAGGTG
This sequence comes from Phalacrocorax aristotelis, assembly GCF_949628215.1. Classification (NCBI taxonomy): domain Eukaryota; kingdom Metazoa; phylum Chordata; class Aves; order Suliformes; family Phalacrocoracidae; genus Phalacrocorax; species Phalacrocorax aristotelis. Next base: position 6,050,799 of record NC_134291.1, read on the forward strand.
AAGGCGTTCTGGAAGACCACGCTGCGCTGGGCCAGCGCGTCCAGGTTGGGTGTCCGGATGGCCGAGTTGTTGTAGGCACCGCTCTCAAAGCCACCGTCATCTGCTGCAGTGGGAGGGGTGCGGGGTGAGCCCTGCAGCACCCGGCCTGCCCCTGGCGGGTCCCTAACGGTGCGGGGGGTGAAGCCCGGGTGACACTAATGACGCCGGGAGCATCCCTGGGCTGGGGGTGACCCGGGCCGCGGCCGGTGCTGCGGCGACCATCCCAGCAGAGGGGATGCAGCGGGACCCCCGGGGCCGTCCCTCCGCTGCCCACGGGGCGCCCCGAGCGCCGAGCCCCGAGCAGGAGGACCACGCCGCGGGGCCGGTCCCAGGGCTGGGGGCGACGGGCTCGGACTCAGGCCCGGTCCCGGGGCTCCGCCGGGCCGGCGGCCGCACTCACCCAGGAGGAGCAGCACGTTGCGGGCCGGGACCGGGGCCCCGCCGGGCCGGAGCGCGCCCAGCAGCAGCGCCAGCGCCCAGAACCGCATGGCACCGGCACCGGCACCGGCACCGGCGGGCGGCGGCGGGACTCGGCGGGGCTCGGCGGCTCCTCCGGCCGCTCCGGCTCCTCCTCTGCCCCGGTCACATGAGGCGGCCCCGGCGGCTCAGATCCGGCCCGGGCGGAGCTGCCGGATGCAGCGGGAGCCGCCGGTCCCCGCGGCAGGGAAGGGGCTCACCCCGACGGCTCCCGCGGAGCCCCCCCGCAACCCCGGCACGGCGGGGGTGTCCGGCCCGCTTCGCCCCGGCCCGTTCTACGGGTGCGAACCCGCGGTCCCTCTGCGTCCCCCGGGGAGCTCCGGGCCCCCGGGGGCGGCCGGGCCGGGGGACGCTGCCCCGCCATGCCGGTACCGGAGCCCCGGCAGTGCGGGCAGAGCTGCCCGTGCCCGGGGCTGCGGACGAGGCTGCCCGTCCTGCGCTGGCTCCCGCGCTATTCTCTGGCCTGGCTGCAGCTCGACGTGATCGCCGGCCTGACCGTGGGGCTCACCGTCGTGCCGCAGGCATTGGCCTATGCCGAGGTGGCCGGGCTGCCCCTCCAGGTGGGTGGCAGCACCCTGCACCCATGGGTGCCTGGGGACACCGGCTCCCTGACCGCTGCCTGCGGCTGGCAGTATGGCGGGGAGGGCAGGGAGGGCTGGACGGCCGGGCGGCCGAGGGCTGGTCCTCTGCAGTTTTCCATGGGCAGGAAGCCACAGACGCTGTGTGTTTGCTCAGGACTGGCTGTGGGCGCTGGAGGGACCTGAGGGCAGCCCAGCCCTCTTCGTCCTGGAGGTGCCCGGCATTTCCCAGCTGCCGGCGTTGTGCCAGTGCTTCTTTTGTCCCCTTGCAGTATGGCCTCTATTCTTCCTTCATGGGCTGCTTTGTCTACTGTTTCCTGGGCACCGCCAAGGATGTGACACTGGGTCCCACAGCTATCATGTCACTGCTTGTCTCTTCGTATGCGTTCCACGAGCCTGTCTATGCTGTCCTGCTCGCCTTCCTCTCCGGCTGCATCCAGCTGACCATGGGCCTCCTGCACCTCGGTGAGATGCCCTTGCCATGCACAGTTGTATTTTTAGGACGTCACTGTACATCTTGTAGTTGTTACCCCCCTCCTTTGTGCTTTCCAAGATGCTGGGGTTGTCCTGCTAATGCTTGTGACAGTTCTGTGTGCATGCAAACACCCTGTGCTCCCCGCTGGGCCCAGCAGCATGCTTACTGCCGCCCATCCTGTGCAGGTTTCCTTCTGGATTTCATTTCCTGCCCAGTCATTAAAGGCTTTACATCAGCTGCTTCCATCACCATTAGCTTCAACCAGATCAAGGTAGGGTCTGCTGGTCTTCTCTGGACACCTTGCCTGCTCTCTCCTGGAGCTGGCAATGCTGCGGAGCTGGGATATTTCGTACCAGGCTAGGCAATGTGCTCGGTGTGAGAGGAGTGGGCTGCAAAGGGGGCACAGGTCCGCCCCTGACAACGGTTTTGGTGGGTCACTGAGTGCCCTGTTCTGAGCAGGCCAAGCCTAACGCACCCTCTGCCGATGACTGGCTGGTGGCATTCAGGACACCAGTAAAACCAGAGCATTTGATTTGGTCACTTGCAGGAGGCACTGGGTGATTCTCGGGCACGGTGGGTTTGCAGCTCTCCTGGTCCCTTGCTGGCCTCTCAGGGGCCTGAGGCACTCCGGCTCTCCTGGGGCTGCAATGCTTCCTTTGTGGTTAACCAAAATCAGAGGCTTGGAGAGATGGTGTCAGGCTGTGCGAGGAACCATCAGGCTGGTGTTGGCTAATGGCTGCGGTTGCAGCAGTGGCTGCTGTGAAGGTCCTGCACCCTTGCTGCCGCTCCCAGCATGGTGCCGGGGGAGGGCAGGGCTGTGCAGGGTGGGCTGGAGCCCCAAACTGAACCCCTTCCTGGGAGCTGCTCAGCTGTGTGTGCAGGATTGGGTGGAGGCATCTCAGAGTACCTCTGAGCCCTGCCCGCACGCAGCCGTGCAGGGAAAGGGCCATCCTGGAGTGTGTGCGGAAGCATGGGGTGGTCGCTGAGGAACTCTCACACCAGCAGCACCGACACCGTGTGTGTACCAGGGCCCTGGGCAAGGCTGAGCCCCGGTGCTCCTGGCCATTCCTCCATGGCACCCGGCAGCCTGAGTTGTGCCAGGCTTTCACTAGGCTTTGTCTTCCTGCACAGAACATCCTGGGGCTGCAGGGGATCCCTCGGCAATTTTTTCTGCAGGTGTATGAGACGCTGCGGAGGATCGGGGAGACCAGGTCAGCACTGCCCCTGCGCCTGCCCTGCTCTGTCCCCCTGCAGCTGCAGGGTCTCGGGCTCTGCTGCTTTGCTCCCCACCTCTTCGGCCACACCTTGGACTGATTTCTCAGTCCCCGCCCAGCGCTGTGGCACAAGTGCTTGTTCTCAGCCATTTCCATTTGAGCTGGAAATTTGAAGATGGGGCAGCACATGAGCTCCCAAGCTGGCCAAGGGGAAGGATGGGGCAGACTTGTCCTATTTTCTGCTCCCGGTTAGGTACACCAGGATTTTGCCAGCTCAAAGACACATCCTTAGGACTATCTGTGTCATAAGTTCTCCAATTTTTGGCAGTCCAAGAGGGAGCTCAGGCACCCCTGTGCCCTGCCCTCTCCCGTTAGCTGTACCCGTGGCTCGGGGTCTGTGCCACAGCTTGGGTTTCACACGCAGCACAATGATACACAGGGTCAACTTCATCACGGCTGGCAGAAGACCTCTGAGCCTAGCTGGGAGGGGCAGCAGCAGGAGGGGGAGGAGGCAGATCCCACTGCACAGATCCTGCTTGTCACAGGGGTCCTTCTTCCCTCTTTATGAACAGCCCACAAACCCATTAGCATCATACCTCTGACTGGGGGAGACCCCCTCCTCCCTCTCCTGCCGCCCCCCAGGGAGGTGACATGTTTTGCCAGTGGTGTGGAGGTGCTGGCAGATATGCACCTTCCTGCAGAGCCGCAGCACATGCCTAGGCACATGCTCTTCCTCCTGTGGGGTTTTGTGGTAGATCTCCCTGGGCCCTGCAGCATGTTTGGACTGGCATTGTGCATGTTGCAGGGCTGGGGACGTCATCCTGGGGCTGGCCTGCCTGGCTGCGCTGGCAGGGCTCCGGGCGATGAAGGGCCGCCTGCCCCGAGCTGCCCCCGCGGAGCCACTGGCTGCCAGGGTCAGCTACCTGATTGTCTGGACCTCCACCACGGGTGCGTTGGCCATCCCCTGCCCTCTCCTCTCCCACAGCCATCCCTCCTGGGGTCTTGTCTCTTCTGGGCAAGGAAGAGGCAGCCCAAAACTGGTAAAGCCCAGGTTGGCAGGAGCTGAGACCTGGAGGTGGGTCGGGGAGGACAAAGTCCCCAGGATGGTCTTGCTGCTGTGCATGCCCCTTCCTAAAGCTTGGAAGACCTCAGCAGCCTGGGCACCCACCTCCTGCCATCCCTCCTGCCACGCTGGGCTATGGGCAGGTTTTTATGGTTGCTCTCTCCACTGTAGCACGCAACGCCCTTGTAGTCCTGTTTGCTGGCCTGGTTGCTTACTCCTTCCAGGTGATGGGATCCCAGCCGCTCACGCTCACTGGCAGCATCCCCCAGGGCCTCCCTGCCTTCCAGCCGCCGCGCTTCTCCATGGCTACACCCAATGGCACCATCCCCTTCAGAAGCATGGTGGAGGTGGGTGCCAGGCTGGCCGTCAGAGGCTGGGCTCCCTGCGGGCTGCTGTCTCTTCACTCTTGTGTTTGCTGGCTCCCCGTGCACTGGGAGGAGGCTCTGCTGTGGGGTGACCCTCGTGCCTTGGTGGCAACACTCACCATGTCCTTCCCCACCAGGACATAGGGGTCGGGCTGGCCGTGGTCCCGCTCATGGGCCTGCTGGAGACTGTGGCGATTGCCAAGGCTTTTGGTACGTCTGCGCCAGGTTCCCGCGCCTGCACTCTCAAGAGGGGTCTCTGCAGGGGGCTTGGGGTGCTGGGGACGTTGCTGTTCCCATGGGGGCAGTGGGAGGGACTGGGCTGCCTGTGCCGAGCCCGGTTCGTAGTGTGGGATGGCAGGAGGGGTTCCGCGGGGTGCTGCTGACCCCCTCCCCTGGCCCCATGCCTGACTGGGGAGTGGGCTGGGAGGATCCTCCATTGTGCATGGGCTGGAGTTTGCACAGGAGCTGAGCACTGTCTTGGGCTGCTCGGGAGGTGCTGGGACAGGGGTGGTGCTGCGATGGGGTCCCACAGCTGTCCCAGGCATTGCCGGCCCTGCTCCGTGCGCGTGGCAGGCTGTGCCTGCGGGAAGCTCTGGACGATGCCTCTTGTCTCCTTTCAGCCTCACAGAATGATTACCGGATTGACCCCAACCAGGAGCTGCTGGCTATGGGTAAGAGGCCTCTGGGAGCAGAAGGGTAGGGGGTGGGGATCTGGCCCAAGCACTGTCCTGTGTCCCTGGGTGAGTCGGCACAGGCAGGACTCAGGAACAACCACAAAACCATGGATGAAATGCAAATAGTAAATTTATCTTTGTTACCGTGTCAACCGGGGGATCCCCGAAGCAGCACCTGGCAGAAGCACACAAGCAGGGACGCAGGCACAGCAGAGCTCGGTTCTTGCTAGAGGACCAACAAACCTGCTGTTTTCGCCTATTTATCAAGGATTCACACAGGCATAGTTTACCACTGTGCTTTGAACCTTCCCGTAGCAGGGCAGGAATCTCAATCATGTTTGATAGGGTGCCTCTAAGTCTATCACAGGCCTGTATCATCTAAACACAGATGTTCTGTTTGTCCAACACACAAGGCCAAACAACAATTAGTACAATATATGTGTTTTTCGATACCGCAGCTGCAAGTCACTTGAGAATGTTTACAATCCTCCTCGCTAGTCTTCCGTTATTTTCCCACAGTCCCACAGCCCCTGAGCTATGAGAGATCTCCATCTCAGCAGCTCTAACTCTTCCTGAAGTTTTACTTTTCTTATCTTGTTTGGCAACCCCCAAGCCTTTCTCACAGCTTCGCAATTTCCAGAGCAGCCTGAGCCCAGCTCACACGGCTGGATGGGCTCTGATCCAGCCCCGGGTACCAGCCTGGGGATGGAGGAGGTGACAACAAGGGCACAGGCCAGTCTCGTGGCCTGGGGCAGCGCCTCCCATAGGTGCTGCATCCCCAGCTCCTCTCCTTCCCTACTGCAGGCTTCGCCAACATCCTGGGCTCCTTCGTCTCATCGTATCCCATCACAGGCAGCTTTGGCCGGTGGGTAGCAGGAGGGGGAGTGGAGCCCCAGCCCGCAGGATGCTCGCTGTTGCTGTGCAATGAGGGGGCTCTGCAAGTTCTTGGGCAGAAGGTTGTGTGGACCCTGGTGGGTCCCTGAGCTCATGTCCTGGTCCCCAGCTGCCCAGCTCAGCTGCCAGGCTATGCATGGGTCCTGTGGTGATCTTCCCTCCAATCTTGCTCTGTGGTCCTGCTGCAGGCTGGGAGCTGTGGGCTTGCTCCTGTTTCTCCCTGGTGGGGTCTGATGGGGTGGGTGGTTTTCCTGAGGGGGGGTCTCTGGGCAGTGGATAGGGGTAGCTGCCAGCCCCAGCCAGCCCCAGCACAGCCTGGGACAGTGTGTTGCTTTGCATTTCAGGACAGCAGTGAACGCGCAATCAGGCGTCTGCACTCCTGCAGGAGGGCTTGTCACAGGTAGGGTAGAACCCCCAACCCCGCTGTGGGCTGCTTTGCGGGCCCCCTGCCCAGCACCTGCTCCCCCTGGGCACCCTGGGCGTCAGGGGCCCCATGGCTCAGCTGTTCCCCATCTCCCGCAGGGGCCCTGGTCCTGCTCTCGCTGGCATACCTCACCTCGCTCTTCTACTACATCCCCAAAGCGGCGCTGGCCGCCGTCATCATCTCAGCTGTGGTCCCCATGTTTGATGCTGGGATCTTCAGGACTCTCTGGCGGGTTAAGAGTGAGGGCACAAGCCGGGGGTGGTCGATCCCCTGACACAATCTGGCTCTGCCTGCAGAGCAGGCGCTGTCCCACAGGGCCCTGTGGTACAAGCACAAGGCACAGCTGAGCCTGGGTCATCTCTCTTGCAGGGCTGGACCTTGTGGCCCTCTGTGTGACGTTCCTGCTCTGCTTCTGGGAGGTCCAGTACGGCATCGTGGCTGGAGTGCTGACCTCAGGGATTTTCCTTCTCTACTCCATCGCCAGGCCCCCAATAAAGGTGGGCTGGATGCGGCAGGGCCAGCCGGGCTCACCAGGGAGTGGGGAGCTGGGAGGGGGCTCCCAAAGGACAGTGGGGCGCTGGGGTGCAGGATGTTTCTGACCTGCTCCCACCATGTCCTGTGGCCCCAGCTGGCCATCGGTGTGGCAAGGGACCCCTTTTAATGAGCACGAGAAAAGGGTATCCCAGGAGCTGAGAACAGGAGAGGGAGACATCGCTGTCCCTGTTCCTGCTGATGCCTGGGACCTGTGCAGATGGGGAGTTTCCCTGAGAGATGGGGGCTCCTGCATGCCCCCCGCCAGCAGGAAGGACAGTGCTTTGCTTTGTCACATGGGCAGTTGTCCCCACCTGGGGAAGGTCACAGCCCTGAGCTCCCCATGACTCATCCTCCTCCTCCGGGGTCTTGTGCAGGTGTCGGAGGGGGACGTGCTCCTCGTGCAGCCGGGGAGCAGCCTGCACTTCCCAGCCATAGAGTGCCTCCGGGATGCTGTGTGCAGCCGTGTCCTGGCAGGTATAGTGCTCCCCAGCCTGCCGCCTTGTCCCAGGGACCCAGCTGTAACCTGGTGCCCACCTGGATCACTGCTGGGGGGTGACGGCAAGTGCTGCCCAGGCATGCAGGCTGTGGGTGCAAGCAGGGCCAGCACAGCTTCTCTGCGGTGGGGACCAGCCCCTGGTCACTGCCACTGTCCCATGGCTGTCTCACCCCTTCCAGCCATGACTAGCTCTAAGGGCTGTGTCCCTTGGGCTGGTCATTTCTGGACTCTTCAGGGACATGACTGTATGCTCTTCTTCCAGCAGCATCTCCACCACGCTCCATCATCCTGGACTGTCGCCACATCAGCAGCATTGATTACACGGTGGTGGTGGGGCTCGCAGAGCTGCTGCAGGAGCTGCGCAAGCAGGGCCTCTCGCTGGCCTTCTGCAGCCTGCAGGTACGTGGGACGCAGCCTCGGCTGGCCCTGCGCTGGGTCCTGCTGCATCTCCCTGCGCCAAGTGTCAGCTCTGTGCTGATGGGCTCAGCCCGGCTGTCTTTCCTGCACGGTCTGCGCTGGGTGCTGGCACCTGCCGCGAGGATGCTGCTGCCTCGCTTCTGGTAGCACCTTCATCTCAAAGAGGTGGAGGCTGCAGCATCTGACTCCAGCTGCAGGATGCAGGGTGGCAGGGAAGGGCTGCGTCCTCTGCCCTGGGCTGGCTGGGGGACTCATAGCCCTGGAGAGATGGGAAGCGGCCAGCAGCAGGCTCCCCCAGCCCAGGTTTCTCTGCCCTCAGGACCCTGTTCTGCAAGTCCTACTGTCGGCAGAATTAGAAGGATTCCAATATTTCCCCAGCTGGGAGGAGGCAGGTGAGGCTCTGGGCTGCCCTGGGTGCTCTCCAGGGGCTGGGGTCCCCCAGGCTGCTGCTGAGCAGGGCTCTGGAAGGCGAGCCTAGTATTCTGACATTTGTCAGGCCCCAAAGCTGCAGTGCAGGGGGCTGCAGGGGCCTCCCCAGAAAGTGGGGTCACCGCAGCCTCAGGGATGCATGGCGAGCCTTGCCTTAACTCTCTGTCCTGCTTCTCCCCCTTCCTGGCTCAGAGCGGTGTGGAGGAGCAGAGCCGGAGGGTGGCCGGTCACCCCCCTTCACCAGCACCAGCGAGACCTCGCTGCTACCCGCGGGGCTCATCCAGTGAGTCGAGAAGCTGCCTGGGACCTCCTCAAGGGTAGCATCACCTTGTCGTCTCCTCACCTCTGATTACGCTGGGGCTGTATGTCCTGTGCCACGCAGAGTGGTGGCTGTGACACCCCAGTGACATCTGACCAAAGCCCTCCACGGGAGCTGCCTGCCCCTGTCCTTCCTCCTGGGTGGCTGGTGGGATGCCTGTTGGGGCTGGGACCATCCCCATGTCCCACGCAGGGGAGGGTAGGACAAGGCCAAGGACAGATGGCCCCTGGAAGCGATTAGCGGGGCAAAACTGTTCTCTATCACAGTCATCAGGAAAAAGCCATCCCTCCTTCAGGCATTCCCCAGCCTCGAAGCTGCTGTCTTTTTAAAATCAGCTGTTTTAATTCTGGATACTTTTCTTATTCTGGGACATACTGAACTCTGACACAGAGCGTACTCTTGTCAAAGCATGTTTCAAGGATGCTGGTGCTGCCCTCCATGCCAAGGGCACACTGCAGCTCCCAACTTCAGGCTGCTGGGAGTTGAAAAACATCCATGATTTTACTCCCTCTTGGTTTATGGGGTTTTCTGCCAAATGCTGCCACGGGGCAGAGCTGGGCTGTTGCCCCACGGGTGCAGCCCCTCACCTGACTCCTGCCAGGTACCTGAGGGGACAGGCACTGTGACACCAGCTTGTGCTTGCCTTGCTGTGAAATGGCTGCAAAAAGCAGTAGTGCTGGCAGGCAGTGTGGCTGGCAAGTCAAGGTTTCGGGGGAAAGCAGTTTTCCTGAACTGCCCTTGGCTGAGACCGCCCTAAGGAGGGTATAGTAAAGCAATCTTTGAAATGAGTCAGTGCGATCTTTGCCTTCCTTTGGGGGAAGCTTTTACCTTTTATGTGGGAAGACAAATTAAGCTCTAATTTCTGGGCGTGGTTTAGCAAACCAAGGATAAACAACTGTTACCAGGCTCAGGCTGCCTCTGCTCAGTGCCCAAAGGTGTGCTCTGACACAGCTCTACCTGCCAAAGCGTTTGCAGGTGTTGCAGGGACAGCGGAGGTGTCCGTGAGTCACAAAACAGCGAGGGCCGACAGGTCCTGCCACCAGAGGCTAGAGGAGTATTTCTGCAGCGGAGCAGCGCTGGGCAGCGAGAAGCATTTGCAGAACTGGAAGGGCACATGTGCCCTCTCTGCCCGTCCATCTGTCCATCCATCTCCCCAGACAAGGAGTGACCAGCACAGAGAGCAGGTTCGACCCATTTCTCTTCACCTCGTGTGTCAGCTGGCTGCAGCCCTGCGCTGCGTCAGGTTGTGCTGTGAAAGCTGCTCTGCATGCCCAGCGAGGAGCTCAGCGGGACAGTGGGACAGGGCTCAGGTAACCCCCTGCCTGCGGACGCTGGGAGGAGCAAGAGTGGGAAAAGAGAGAGATTAGGTGGTAAAAGGGGTCGGTCATGTGTAAGTAGTGTGCGGGCTCGAATCCGTGTGTGCAAGGGGACCTGCTCCCGGTTGGAGGGAGTGACAGCCGTGTCCCCACTTTTGGCTGTTGGATCCAGCATGATATATTTTCCTCCAAGACCCCTGCCCTCCCTACCACTGCTGGCAGGCCCTGTCCTGCATCCCTGTGCTGTCTGGGCAGCACATGCGTTTAACAGAAGTGTGCAAGACCCCACGGCAACCCAGTGCTGACACAGCCCCGCTACAGTGGCCTGAGGAGCCTGTTCAGGACCATTCACTGTCTGAGTTATTGCAACAGCTCAGAGGCCAGATGGGATCAAGAAGCGATTGATCGTGGCCTGAGGGAGCAGTGGTGGGTGGTTGGTATGTCTTCACCCCGCCAGCCAAACATAGAAAAAAGAGGGGCTTTGCTGGAGATCTGGGAGCTGCTAAATCTGGGGTCAGAAAGAAGAGGGCTGAGCTCCAGGCCTGTCCCCGCCAGCACTGCCCCGCCGGCCTGGGGAGATGGAGCCAGGCATCCAGCTCTGGGCTGGCACTGGAAAGGACCGTGAAAATCCTCTCCCAAACCCTCCACAACGGGCTGGGCCGGTGGAAGGCTCTCGGTGCGGAGGTACCAGGCGAGGTTTGGGTGTTCCGGGAAGAGCGGAGCACCCTGCTGTGCTCCTGCAGTGCCAGGGGGGATGCCCGGTGGCCCGGCCCGCTCCCGGGCAGCGCTGCTACCCCCCGGGCCTCCGGCGGGGCGGGGGGGGTGGGGCTGGGGCAGCAGCCGGGACCGCCACCCGCCACCGGCAGCCGCCGCAGGGCGGGACTCCGGTGGGAGCCGCCCGGGGGAAGGCGGCCGGAGCCGCTGCTGGCCCCGCCGCGGGGGGATTGGCCGGACCGGGGCCGGGGCCGGGGCCGCCATTGGTGACGCCTCAGAAACGAAACTTGGTGGCTCGGCGGGAAAGCGAAACTTTGCCGGGCTGGAGGCGGCGGAGCGGTCGCGGCGGGTGCCGGTCTCCGGCCCGTCGGTGAGTTGCTTTACCGGGACCGGCGGGTGGTGGGGAGGACCGGGCGGCGGGGCAGCGCTGCGGGCTGGGCCGGGACACCGGGTGTGGGCTGGCGGGGGGGATACGGTGGGGGGGGGCTCCAGTGCGGGAGGGCTTCCCTGCCGGGCCCGGGCGGGGCAGCGCGCTGCGGGCTCCCGGTGCAGCCTCTCCGCGCGCCCCGATCTCCCCCGGTGTGACTTGAACCCCCTCGGTGCGCCCCGATTTCATCCCCCGGTGCAACCGGCCGCCCCGGGCGCTCCCCTCTTCTGACGTCCTGGTGCACCCGGGAGACTCCTACCCCTTGGTGGTCCCGGTGCCTCCCCGCGGTGCACCCCGGCCGTACCGGTGACCCCCTGGCCCCCCCGATGCCTCCCTGGCCCCCGGTGCACCCCCCGGCCCCCCCCCGCTCAGGCTGCGAACCGCCCCCTGCCTGCTAGCCCTCACCTAACGGGCCTCCTTTGCGTTCCGCCAAGGCCCTTCGCAACGCCATTGGTCCATTCGCCCCGGGGCGTTTGCATATCTACCTAGGAGAGGCGGGACTTGGCGCCTATGCGGGGGGGGGGCAGCGGCACTTCATTTGCATATAGGCTCCGCCTGAGAGCCGGCCCCGCCTTCGTCCCGGGCGGTGCGGGTGTGGGTGCGGGTGCGGGCAGGGGATGCGGGCTAGGCCCCGCCCCGTCCGGTTAGGCTCGGCCCGGCTCCAGCCCTCCCCCGGTGTAGCCCGGGGGAACGGAGCTCCCTGGCCTGGGTAGCGGGAGCAGCACCTCCGGGCTGCCGGGGACAGGGAGCGGGGCCTGCCCGAGCCCGCCCTGGCAGGGAGTTGTGGGTCGGCCTATGCCCGGGCCTGCTCGGCCGCCCTGCCCTCGCCGTCCCCTGCCGGCTCCGGTGCCTTCCCAGATACGTTTAATTATAAAAGGTCTCTGCGCAAAGTGGAGTAACTATTTTTATTTATTTAAAGCGTTTGTGGTTTCCCCCCCAGCCTGTGAGCTGGCGCAGCTGAGGGAGGGCGGCTGCTCGCTCGTGCGCAGCTGGCTGATAAGCCTTGAGTATCAGAGTGTGTTTCCTGGAAATAAAACTAGAGTCAGGAAGAGGCTTGTATAATGAAAGTTCATTATTTTGACATTAATATTTGTATTTCTCTTTCCGCCCCATCCTTTTCCTCTGTGGCTCTGAAAAAGCTTATCGTGGAGTTTGTGGCGGGGAAGCATGAAGTGCCGCGTGTGTCACTTTGTTTCTGGGGATGATTCTCCCGGTTCTTGCAGCAAATGTGGGGCCCAGCTGGCTCCCATCGCCGGCACTGGGGACGAGGATACAGGTAGGAGGATGCACCGTGGGGTGAGCTGGGGGGTGCTGTGCGGGGGACTGGCTGGAGCACGGCGCTGGGAGGCCCTGGGGCCGCACGGTGACCAGGAGGCTGCGGGTGTCTGCTGGTTCTCGTGTTGGCCCCGGTGCTTGCGTAGCTCTGGGCTGCTCAACTCCTGGCCAGGTCACTACATGGTGCCATCGTCTCAACCTTCCCTTGCGTTATTTGCTGGAGACGGAGTTTTCCTCACTGTGTAGTGACTGGTGGGGGACGGAGAGAGAAGCGAGTTGGTCACTGACACCTCCTTCACATGCTGTCCATGCTCAGATCTCCAGTGTTGAACAAGCTTCTGTGTAGCCATTTTTATGGAATGCTGTATTATAAAGACCAATTGTCCTGGTTTCTGCTGGGGTAGAGTTCATTTTCTTCCCAGTAGCTGGTGTAGTACCCTGTTTTGGATTTAGGATGAGAATAATACTGATAACACATGGATGTTTTTATTATTCCTGAGCAGGGCTTACACAGCATCAAGGCCTTTTGTGCCTCTCACCCACCCCACCAGCGAGGGGGCTGGGGAAGCACAAGGAGCTGGGAGGGGTCACAGGCAGGACAGCTGATGCTGACTGACCCAAGGGCTATCCCATACCATGTGATGTCATGCTCAGTATATAAACTAGGGTCAAAACTGGCTGGGGGTCTGCTGCTTGGGAACTGGCATCAGTCAACAGGAGGCGAGTGATTGCATGGTACATCACTTGTTTTGTATCCTCTTTTATCATTATTATTATTTTCCCTTTCTTTTCTGTCCTATTAAATTGTCTCTATCTCAACCCATGAGTTTTACCTTTTTTTTTTCCATCCTCTCCCCCGCCCTGCTGGGGGGGAGTGATTGAGCAGCTGTGCGTTGTTTTGCTGCCTGCCAGGCCAAACCACAACACTGGACTAGTCCCTCTTGAGCCAGAATTTCCTATCTTCAGCTTATTGTTAGGTTTAGAATTCACTGCCTGAACTTCTGTTTGACAACATGCTAGTTCTACCTCTAGGAATAGTAACAGATTAAAGTACACAACTAATGGAGTTAATGAGGGGAAATATTTTCTAATCCTTCACTTGCTTAAAGAGACAATGATCTGGCCACCAGAACTGCTTTTGGTGTGTTGAAGTAGGATCTTAAAAGAATACACTGAATCAGGATCAGCAGCCCGCTGTAATCCTGACAGGATCAGTTCTTAACAAATTCCTCTGCAATCCGGGATGGCATGGTAACAAACCCAGGATCTGCTGTAGGAAAAACATCCAAAGCATCTGTTCTGGTGGTCCAAAAGCTTTGTCCCTGCTCTGGCAATGATTAAAGGCGGTAGAAGGAGTGGTAGTGCTTTACCAGGTAAATATGCTCTCTGGCTGGGGGATCAGGGAGTTCTAACAAGTAAATGAGTGCAGGTCAAGCCGTGTCAACAGAGGAATCACTGCGGAGCAGGAAAAGCTTAGGAAAGAGTTTAAATTCTTCAGATAATGGCATGATAGTAAATGGATCTGAAACACTGTTGCAAAGGGTACCTGCTTCAGGTACAAAATAACCTGCTGTCATTAAGCATTGTGCAGCCTTTGGGATGTAATACTCGAAGGGGCTGTGAGCTGCCTTCACCTTGAATTTTTTTTTTTTTTGGTGCTCCTGCTCCGAGAAATACCCAGAGGAAACCAATGTGCTTTGGTGTTGGTTGATCTCTGCTCAAAGAGGTTAAAAACTGCTGCTCTCAAAATTGGGTAGAGACAGTGCTGAAAAACCTGTAAAACAGGTCTGTAGAAGGTAGAGGTTTACTCTGATGCCTGATTCAGACACGAGCTGCATTTTCACAGGTTTTAGGGACTGGATAAAACTGTCGAAGGTAAAAAGGGAGTTCCCTGTGCCTTCCTGGACACAACACTCAGCTGCGTAGTAGCTCACGCAGCCAGTCCAGAAGGTTGAGAAAGCTGGGAGGTGCCAGTGTTCTGTCACTGCATATCTTGGGGGTCCTTGAGCACTTTGAACAGGCGGTTGTGGTTCCCAGCACCTGCTGCTTCAGCCAGTAGCATGTTAGCTGGAGGTAGTGTAGAGGAAGATCAGTACCTCAATACCGTGGTTTCTTATCTTAATTATTTTGCTGCTGACTGCAGGGGCCTTGGAGAGGGAAGGAGGCTGTGCTAGGGATGGAGGATGGTGTTATTGCTAGGGGTAGCTGTTGAACAGGGAACAACAAAGCGGCTCCTGGGTGTTCAGTCGATACATTTAGTCAGCGGTAGACCCTGCTTTCACACCACCAGCTGAGAACTGCTTTTTCTCCTGACTCTAGTTTAACAATGAACTTTGCCTCCCCTGCAGAAAGAAGGGAGGTGAAGTTTGCTCCAGTCCCTGCCGCAGGAGCAAAGCCTGGAGGAGATGTGAAGGGAGAAGGTGCTGACAGACTGCCTTCTACCACTGAAACAAAGGAAGAGGAGGGAGGATCGGTGATGGAGAATGCAAAAGCTCTGATCAGCACCCCAGAGACCGCACCTGAATGCACTGCGGGTGGGCCTCCTTCCTCCACTGAAGCACAGGAGGAAAAGGGAGCATGGCTGCTGGATAGTCTAACAGCTCCAAGAGATAGCTCAGCGGCCACACCTCAGTGCATGGCCAGTGATTCTTCTGAGAAGTCACAGAGGAGGGTAAGGCTCTTCAGTGCTGAGAAGCAGGAATAGCTGGTAACTTGCTCTCTCTTTGTAAAGCAATGAAGCTGGGCTGCATTACCACTAATCCCTTTGGCCTGCATCTGCATGCTGCTGCAAGTGTTCCTAGGCAAACTGTAGATGTATTTGCTTGCATTAAGTGTTGTGCATGCGGACAGCTGATGTGCTGAGCGGTACAGCTCCCTCTGACAGTATCTTTGTTGCATTGAGGGAAACAGTACAGAATTCAGCTTAGTAATTGGTTTGATCTTGTTAGTGAGTATCATGCTCAACTCTGCTCTGTGTTCCTGCTGAGAAAGTCTTGAATATTAAAAATACAGAATTCTCAAGACTTACTTGCATTTCACCTGCTATAGAAGATGGTAGATGGTCTTGTACCTTCTCTTCCTGATCATTCTCCATTAACCCAGTGTAGCAGGAAGATGGTGGTACTAGCTGCAATGGAGGAAGTGGCAAATGATTCCTCTTCAACAATGAATAAATAGACATTGGGTTGTTCCTTTTTTTTTATTAATAGAAAAAGAAGAATAAATCAAAGAAGGCTCTTTCCAGCTCTGGGGAGCAGGAGACTCTGCCTCCTCTAAGCACAGCACCAGCTCAAACCACAGAATTGCCTGATACCTGTGTTATTCCACAAAAAATCCAAACCCCAGGCAGTGAAGTAGCCAAACCAGGTGCTGATTTAGTCACTGGTGACAGCAGAGGCACACGTGAAGGCAACAGCGCGTTGGGTCTCTTGGGAAAGGAAGCTGGAAGTCTGGAAGTGGAGTCTCCAAGCTCTGCAGCCCCAAAGGAGAAGGTGGGGGGTGGAAGTACCACAGGACATGGAGAAACAGTCATGAGTAATGTGGAAGGGAGCAGTTGTGCCCCTGACGCTGGCCAGCTTCCAGAAACCGGATCAGATTCCCAGTCCTCAGGTAGCAGCAAGAAACTGGGCTCAACAGGGGAGAGAGCGAGCGTTTCCTCTGGGTTCTCCCCAGGCAAAGGAGCGCCTAAAAGTAAACCTGCAGCTCCTTGTGCTGAACATCGAAGCCAAGACACAAAAACTCCACCTGTGGTCAAAAGCTCGCGGGCTGGGAAGGGTAAGGAAGACACCACCCAGAAAGTGAGCCATGTGACTTCCAAGGTAAGTGTGTGAGTGAACACTCTGGTGAGTATTTGGTTGAGTTGGGCAAAGTTTCCCTCTATAACTTTTGTGCTGTCAGTAAGGCTGAACACCACAAGGCTGGGGATATGGGGAGAAAGCAGGCAATGCTATGAAGCATTTCTGTTTTGAGTTTTGCTCTCCTGTGTATTAGTTCTAGCGTAGCTCTCGCACTGAGTTGGGTGTTCAGTTACCCCCACGAGCTGTGAACTGGTCTCTTCTCCAGCCAACTCTTCCAGTGAGCTCTGTTGGATGTCTTCTAACGAGGAGATCTTTATGCTTTGTAGACACCTGTGCTCCACTCACAGACCAGCCTGTAAAGCTGTAAATTGCTGTTGGTTGTCTTTCATTTTCTTTACACTCTGTCCTCTGGAGAACTGTGGCTTATTGACCCAACTTCTTGCCAATGTATTTGGGTTGGATTCCTATTGCAATCATGCACTGTTTTCCTTAACCAGTAGCTTCCCTCAGTGAGGGATTAGTATTTCCAGAAATATGAAGCTAGCTGGGATGCTGTGACTTCTGGATGTTCCCAGGCATTTGAAGAGATGTTGGATATTTCTGCTGATGTACTTCCAGGGCCTACTCTTTAATTGGGCATTGCTTGTCTTCCTGTCACAGAAGGAAGACACAAAGGAGAAAAAGACCCCACACGAGAAAGTGCATGAAGTAACTGGGAAGGCAAGTCAGACGAAAGGACCTGAGGCTGCTAGAAAGGATCATGCTTCAGCTGTAACAGACAGTCGCAATGACAAAAAGCAACAAAAGAACCAGAAACCCATGGATAAGATCACAGAAAGGTGAGAACAGCCCTGCTGCTCCCCAGCATTCTTCACTTACAGGATTTGGTGTGAGGAGCACTAGAGGACTCCAGACCGAGGCAGGGGATTGAAGTACTGAGATTAGATCTGCATGTACCTTGGATATGTGGAAATAGAATTGCCTTAAAACTAGAGGTAAACTACTGCTCGCGCAAAAGAGGGCCAATGTTTAATCGTGAGCTGCAGCACAGGTCATATACTGGGTAGTGTGGTACACTTGGTACTTGAACCTTTTTGAGCATTTAATGAATAAAAGAAGAGAGATTGTCCTCTTATTTCTTACTCTTAAGAGCAACATGTGCTTCACACATGTAGCCCTTTAATGGTGTGAAAAGCTGTTTTGTTTAGTATAACTTGTTTTACTTAATGTGTATGAGCTGGAAGAGGGATAAAGCTTAGCCATTTCAGGTGGCTGCTGGGTGAGGTATTTCTTTTGGCTTACCAACGCAGTGACCCAGATGCATGCGGCCAGAGCATTTTCTGCTGCTTTTAAGATCCCATTGTCCCTATTTGCACTAGGCTTTACACTAGGCCTGCTGTGTAGCATCAGTTTGAGTGAACTGCTGACAGAGCTTATGGGTCTTGCATCCAGTAGCAAGTGGCAAGCTAGTGGCTCAGATCTTATTTGTTGTTTATAATGATTCATGCAATTAAAAAAAAAAAAAGTAGAATTCAGTTTTCCTTCTAATTCTGTTTTGTAGTTCTGGGAAACGAAATAATGGTGTTAGAGTATATTTCCATGCAATATTGTCCAAAGACTTCAAACTAAACCCGGAGACCCATAAAGTGTTCATCAGGGCTGAAGGCATTTATCCTTATGAAGACTGGAAGCACAACATTTGTGAGCTGAACTGCACTAAGTAAGTACCCTCTTGAGTCATGCAGAGACACAGGGGTGTTTTGGCTCTGGAGAACCGGATGCAATGTGGAACTTCATTTAATACATAAGACTGTAGCTATGTGTCCATAGGTGGGTATCGCTGCAAAGGGTTTTCACAGTGGAGATAACTATCCTAAAATTTTCACCATGAAAGAATAATCACCATTCCTATTAAAAATGGAGTGGTGCATGGAAAAGGAAGTATACAGATCAGCTGACGTGTTCTTTGCGCTTCTTTGCTGTGTTTTGTGTTTCCTAGGCATCTAGAAGAACATGGATACCTCATTGAAGGCACCGTAACTCTTGCAAAAGCAAATGTGGATAAATACATTCCTTATAAATATTGTGTTATCCATGGGGAAGAGGAGTATGAATATATTTACAAGTATCCAGTCTCAAGTAATTATGTCAATCGCTGCTTATTTATAAAAAGCACCTTGCTCAACAACGGAGGTGAGCTTTTCTGACTGGATCTGCATGGTGGGATGATCTCTAGCTTCATATGGACTAGCATTACTATTATTATTAGACAGCACTGCCTGAAGTTGGAAACTTAATGAGTCAGTGGGGGTATTTCTGTGGATAACTGCAAGAGTGGAGGCATGTGCAAATGTGTGTGTTTCTCAAATGATTGTTTTCCTGTGTTCTCATCTGTGTTGCTTATTCTAGAATGGCATCAGTATGACGATATCGTGTGCACAAAGCCTTCTACAATGAAAACCATTTTGAATAGGATTTCTGGCAATAATAACAAAGAAGTGGTGGAAGGGAAGATAATAGCTGCAAATATTATGTTAGAAAATATCTTCAGCGTTCTTGGAACCTGGAGTCCTGAAAACATGAGAAGCTTTATCTTCCAGTTGAGACAATTTTATAATGTTACATCAGGCCCATGGGTATGTGACGGCAAGGAGATGCCATGGACAGAGTTAAACTTTGGCACCCAGCAGGTAATCAGTTTTCTTTTAACAGATACTGGAAAACAGACGTTCAGTTACTAAACACAGAACTTTAATGTTGTTGTTGACCTCGTTGGGTTAATTTTGCTTTTTCAGTCAAAAAGTTCAGGAGTGGCAGAAGCAGCGGGGATCTTTTTGGGGTGACTGCCACTGTTTGCCTGGGAAAATTCAGACATGCCTTTGCAATTAGGTGCTGCTCTGAATATCCAATATTGATCAGCAGCAGGGCTGTGATGTGGTGACTTCTTACTTGAGTGGGTTTTGTGTCTGGATGTTAATTTCTGAAGCCTGGCCCTTTAATGTTGCTGCCAGTCACTCTGTCACCAACTTCTCCACATTCATCTTGGGCTCCAAGCCTGCCTTCCTTTTTTGAGATTAACTCCTCCTGGTCCAGTTCCAAGCAGTGATGCAGACAGGGCTTCTAGAGTCCTAAATTTCTTATCGGGTGTAATTAAGAAATATGGCAGAAATGTCACATTGTCTTTTTTGGGGCTTTAGGGCTGCTGGTTTCTAGCTCTCTGCAGCCTCCTTTTTCCTGGTGACACAGGAGAGGCCACAAGATGGCATACCCACCCAGCTCAGCAGAGCCCACGGTTGTTTCATGTCACTGCTGGTTTCAGACAGTGACTTTGATATCACCAAGCACCACAGTACTATGGACCCCCGGGATGTGGTTGCAGAGTAGCTTTTGGGGGCTGTGGGTAAGGACAGAAAACTCCCTCCTTTCTCTCACTCCCAACCAAGCCTGAGTCCCCTGGGAAGCTGGAGTCTGCTTGTGGAATGGGACGGTGACCTAAGGCAGTCTTGGGTGTTCAACGGCTCAGCTCACCGGTTCCCTTCCTGACATCTGCCCCAGTCCCTCGATGCTCCCCAGCTCTGCTGGGCGTGGGGAGGTGCAGCAGTAGCTGAGTGGTGGGATCTGGTAGCACAGACAGGCACCAAACCGTGACAGGTGCTGGGTCACCACGCCTGATGTTCTGGTGGGGGTCAGTACCATGTGTGTGTGCTTAGATCCCGGTACCGCCACGGTGCCATGGGGTGTACAGGGCTAGCGAGTGTCCTTGCTGTAACTGGCAGAAGAAAATGGCTTCAGAAGAAAGATTTGTTGGGGAACTAATGCTGTGATTGGTTTGTTTCTTCACTTCTTTATCCTAGGTGAACGATTTGCTGCTAAAATACATGAGGAAAATAGCTCTTCCTTTCATTGCACCAGGAAGTGCAAAAGCTTTGCAGGAGAACAAAGTGATTAAAAGTAAACTAGGTCTGGGGCTCACCATTCTTACAGCAGTTGAAATTCTTGGGCTGCCAGCATTTAAAAGCGATCTGGCTGACCTGTGTAGCCTCTTGTGCTTCGATAAAGTGTCACCACAAGCCATACGGGATGAAATTCATTGTATAAAAAAGGTGTTTGCAGGAGTCACTAGGTATGTATGTTACTGGAGCACTTACAAGGTAACTAACTCGGCTGGTTTTGCTGCAAGCGTAGCAGCCTGTGATAAAGCAATAAGGGAATCAACTCTCTTGTGTCAGAGAATCAGAAAAAAATCAGATTTGAAGGGATCTTTGGAGATCTCTGTTCCAACCTCCTGCTCAAAGCAGAGCTAACATCCAGGCAACGGTGAGTCGAGTTCTGAAAGACTCCAGGGTGAAGCCTGCACCACCTCTCTGGAGCCCTCTTGTAGTCACATACCTTTTTTGACGTGAACAATGTTTTACTTTTGTCCAAACAGGATTTCCCTTATTGCAACTTGTCACTGTTGCCAGACTAGTAGATTGAGTTAAAACTGCTGTTTTTTCTTTATGTATAAAAATCTTATTTGTTATCCTTTTCTATAAAGCAGTTTCTAGCTTCTTACCGGTTTGCTATTCCTACTTATAAACTCCAGTGATCAGGATCATCATGTGTTTAATCCTTTAAATTTAAATGCCATATTTGGATTCTTCCTGTCTCCTCTGACATGTATCATTACACATTTCTTGTTGATTTTTTTTTTCTCGGAGTGCCTTCTTATTAGACTGTTACCTAACTGCTTATCTGGTACTCAGACTTCTAGTTTGTCACTTGCACAGCTGCAGCTATTACATTTCCTTTTGGAGGCCTTTGTAGTGTTTCAGCCCAACCAAGGAGGCCAAGAATTGTCCCTCAAAAGTGCACCTATGTCACCCAATCCCTGACTGAGCTGGGAGGGGCTCACGTGGAAGCTCTAGCTACAGTATTGGTACTTTTTCTTAGTACTATATTAGTAGGGTTTGTGCAGAGAGATTCAGGTAAGATTACAGCTTTGAGTCTTAAACTTTTACCAAAAACAAAGATTGACCTAAAATAATTATCAGAAGTGTTTTGAAGGTACATAGCAAGATTGAGATGTAGCCACAACAACATTCTTGAGTCTTGTAAAAAGCTATTCTTTTACTGTGTCTGTTTTGGTATTTTTTTTTTCAGCTTGAACGTTCACCTGACAAACTTGTGCCAGAGATGCATTGATGACCAAGTAGACCAGTGGGTGTGGATTATTCCTCTTCTGCATTTCTTTACTCCTCCTTTCCAGTATGACCACTTGCCAATGGAAGAAGATGTCTGGGCAGGGCTGGAAGGGCTTCCATTTGCTGAAACAAGGAAGAAGCAAGATATGTGAGTTTTCCAGAATTACTAGTTTATATCTAGTGCCTTGACATTGCAGTTGGTCACCTTTATCTCTTTTTTTTTTAACTCTTGTTTTTTAAAAATAAGAAATGTAGTGTGTTGATGGTGGGTGTTTGGGATGTATGAACACACACTATATTGGTTGCTCAGACTATGGTCTGTGGTAAAGCTGTGCAGTATATTACCGTTCAGACCCAAACAACCCTTAATTCTGCAAGCCATGGAGCAGCCTGTGTGGTTGGTGATGCCTGGTGTGAGTTAAAGCGGCTCATGATAGGTGTTGTGCAGAATCTGAGCAAGACCTGGAGTCTATTTTTCTTGAGCGTTTCTGCTCAATAGTTTGACACTGCTTCTGCAATTACTGGGTCTTGGGGTCTTCTGCTGATCTTCAGCTGTAAATATAAAAAGCAGAGGAGTGAGAATAAGAGCCCTCCGTGGGCTGAACAAGCTTTTAACCTTTTATACCTTGAAAACTTGAAGATTTTGTTTTTTCTTCCGTCCAGGGGGACCCTACTGCAACTAATGAAAGAAAAGAGATACTTGATGGACCTTGACAGGACTCTGGTCAAGTCCTGGATCTGTGTGCTGCCCCTGGAGAGTCTGGCTATATTTATAGAAGACTTCTCCAGTGGTTTGTTAGTTACTCTTCAAGGTGTTTCTTACAGATTAGAGAACATTGACCTTTCGTGGAACAGTTCTAAGGTTTGTCTTCTGGCAGCTTTACCCAGCTAAGGGATAAAGGCTGGAACTGGACTGTAGTGTTCCTTTTAGCAGAACCGACTGTCACTGAAGGGAGTGTGGTTGGTATCAAGTCAGAGCACAAAGAGCTTAAAATTTAGCTAAAAGCAAAAATAGTTGCTCTGAAGTCGGAGACTCCTAAGAGGAGGTGAGAGGGTATATCTGTAGCAAAAAAATCTTGTTGGCATTGATAAGAGAAGGGTATGATTATCTGGATTTGCTCTTAGTCACTAGTGGCAAATATTTTAATCCTGAGATCCTCAGGTGGCTGCCTGGAACTATTTTTTGCCCAGCTCTTGGAGGCTTGGGCAAGGTGCTGCTGATTTGAGAGATTTTCCTGCCTGTTGTGAAAACACCTGTATTTGTATGAGGATAGCAGGAACTGGACATTGCAACTAATAATAATACATTTTAAATCCCTGGATTGTAAGAAGTCCAGGTTTTGTTTGTACAAATAATAGCCATCTATATATTGACTCTGACATCCAATAAAAATTTTTTGCTATTTTATAGTGTATTTATTAAAGTGTTAGAGAAGGCATGAAAGAATAC
This sequence comes from Phalacrocorax aristotelis, assembly GCF_949628215.1. NCBI lineage: Eukaryota > Metazoa > Chordata > Aves > Suliformes > Phalacrocoracidae > Phalacrocorax > Phalacrocorax aristotelis. The sequence continues at coordinate 6,073,359 of NC_134291.1, forward strand.
TGAATTCCCTCTTTCACAGCATCCCCATAACTAATGAGAAAACAGTCTGTAAAATTCCTTCCACAGTTTAATATTTCTATCTTTCTGTTCTTAGGTAGTAGAGACTCTTCTAAAGACACTGCTGTGCACCTTGGATGAGGAACAGGGCAGGTAACTGAAGTGCACTTTTGTAAGAGCATTGCCCTTTTTATGTGCACCATGCCTGTTGGGTGGGGTTGTGCTTGTAGCTTGAATGTGTGCATTGAAATCTCTATGAATAAAATAATCCTGTATTTCTATCCCTCTGTCAGATAGCAATGTTTTTTTAAATCCATCTGAGGGAGGGATGGTTAGTTGTCACACTGCATTCAATTTGGTGGGTTTTTTCTTTTTTTTTTTCTTTTCCATTTGAGCAGAAAAGCAATTATTCCCTTTTTCTCCTGTCCTTTAGAGCTTTGGAAGCTTGCTCTTGGCAGTCCTGCTTGAACTATTGCCTCAAGCTACACAAGATGGTCTGCAAGTATATTAAGAGTGGGAGGTGGTTCATGATCCCTGCCACTTCTGCCATGATGATTTCGAAGGTTGCCAAGCTTCAACCCACAGCAGTGAGTACCAAAGAACCATTCATGGGTTGATAGGAGCAAGATATCTAGAAGTATAACAAAAATGGTACAACAGGCTGGTTTTCGGTCATATCCATCCTCAATGAGGAAAACTTAATACTCTAAATTAACCAAGATTGTGGTACTTTCAAAAAGTTGTGAAATCATTTAATGATTTTGATTCTTCTTGAAAAAAAGTCAAATGCCTGCGCTGGCTGTCACGGGTTTTGTTTTATATCTTGTTTTTTTTTCCCCTTAAACATATATTGTCTTTACTTCCTGCAATAAGCATCCTGAAGCACAAACTATTTGTAAGCATTGCATTTTCCCAGCCTCCCTCTATCCTTTATTCAAGTAGTGGTGGGTCTCTATTGCTAGACGTGTTTGTGCTTTGAATGCATTTAGGCTGTCTCTTTTAGAAATATTTACTTATATCAGTTGTACGTTGCCCTCCTGCTTGAACTGTTCTTACTTTTTTTCTTCTTCCATGTATGCGGCAGGTTTCAAGAGATGCTGTGCAGGAAATTTCAGTGGTAGAAGTATTTGATGAAACTCTGAGAGACACTCGAACCTGGTTCAGAAATGCTTTAGACAAGAAGTTATTGAAAGAATACCTGGAGCATGTGACGTTCTCTTTTTCTTGGGAACTTCGGGTTTGTCATCTTCTAATAATATGAATAAAAAGATGTTTTATAGTGGCTTAACCATAGAGTCTTTAGTCTAACGGCTCTTTACTGGGAGCCATATCTGCTGTGGCTGGGTGAGGAATGAGGTGGGGACAGGTAGTACAGACTATTAAGCTGAGAAGCTGCATTGTTTTAAACATTAGGGCTGAAAAGCAAAGGGCTATAGTTGGTTCTGCTTCGCTTGCCTTATTTCTCCTTTTTCTTGGCTGCTCCAAGAGGCATTGCTGGGATGAGGAGCTCCCCCTTGTTGGCGTTTAGCTGGAGCTGTTGTCTTGCTCACCCTGTATGTTCTCCTGGCTGTTCTTCAGGCCTTCCAGCAGGCAAAGCAGAGAGCAGCTCCTTACAGTCTGACTCACTCTGCTCCCAGCCCTCCCTGGGACAGTTTCCACCATCAGGGTGGAAGTGGTTCATCCAAATGTCTGTCTCCTTTAGCAACTGGGACATTTTGATACTCTTTGGGCTTAAAAGCTGCCTTTTGCAGCTCTGGGAATGCTCTTTCTTCTGGATGGAAACATCTGAAAGGACTGCAGGCTGTCTGAGGAGTGGTGGGGCCTCTCCTCAGCACAGTTCTTTTCATTTCCTTATTTGAATGTTAAATCTCAGCGCTCAGTATTCTGGATTTGTTTGTTTCTCACCTGCAGGCCTGGCATGAATTTGTGAAGATCAGCTTTCCAGATAAACAGTTCACTGAGCGGTGGAAAAAGACTTTACTTGCAGATCTGGAGAGAAGAATTCAGGAGGTAGGGGACACTACAGGCAGTCACTGCGTGCCAGTGGGCCAAGTTCAGAGTGGATAGACAGTTTTCTGCTGTGCTTATAGAATAGCTTCTGGAGCCTGAATGGGCACGTGAAAGCACCGTGGCTTTGGGCATAAAAATTGCCATTGCTGTTATAAAACATGTTCTGGAGGCTCAAAAATTGGACATTGAACTGTACCACGGTGTATTCTTGGTATCAGGACTCTAGTAGCCTGGTACCCTGGCTGCAGTGCTGGTCTGTTTCTAGCAGTGACCAATATCCTGATGCTTTAAAGGAAATAGCACATTTTGAGCAATTACGACCCCTATAGTTTTAAGAAACAGTAGGTGTAAAGTAAGCACGCAAGGACTTACGGATGCAAAGTTGGCGCTTGTCTCTTTTCATTCAGTGCGGAGAAATTGTGTTGTCCAGGCTCCCAAGTGTACAGCCAAACGTGTAGGTCCCTTCTAAATTGAATTCGTATATCTTCTCACCTCCTTTCTACATCAGTTGCAAAATTCTTTAAGCTGTTGATTTTCATGGTATAATCAGGAAACAAGTGTTTACCGATGGAAGCTTGGCTTGGTGAGATGTGTATTAAGTAATCACGCATTTTAGACTGAAAGATTTTTCAAGCTTTTATTTGTGCTTCGTCTCTCTTCCAGGTCCTGATAAATGAGCTGATGCATGTCTCCACTAAGAAACTTGAATTTTTCCACTTAGTTCCTTTTATTGTCTTAATAGCAGCACTCCTTCATGCTTTCAGAAGAAGTGCTTTGGAAAATTTAAATTGATAAGAAATCTTCTTTTTGCCCTATAGGAGTCTCCAGTTAACCAAATCTTAGTCTACTGCTGTCAGCACCACCAGTTTACACAACTTGACTCTTCCATTGGCTGGTGTTTCTGTAATTGTGCCACAGAGGCTGTAACTGCAGCTTGCCAGGTACTGTATTTTCCCTCAAGGTATGAAAAGGAAAAGTCAAATTTTCTGTTGCATAGTATAGGGATGTGCATTTTGGTGGAAGGAGAGTTGCACATTCAGTCTCTTATTATTTCTTGAGTTGCTGTGTATTGTTTAAGTTTGTTAAACCAAGAAAACCCAAAAATATTGACAAGAAATCAGGAAATGAGGATCCACTTATAAAGGGTCTATGAAAAATACTTGTAATGGTGTCAGTCATGTCATACGGCTTTTTTGGGATACGCCTCGGTACTGGAGGTGTGACTTTGTGGTGTCAGTGCTTGATCCTGAGGCAGATGGACGCAGTAGAATCCAGAACACTGATGCATTCCTCCCCTCTTGTGCAGACTCAGAGCAATCTCCTTGACAAGATATCTTCCTACAACATGGGCCAATTCAGCCAGCTTGTATCAACTATCATCGTGAAGTCATGGCCAATCAAGAACGGGCAATCTGGTGGTGATTTTGATGACATTTTGCACCACGTGCTCACATGGCCTGACATCAAACATGTCTTCAGTTTTAATGGTATGTCTGTTAGTTATATTCATAGGAGTCCATGAAAAGCTGTTCTCTGCCTTGCTGTTCCCACTTTGCAGAGCTGCAAACAAATGCATTAAAATTGCCCTGCTCTTGTTTTATTCCCTATCTCAAAGCTCAACATATTCAGCCCGTTTTTGGAGAGGAAAGGCTAAGGAGAGAGAGCTAGTATTCCTCTTGTGCTAATCCACAGCAGCCAGTTCTCAGGATTTGTACTGGACTGCTGAACCTGTAGGTCAAGTGGATTTGTAGAACATAACTTCTTTCTCTGATAAGTTCTGATAAGTTATTGGTACACAAAAATGCAAAAGTGTTTATCATGTGAATGGATCAAAATTGTGTTTCCTTCACAGGTTTTGGGTATGGGCTCTCTGTGGGAAGGACTCTGAATTGCTGTCCTGAGATCCTGGCCATTTCTGGTCAGAAAAACATGAGGGGTTGGAGGGTGGTGTGATGAGTTCACAGGCTGTTGGGTAGGGATTCGATTGGGAAATGGAAGAACTCTGTATCATGACACTGAATAGTTATTGATTTTGCCTAGTTCTGTGAAGCAGGGCTGATCTAGGTTTTACATGCTTTGTTTCTCGAACAGGAACAAACACACAGCTCCTAGAAAAACTTACAGGTGAAGCAAAGGATATAATGGCCACAGCAGACTCTGTATTTACGAGCGTCACCGATGACATGAAGAAAGGGTGTATCCTTGTGAAACATCTGGAAGAGATTTTGCAGCACCAGGAGCAGTTAATCTGTATCTGGGAGATAAGTAAGAAACACCGTTCAAAGGAGGCATTGTTGGCTTAGGGCATCGTTGTAGTGATCGATAGCCTACTTCACCTACTTCGGTGATTAGTAATGCTAATTAGATGCTTCAGCAGTTAGCAGTGCTGCCGTTGTCTTTGTCCTTTATATGGAGCTCCTAGCTCCAGTTTGTGTTGTCTGCATTTCACTGTGGTGTTTGTGACTCTGCAAATTCAAACCTGAGTTATGGGTGCAGGGGGTGGGAAGTATCTGCCTTGTGACTACAGATGAGTTTTCTTTCAGAGCACCAGAAGCTGTTAAGTAAAGACAAAGGAGTCCTTCGAGAACTGAAAGAATTGCTGCAGAGGAGGCAAGAAGAAGTAACACTTCTCAGAAGAGAGAAAAAAGCAATAGGAACCTTTCTGAGCATGTGTAGGAAGGTGCAGGCTTCTGTGAAAGGTAGTGTTTTGGGGGAGCAATGTGAAAGTAGTGACTCCAGAAAACATAATTCTCTTTGAAAACAGCTAGATTTTGTGGGCAGGTTTTATTCTAAACCACAGCAAGGATGTGGAGGGGTGGGGGAAGTAAACCTAGAGCATTTGAGGAATCAGACGAGTGCTTGTGCATCAACTGATGTTTGTAGCGGTCCACATGGCCAATAGCATTTTGAGACTTGGCAGATTAGATGTAGTAAGCTGGACATCTGATCTCTCTGACCTATATCTCTGTTTTAAAGTGGATGTAGGTGAAGTGGAATTTCAACACTTGGAAGATCTTCGCTCAAAAAGACTAAACAGAGTTGTGAATGTGGGAGAGAGACCCCTACAGACCTACTACAGCTTGAGCCCAAAGCTGAAAGAATTTGCCCAGAAAATGCACGCTTTTAGGAACAGCCTGATCTTCCAGCAGTTCTGGGAGGAAGCAGCGCAGAAGGCAGGAGAGGAGTATGAAAGTTCAGGAGAGGAGGATGAGGAAGAAGAGGAGGAGGAGGACAGCATTGTTGCTGTATTGGACCTCGATAATGTTTTCAGCAATCTAATCTCCCCTTGTTTTGTGAGCTATGAAAGGTTGTATGATGATCTGAGATCTGGAAGTCTCGCACTTTCTGCAGTTGATAAAATTTTTCAGGAATTCACAAATCATCCTGAAGTTATCAAAACTGAACTAAATACCATATGTAAGCTTAGACCTGGAGAAGCCAGAGATTGGGTTGACCAGCGATTTCAGCAGATCCAACAATACCATGAAATGCATTTAACTTTTGATGCTGCGAAGATCATTGCCGATGTCAAAGAGAGCTTAAACCTCTCTGGTGACTTCAGCGTCCTGGAAAACTTGTTGGACATAGTAAGTATCCCCTTCTTCAGCTCTGTACCGTCAGGGTGTTGGCTAGGAAGCTTGGGTAAATCTGAACCTTCCTGCAAGTCTGTCCCAGTCTGTCAAGAGCCACTCCTTGTCCCAAAATGCTTATTTGAGATAAAAATTAAGTGTTCAAAGTGCTTTTGTGTAATCTTTCTTAAAAGAGAAAAGATGGTATACCTCTGTTTGGTGTGGCTTTTTAGTGGTCTTTCCTTTCCCTGCTGGTGAACAGGTTGTATTTCCCATTTCCAGACTGAATATTTGTTTGCACTACTTGCCTTGTAGACAGCAAAGCTTGAATCGTACAAGACACAAAAGTTGGACTCCATCAGCCCTGAGCTTGTGGATGCCAAGAGACTGCTGCAAGGGATCACAGTGAACCGTCGTGGCTGTCTGAGAGAGCTGGCCCAGCAGAAGGAGTTTGTCTGCTGGGTCAGAGAAGCACTGAGAGGTGTGTGCTGCTCACCCAGGAATTAGGCAGATAGTACTATACGGGTTGCCGGTTTGTGTGGGGGCAGAAAGAATGCCCTGTCCCTGATCCATCTGCTATCTTTATGTCTTCACAGCTTCTGGAACTGATAGAGTTACAAGCATCTCTTGCAGGTTTTGGTGTGGAAAGTGCTGTGAAGCAGTTCCTTTAAACATGCCCATGCCACTATAGTTCCATGCAGCGGAGTAGCTACCCTGCCGGGTGGCTGGGCTCAGTCTGATAGCTGCCACTATTTAGTTCAGACTTAAGAGAGCAGAGGCCATTCATTTAACAGGATGGCAGTGATCTGAGTTGTGTGTCTGCCAGCTCAGGTGTCCTACATGAACAGAGGCACACACCCTTTGCTGGCTGTGAACCTGCTGTTCAGGGCAATGTGGAGAAAAGCCAGGGCCAAGGATGTCATTAATGTGGATTAATGTGGATGCATCGCCTAATAAAATTGCTGGCAGGATGGATGGAGGGAAGTTGCACAGGAGATGCTGTTGAAGGGCATTCCTTCTGCAATTTCTGTAAAGGTGGTGATGTGGAATTGTGTTAAAGCTGCCCTTGTTGTTCATTCATGTGTTTTATCTCATTTAAGATACAAATGAGCTGAAGGTATTTGTGGACTTGGCCTCCATCTCTGCTGGGGAGAATGACATGGATGTGGACCGTGTGGCGTGTTTCCATGATGCTGTTCATGGCTACTTCTCCCTGCTCTACGAGCTTAGGCAAGAGTCAGGGTTTGAGGACTTCATGCACTGCTTGATGAAGCTGTGGCGAGCCCTGGACAGTGATGAGAATCTTCCCAAGAAACTGGTGAGTTCTGCTGGAGCAGGTCCTCTCTGCATCCTCTTGTGTTTTCTGCCTTCTGAGAGTGGCTGGAAGATTGCACAGGGCAAATTGCACTTGTGTGGGGACATCACAACAGCTCTTGTTATTGGAAGAAAAATGTCTTATGTTTTTGTGGCACAAAGATTCACAGCAGCATCTGTAACTGGCATAGCACAGGTTTCTCCAGGGCAGTGCTGAGGCTTTCAAGTGTGACATGGTGTAGCTTTGCTTTTGCGAGTTTGAGTGATGGTGCAGAAGAGGGAGGGCTGATGGCTGGGAACTCTGTTATTCTTTGCAGCAGGGCATGTTTCTACAGCAAGAGGCATTGAAGCGCTGTGGGCTCTGTTCAGCCTCCCATGGTGTTGGTAAAGAACAGCTGTGGAGAAAGATCAGGCTGTGGCCAGTTGTCATTCCTTTCTTCCTTCCCCATCCTGAAACTCTTATGCCAGCCCAAGCTGTTTGTCCGGGACACAGATGTAATCCTGGAAAGAAGTGCCAAGTCAGAGCGATTAGGGCAGTGCCATGTTTTCTCTTCCCACAGCGTGCTTCAGCTCAACACTTAGAGTGGTTGAAAACGGTGAAGGAGAGCCACGGGTCTGTGGAACTGTCATCGCTGTCGCTGGCAGCTGCCATCAACAGCAGAGGAATATATGTTCTCAGAGCACCAGGTGATGGCCAAAAGGTGAGGCTGCTTGGTTTTCCCTCCCCTCCTGCAGATAATATGTCATGTTGGTGACTGTCAGAAACGTGCTGTAGCTTTTCTCCAACTTTGCACGGCTCCTTTTTGGGAGCTGCTGCCTCCTAGGTGCTCCCCTTGCTGGGCGTAGCACTGCCTCAGGAGTGGAACCTCAGTGCACACCAGCGCTAATGACTTATTCTCTGGCAGGTTTCTTTGGACAATGTCCTGCGCTTCACCCTCCCAGGGAGCTCTGGGGATAATGAATCATCATTGAAATACTCTCTGGCAGAGCTCCGTGAACTGCAGAACAAACTGATGCTCATGTCGGCAAAGGGAGAGCAAGGCTTGGAGGTGGAGAAGTTCTCTGAGGTCAGATTTCAAACCCAGTGGGTTTCTGATGTTGAGGCTGGGGTTGGATTTTGCCTTAAGTATCAGCTTTTAAGACTGGTTTACAGCTGAGTTACTGGGGATGAATAGTAGCAGGCAGATAGATGTTCCTACCTCTCTGGTTCCCTACTGAGGTGGAACTAAGCTGGAGACTGGGCAGTGGACTGGTACCCTCATCCTCTGGCTCTGCTGGGGATGGCTTCTGGCCCAGAGGGTTGCTGTGCTTTTGTAGCAAGCTGGGGTTACCTTACTGGCTTCCTGGGGATACTGCTGTTAAAAAGCCACAGAGAGCCTTTTGTTACTCTACAAGGCCTGACACACCTGGCTTGGGATTAAAGCCTTTATTTTGATAGGAAGTCTTTCCTGTGGTTTCATGACTGAGACTTGTCTTGATAAATCAGCTTAGTTTTTTTTTTTTCCTCTGTCCTTACACAGATCTTTTCCAATGTCCAAAGACTTGCACAGGCCTTTATTGACCTTTATTCAGCTGGCAACATGCTCTTCCGCTCCTGGCTTGCTTACGTGTATTGTTCACCTGAAAGAGAATCATGTGTTCTTATAGACTTCTCTTTGGGACTGACCCCAGTGCTAGAAGGGCAAGGAGATATCATGGCTGTGCTCCCAGGCCTCTGCAAAACAATGGAGAGCTTCCTGGAGAGCTGGAAAAGCTTCATGTATGAAAAACGATTCCAGCATTTCTACCTGAACTACTACACTGCTGAGCAGCTGGTCTATTTGTGCACAGAACTGGGGAAGGGGACGCCCAGCCAGGGTGCCCTGATGATGCTTTCATTCCTAAAACACAACTGCACTGAGCAGGATATCCTCAGAGCCTCTGGGAGTGAGGTCCCTCCCAGCCCCAGGAAGGCTATTTCTGACTTCGAAGTGATGCTGGATGGGGTGAAGGGCCTGACTGTACAGCTGGAGTACATCTGGGAGTGCTACATGAACAACATGGACTCCTTCCTTCCAAACTGCCTGGATATTGATACACTTGGTGAGCGGCTGAAGAATCTGGCCAGCTGTGAGAGGGACTTTGTCACAAGAGACTTTCCACAGGATCTCCTGTGTGTTGGTCAGCCCAACCTCATCACATGCCCTCGCTCTGAGGTGCTCACATCTGCTCTGGCTATTTACATGAACAGTCCCAACCAGCCCCTTCCCACTTTTGATGAAGTTCTCCTGTGCACTCCTCAGACCACTGCTGAGCAAGTGGGGCTCTTCCTCAGGAGGTGCTTCATTCCCTGCAGCAGAGGAGAGAAAATTTACATGATGCTATACGCAGATGAGCTGAGTTACGATGTCAGCTGCAGAATGGAGGAACTATTCCAGCACCTGCAGCACTACAGCAGCGCCTATCGCCTTGTCATTCTGTGCAACTGCAAGAGGGAACACAGCTACATCCCTTCTGTCTTCAGCCAGTACAAAGTGCACATGATACCCCAGAGGTCACTAGCTGAAATCCAGCAATACCTTCAGCACCACTATAGAGTTGCTCAGCCGTCAAGCTCAGCTGCTTCTGTGTTCAAGGACAACATGTGTGTTGGGATTGTGTCCTCCAAAAGAGCTGGCATGGGTAAGATGTCACATGCAAAGCGGGGTCTGCTGAGTGTTAAAACACGGTGTGGGGCTCACCTTGCCAGGTTTTCTGCCCAAGACATAAGTATCTAGGCAAAAAGGATGATTCAGACTATAGTCAGTGGAGTGAGGTGAGAGCTGTTAAGGACAGCTCATCTTGTCTTGAGATAGGCATCTCTACAGATGGCTCATCTTGCTAATCTCACACCTGTCTTTTTCTATTGACTTACATCATTAACATAAACTATATAGCTAATGCTGGATAAGAGGAATCTGGCCTGCTAAAGTTAAAATAAGCCTGCAGGAAAATATACGTGAGACGGCACAAGGGTTGTAAAGCCTGCCTGTTTTTCTTGCATAGGGAATGATTGTTGGCTGCCTCTTAATGCAAAGGAGGAGCAGAAAAGGCCCTGACTCTGTGCAAGCACTGCTCAACAATAACAAAAACATCTTTCTATATTATAAAGAGTTTCCAGCACATATCCAAAACATAGCCCCATACTAGCTACTGTGAAGAAAACTAACTCTATCCCCGCCAAAACCAGCACAACTTATTAAACTGTCTTTATCTCAACCCATGAGATTTTTAACTTTTAACTCTTCTGATTCTCTCCCCATCTCTCCGGGGGGAGTGAGCGAGCAGCTGCATGGGGCTTAGTTGCCAGCTGGGGTTAAGCCATTACAAGTACCACCCTAATGAAAAAGGTTGGGATCAAAAGGGAAAGTGTGCTACATTATTTTTCCAGGGATTAGTGAGAAAATCCAGAATAGTTTTGGTAACAAATGGCATCCTTTGTCACACTTCAGAAACGCAGGGCAGTTCTGGAGTATTACCTGCGAACGGCTGCTGCCGTAGCTTCAGTCTGGAAGGCTATAGAAATCCACCTTTTTTGTTGTGTTACAAACTTCTCATACTGCTGAGGGTGAGTTTGGAGCTTCCAAAGGGTTGGAAGAGACAGCTTTACCCAGACACCCATAACTGGGAAGTGTTTGTGGAATGAACCTGCTGCAGCCAGCTCCTGCACTACATACAGTGTAAAGGGTGTGATGGGATGTAGCCAGTAGACAGGGAATGGTCTTTCCATTCCCCCTGTTAATCTGGGAAGCAGCAGATAC